>NC_084626.1:8487738-9170238 GCF_033978795.1 Nerophis ophidion | reverse complement strand
GACGTGCCCTAAACACATCCCTAGGGAGGCGTTCGGGTGGCATCCTGACCAGATGCCCGAACCACTTCATCTGGCTCCTCTCGATGTGGAGGAGCAGCGGCTTTACGTTGAGCTCCTCCTGGATGACAGAGCTTCTCACCCTATCTCTAAGGGAGAGCCCCGCCACCCGGCGGAGGAAACTCATTTCGGCCGCTTGTACCCGTGATCTTATCCTTTCGGTCATGACCCAAAGCTCATGACCATAGGTGAGGATGGGAACGTAGATCGACCGGTAAATTGAGAGCTTTGCCTTCCGGCTCAGCTCCCTCTTCACCACAACGGATCGATACAACGTCCGCATTACTGAAGACGCCGCACCGATCCGCCTGTCGATCTCACGATCCACTCTTCCCCCAGTCGTGAACAAGACTCCTAGGTACTTGAACTCCTCCACTTGGGGCAGGGTCTCCTCCCCAACCCGGAGATGGCACTCTACCCTTTTCCCGGCGAGAACCATGGACTCGGACTTGGAGGTGCTGATTCTCATTCCGGTCGCTTCACACTCGGCTGCGAACCGATCCAGTGAGAGCTGAAGATCCCGGCCAGATGAAGCCATCAGGACTACATCATCTGCAAAAAGCAGAGACCTAATCCCGTGGCCACCAAACCGGAACCCCTCAACGCCTTGGCTGCGCCTAGAAATTCTGTCCATAAAAGTTATGAACAGAATCGGTGACAAAGGACAGCCTTGGCGGAGTCCAACCCTCACTGGAAACGTGTCCGACTTACTGCCAGCAATGCGGACCAAGCTCTGACACTGATCATACAGGGAGCGGACCGCCACAATAAGACATTCCGATACCCCATACTCTCTGAGCACTCCCCACAGGACTTCCCGAGGGACACGGTCGAATGCCTTCTCCAAGTCCACAAAGCACATGTAGACTGGTTGGGCAAACTCCCATGCACCCTCAAGAACCCTGCCGAGAGTATAGAGCTGGTCCACAGTTCCACGACCAGGACGAAAACCACACTGTTCCTCCTGAATCCGAGGTTCGACTATCCGGCGAAGCCTCCTCTCCAGTACACCTGAATAAAAATAAAATTCTAATTTGTAATATACGAAAACTAGGAGATGGTTAATAATATAACTAATGGGAGTTATCTATTTGTCCCATAAGCCCTCCAAAAAAAATTAAATAACCGCCAACAATACTCCATTTACATGTCATGCATGACTTGCATACTTACCAGGTATTAGTGATATTGTTATTATAGGCATTAATGCTGACAAACTACTTTTAGCTGGGCCGTGTTTAAAAAGGTAATTAGCTTACGCTGAGTTGGTGAAAGTTTGTAGATTATGAATCATGCCTGACTTTTATAATAGAAGGTTGTGACAGAGAAGTTGGTCAACTTTCACATTCAATTCAGACCTAGAGATGGCAAGAAAGACAAGAAAAGACGCTCTCTGTGGCCACCTTATTTTTACCTGCATGAGAATTATGATTAATTCTTCATCTAAATAGGAAGATGTAAACCCAGTCGGTTATTTTGTGAGAGCAGACATTGTACAGTAATCACCTATATATTGAGGCTCAAAAAGATAAGATTGTGGATCATTATTTGTCCCAAAGTAGTCCTTGCTGGCTCTCATGAAGTCTGCCACAATTACTGTTGTTGTACTTAAAGGAAATAGCCAACATTGTAATGCGTCTGGAAAATTATAGTGCTGCCACATTCTTAAAAAGACCAGAATACATAAAATATTACATGTTATGAATATGCATGTTACTACATTACATATATACTAACAGCACGTACAAAACCCCAAACCAGTGGAGTTGGCACATTGTGTAAATCGTAAATAAAAACAGAAAACAATGATTTGAAAATCCTTTTCAACTTATTTTCAATTGAATAGATTGCAAAGACAAAATATTTATTGTTCAAACCGAGAAACTTAATTTTTTTTTGCAAATAATCATTACCTTAGAATTTAATGGCAGCAACACATTGCAAAAGAGTTGGCACATGGGCATTTTTACCACTGTGTTACATGGCCTTTCCTTTTAACAACACTCAGTAAATGTTTGGGAACTGAGGAGACCAATTTTTTTAAGCTTTTCAGGTGGAATTCGTATTTTACGCTTCATAATGCGCCACACATTTTCCAATGGGACACAGGTCTGGACTACAGGCAGGCCAGTCTAGTACCCACACCCTTACTACGAAGCCACGCTGATGCAACACATGCAGAATGTGCCTTGCCATTATCTTGCTGGAATAAGCAATGACGTCCATGAAAAAGATGGCAACACATGTTGCTCCAAAACCTGTATGTACCTTTCAGCATTAATGGTTTCTTCACAGATGTGTAAGTTACCCATGCCTTGGGCACTAATACACCCTCATACCATCACAGATGCTGGCTTTTTGAACTTTGCGCCCATAACAGTCTGGACGATTCTTTCCCTCTTTGGTCTGGAGGACACGACGTCCACAGTTTCCAAAAACAATTTGAAATGTGGAATTGTCAGACCACAGAACACTATTCCACTTTGCATCAATCCATCTTAGATAATCTCGGGCCCAGCGAAGCCGGCGGAGTTTCTGGGCATTGTTGATAAATGGCTTTGGCTTTGCATAGTAGAGTTTTAACTTGCACTTACAGATGTAGCGACAAACTGTAGTTACTGACTATCAGACCGGGGCAGAAGCAGAGGCGGAAGCGGAAGCAGATGACACACCCCCTGGAGCACCTGTCAGTCACAGCGTTTTGCCACGGAGCCACTTTATGGAAATATCCTCATTTTTGACAGTTTTTTTGTGACTTACCATTGGCCTGTGGAGAACATGGACAACACAGACTCTTACCAGGAGGACTTTTGAGTTGGACGCACAGACGCGGTACCGTGAGTACACAGCTGCGGGTTCCGAACAATTGTTTGCTTGCCCGTACGTGCGTGCCGCTGTGCACACGTCTCGTACATGACTTTGGGGGAAAATTTGTGTGGTTTGAACTTTGGGAGGTGAACGGTACTTTGGGCTGTGGGATTGTGTGTGTTGTATGGGTGTTAGATTTATATTGGCGTGTTATATGGACGGAAAAGGGGAGGTGTTTGTTATGCGGGGTTAATTTGTGATATATTAAATATACGCTTAGTAGTGTTGTGGCTAATAGTTATACCTGTCTTGTGTTTATTTACTGTATTAATCATTCCCAGCTGAATATCAGGTCCCACTCGTGACTCCTTAATTAGCGTAGTGGCAGAGACACCCGGGGAACTTGGGTGCCTTTGTTACACACTGATGTCGGATTTTGATCGAAGATCGAAGATCACGGCATTGCCGCTTACGTGCAGTGATTTCTCCAGATTCTCTGAACCTTTTGATGATATTACGGACCATAGATGGTCAAATCCCTAAATTTCTTGTAATGGCTCGTTGAGAAATGTTGTTCTTAAACTGTTAGAGAATTTGCTCACGCATTTGTTCACAAAGTGGTGACCCTCGCCCCATTCTTGTTTGTGAATGACTGAGCATTTCATGGAAGCTGCTTTTTTTTATACCCAATCATGGCACCCACCTGTATGGAAGTAGCGTTGTCTCACATCAACTTACAAACCCTGTTTCCATATGAGTTGGGAAATTGTGTTAGATGTAAATATAAACGGAATACAACGATTTGCAAATCATTTTCAACCCATATTCAGTTGAATATGCTACAAAGACAACATATTTGATGTCAAACCGATAAACTTTTTTTTTTTGTGCAAATCATCAACTTTAGAATCGGATGCCAGCAACCTGTTACAAAGAAGTTAGGATAGGTGGCAATAAATGCTGATAAAGTTGAGGAATGCTAATTGGGAACAGTTGGGTGCCATGATTGGGTATAAAAGCAGCTTCCATGAAATGCTAAGTAATTCACAAACAAGGATGGGGTGAGGGTCACCAGTTTGTAAGCAAATTGTCAAACAGTTTTAGAACAACATTTCTCAACGAGCTATTCCAAGGAATTTAGGGATTTTACCATCTACGGTCCGTAAAATCATCAAAAAGTTCAGAGAATCTGGAGAAATCACTGCACGTAAGCTATGATATTGCGGACTTTTGATCCCTCAGGCGGTACTGCATCAAAAACCGACATCAGTGTGTAAAGGATATCACCACATGGGCTCAGGAACACTTCATAAAACCACTGTCAGTGACTACAGTTGGTCGCTACATCTGTCAGTGAAAGTTGAAACTCTACTATGTAAAGCCAAACCCATTTATCAACAATATCCTGAAACGCCGCCAGCTTGGCTGGGCCCGAGCTCACCTTAGATGGACTGATGCAAAGTGGAAAGATGTTCTGCGGTCTGACGAGTTCAGATTTTAAATTATATTTGGAAACAGAGGACGTGATGTCCTCCAGAACAAGGAGGAAAATAGCCATTCGGATTGTTATGGGCGCAAAGTTCAAAAGCCAGCATCTGTGACGGTATGGGGTGTATTAGTGCCCAAGGCATAGGTAACTTTCACATCTGTGAAGGCACCATTAATGCTGAAAGGTCCATACAGGTTTTGGAGCAACATATGTTGTCATCCTAGTAACGGTATCATGGACGTCCTTGCTTATTTCAGCAAGACAAGTGTTACAACACTGTGGCTTCGTAAAAAAAGAGTGGGTACTTTCCTGGCCCGCCTGCAGTCCAGACCTGTCTCCCATTGAAAATGTGTGGTCCATTATGAAGCGTAAAATAGGACAGCGGCGACACCGGACTGTTGAATGACTGAAGCTCTACATAAAACAAGAATTAGAAATAATTTCACTTTCAAAGCTTCAACAATTAGTCTCCTCAGTTCCCAAACGTTTATTGCGTATTGTTAAAAAGAAAATGTGATGTAACGCAGTGGTGAACGTGTCCTTTCCCAACTACTTTGGCTTGTGGTGCAGCCATGAAATTCTGAGTTAATTATTATTTGCAAAAAAAAATAAAGTTTATGAGTTTGAACATCAAATATCTTGTCTTTGTCGTGCATTCAATTGAATATGGGTTGAAAAGGATTTGCAAATCATTGTATTTCGTTTATATTTACATCTAACACAATTTCTCAACTCATATGGAAATGGGGTTTGTATATATATATATATAAATCTATATGATATTAATACGTTTGCATATATTTATAAATAACAAATACAAATACGATGTACAAATAAATAATTTGTATGAATAAACATGTATTTGTAAAAATATTTTTGAGATTTGAATATTAATTTGCTTGGTTTTGCATTTGTATTTGTATTGAATTTGCATATTTTGATCGCTTTTTTGCTTTTGTGTCGATGAGACATTCCTCCCACAATAGAGTGTCCGCCCTGAGATTATGAGTTCAAAGTCATACCAAAGACTATGAAAATGACACCCGTTACCTCCCTGCTTGGCACGCAGCATCCAGAGTTGGATTTGGGGGTTAAATCACCAAACATGATTCCCGGGCGCGGCTACCGCTACTTTGATTGCTGCTCACTACTCCCCTCACCTTCAAGGGGGTGATCAAGGGTGATGGGTCAAATGCAGAGAATAATTTTGCACAACCTAGTGTGTGTGTGAGAACATCATTGGTACTTAACTTTTTAATTTTAACAAACCAGATGCACAAATAAATGTGACCTACACACACCCCTGAACAACCAGCAGAGGGCACTGCAGCCAGAGCGATCTCGGTCACAGAGCATTATGTGCATTCTATGCAAAATTTCTGCACAAAAACAATCCACGTCTTTACAGAGAGAACTACAACGGGCCTGCGCTTGCTAATGTTAGCGTTGTATTTGCTAATGCTGATTCATCAAGTTAATCTGTACTAGCTGCTTATTTTATTGTATCAATCCCGTTTAATGACCTTGATCCGATGTAGGTACTGATCTCTTATCAGTGCAATGTGTGTCAAATCATGCCAAAATTCATGACGTAATATGACCCTCCCTAGTGTAACTCTCATTGTCTGCCAGTGTCTGACCATCTCTGCACGCTCTGGCTGCAGTGCCTTCTGCTGGTTGTTCAGGGGAGTGTGTATGTCACACTTATTTGTGCAGCTGGTTTGTGGGAGGAATGTCCAATCGACACACAAGCAAAACAGCGATCCACATATGCAAATTCAATGCAAATTCTAATACAAAATCAAGCATATTTATATTCAAATCTCAGAAATATATTTACAAATGCACGTTTATTTATACAAATTATGGATGAATTTGTGTGTCACTTTTTGTATTTATAAATTGTATTTGTATATATTTTCAAATCTCAAATATATTTACAGATACACATTTATTTATACAAATTATGTATTTATTTGTATATTTATTAATATATGCATAAGTATTAATGACCTATTAATATGTTAAGTTGATGTGAGACAATTTTACTTTCACTCCTGTTCCCAATTAGCCTTTTCACCTGTGGGATGTTCCAAATAAGTGTTTGATGAGGATTTCTCCACTTTCTCAGTCTTTTTTTCCACTTGTCCCATTTTTTTTAATCATGTTGCAGGCATCAAATTCCAAATGACCTAATATTTGCAAAAAATAACAAAAGTTTACCAGTTCGAACGTTAAGTATCTTGTTTTTGCTGTCTATTCAATTGAATATAGGTTGAAAAGGATTTGCAAATCATTGTATTCTTTTTTTAATTTACGATTTACACAACGTGCCAACTTGACTGGTTTTGGGTTTTGCATATAAAACATTAATTGAGGTTCTTGAGGGTTTTTTGAGCACCTTAACTGTATAGGCACAGTAAAGCAAAATTCCCCTTTACTCCATTGTTGGGTGACTTTTATTAGCATTTATTTACGCTTTATCAAACATAAAAAACAAAAGAACGTGTTCTTGTCTCACTTAAGGATTGTGAATGATAGACAAAAAAAAAAGAAGTGCATTTCCCACGTAAACAACTTATTTTTAAATTTTCTCTCATTTCAATGTCTTTCTCAGATTGTTTTTTTAGTACCTCTCTCCAAGCCTTTTCCATTTTTATTTTATTAAGCTTTGGTCAGGATAAATAATGTTGCCTTGCTTTCCCTGTTTTAATAGATTATTGCTTCTCCTCATAATGCTAATTAATAGGTGACATTTCCAGTTTATTAACCACTTCATTACAGATACGCACAACAATGCCGCCAATGTGCAGATTAACCAGTTCAATTACTTATCTGTCACAGCTCCTTTAGCAAGACAAGGCGCCCTATGGTGAAACTGGTGTACAGTCTGCTGTCCGTGCAGGAGTTGAGAAGGCGGCTCAAGGAATGCCATCTCTCGGTGCATGGCACCCGAGATCAGCTGATCAAGAGGCACAGGGAGTTTGTGCACATCTATAATGCCCAATGTGACTCCTTCAACCCAAAATCAGGTGAGAGATGGCCGCCCATCAATGTGTAAGTTGTTGTCCCAGGAACGCTGCACAGAAAAGGGGGAATATTTTGCTGATTATCCATTCCTAGTGTGTTGTATTTGCTATACGCTCTTATTTATGTACCCGTTGGAGTCAAGGGTAGTATTTAGTGTTTACCTCTAAAGCTCACCTCAAAAACTTTTTATCTTGCCAGGCTTGATCTCCTTTTTGGTGTGACTGTACAGTTATTTTTTCATGTGGACATGACAGAGAAATGTCTTACTCCAATCCAACCTTATGTAAACACGTTCATGAACAACTAAATCACTTTGAACATAAAGACTGTGCTGTATTAGCACAAAGTCATCGATCTTAAAGAGGCGTCTTCAACAGAAAGTGAACTTGCGTGACGTCACAAACCAGAAGTGAAACAAAGTGCACATCCAATTTGCATTTCTTAAAAAAAAAATCTATACTGTTTACAAATGAAAATGTAAGAATATAAACATTCAAACACTCAAATAAATGCTCGTTTTAAGCCACAACATTTTATGTTTTCTGTGGTAAGAGAGTGTATTGTGTATATTTTAGTTCTTTATAAAACGATAATTTAGTAAAATATTTTGCCTAAGTGCTTTTTGAGCACATTTTACAATACAAGGATAATAATAATTATAATAGTGGCAATGTTAGTCACAATTACTACGATATGAAATGGTTATATCTTTACATCCCTAGAGGTGAATAAGCTGCTTAGAAGTTGTATCATTTTCCTGCCCTAGTATTGACACAGTAGACCCCAAAAGGGAATAAGCGGTAGAAAATGGATGGATGGACTCTAAATCAGGGGTGTCCAAACTTTTTCTACTGAGGGCCACACACTGAATAATCAAAGCAGGCGGGGGCCATTTATTTTAAAAACCAATACAATATATGTATAAAAAATATACATTTAGGCCTCCACTCAGGCTTGATCCCGGGGACCCCAAAGGGTTTTGGTAAAAATAAAATGTTAAAAATGTGTCATTCAGTATTATTATTTTTATTATTATTCAAGTTTTAAATCTCTAGATCAACATTAGGTCTATCTGTCAATGTGACGTTTTTAATGATTTAAGTTGTCTGCTCTTTTTGTCAAAGAAAACCATGTTTTTTTATTGAAAAAAACACAAAATATGCAATATTTTCACCCAATAAAAATTTTAAGTAGAATGTTTGAGATTATATAATAACTGGAGCCGGAAAAAGGTCAACAACTCAACCACTGATTTTAATTCACTATAATGTTTTGTGCAATGACACTTAAAACACACTTATCCAAAAGGGTCCTATTCATTAAAGTTTTAAAAAATAAATTATGACTTTTTTTTTACTGTTTACTTTTAACACAATGGTCTCGAGATCAACTTCAGATCCATCCGTCAATTATACGTTTTTTTTTGTGTGTATGTTTTTTGTTTGTTCGTTTTAGGCCACTTAAAAAAAAAAAAACAGCTCAATTTTTTATATGGCAAACACAAAATATCCAACATTTGCCCCAAAAAATATCTCAAAGTCGAATATTTAATGTGACGTAATTGGAGTTTTGAATTGGTCAATAATTCATAATTGATTTTGATTCACAATTTTTTTTGTGTTATTAGAGTAAACATTGCAACATGTTCTTTTTACATTTCACCTGTTTGCTCTTTTATACCACTTTTTATGTTTTTAATTTTTTTTCCATAGTATTTTCAAAATGTGCCGTGGGGCCGTTAAAAAATTACCTGTTTTGACTTGAAATTTCTCACACACCTCACTGGTTTCTACAAAACACTACCTGTATTATTAGAGTGTTGATGTGAATCACTATGGCATTTGGTACACACCTGTTTGGGGACTTTACAGTGTGTATAACATTTGGACTACTGCACTACACTGAAAAACTTATTTGCAGTGGTACGGAGCAGGACTGAGCAACTAAAGTCATTACCCATTTGCGAAGAATTATACAACTTTGAGATTATTTGTATTACATACATTCTACCATCTCTTTTGTAAGTATTTCAAGTACAACCTATCGGGGGAGCTAGCCAATTTGTGTACAACAGTAGGTAGGATATAATCTCCACAAAGCTTAATTGACATTACTACCAGTATATTTAATTCCTCAACAGCTGAAGACATTGCCAAAGAGGTGGTAACCAGCGAGAAGATCAAAAATCAGTTGCAGATCCAAAGCAAACCTGTGAGTTGCAGATGTTTCCTTGGTACAGTCTGAATTGTGGAATTGCATTCATTGTGTTTAATTGCTTTTAATTGCTCTGCTGAAGATTTTCTGTGATTATGTTGTGTGGTTTAATTGACTGAACGCTTATATTAGGTGTTTTGATTTCAACCCACAGGTTATGGTTTTCGACAAAAATCACTCCGAGAAGGAGATTGATGAGGTGCATTCAAAGTATCGTAAGTGACATTTATTCATTGCTTTGTGCCCCTCCTGTGACTCACAAAGATGTCCCCCACTGCAATTTTGTGTCAGTCAATCAATTAATCAGTTTTTTTTTATATAGCCCTTAATCACAAATTAATCACAAATCAAAGGGCTTCACAAACCACAACGACATCCTCGGCTTTGATCTCACATCTTGGCAAGAAAAAGACTTAACCCAATGGAAACAATGAGAAATATTGGAGAAGACCACAGATGTGGGACACCCCCGCCCCTCGGGTGTCCAGCGCAATGGATGCCAAGTGGATATGGTTAATAATGTGAGAGTCCAGTCCATTGAGAGGTCAGCAGGGGATCCTCTTGCATGTAGACAGGTCTCTAGCACAGAGACAAACCAATTGATGCACAGGGGAGTGGTCCACCCTTGGTCACCTTCTCCGTGGAAACTGATTCGTGGCCACCTGAGAGGACACGCAGGAAACTGCATATCAACTGGTCTAAAATAGGAGTCTATTTAAAGGCTAGGGTGTATAAATGAGTTTTAAAATGGGACGTCAAATGCTTTTACTGAGGGAGCACCTCTTAACTGTTACCGGTATGGAATTCCAGAGAACTGGAGCCCAAATGAAAAACGCTCTATAGCACCTAGGATTTTTTGGGGCCGTGTAATTCACTAATAAGCCGAAGTTCATAGAACGCAGATTTCTGGCCTTGACATATGGTACAACACAATCAGCAAGATAGGATGGAGCTAGACCGTTCAGTATTTTATACGCAAGTAGTAAAACCTTAAAGTCTCATCTTAAGTGCACAGGAAGGCAGTGCAGGTGAGCCAGTATAGGCGTAATACGATCAAGCGTTCTTGTCCTTGTCAAGCATTCTTAATGTTTGGCTCAAACAGGAGAGTTGGGTCAAAGATAATCCCGAGATTCCTTACGGAGTTCCTTTGTACAATTGTTTTATTGTCAAATGTTAAGGTAGTATTATTAAATAAGTACCGGACATCCATTTGTTTTCATTAAGACACACCTCCAGATGACTACAATCTGGCGTGTTGGTCAGCTTTAGGGACATGTAGAGTTGGCTGCTATCAGCATCACAGTGAAAGCTAACACCGTATTTGCGATTGATGTCATTTAGCGACAGCAATTAAACGCTTAACGGGTGCAGTGCCATGAACGGAACCCTGTGGAACTCTGCACATTTCTTTAACCGACTCCGAGGTCATCTTGTTAATGGGAGACGGATTGAATCCTTTCAGTAAGATTGGAAGAAAAGGCTAAGTCTGACATAAAAATACGTGTTTTGATACATTCTAATAAAATGTTATGATTGACGGTATTGAAAGCATCGCTGATATCAAGGAGCAGCAACACGGATGATGCAACATCATTCATAGTTTACAATAGACCAGGTTGTCTCAGAGAGTGATTTGCCCTGAAACCGGACTGAAAGGGTTCACAGAGAATGTTAGACGCTAAGTGTTCATTTAGCTGCTGTGCACAAATTTTATGAGGAATTTCGAGATTAGGTCTTTTGATCAGAGGATGAATAACCACTGTTTTGATTGTTCGGGGAAAAGTACCAGAGGAACGTAATAATTTATTAATATTTAGCGCTGATGGCCCTAATACTACAAACAGCTCCTTGATAGGTTCCCCCCAAACTGGGTCAAGTAAACATGTTTGTTTTGTTCTATTAACAAGTCGCAGAAGTTCCTCCGTTATTTTTTTCAAAAACCGGCATTATTTTGGACAGCAATATCTGTCGTACATACACTCATATCTGCGCTGCTAGAACTCAGTTGGAGCTGGGACGTGTCATTGAAGTGAAGTGAATTATATTTATATAGCGCTTTTCTCTATTGACTCAAAGCACAATCGATAACAGCTAAATGGACAGGTAACGGTATAATAGATCTCATAGTAAGAACGTCAATTGATTTATATGTATTACTTAGGTTAGGGCTAAGGTTAAGGTTTTCATCGGAGATTAGTGCGACCCCTCCACCGCTTTTAAGGGGACGACCAATATGTGCTCTCGTATAGTTAGGAGGAGATGTCTCATTAGGCAGATAAAATGTATCTGGTTTTGGCAAAGTCTCACTGAGACCAATGACGTAAAGATTGTTGTTTCTAATGACCTCATTAACTAATAACGTTTTGGGAGACAATAACCTAATGTTTAAAAAGCCCATAATATAGGTAGTGATAGTTGAGGGATTTTTGTTAATGGTATCCCTAACTTTACTTCTATTTCGCGTAATGTGCCTTAAACAATTTCCATCACATCTATGAATAAAATTTCGAGATCATTTGCTTGGCGCAGCGATAGATTTACTGCTTCATTTTTAGCCACCTCAGTAGAATGCGTGTCTACTTCTGGCTTACTCACTGGAGAAAAAATATATTGTGGGTTATGTAATTTGGCTACGAGAAATGCTATGTATGCAGGAATTTTCCAGCTCGGTGCTGGTTAGTTCTAGCTTAACTGACTCTTCACCTGGGCTAACATTTGATTTCAGCACTGCAACATTGTTCTATTAAAATGTATAAATGCAAAAAAAACCAACACAATGTAAGAAATGAATGAAAAGAAACGCTGTCTTTATTTTTTGGGATTGTGCAATGTTGTGTACGTTTGTAGCACTTTTTTCGTCCATGCCATCCTTAGGTAGTTTCTTATATATCCAACAAAAACTGGTAGATATGAGACACCATAGGGGGTGGCCTGTCTTTTCTTGCGCCGCAGTGAATCACATGGGGCCAGCATGTCTTCAATTCAATAAGAGCTGACGATGAAACAGGTCAGCGAGCTGTCCTCGATCAAAATAAAAAGCTAAGTATGAATTCATGCCGCGTGTGTGCATTGGCACTGCTTCTATTCAGGTTTTGTGCAAAAACACTTTTTATGTCACCACCTGCGAGACAAAGAAACGACCCAATCATATTAACTCACTTGTTATTATCGTCTTATCAAAGAGCAAAGCTATCAAAATTTTCACTCGAGGAGTTTAATACATATTCTAACAAGGAACACGTATGTAGAATTGTCAGGCTGAGCAACCCATAGTTTAGTATTGGAGATTGGGTTGAAATACCTATTAAGTGACACGCAGAACACGCTCTGAAACTTTTAATAAATCAAATGTCTCAGGTCTTATTATCAGACCCGCTTTTGTCTTCAGCAGCCAATGAAGGCATTTTTTCTAAGAAGCACACCATCAGCTTTCAGAACAGTACATTTATTATGTCCAGCCTGAAGGCAGCAGGTTCATTCAGTAAGAAGGAAAGTGCAGAGCAGAATTTGGTTTGAGTGCTCATGTGTCACAGAAGCGATGTGACTTTTTTGTTGTCAAGGTTGAGTAATTGCTGCTTAACAATGCGGTGGACAAAATACGCAAGACAACTGGAACTGGCGAAAACAACATGAAAAGCGCTTATTTCACCGTTCCCCCCAACCAAGTTATTCACAAGGATTTTGGGACATTTTTCATCTAAATGGGATTATTGGAACATATCAGTAGTCTGCATCTTAATGACAGTAGACTGAATTGCTGAATTGCAGTTTTAATGCAATTCAGCAACCCCCCGCGACCCCGAACGGGACAAGCGGTAGGAAATGGATGGATGGATGGATGGATGGTCTTAAATATGTTGCTATAAAAATATTTATTATTGCTTTAGCCCTGCCTGGCTGGCCGAGGAGAGGCTGCGTGTATGCGGTGTTTGCACCATGCTCCTCTTTCTCTTCCTTAAAGCGAGCTTGACTTGGGGGTGGTGCCGCTTCAAAGGAGTTAGCATGTTTGACGTGTTAGCAGAAGCATACCCTACTGCTGCTGAACAATGTCTGCAAACCTCCGTCCTCCATTGTTGTATCGCACCGCGAAGCCAAAGTGTTCCCGAAGGGGAGATGTTAACAAGGCAGGAGGGTCTTCCAGCGCTGGCTTTTGCATGTTGTCCTAGCCCAGTCGCTGCTAGCCTGCCGTGTATTGTCCTTCGCTCTGCATTGTATACACAACGTGCGGTGCGCTACCTAATATGTCCGTGTGGAAACTCGTTCGATACACCTCCGAACCGAACCGAAACCCCCGTACCGAAACGGTTCAATACAAATAGACGTACCGTTACGCTCCTAGTAAATAATAAATATTATTATAAATGTGCCTGTTTCTACATTACGTATATATTTACATCATGTATTTACAGCCTTAATGGAGGTGTTTGGATGTTTTTAAGGGCTCTATAGGCAAAATTGAATGGCTCCCAAAGCTCCATTGTAAGCAAACTTGATCGAATTGATTTAATATTGAGATTGCATTTTGAAAAAATCTATTTGTCATGTCTTTCATAATGATTGTTAACGATAGGTAAAATTTTATATTCACAGACTACATACTACACACCGTAGGGGAATATGCTCTAACCACAAGCTAGAGCTTTTGAATGTAAATGAAGGTGGATGGATTGATACAAATATCAACACTAACGATACCAAATAGTACAAACCCCGTCTCCATATGAGTTGGGAAATTGTGTTAGATGTAAATATAAACAGAATACAATCATTTGCAAATCCTTTTTTACCCATATTCAATTGAATGCACTACAAAGACAAGATATTTGATGTTCAAACTCATAAACTTTATTTTTTGCAAATAATAATTAAGTTTGAATTTAATGGCTGCAACACGTGTCAAAGTAGTTGGGAAAGGGCATGTTCACTACTGTGTTACATCACTTTCTTTTAACAGCACTCAATAAACGTTTGGGAACTGAGGAGACTAATTGTTGAAGCTTTGAAAGTGGAATTCTTTCCCATTCTTGTTTCATGTAGCGCTTCAGTCGTTCAACAGTCCAGGGTCTCCGCTGTCGTATTTTACGCTTCATAATGCACCACACATTTTCAATGAGAGAGAGTGGGCCAGGAAAGTACCCGCAGTCTTTTTTTTGAAGCCACGCTGTTGTAACATGAGCTGAATGTGGCTTGGCATTGTCTTGCTGAAATAAGCAGGGGCATCCATGAAAAAGATGGCGCTTGGATGGCAGCATATGTGGTTCCAAAACCTGTATGTACCTTTCAGCAATAATGGTGCCTTCAGAGATGTGTAAGTTACCCATGCCTTGGGCACTTATGCACCCCCATACCATCAGAGATGCTGGCTTTTGAACTTTGCGTCGATAACAGTCTGGATGGTTCGCTTCCCCTTTGGTCCGGATGACACAATGTCGAATATTTCGAAAAACAATTTGAAATTTGGACTCGTCAGACCACAGAACCCTTTTCCACTTTGCATCAGGCCATCTTATATGATCTCGGGCCCAACGAAGTCGTCAGCGTTTCTGGATGTTGTTGATAAATGGCTTTCGCTTTGCATAGTAGAGATTTAACTTGCACTTACAAATGTAGCGACGAACTGTATTTAGTTACAGTAGTTTTCGGAAGTGTTCCTGAGCCCATGTGGTGATATCCTTTAGAGATTGATGTCCATTTTTGAAACAGTCCCGTCTGAGGGATCAAAGGTCACGGTCATCCAATGTTGGTTTCCGGCCATGCCGCTTACGTGGAGTGTTTTTTCCAGATTCTCTGAACTTTTTGAGGAATTTTATGGACCGTAGATGTTGAAATCCCTAAATTTCTTGCAATTGCAATTTTAGAGACATTGTTCTTAAACTGTTTGACTATTTGGTCACACAGTTTTGGACAAAGGGGTGTACCTCGCTTCATCCTTTCTTGTGAAAGACTGAGCATATTTTGGGAAGCTGTTTTTATACCCAATCATGGCACCCACCTGTTCCCAATTAGCCTGCACACCTGTGGGATGTTCCAAATAAGTGTTTGATGAGCATTTCTCAACTTTATCAGTATTTATTATCACCTTTCCCAACTTCTTTGTCACGTCTTGCTGGCCTCCAATTCTAAAGTTAATGACTATTTGCACACAAAAAAAATGTTTATCAATTTGAACATCAAATATGTTGTCTTTCAACCCATATTCAACTGAATATGGGTTGAAAATGATTTGCAAATCATTGTATTTTGTTTATATTTACCTCTAACACAATTTCCCAACTCATATGGAAACGGGGTTTTTATACCATCAGCTCAATACCACAGTGGTTAGATCAATATTTTATACAATGAAAAAAAAAATATGTATATATATGTTTTTTTTTTTGTTAAAGCAGGAAATAAGTCCGTGGACACAGAAGGACTGTAATCTTCGGTTGTGCGTCAGTATTGATAATACTGTGGTTAAACAGCTACGTACATTGTGCAAAGCAAGGTTAATCAAATTAATGATTAATAAATACAAATTAATATGTTATTTAAAAATGTTTTACATTGACTAAATTAAAATATGTATTATAATGTATGTATGTACATATATTTTAAACATTTTAATATGATTGCATAATATATGCATTTTACTTATGTGTCCGGACCTGAGAGGTTCAAAAAAACCTTTTTCATGAGCGCTTCCTCACACCACCCATTTTGTCACAAAACTGACTCAAGCAGTTTTACCTTTGGGGCAAATAACAAACATCAAATGCACCCCTGGAAGACATTTTCTTGTCAACAATCATGTCGATATGGACAACCTGTTGGAAGGAGAGAAAGAAAATGGTTGAAAAATGAATGTGACTCACAGGAGGTGGTTTTCTATTAATAGCTACACTGCTGTGATAACCTCTTGATTTATCACAGGAGGTTGTGGATGAGTCACGCTGCCAGCACACGGTGTGAGCAGACAGAAATTAATGCTCACGTGCGCTGGCAGCTTCATGTCGAACCCTTGTATTTATTAAATAATGTCAACAAAATGCAATGTAAGAACCAGCCATGCAAACTATGAAGATAACAGTGTCGATCCAAAGTAAGCATTGTATTTGTAAAGGCAGGTTTCTTGTATTGGAACTGAAGTTCCTGAAGCTATTTTGGAAGCAATTTGAGTTTAGTATTCTTCTTCAGGGGTACTTTGACATGATTGAACCAACAATCCGATTCAAGCCGCCCCCCACGCCCTTCTCTTGCCTCACTATCTTCACAGGAAAGCAACACAGCAGCGACTTCTCCCGCTTGGTTGCTCAGGTACGTGGTCGCCTAGATACCACCAGGAAAACTCGGATAAAAGAGGAAGTCACTGCAGGCGGAGAGCATGTAGAAGAAACACCTAAGGCCGGTACGGCAACACTCAAGACACTCTTTCCTCAGGAAATTAAACCTCTGTAGCAAAAAGTCTGCAGGCAGCATGTCGTGTTTAGCGTGCGTGTGCAGATTTACAAATGTTTCCCCTTTATTGACACACTTGCTATGTAATTTAGTTTGACATTGTATTGTGACTTACGGTTGTTAAAGCCTGGAGTGAGAAATGCTTGTTGGCATTTATCTAGCATGTTACGTAGTTGTTGACTCTTCTGCCATGTACAGTGTTAAGAAACATGAAATTGCATATAGATTTGGTTTGTTTTCATTTTCGGTACAACAAGGGGGAAAATTATAAATATTTGTGATAACAGTTAAACATTTTTTTAGAATTAAGTAAAAAAAAAAAATTGCACCTTTTGTCTGTTTACATAGACTGTCAACTAATTTGACAATCGAATATCTTAACAATTAGCCGACCTTTCAAATTATGAAGTGTACACCCATTCAGGGGTTGTAATTTCACCATCTGATTTTAACTTCATTTTGAGACCATTTTAGGCATTTGCTAACTGATGAAAAGGCAGCAATATAGACTACTTCATAAAAAATGACTTATTAGACATTGTCAATTTAAAAGCAAGGATGGGCAAATGGATCATAAAAATATAAAATTTGTATGCAAACAAAGGACATTCAAAATAGAAGCAAAAAAAAACAAACACAAAAAACATCAAAAAGAAAAGTGCATATTAGGATGATGATGATGATGATGTGTTTAGAAACCTGAGGTCTCATCTGTAAAGTTTGCGCATGCACAAAATAGTGTTGGAAAGTTGGATAAACAAAACACAACCACTCGTTGGAATTAATGTTTTTTGTCATATGGAGACTTTTTGTCCAAATTCCCTTAAAGATGAGGCTAGGGCTGCAGCTATCGATTGTTTCGGTAATGAATAATCTATGGATTAGTTTGTTCGTTTAATCGAGTAATCTAATTAAACAAACTTTATAACCTCTATGCTTATTTAATGGCAATAGTTAAACATTACCTTGATTCTTTTTTCTAATACATGCATATCATCAACATTGGAATTGCACTTCAACATGTGTGCAACAATATAAAAACATGGAATTATAAAAAATAGATAACAATTTTTTATAAAATTTTTTCCTCACAACTCAGTCACTCTGCTATTAACTATTTAGGTAACAAAGTAATTATTTTACCGAAGACTATCGGAAATACTGACATCAATATTTATATGAATTTATCGGTAATACATTATATTTGAACATTTTGTTGACAACATCAACGAATTGTTGCACCTATATATTTCATCAGGAAGACTTAAGTGTCAACAAACAGATATTAAAATCAAAAGGCGAGCCATGACTTCTGCTCATGAAATCCTGGGTTGCAATATCCTTGTTTACGGTGTAGGTGCATGGCTATATCAAAAGTAAGATACACTTCCTGTACGGGAGCCTGTAAAGGACTGTATTTTTACCTTAGGGTGGATGCACAAATTATTCACTATTTACATAAGAATCTAATCTTAAGAGAGAGTGAGAGGAGGCGGCTTATACAGTTTAACCATTTACTATACACCAGATAAACATACAATAACCAGACATTAATTACACTCATACACTCTTCCCCACTCATACGCTACCTCCCCAATAGAACAACCCGCGCTAAACCAATCACACAACACACACACACACACACACACAGTCCAACCTGCGCCCCTTTGCTGGGGCGGAAGAATTTCCCTTGCGGTCCTGATGAATCGGTGGTGCACTTAGGGGTGGGGTGGTGAGTTGAAACTGCTGGATACAAAGAGGGCGTTGGAGAGGGGGGACACCTCCCGTTGTGGAGTAAAGAGGAGGGCGGGGGGGGCACGACCCTGCTTCCTTTAGCACGACTCAGGAGTGGTCTGGAGCGAGAGGAGAACCAGCCTCGTCCTGGGTCACCTCTCTGTCGACTAGTCCGTGAGCGCGTGCAATGGACACGCCACCCTTGCATGTCCACGTCCCTCGCAGCAATGTAGCAACAATAGCAAATAACTCGCTATACTGTCCCACACTCGCTCTCCAAATTATACAGTCACGGGGGAGAGGATCTCTATAACAAACTTAAGGCGAACGTGACTAAACCTGCCGTTGGTGAAGTCACGGTGCAGCACACAAACACAATAGCGTGCTGCGGTACTGGCAACGTGAAGCGCCCCAACATCCTAAACTTAAACTAGTGCAACTGATATACTGTCACTTACAACACTCTGAAATAATACTCTTACTGTGGTTCTTTCTCCGATCTGCAATCGTGGTAAACTGTCTTCCATGTAGTACTACCGACGCTGCCCTGCCTGTTAGTGCCGGAGCTCTTTTAACAGTTTTTTATACCAGCAGGCTTAAACGGAACTGCGCGTAATTGTAGCAACCGAAGCCATAGCAACGGTTAAACAACTTGAAAATACACATTTCAGCTTCCCAAACGACAAGTAGTAAATAGAAATAAATGATAATAATAATAACAATAATCCCATAACAGAAATTATCTCCTAACTGTAGAATTTAAAGAAACTTTTACACAAACATGCAAACCTTCAGAACACTTCCTGTCCCTCAATTGATGTATTCCATTTGGGAAATTGGTAGGTACCATATCGAAAAATCCGATTACGATTGTATGTACCGTTACACCACTAACATTGTACCTTCTGTGAGGCAGTATTTAAACAGGTTTTTAATCATTTTAAAATCACTCAGAATGTTTGACTAACTTGACACTTGGTCATTGAGCGCATGTGAACTGGGATGCCGTTATGACATTATAGTTGTATCCTCGTCAGATCAAGGGGAAGAATCACAGAGGTATGTTGATATCAATATGGAAGAAGAAGTAGAGGACGGAAAGGAGCCATCTGCGAGAGCCTATGTTTTGTCAAACAGCCCCTCTTACGATGACGTATCCATCAGCAGGTAAGTTTGAGGTGACTTTCTAAAATTCTGGTGAGACTTCTCTGTATGAAGTAGGTTCTTCTTGAAAACATCTGATATGCTTGAGGACATTTTTGGCTCTCTTTACTATGAGAGATGGCGGAATGCTGGCATAGAAGTGCTAAACTAGAAATTGATGTGTGCACTACCATGTATGTGTACTGTTCATGAACTTGAGACAACATTTTCTGGTGAATCATGCCTCTTAAAGTTCCACCCAACCTAATAGTTGCAACCCCTGTTGTAAGAAACGTCAGAGTATCAGAACACTCACTTATGTAACTCACTCAACCTCAGTTCAACATGCATCAACGTCGAACATCTGTTATGTTTTTTTTATTTATTTATTTATTTTTTAGCCTTTTTGCTACACTTGTGTTTGACCTTAGAGCAGGGGTCACCAACCTTTTGGAACCCAAGAGCTACTTCTTGGGTACTGATTAATGCGAAGGGCCACCAGTTGGATACACACTTAAAAAAAATTGCCAGAAATAGCCAATTTGCTCATCCATCCATCCATCATCTTCCGCTTATCCGAGGTCGGGTCGCGGGGGCAACAGCCTAAGCAGGGAAACCCAGACTTCCCTCTACCCAGCCACTTCGTCTAGCTCTTCCCGGGGGATCCAGAGGTGTTCCCAGGCCAGCCGGGAGACATAGTCTTCCCAACGTGTCCTGGGTCTTCCCCGTGGCCTCCTACCGGTTGGACGTGCCCTAAACACCTCCCTAGGGAGGCGTTCGGGTGGCATCCTGACCAGATGCCCGAACCACCTCATCTGGCTCCTCTCGATGTGAAGGAGCAGCGGCTTTATTTTGAGTTCCTCCCGGATGGCAGAGCTTCTCACCCTATCTCTAAGGGAGAGCCCCGCCACACGGCGGAGGAAACTCATTTCGGCCGCTTGCACCCGTGATCTTATCCTTTCGGTCATGACCCAAAGCTCATGACCATAGGTGAGGATGGGAATGTAGATCAACCGGTAAATTGAGAGCTTTGACTTCCGGGTCAGCCCCTTCTTCACCACAACGGATCGGTACAACGTCCGCATTACTGAAGACGCCGCACCGATCCGCCTGTCGATCTCACGATCCACTCTTCCCTCACTCGTGAACAAGACTCCTAGGTATTTGAACTCCTCCACTTAGGGCAGGGTCTCCTCCCCAACCCGGAGATGGCATTCCACCCTAGTGCAACTGATATACTGTCACTTACAACACACTCGGCTGCGAACCGATCCACTGAGAGCTGAAGATCCCGGTCAGATGAAGCCATCAGGACCACATCATCTGCAAAAAGCAGAGACCTAATCCTGCGGTTACCAAACCGGAACCCCTCAACGCCTTGACTGCACCTCGAAATTCTGTCCATAAAAGTTATGAACAGAATCGGTGACAAAGGACAGCCTTGGCGGCGTCCAACCCTCACTGGAAATGTGTTCGACTTACTGCCAGCAATGCGGACCAAGCTCTGGCACTGATCGTACAGGGAACGGACCGCCACAATAAGACAGTCCGATACCCCATACTCTGAGCACTCCCCACAGGACTTCCCGAGGGACACGGTCGAATGCCTTCTCCAAGTCCGCAAAGCACATGTAGACTGGTTGGGCAAACTCCCATGCACCCTCAAGAACCCTGCCGAGAGTATAGAGCTGGTCCACAGTTCTACGACCAGGACGAAAACCACACTGTTCCTCCTCAATCCGAGGTTCGACTATCCGACGTAGCCTCCTCTCCAGTACACCTGAATAAACCTTACCGGGAAGGCTGAGGAGTGTGATCCCACGATAGTTGGAACACACCCTCCGGTCCCCCTTCTTAAAGAGAGGAACCACCACCCCGGTCTGCCAATCCAGAGGAACCGCCCCCGATGTCCACGCGATGCTGCAAAGTCTTGTCAACCAAGACAGCCCCACAGCATCCAGAGCCTTAAGGAACTCCGGGCGGATCTCGTCCACCCCTGGGGCCTTGCCACCGAGGAGCTTTTTAACTACCTCAGCGACCTCAGCCCCAGAAATAGGAGAGTCCACCACAGATTCCCCAGGCACTGCTTCCTCATAGGAAGACGTGTTGGTGGGATTGAGGAGGTCTTCGAAGTATTCCTTCCACCTATCCACAACATCCGCAGTTGAGGTCAGCAGAACACCATCCGCACCATACACGGTGTTGATAGTGCACTGCTTCCCCTTCCTGAGGCGGCGTATGGTGGTCCAGAATCGCTTCGAAGCCGTCCGGAATTCGTTTTTCATGGCTTCCCCGAACTCCTCCCGTGTCCGAGTTTTTGCCTCCGCGACCGCTGAAGCTGCCCACCGCTTGGCCTTTCGGTACCTGTCCACTGCCTCCGGAGTCCTATGAGCCAAAAGGACCCGATAGGACTCCTTCTTCAGCTTGACGGCATCCCTCACCGCTGGTGTCCACCAAGGGGTTTTAGGATTGCCGCCACGACAGGCACCAACTATCTTGCGGCCACAGCTCCGATCTGCCGCCTCGACAATAGAGGTGCGGAACATGGTCCACTCGGACTCAATGTCCAGCACCTCCCTCGTGACATGTTCAAAGTTCTTCCGGAGGTGGGAATTGAAACTTTGTCTGACAGGAGACTCAACCAGACGTTCCCAGCAGACCCTCACAATGCGTTTGGGCCTCCCAGGTCTGTCCGGCATCCTCCCCCACCATCGCAGCCAACTCACCACCAGGTGGTGATCGGTAGAAAGCTCCGCCCCTCTCTTCACCCGAGTGTCCAAAACATAAGGCCGCAAATCCGATGACACAACTACAAAGTCGATCATGGAACTGCGGCCTAGGGTGTCGTGGTACCAAGTGCACATATGGACACCCTTATGTTTGAACATGGTGTTTGTTATGGACAAACTGTGACGAGCACAAAAGTCCAATAACAAAACACCACTCGGGTTCAGATCCGGGCGGCCATTCTTCCCAATCACGCCTCTCCAGGTTTCACTGTCGTTGCCAACGTGAGCGTTGAAGTCTCCCAGTAGGACAAGGGAATCACCCGGGGGAGCACTTTCCAGTACTCCCTCGAGTGTTCCCAAAAAGGGTGGGTACTCTGAATTGCTGTTTGGTGCATAAGCACAAACAACAGTCAGGACCCGTCCCTCCACCCGAAGGCGGAGGGAGGCTACCCTTTCGTCCACCGGGTTGAACTCCCAACGTACAGGCTTTGAGCCGGGGAGAAACAAGAATTGCCACCCCAGCCCGTCGCCTCTCACTGCCGGCAACGCCAGAGTGGAAGAGGGTCCAATCCCTCTCGAGAGAAGTGGTTCCAGAGCCCTTGCTGTGCGTCGAAGTGAGTCCGACTATATCCAGCCGGAATTTCTCGACTTCGCGCACTAGCTCAGGCTCTTTCCCCCCCAGTGACGTGACGTTCCACGTCCCAAGAGCTAGCTTCTGTATCCGAGGATCGGACCGCCAAGTGCCCTGCCTTCGGCTGACGCCCAGCTCACATTGCACCCGACCTCTATGGCCCCTGCTATGGGTGGTGAGCCCATTGGAGGGGTGACCCACGTTGCCTCTTCGGGCTGTGCCCGGCCGGGCCCCATGGGAACAGGCCCGGCCACCAGGCGCTCGCCATCGTGCCCCACCTCCGGGCCTGGCTCCAGAGGGGGTCCATGATTTTTCTTCTTCATAAAGGTCTTCGAGCTGCTCTTTGTCTGATCCCTCACCTAGAACCTGTTTGCCTTGGGAGACCCTACCAGGGGGCTTTATGCCCCCGGACAACATAGCTCCTAGGTTCATTGGGACACGCAAACTCCTCTACCACGATAAGGTTGCAGCTCAATTTACCTTTAATAAATATATTTATATATATATTAAAAAATGGGTATTTCTGTCTGTCATTGTAGCTGAGATAGGTGACAGTTTACGGAAGTTTTTTTTGTAGAGAATCAATTATGAAAAAAACACTTATTTGAACGGTTCAAAAGAGGAGAAAACAGGAAAAAAAATGAAAATTTTATTTTGAAACATAATTTATCTTCAATTTCCACTCTTTAAAATTCAAAATTCAACCAAAAAAAAGAAGAGAAAAACTAGCTAATTCGAATCTTTTTGAAAAAATTTGAAAAAATAATTTATGGAACATCATTAGTAATTTTTCCTGATTAAGATTAATTTTAGAATTTTGATGACATGTTTTAAATAGGTTAAAATCCAATCTGCACTTTTGTTAGAATATATAACAAATTGGACCAAGCTATATTTCTAACAAAGACAAATCATTGTTTCTTCTAGATTTTCCAGAACAAATTTTTTTTTAAAGAAATTCAAAAGACTTTGAAATAAGATAGAAATTTGATTCTACAGATTTTCTAGATTTGCCAGAATATTTTATTTTTATTTTTAATCATAAGTTTGAAGAAATATTTCACAAATATTCTTTGTCGAAAAAACAGAAGCTAAAATGAAGAATTAAATTAAAATGTATTTATTATTCTTTACAATAAAAAAAATAAATGTACTTGAACATTGATGTAAATTGTCAGGAAAGAAGAGGAAGGAATTTAAAAGGTAAAAAAGTATATGTGTTTAAAAATCCTAAAATCATTTTTAAGGTTGTATTTTTTCTCTAAAATTGTCTTTCTGAAAGTTATAAGAAGCAAAGGAAAAAAATACATTAATTGATTTAAACAACTGAAGACCAAGTCTTAAAAATATTTTCTTGGATTTTCAAGTTCTATTTGAGTTTTGTCTCTCTTAGAATTAAAAATGTCGAGCAAAGCGAGACCAGCTTATTAATAAATAAATACAATTTAAAAAAAATAGAGGCAGCACACTGGTAAGTGCTGCTATTTGAGCTATTTTTAGAACAAGCCAACGGGCGACTCATCTGGTCCTTACGGGCTACCTGGTGCCCACGGGCACCGCGTTGGTGACCCCTGCCTTAGAGTTAGCACTGCAAGGAACACATAATTAAATATTGTTCACTCAGTGGTTCCGATAGGACTGCAATCTATGTGATTATGGTGGGTTGCAAGGGGAATGACTTAATGATATCAAATTTCCATAATTTGCAATGATGCGAAAAGTGATTAAAAACATACAAAAGCAAAACAAATATGTTCAAACCCCAAAAGACATTAATGCTATAGTTTCCTTTTTGTCATTTTTTAAAAATGTATTTCACAGACAAAACAGAGATGCCCGTGATTGCTTTTAGAGCAATATGAGAGGTATCCTAATGCAACTTATTCACTTCTATGTGATATAACTGATATGTATATAATGGAGCCTTAAATATTGACCGATATCACTATTGATCTGATCCATCACCATTAATCATACGCCCTTTATTATTTTGTAGTGCGGAATGTTAAAAATGCATGATCAAGTAAAATTATTCACAGAACAATGGTAGGTAAGAAACACTTATATTTACTGTCTGGAATGGACTTTTTCTGTCTTTGATTAAGTTGAAGTCGAGTGGTAACTGTTTTTTAGCGACAGCTATTGGTCATCATGGCGCAGTAAATGGAATGATGCAGAGACGTTTGTTACTGTATACTTTTTGATATGTTTCTGCGTTACTTGTATTGTTAATCTGTTCAGCTTTGCACAAGTAAACACACTGTCGGGCCACTTTTATCGGAGCGCTTATATCAAAGAAGTTAGATGCAAGCTGAAATAAATTACTTGTTTTTTGTTGATATCAGACTGATATCAATATCAGATCAGGAAACCCCTGAGAGATATATGCTTTCACGAGACTCCCAAAGTCCTACAGATTGGTTAATTTCTTTTAAAAAAAACAAAGTAATGTAATGTAAATGTCTGCTTACCTGCTAAATATTGCAACAATTTTGCTAGTTTGGCAACAATGATCCCTCCTTCTCTGTCTTATTCTGTGGCAGACCAGGTGTTAATGAACAAGGGCAAACAGGTATCTCCAAATCTATTTGTGGTGACCTGCAACAAATTCATTAAAAAAACACTTTGGCAGGAAAGTGATTCACGCCAGCATGAAATGTACTTTTATAACTCGAAGACAAAAATCTGGGAGCGATTGCCATTCAGTGCAGTAAAATATCACTCCACTAGGTTTGTTTATTCAAGGTCTGTGAATCTGCATAATCAAATTAATTGGTCTCTCTGTTCCTCTTTCTTTCTTTACAGTTCAATTTCAGACATCTTTGCACCAGACACTTCCTTAAATTGGTGAGTCATTTCCACTGCCAATAATAAAATGTCATGTTCAATGTAATTGCAGATCCATATTTTTAACTGGACTAGACTGCTAAGTCTGAACCATTGTTTGTGAAAAATAGTTTAATTTGTCCGTCAAGGAAGGCATGAAATACTGGCAATGGCGCATCTTGTGCTGGAAAGTTTTAATCAGTCCTAGCTTGTGTTTGTCTTTTTGTCAAGAAAGGAGGGCTGGGCAAGGTAGCTGTAGTTGGCAGTACATTGGTTCAAGGTTTGCATTACACTTTTAATTCTGGTCACAAACTATGCACTGTGACATTAAGCCGTACTTATTCACATACAAGGGTGGTGCTGCATTGCATCCACACAATAATGGGTTGTACTTGTATAGCGCTTTTCTACCTTCAGAGTACTCACAGCGCTTTGACACTACTTCCACATTTACCCATTCACACACACATTCACACACTGATGTGTGATGAAAAAAACACTATCAGAGAAGTGCGGTGTTTGTCCTTCAACTGCACTATGTCATACTAAGAATTGAGAACAAAACAATTCATACTTATATTGTAGCAAGGTTATCCTAATAAGAGTAAACCCTAAACAATAACAACTTCCTGGATGCCGTAGCACATCCACAACAGTTTCACACTGACAAGGTAGAGCGGGACAAAAAGTATGACACATAAAAAAAACTATTCGGATGTATTTTCAGAAGAAAAGGCTTATCTAATAAAGGTTTGCGTGTGTTAAAACATGTGCAAACTTGATAGCACACGCAAGGCTGATTTACCATATTTTTCGGACCATAGGGCTCACCCGAATAAAAGGCGCACTGCCGATAAGCGGGTCTATTCAGATCAATTTGAATAAAAAAGGCACACCGGATTATTGCTTGGATTTTACTGACATCACGTCCGACTCACGTCCCGCCCATTAAATATACGTGGTGGTCATGCTAGAATTGTTCTCAATGGGTACTTGGCGCCATTTAGCCTTTCTCAAAGAAAAAATGCCCTATGCTTGGCTTGTTTTTGGCTGTACAAATTGTTCAAATCACGAAAAGGATAAACGTTTCTTCAGAGTTCCTCGGAAGGTAATCAAAAAGGGTAGAAGAGTATAAGATTTAACAAAAATACGACAAGAAAACCATGCAGCTAACACTCCAGTCCAAAGAAGCAGAGTCGAAGAATAAGAGTTTGCAGTGATCATTTTGTCAAAGGTTTGTTTGATATAATGTTTATTATTTCCCATTTAAGTATTATCTTAATATTTTATATCTTAATATAATATCGTTGCTACGAGCATTTTTGAAAAGCAACAACTTTGTGAGTTTAAAAGAAAGCAAATGTGAGCAATACCTAAGACATAAGTTTTTACCAAAGGTAGCAATCATAAATGAAGCTTTCAGCACATACACAATGTTGACATCTATAGTTATATTTTGATAATGAAGAGGAAAAACACACTACTCGTAAACGGCATCTGCAACAGCAACAAACGTGGCTGTAGACGCGAAGTTAAATCACAAAATGGAACCTTCCCCGATCAAAAACTATGTATATTAATCCGGGAGAGTCTTGATATCTATTTCCTTGACCCAGCCACACACACAGAAGTTGCAGATTTCCATGCTTTTCCAAATTTTCATCTGTTTTGTTTTGGAAAATGGCACCGGGAGAACAATCGTGCGATGTGTCTGGAAATGTGATTGATGTATGATCTTTGATATCACTCGACAAATCTATTTTTGACAAAGCATAGGGAAACACTCTATTGCGTAGTTTGCATTTTTGGTCGTATCTGGTTTTTGCAAGAAGATTTAAGACTTTTTTGTACTCAGATAGTTTGTGCGCTGCTTGCTGTAAGATAGCCATCTTGGCTTTGTTGACCACTGGTTATATTTGTATGATTTTTTTTCTATATTTAAAAGACTTTCTAGTGTTTTACATAACATGTAATAGAGGTTCTTTGGTCAAAATGTTGGATAGATTATGTTTTACACACCCTTTTCAAGCCGCTTTCTTCATGATGTGCCGTTTTGTGGGTGGTCTTATTTACAGTAAGTGGCTCCACTTCGACAGCGTCTTCTCCCAGTCATCATTTGTTGTACTGGTAGTTTTCAGAGTCTACTGACAGAAAATGAGAATTTTAAGCTACTTTATATTAAAAATTGCAATAGTGGAGGATGAATGCCCCCACAACAAGGAGATACAGAAAAAATAGGAGTTTATTCGCGCGGGCTACAATCGCGGGCACGCACAAACTTTCAGAACTTATGAAGATCCCAAATAACCAACAGCAGTAACCAATAGGTAAGAAAATTAGGTTTTGCATAATAGGTTGAAACAAACTGCCTGATAATGTCTCCTAATAGGTGCCATTTTGAAGTCCTTATGCACATACCACAAATAATTCCCATATGTTGAAAACACAGCACGCTTGACTACTATGGCCATTATGCGCCGACAATCTTTCAAGAGGTGTGGCTTCGTAACTTACCAAAGTTGTACTAAAATATTGTCAGGTGGTGTAGGTGACGAACCCCAAGATGCAGAGATGACAGACTTGGAAAATGAAAACATGGTTTTATTGTTTAAAAAATAAGGCAAGGAAACCACAAACCAGGAAACAGCAAACAGGGACAGGAGTCGGGATCCAGGGAATAGCTCTCAGCTTCCAAAAAAGGTAGTCCACAGTAAACAGCAAACAATACTCCAGCCCTCACTGAAGGGCAAGGCAGTGTTAAATATTGTCTCTGATTAGTGCTCAGGCAGCAGGTGAGCGGGTGAACACTAATCATAAGCAGGTGGAAATAATAAATAACCATGGTTACTAAAACAAACAAAACATAATACAGACCACCGATCATGACAGAAGCCCCAAACCTCCTCAAGGACATATCCCAGATGTCCAAAACATAAAAAAAACAAGATCAAGAGTCATGGGAGGGCGGGAGGGGGACTTGGCAGTGGGTCGCCAGACAAAGTGTCCCGCAACCAGCGAGGGAGAGTCAGGTAGTGGCGACGTGTAGAATGCCGCTGCACTTGACAAGGCGGGCCACCCGGGAATGGCCACATCCGTGGCCGCTGAGGTGGGCACACTTGGCGTAGCGGACGTCCAGGGAATGGCCAAATCCGTGGTCGACGAGGAGGTGGGTGCGTCGTCCCCGAGGCAGGCGTGGAAACTGCGTGCGTCGTCCTCACTGCAGGCGGCAAAGTTTGACATGGCGGGTCTTGGCTTGGCGGCGTGGAGCTGCTACTGGCGGCGCCGGGCGGCGTGGAGTTGCTACTGGTGGCGGCGTGGAGCTGCTAATGATGGCGAAGGCGTGGAGCTGGTAATGATGGCGGCGTGGAGCTGCTACTGGCAGCGCAGGGCGGCGTGGAGCTGCTACTGGCGGTGCATAGCTGCATGAAGCTGCTACTGGCGGCGCTTAGCTGCGTGGAGCTGCTACTGGCGGCGCTGGAGCTTGGCGTGGTGCAGGCACTGGAGCTTGGCGTGTTGCTGGCGCTAGCCTCGGACTTGGACTTAGTGCAGGTGGCCTAGCTGGGGGTTGCGGCTTGGCAGGCCGAAAGACTGGTGGTGGGGGCTGTGCCGGAGGTTGCGGCTTGGCGGGCCGAAAGACTGGTGATGGTGGCCAGGCCGGAGGTTGCTGCCTGGTTGGGTGCAGCTGAGTCACCCCACTAGAACAGCTCCATGCCCAAGCCCCCCCCCCCTCAAGGGACGGATCCATGACGTCCCCAAAGAGGGCCACAGACGACAGGGATTGGGCGGAGGGAGCTTGTAAAGAGTCAAAACATCTCCTCCATTCGGCCATCGTTGCCAGCATTCCTTCAAGCCTCTCCGTTATAGATATTTCCGCGGGGTTTGTATTTGGCTGGAGTATTATGTCAGGTGGTGTAGGTGACGAACCCCAAAATGCAGAGATGACAGGCTTGGAAAATGAAAACATGGTTTTAATGTTAAAAAAAATAAGGCAAGAAAAACACAAATAAGAAACCAGGAAACAGTAAACAGGTACAGGAGTCGGGATCCAGGGAATTGTCTCAGCTTCCAAAAAAGGCAGTCCACAGTAAACAGCAAAAAAAACTCCAGCCTTCAGTGGAGGGCAAGGCAGGTTTAAATAATGTCTCTGATTAGTGTTCAGGCAGCAGGTGAGCGGGTGAACACTAATCATAAGCAGGTGGAAATAATAAGTAACCATGGTAACTAAAACTAACAAGGGTGCACAAAAACAGGAACTGAAGGTGTCTTAGATTGAAAATATAAAACATAATACAGACCACCGATCATGACAAATATTTTGACAGATATTTGAGCGTTGTGTTTAATATTTTCAATGAAACATGAATATTTTGGGTTTGCTTGTTATCCTGTACTTGCAAGCGTCATTTACTGAACAGCCTTCAGTCTGCAGTCCACATTTATCTCTTATGTGTGTGACTGCCATCTACTGGTCATGCTTATTATTACACTATGTACCAAGGTAAATTATTTCGAGGTCGGTAAGCCAAACCAAAATTAATAAGTACATCAGGCGCACTGGGGTGATGGGAATTATCTTATTACAAATGCAGTTTTTTAAAGTTGTAAGTGATAAATGCTTATTTAATTTAAGTTTTTAAAATGTCTTAAATTCCCCTAAAATTTCATGAAAGCTCCTTTATATTAAGGCACTTATGTTTCAGTTTTGCACACATTTTCATTAATTTAATAAATGTGATAGGAATTTATTACAAATGCAGTTTTTTTAAGTTGTAAATGATAAACGCTTATTTAGTGAAACGAAAAGAAATGTAGAACTGCATCAATATACATAATTTAAAGATGCATCAATAATCGATTTTTTATCAAATTCTAGCTCCTGAATCGTAATAGTAATTGAATTGTGAGGTGACCAAAGATACCCTTTCCAAGATAATTGTGTTTCTAAAGTGGGCCAAATAATATGCGCACACCATTTAGCGTGTCTGGTTTTATGAATATGCGAAATCTATGCTGATTATTAGAACGCCCACAACACTGGCAGGAGAAAATGCAGATTTGCTCATTTAACACACGCTGTGTGACTTATCAAGTTAAAGTTAAATCAAAAGTTAAAGTACCAATGATTGTCACACACACACGCTAGGTGTAGTGAAATTTGTCCTCTGCATTTGACCCATCCCCTTGATCACCCCCTGGGAGGTGAGGGGAGCAGTGGGCAGCAGCGGTGCCGTGCCCAGGAATCATTTATGGTGATTTAACCCTCAATTCCAACCCTGGATGCTGAGTGCCAAGCAGGGAGGCAATGGGTCCCATTTTTATAGTCTTTGGTATGACTCGGCCGGGGTTTAAACTCACAACCTACCCATCTCAGGGCGGACACTCTAACCACCAGGCCACTGAGTAAGTCTAGATTTAAACTGTTCTGCGGCCGCTGTTTTGCATTTACAAACCCCGTTTCCATATGAGTTGGGAAATTGTGTTGGATGTAAATATATAAATGATTTGGAAATCCTTTTTGACCCATATTCAGTTGAATGCACTACAAAGACTGAATCGTAATAGTAATTGAATTGTGAGGTGGCCAAAGATACCCTTTCCAAGAGGATTGTGTTTCTAAAGTGGGCCAAATAATATGCGCAAATCATTTAGCGCATATTATTTGGCCCACTTTAGAGTTTGAACATCTTTTTGATGTTCAAACTCATAAACTTTATTTGTTTTTGCAATTAATAATTAATTAAGAATTTCATGGCTGCAACTCGTGCCGAAGTAGTTGGGAAAGGGCATGTTCACCTGTGTTACATCATTTTTTCTTTTAACAAAACTCAATAAACGTTTAGGAACTGAGGAAACTAATTGTTGAAGCTTTGAAAGTGGAATTCTTTCCCATTCTTGTTTTATGTAGAGCTTTTGTCGTTCAACAGTCCGGGGTCTCCGCTGTCCTATTTTACGCTTCATAATGCGCCACAGGGCTTCACGGTGGAAGAGGGGGTTAGTGCGTCTGCCTCACAATACGAAGGTTCTGCAGTCCTGGGTTCAATCCCAGGCTCGGGATCTTTCTGTGTGGAGTTTGCATGTTCTCCCCGTGAATGCATGGGTTCCCTCGGGGTACTCCAGCTTCCTCCCACTTCCAAAGACATGCACCTGGGGATAGGTTGATTGGCAACACTAAATTGGCCCTAGTGTGTGAATGTGAGTGTGAATGTTGTCTATCTGTGTTGGCCCTGCGATGAGGTGGCGACTTGTCCAGGGTGTACACCGCCTTCCGCCCGATTGTAGCTGAGATAGGCGACCCCAAAAGGGAATAAGCGGTAGAAAATGGATGGATGGATAATGCGCCACACATTTTCGATGGGAGACAGGTCTGGACTGCAGGCGGGCCAGGAAAGGACCCACACTCTTTTTGTACGAAGCCGCGCTGTTGTAACACGTGGCGTGGCATTGTCTTGCTGAAATAAGCAGGGGCCATGATAACGTTGCTTGGATGACAACATATGTTGCTCCAAAACCTGTATCGACCATTCAGCATTAATGGTGCCTTCACAGATGTGTAAGTTACCCATGCCTTGGGCACTAATACACCCCCATACCATCACAGATGCTGGCTTTTGAACTTTGCGCCTAAAACAATCCGGATAGTTATTTCCCTCTTTGTTCCGAAGGACACCACGTCCCCAGTTTCCAAATATAACTTGAAATGTGGACTCGTCAGACCACAGAACACTTTTCCCCTTTGCATCAGTCCATCTTAGATGAGCTCGGGCCCAGAAAAGCCAGCGGCGTTCCTTGGTGTTGTTGATAAATGGGTTTTGCTTTGCATAGCAGAGTTTTAACTTGCACTTACAGATGTAGCGACCAACTGTAGTTACTGATAGTGGTTTTATGAAGTGTTCCTGAGCCCATGTGGTGATATCCTTACACACTGATGTCTGTTTTTGATGCAGTACCGCCTGAAGGGATCAACGGTCCGTAATATCATCGCTTACGTGCAGTGATTTCTCCTGATTCTCTGACCCTTTTGATGATTTTACAGACCGTAGATGGTAAAATCCCTAAATTCCTTTCAATAGCTCTTTGAGAAATGTTGTTCTAAAACTGTTAGATAATTTGCTTACAAATCATTTAGGAATTACTTAGCATTTTATGGAAGCTGTTTTTATTCCCAATCATGGCACCCACCTGTTCCCAATTAGCCTGCACACCTGTGGGATGTTCCAAATAACATGTTCACATGTTGCTGGCATCAAATTGTAAAGTTAATGATTATTTGCAAAAAAAAATGTTTATCAGTTTGAACATCAAATATGTTGTCTTTGTATCACATTCAACTGAATATGGGTTGAAAATGATTTGCAAATCATTGTATTCCGTTTATATTTACATCTAACACAATTTCCCAACTCATGGAAACGGGGTTTGTATATTTAGTATGTCTAAAACGTATGTGCAATCTTTCAGTTGCACAGAATTATCTGTGGGAAAGGAGGCAAACGAGCTGCAGCTCTGTCCTACATATGCTTGTCAACATATATAGACTGTAAAATATAAAGCTATCAAACACATTGTTTATTCGGCGATATACAATTTTACAATTGAAAGCCTGCTGGATGACTTAAAGGGCTGATCAAAACAAATTCAATTGATGCGTTTTGGTGCTGCTGTTTTTTTTGTTTTTTTTTTTAAATGACGATCGTTATTTTATTGAGGAAATATATTATTATACTATAGCTCCTATATGAAAAAACAACCATAAGTTAAAAGTAAAAAATACCACTGATAGTCACATACACACTAGGTGTGGTGAAATTACTCTAACCCCTGGTAGGTGAGGGGAGCAGTGAGCAGCAGCAGTGGCTGCCTTCGGGAATCATAAGTTCATAATCATACATCATAAGTTTCACATAGCCGTGCTGCGCTCTGGAGCAGCCGGTGAGTGTTGGAGGAGCAAACAGCAACCTAATAGCACAGTGCAACGCAACTGTACTGAATATAATTTAGGCGTGAGATTACATCATGAGTCATTGCAGTACATTTTAATATGAGCGACTGCTAAAGAAATATATTTCTAAGTGCAAAATAAGTGGCCATTTTAAACTGGTGGCCGCTGTATACAAGGTAAAACACTACTCTTTATTGCACACATTTTTGTGGCTGCTAACACAGGTCTGATGTATTCTGTATATTGCCCAGTTTATTCATTCCTAATGTCTCAAATTATATTAGAGAAGGATTAGTACATTGCGGTTGTCGATAAATAGCCATTGTTTGATAGCCATTTACATTTACTTGGCCAGTAGCATTAGTAATATAAGGCATATAGTCAGATTTTTGGATCTAAGCCAGGTCGTTGACATCGTTTTTTTCACATTTTATTTGTATAATTTTTTCTATATATGATCATTTATCCTGTTATTTAACAGACCAGTTGCTGTGATTTTGTTGTATGTCTTACCTAACTGACAAAAACTTCCATTCATGTACCGGTGTATGTTAGTTTCTATGGTATGAATCCAGATTAATACTGCCATGCTTTAGATTTCATGTTTACTGTGCACTGAACAGGAAGTCACTACACTTTTTATTTATGTGTAACTAGACTAGGGCTGGGCGATATATCGATGTACTCGATATATCGCGTGTTTGTCTCTGTGCGATATAGAAAATGACTATATTTTGATATTCGAGTATACATTTTTACACTGCTTTTAGCTGCTGTCATTACACTACAGGCTCTTCCCACTCTTTTGTCTCTCTTTCTCACAGACAGCAAGCGCACCTTCTTACACACGTCACATACTGTCACGTCATACGTCAAATACGTATACGCCCTCGCAGAGCAGAGGTAGCAGCATGGGTAATGTGCTAGTGGTAATACGAGAGAAAAAAAGTGTGAATCTGGTAACAAATGAAGGAAGAATAAATTCCCAAGAAAAACAGCCGAGGGTCCGTCGTCTGGCGGTGGGTTGGCTTCGAGTGGGAATATGTCGAATAGACAATTTTAATTTGTCAGGTGTGGGGCACAAGCGTTGCTAAAAAAAGTAGCATTACTGCTAATATGTAGCATTATTTGAAAAGTCACCTGCTAGAGAATGAAGAGCATGTATCTCCGTTCATATTTCATTTCCTATTATGCAGCTCATTTTTATTTGACAGTTATTGAAATATGTTGTGTAACATCATGCACAAAAGTGCACTTTATTTGTTTTAAATTATTGTCGTGGTGTTCTGTACAAAAAGTGCACTTTAATTTAGTGTTGTTTTGATATCTCATCTTAGTGACATCATGCACAAAAGTGCACTAATAGCTTGTTTTAAAATGACTCTGACAATCTTGCACTTTCTGTGTTGGAAATTACATGAATGTTTGTGCCACTGCTTAATAGATAGATGGATATATAGTACTTTATTGATTATAGATGATAGATTAATGGATAGTTAATAGTAATAAATTTAATAGATAATACCTGATTACAAATATAGTTTTGGTCAAATGACTGAGTTCTGATTTCTTTCTCTGCATGAAAGTTTAAAATGAGCATATATTAATGCAGTATGAAGAAAAATATTTTAAAATAGACGCATAGAATCATCATACTGCTGTGATTATATGTATTAAGTGTTCATCCAAGGCTAAGGCAAAATATCCAGATATATATAGTGTATCGCGATAAGGCCTAAAAATATCAAGATTTTTAAAAAAAGGTCATATCGCCCAGCCCTAAACTAGACATTAGGTTAAGTCGCTCTTGTGGTTGGTTAACAATACTTCAGCACATGCGGACCTAAGTTTTCACAAAAGTTACCCTTTTGATCGCAAATTTTGTTGACAGAAACAGACTAGCATGTATTTTGACATCTTAAAGAGGCACGTTTTGGTAATAAGAGGAAACCGCTAGACCAGGACTTGATGAGTGGGGTTGTCAACATAAATGGTTTCCAATGTATTTGGCATTTCAGTCACTGCCATGTCTGTCCAGCACTGGAGTCAGTTTGTTGATTCATGATCACTTCCCCTTAGTTGCTAGGGTCAGAGCTGTAATTTCTTCCCACGCGCAAAACGTCATGTTTGTGAAGTAGCCACAAGTTCTCAATAGGATGTCAGTGAGGCTGGGGCCAAGTTATGGGACATTTGAAGCATTTGGTGGCCTGCCCATCTCACTTAAGTGTGGACATGAAGCATGGGGCTTGTAAAATATCCCCCTTGGATTAGGTACCTCCCAAGACTTCCTACAACTACCAATCTTATTTATTTTTTTTTACTCTTTCCTTGTTTGTCGTTGAATACTCTAGGCCAGTAGGGTTTTAAGGTGTATGTTTTTGCAGTGAGCATTAGAATAATACGCTAGTGGAGACTCAGAGGACGTTTTGCCACAGCACTTCTATGGACGGAAGTGTGCAAGGAGGAAGCGTAATCTCCACATTGCAGACTTGCATGTTTGGCAGGTCAAGTGTTATGTCTTTAATTTAAGTCGCCGCTGCCTGATCACCACCCGGCTTTGTTGTTACTTTGACGTCTACTTCCCACATATTGAATTCTAGCTCAAATTCCAGCGCTGGAATGTTTTTTTTTCTGCCAATACAGTCAGCATAAAGAGAGATGGGACACCTTGTCACTTGTCTGTAGGCTGATATCAATCTCTCCCCCTCTCATATACTGAAAGCCCCCCTGTATGTCAAGATTTAACAGGTTCCACATGTGGTCTTTACGATTCATTGGTGGTTCACCACGCGTGTCAGCTCAATGACCTGTTCCCCGGAGAACCTTTTTGGACTGTTTCTGTGGAGAAACAATTCCCCTCACGCTGCTGAAACCTTACCCCCAAAAAATGTGACTCCATTTGTCCTCAAGTAGTGGCCTCAACCGTAATAGACACCATGTTCACTTAAATAGCTACAAATATGGTTACACTATTAGGGACATTTACACAAAGTGGTACAAAATCGTGATTTGGTTTTAGCATGTAAGCTGCATTGGCTATGCAAACCAAGGAGCAAGAGCGCACTCAGTTGTAAAGTCAACTAATGTGACAAAATACAATGCGGTGCTTGAAAATCGATTCACATCAAATATCATTTTTTAGATAGACTGCAAAGACAAGATACTTAACGTTCGAACTGGAAAACTTTATTATTTGCAAATATTAGCTCATTTGGAATTTGATGCCTGTATAACATGTTTCAAAAAAGCTGGCACAAGTGTCACAAAAGACTGAGAAAGTTTAGGAATGCTCATCAAACACTTATTTGGAACAATCCACTGGTGAACAGGCTAATTGCGAACAGGTGGGTGCCATGATTGGATATAAAAGTAGCTTACATGAAATGCTCAGTCCTTCACAAACAAGGATGGGGCGAGGGTCACCACTTTGTGGACTAATACGTGAGCAAATTGTCAAACAGTTTAAGAACAACATTTCTCAACGAGCTATTGCAAGGAATTTAGCGATTTCACCATCTACGGTCCGTAATATCTTTAAAAGGTTCAGAGAATGTGTAGAGATCACTGCACGTAAGCTATGATATTACGGACTTTCGATCCCTATTAGCGCCCAAGTCATGTGTAACTGAAAGGTAAATACAGGTTTTGGAGCAACATATGTTGCCATCCAAGCAACGTTATCATGGACGCCCGTGCTTATTTCAGCAAGACAATGCCAAGTCACGTGTTACAACAGCGTGGCTTCATAGTAAAAGTAGTATGGGTACTAGACTGGCCTGCCTGTAGTCCAGACCTGTCTCTCATTGAAAATGTGTGCCGCAATATGAAGCCTGAAATACCGTAACGGAGATCATTAAATATCTTGTCTTTGCAGTGTATTAAATTGAATAGAAGTTGAAAATTATTTGCAAATCATTGTATTCTGTTTTTATTTACCAATTACACAACGCGCCAACTTCACTGGTTTTGGGTTTTGTATTAGATTGATAAATGCTCTGTGAGTTGTAAATATGATTTTAAAAATGTTTTTTTTTTGGCCAACACTGTCTATAAGTTGTACGTCAGTAGCCAAGACGAGCTTGTGTAAGCTGTACCTGTTTTGAAAAGTTTTTATTACAATATATATACCAAGCATATTGTGTTGAATCGAAAATCGATTCTCAAATTTACAATCGAATCATCACCCAAAGAATCTGAATCAAATTGAATCGTGTGATGTCCAAAGATTACCACTTCTGTGTTGACATTATTTGTAAACAAGGAACACAAGCGCTTTTCAGCTATTACAGCACAAAGGCCTGATCTTCTAAGATCCAAATAACAATTACTAAAGAGCGTAAAATATTGCAAGTACATTAGTGGGCGTGTTGCGTGTGATATTTTAAGACTGTGTGCACAATTGATAGCAAGTGCAAAAGTGGTGCAGACCACTCTATTCAAAGTAGGTTTTTGCATGTCTTTCACCGGTTGTGCCAACTGTGAATGTGCAAACTGTACTTACTTGATGTGGTAAATATAGACATGTATTCAAAATATTAAACATGCAGTTTCAGCCTTGATAAATCACATTGCGAGTGCTAAATGTTTATATTTGCATTGCATCCTCGCAGTATTGTAGGTGTCAACATATCAGTTGCATATACTGTATTTTACGGTCTATAGAATGCATCAGTATTTAAGCTGCACCCACCAAATTTTTGAAAAAATAAGTATGTTTACATATATTAGCCAAACCTGGCCCTGCGATGAGGTGTCGACTTGTCCAGGGTGTAACCCGCCTTCTGCCCGATTGTAGCTGAGATAGGCACCAGCGCCCCCCGTGACCCCAAAGGGAATAAGCCAGTGGTTCTCAACCTTTTTTTCAGTGATGTACCCCCTGTGAACATTTTTTTAAGTCAAGTACCCCCTAATCAGAGCAAAGCATTTTTGGTTGAAAAAAATAGATAAGTAAAATACAGCACTATGTCATCAGTTTCTGATTTATTAAATTGTATAAAAGTGCAAAATATTGCTCATTTGTAGTGGTCTTTCTTGAACTATGTGGAAAAAAAGATTAAAAAAACTAAAAACTTGTTGAAAAATTAACAACCGATTCAATTATAAATAAAGATTTCTACACATAGAAGTAATCATCAAATTATAAAGTGCCCTCTTTGGGTTATTGTAATAGAGATCCATCTGGATTCATGAACTTAATTCTGAACATTTCTTCACAAAAAAAGAAATCTTTAACATCAATATTTATGGAACATGTCCACAAAAAATCTAGCTGTCAACACCTAATATTGCATTGTTGCATTTCTTTTCACAGTTTATGAACTTCCATTCATATTTTGTTGAAGTATTATTCAATAAATATATTTATAAAGGATTTTTGAACTGTTGCTATTTTTAGAATATTTAAAAAAAAAATCTCATGTACCTCTTGGCATACCTTCAATTACCCCCAAGGGTATTTGAGAACCACTGGAATAAGCAATAGAAAATGGATGGATATTAGCCAAACCAGACTATAGTATAAGCCGCAGATGTATACCAGTGCGAAAGATGTAAATGTATATTTACATACCTTAATTGTGCCTGTAACACGGCAGTAAAACGGCTGATCAAACAAAACGGAAGTCATTGTCATGGACCAACTAGCTGGGGAGGCCAGCTCTCCAAACAACTAAGCAGACTCAATAAAACTACACAGTGATTTTTTTTTTTTTTTGTAAAATTGCAAAACTGAAACAACACAAAAATTAATAATTCATCCATTGTAAGTTAATACTGCTACCTTAAATTCCGTACTATAAGCTGCTACTTTTTCCTTACACTTTGAACCCTGCGGCTTACAAGATGGTGCAGCTATATTATGGATTTAACTTTGATAACAGCAATGATGAAAATAAATCATGGGTACAAGCTGACAAAATATCCTTTAGTAGACCAGGCCCCAAGTCAGCTCTCTTTTTCTTTAGATAAACTGTTAAAACTGTTTTGACAAACTCTTTACACATAAAAAAACACCAATAAAATACACACAAGCATGGTCTTACAAATACAGACTGGTATATATGTGACTACCAGAACACTCACACTTGAGGCAGGTGCATCTATAATATTAGTAAGTGTAATTGGCAACACTAAATTGGCCCTAGTGTGTGAATGTGAGTGTGAATATTGTCTATCTGTGTTGACCCTGTGATGAGGTGGCGACTTGTCCAGGGTGGATGGATAATTGGTATCTAAAAATTATGCAGGCATTATTACAGGCTTTTAGTGCTCAGAAGAGAGGTGAGCAAAGACAACAGTCATTCAAGCCAATTCTATTTTGCAAGATTTCTCCTTGCACTTTAGTGTAGAGAGTGAGAATCTCTTCAGCACAGCTTCCATTATTATCCAGGAAAAAAGGGGCAGACTAACAATTGAAAATGTTGAAATGTTCATCTTTCTGAAAGAAAAAAATGTTCGTCCTTCTGAAAAACAATCTAATCTGCCCATCACGTAAAAGTGATTACTTATACGTCAACACTGTGAGCACTTTTATGTTAAAACTGTGAGTGCCTTATTAGAGCAGGTGCTTTGTTCCAGTGTACTTTTTTAAGCGCTATTATTTGGATGTAATTTATACTTTAATTTACGGTCAACATTGTGTCTTGTTTCTTGTCATTGAGGTATAGGTGTAAACTGCAATTATAATTCATTTTTTGTCTGTTTTCAGATTTAAACTTTTGTACAACCTTTCACTTTATTCCGTTTTGATTCTTTGAAAGGTGCTGTCGGCAGGCCCATCCAAAATGGTGTTAAAGGTTATGTGTGTTTAAAGTTTAAATGAAAAGCAGCAGTAGCACTATTGCATAACTTGAGTCATGCTGTGGGCAATAGCATGTCTTCCTTCAAAGGAGAAAAATATTTGTTTATTAGTTTGAACATGGGATTTTTTGGTCTAGTATGTAGCAAAGTACATGCATAAAATAGATTAATATACAAGATAGGGAAAAAAGGAAAAAAGTTCAGTATCAGATTGGTATTAGTATTAAACTTCAAAAAGGTATATCGGGCCATCCCTAGTAGTGATAAAATATATTTTCTGTTGTGTATTTAGGCCCCTATTCTCCTATTTGACTTTGTGGATTTTTCTACATGCTAGGTACGAACATTTGTCTTGTTCCTATTCTCCCAACCAGTCTGCGGAAACACCCACCCTGTGTAAGCTAGGCAAAAGTGCAAAAGTCCTTTCCACTGTGTGTATTTTGATTTTTAATTTTTAATACAGAGTGGTCCTTTCATCCCCATCTTGATGGATGCTTCCAGGTGTCTCAATTCAGGCGATCAGAGTAGCTCAAATAAAAAAATATAAATATTAAAAAACATTATAGTAATAATAATTTATTAAAATATATATATATATATATTTTTTTTTTTTAAATCAAAGATAATAGCTTTAGTAGTTTTCTGGAAATGTATGTATCATTTTATTTATTACCTGTTGTGCACAGCAGCCAGAATCCGCGCATTAACATACTTTTTCCCCTTATGCACATGAGAAAATAGGGCCCTCACAGCACAGGTGGTAAAATAAAGGTCGGGGCCTCAGTTCACAAAACTTTGTTCCCGGTTTTCGAAAAACATATTTGATAGTTTAAGATTGCATGTAGCAAACAAGTCCGTAACTCAGTCTTTGTACTTTTTTGTACGACTGCGAAAATCCACCATGGGGCCGAAAAAAAGTTGTGACTGACAGCACTTTGATGAAGAAGTTGAGAAGCCTTAATACATTTAAGAAAATACTCCTACATTGTACGTCCTCCCTTTTCGAGAGTCGCCGTCTTTGCCAATAAATCTTCAATAAAAGTAAAGATGATTCTAAAAGGGAATTCACCCATTTAATTATTTGTTTGTATTTCACATTGTTTTCAGTATGTAAAAGTAATTTTCTAAACACATTTTTTGTGTGTGTTCATATTGTTGGGTGTCTGGAACAGATTAGCTGTTATGTTTTTCGTACAATGTGATTTTCGTACCACTGTAACAGTTAAATCTGGGCTCAAATTAATGAACTTGTTTAAATTTAGAAGATTGTGCTTCCTGATATACTGTACATTCAATGCCTCAAGGTGCTGCATAAATCTGTCAGCGATAATTAGTTTAAATGTATCATACTTCATCAAACAGTCAACAATTCAACGCTGCAGTGAAAAAATTATTTTTCAGATGTGCTGGGAATGATTAATTGACTTTCAGTTATCTGAAGGCAAAATTGGTTATTTTCCTTCTGTAAATGCTTAATAAATAAGTAATAGATAAAGTATTGTATACACTATACATAATATGGAAATATTACATATATTTTATATTTCTACTATGGTACATTTTTAGTCTACTTTATACCTTTTATTTTCGCCCTCTTTGTGTGCCCTTGTGTGCATATATCCTTTCCATCTGTTGTAACTGAGCTACTGTGTGGAACATTTTCCCATGTGGATCATTAAGTTTGTCTCAGTCAAAGTCTAAATAGGTAATACTTGTATGGCGCTTTTTCTACCTTCAAGGAGCACATATCAGGAGCAAGGGTGAAGTGTCTTGCCCAAGGACACAACAGATGGATGGCAGAAGCTCGGGATAGAACCAAAAAAACCCTCAAGTTGCTCGTGCGTCCGCTCAAACAACCAAATCACGCCGTCCCCAGTCTGTTTGTCACTAAAAGAACATTAAGTACGACAAGAGCTGTCTGTGCAAGTAAAACATATAATTGTCTTTTTAATTAAGGGCATAATCTCGATTATTTCCATATTTCAATCAAGCCATGCAAGAAATGAGACAGATGTCTGGCAGGTGATGAGTATTTCTACAAATGAATAGCACTAAACTGGTGGACACTTCAGTAGCATTCTCATTGAGCGAATATTAGCTTAGACTAAAGTTTCTGCTTAAAATTAATGAAGCTTCTCATGACATTCAGGTTATCCTATCTCATTCGTATATTTTCTCTGCCCCACATAAATCTAACCTCATGTCAATTTGAGCTGCAGAAATTCTTCTTACTCCTAAAGTTTGCTGCTATTGTACAATTTGTTGAATGCAGCAGTTTTTACACATACCAATTGATTCTGTTTAGTCAATTTGTTTTGACATTTACTACGGTCATGTCTTTTTAACGCTTAGAACAAAGCTTCAGGCATGTTTTGCATATATCAGTAGTAGATATAATGGTCAGGTCCCTTTGGACAGCAATTATACAACACTTTTTTAATTGTCAGCAATTAGAGCAGGGGGTAGGGAACCTATGGCTCTCAAGCCAGATATGGTTCTTTTGATGACTGCCTCTGGCTCTCGGATACATCTTGGCTGACATTGCTTAACACGATAAGTAATGAGTAATCCCGCTGATAATCACAGTGTTAAAAATAACGTTCAACATATAAAACATTCTCATGCATTTTAATCCATTCATCTGTTTTTCTACCGCACCTGTTCAAGATGTCGCATTAGTGGCAAAAAGTATTTTGTTTATTATTGGTTTGCTTCAGAATAACGTTGTTTAAAAGAATGATAGACTTGTTATTTGAGATGTCCAATAATAGCTTTTTTGCCGATATTCCGATATTGTCCAACTCTTAATTACCGATACCGATATCAACCAATCCCGATCCAAACATTCGTGGAATTAACACATTATGATGCCTAATTTTGTTGTGATGCCCCGCTGGATGCATTAAACATTGTAACAAGGTTTTCCAAAATAAATCAACTCAAGTTATGGAAAAAAATGCCAACATGGCACTGCCATATTTATTATTGAAGTCACAAAGTGCATTTATTTTTTTTTAACATGCCTCAAAACAGCAACTAGGAATTCGGGACATGAAGAGGTTGAGGTGAGCGAGGTTGGGGGCGGGGTTGAGGTGGTTGAGCGGGGGAAGGAGGAGGTGTATATTGTAGCGTTCCGGAAGAGTTAGTGCTTTAGTTAGTTTTAGTAACTTTTTGAAACCGATACTGATAATTTCGGATATTACAGTTTAAATCATTAATCGGCCGATAATATCGGCAATCTGATATTACGGGACATACCTACTTTTTATTCTCTAAAAATGTTGGTCTTACTTAAAAATGCACAAATTTAGTAGTATTCAGTGTTAAAAAAATATGATATGGCTCTCACAGAAATAGATTTTAAAATATTTGGCTTTTTATCTGAGCTAAAAAGGTTCCTGACCCCTGAATTAAAGCAAATAAGTGCAATAAAAGGTAGTTTAAATCCGCTACACACCTGCTTTGGGCAGCATATGTGCCAATATAAGACCAGACAACTTGTGCACATGTGTGCGTAACATTTTAATTTTATTTTTTGTTTAAAAAGTTAATCCAAGGGCTGCTAAGTTTAAAATGTAACACTGACTAATATTAGTCCAGTTGTCAGTTTCAATTTGTATGTTCTTTAATAGCCATCGATGTAACGCAATTATTAGCTCCAGTCTCTTTAATTGCCAATGTTGTGAGACTTTGATTAGTTACAGCTGCATCAACACTCCCATTAGCTCTTTAATTACCATTGCTGAAATACATTATTCCGAGCTGCAAAAACGCTCACACTTTCTCTAACTACCATTGTTGTAACGCATTAATTGGTTCCAGCTTGATAACACTCCCCGTTATCATTGTAACACTTTGATTAGTTCCAGCTGATAAACACTCCCCCTCATTAATTACCATTGTTTTAACACTTAATTAGTCCCAGCTTAATAACACTCTGTTGTTTAATAGCCATCGTTGTGATGCAATTATTAGCTCCAGTTTCTTTAATTGCCATTGTTGTGAGACTTTGATTAGTTACAGCTGCATCAACACTCACATTAGCTCTTTAATTACCATTGCTGAAATACAATAGTCCCAGCTGCAAAAACACTCACACTTTCTCTAACTACTATTGTTGTAACGCATTAATTAGTTCCAGCTTGATAACACTCCCCGTTATCATTGTAACACTTTGATTAGTTCCAGCTGATAAACACTCCCCGTCATTAATTACCATTGTTTTAACACTTAATTAGTCCCAGCTTAATAACTCTCTGTTCTGTTGTAATGCAATTATTAGCTCCAGTCTCTTTGCCATTGTTGTGAGACTTTTATTAGTTACAGCTGCATCAACACTCCCATTAGCTCTTTAATTACCATTGCTGAAATACAATAGTCCCAGTTGCAAAAACACTCACACTTTCTCTAACTACCATTGTTGTAACGCATTAATTGGTTCCAGCTTGATAACACTCCCCGTTATCATTGTAACACTTTGATTAGTTCCAGCTAATAAACAGTCCCCCTCATTAATTACCATTGTTTTAACACTTAATTAGTCCCATCTTAATACACTGTTCTTTAATAGCCATTGTTGTAATTTTATTATATTAGCTATTATTATAATATTAGCTCCAGTCTCTTTAATTGCCATTGTTGTGACACATTGATTGGTTACAGCTGCAACAACGCTCCCTTAGCCCTTTAAGAACCACTGTTCACTCGCTTAAAGGATGCTAAATAACTAAAGTCGACAAGATTGTTGTTGCTCAGGGACTTAATGTCACGTTGTGCGCGTAACACTGATGCAGAGTCATTAAATTGGAGGTGTCTAAAGTGTGAGCCTAAGGGACATTTTTAGCCATGGGCCCCTTTTTTTTTTTTTAATTTCCCCACAGCACTCTGCATTTGCACTAAATGTTTTCAAGGTTGGCAGGTCTGCAATAACAACGGTCCTCTTCTAAGCAAAATGTTGCATCATTCCTTCTGCCCCCGTTGACAAGTGGTCTTTTTAATAGTGCACCAGAGACGAGGTCCGTCAAAAAGCAGGCAACTCGTCCCATCGCCGCCTCGTCATCCACTGTGGGGAAACGCCTCCGCAAAACTCGACTGATTGATTGAGGACGACACCCTCCCAAGACAAGACTTGAATATGAAAAGGACATTTGTATGTGACATTTTTTTGTTACGTCACGTTTAATTTAACCTATTGTGTTACCTTGTTATCCACTGTGAACTATGTGTCCCTCAGTTTCATTGCGTTGTTGATACAGTATACCACTTAGGTGAGTACACCCTTCACTTTCCAGCTAGCATATTCTCCACTTGGATATACTTTAGAGTAGTCCGTGTATAGCAGCGTATATTTACTATCAAGGAAAAATGAGTCAACACACAGTAATTGTGTATAAAGCTGTAAACACACGGTAGTGTCATGGCCTGGGGTTGCATGATTACTGTGGAGCTGTGGTTCATTGAGAGGACGTGAATGCCCACAAACACTGTGCTATTATAGAGTAGAGTGGAATTAGGATTCCGGTGACAACCTGTGCAGCTCCGGTGAGTTCCACGTCCAAGAGGATTAAGGCAGTGCTCGACAACATTTCCTGTGAGGTGTACTTGCCAGATTTTTAACTATTAGGTCTGTGTAACTCATTTTCAGTAGATAGTAAATCCATACAGTGGAACTTCGATTCAGCAAATCAATTGGTTTTTTTAACCTAAATAGTAAAGTTTTCAGACATCCTTCCATCCATTTACTACCGCTTATTCCCTTTGGGGTCGCGGAGGGCGCTGGTGCCTATCTCAGCTACAATCGAACGGAAGGCGGAGTACACACTGGACAAGTCGCCATCTCATCGCAGGGCCAACACAGAGAGACAGACAACATTCACACATTAGGCCCAATTTAGTGTTGACGATCAATCCCAAACATGCAAATATGAATATTAGGCACCAGCCTTGACATAAGTCCATATTTTAGTAAAGGTTTGGACACAATATAAAGTGCTGGAGAGTACTGTAAATCAAACAAACCTAACAGGGTGGTCATTGATCCACCTTCCACTTTAGACTTAGATTGCCTTTTTATTGTCATTCTAATTTGAACTTAACAGTTTTAGAGTTTTGATAACAAAAACGAGCTGATTTGTCCTCATATGCCGCCGCCCTGCCACATACTTTGTCAGTAGCTCTGTGGTGCAAAACCTAACTTCAACAGCCAGGTCACTACAATTCATTAGGCATAAACAAATAATCCACTGTACTGTAGGAAGAGGATTCATATGGCCCCATTCATCACGGTGTACCTGACACATAAAAATGTGACAATTAGAGGGAGTCCACTTATCTTCTTTAGTGTTATTTAAAAAGATGTGTACTCACGTGAGATCCACCCAGGAATGGGGCCATATGAATCCGTTCCCTACTGTACTTTGTTGATTAATATTCTTTGTGTGCAGCTGAAGAGCAAAAGGTGTCGACAACGCTGTGGATACTTTTTGAACGTTTCAAACCTCACATCTCATGTTCATTGCTTTCTTTGGACTCATGTTGAGCTTTTAATGACAGCACTGTTCTGCTGACGGAATAAGTTGGATGTGCCCGCCCACAATGGATGTGCTGCCTGGCACCAAATGGGTGGAGGAAACGAAGGTTCGTACATCAAAGCATATTTAATTTTATCAGTCTGTGGTTCATAAATCAAAAATGTTTTATATTTAAGGGTTATTAAATCAAGGTTCAATTGTACTGCTGTACAAGCTGTACACCGACTATACAGTATGTTCATGTCACTTGAGAAGATCTCAAATAATTACTGAAATATTAAGGGTATGTTCACTTTAGTTCAGAGTTTCTACATTTACAGGTTTATTAGTGTTAAAACCAGCTATACATATTGATGAAATGTTTGATCAATTGGAGTGGATTTGTTTATTTTATTTTTAGGATTTGTAGCGCCACGTGAAGCAAAACAAAACTTTCGGACTTGGCGTTTGTTATTGAATTAAAAACTCTACAACTGGGCCCCTCGGGATAACAAGGCTTCTTATCTGTTTTTTTTGTGTTGAGTTAACTCATACGCTCACAAAGCCGATAAAAATATTGAAACATGGTAGAGTTGATGATCATTTTAATTCAATCAATCCAATGCTGACGGAAACCTCGGGTCAAGCAAGCGTGTCTACCTTCCACACTCGTAGGGAGGAGACATGGTGTTTATGTAGTGAGCGAGAATTTAGTCTGGATTGAAAACAGACTGCCTGGAGCCCGGATGGAACGCGACGCTCTTATCTGTCCCATCAGGCCCAGAAGAGACACTTAGACAAATGCCAAACTCATAGCTACACTGCTCATTACACCTCGTCTGATCCTGTCCCCTTTGACTTGTCCTCCGCACCGTACCGATGTTTACCTTTCTTCCAATTAGCACCGCTCTTCGTCCTGCTCGAAACAACACTCGAGTCCCGACTGCTCTCTGGCCCTTACCTCATTTCCGAGAAGACTGACAGTCCTAACAAGAACTGCGTACACATGTGGTCTCTAGGCATGACCTGCACTGACTCAAAGTTTTATTGGAACCATGGCTACTGCATTTTTAATGTGCGGGGATGCTGAAAAAACACATTATTCATCTTTGTAAACAACATAACAATGTGGTAATTAAATCACTAATTTCTTTTAACCACCCCAGACCAACAACGTGGATCAGAGGCTTGGTTATGAAAGGTCTGTTTGCATGTCTCTTTTGTCCTAACTTTGTAAAATGGAAACAGAATAAATGATCCCATTAGGGGTCCCAGAAACGCACACCATGGCTTGGCTTCATTTTTTTCCACATCTGTACAGCAGGATCTAATTTTTTTGGTGAGTAATCTTCTAAAATTGTCAGACAAAAACTAAATATCATTTTTGTCCACATAATAACGTAAATCCAATTAATTGTGTTCCAAACACCCAAGTGTGAGAATAATTATACACATTGAAATACATAAAAATGGTGAATGAAAGGGATAGGTAAAGATTTAAAATCTTTTTTATCTTCATTGAAGATTGTTTTCCCAAAACTATGATGGGCTGACATGGATGCCACCTCACAATTTTTTTTTCCCCAAATTCAATGGTTTTTCTCAAAATGCTGGCACACTCAACTTAATTTCACCCCGTAGTGGATTATTTTGCAGCCGTGTTCAATAATAAAAGTAAAAAGAGTAAGTCACCAACACGAGGGATTCTTTGAGTACACGATTACACAAAAAGACTTCAGGTTAGCGTATTGTTTTTCTGTACTAAGATTGTGTGAAATACATTAATTATTCAAGCGATTAATTAAAATGCAAGCGTGTGAATGTCTGTGAAACATTAATTTTCACGCCAGAATATAATTTTTACGTTTTTTAATGAAATATTGAAAAAATTCCGTGTAAAAACAAATTAACGCTCGCCTCAGCACTGAGCTGCAGGACAGCTGGCTTACTTATCGTCCCAGCCGCAACGTTGACTGCTTTTTATTTTGCTCCTAATCATATTTAGATGATTACAATCCGAACACTTAGTTCCAAATCAGTTGTAATTTCGGAGTATTATTAGCCAGCGAAAATATATGTTTTTAAAGTCAGGTCTTAACACCAGATGAATCATCGAGGGGTGAGGGGTCATAGCGACAGGATTGAGTTTCCACGTTTTTCAAGTTTTTTACATGCATGTTTTAGAATTTCACATTACATTTTTAATGATGAGAATGTTAGTAAATTATCTACTAAAAAATAAACATTATGTAATACACTTGTCAGTAAGACAGCCAAAATAGGTTGGTATATGACAGGGGTAGGGAACCTATGGCTCTAGAGCCAGATATGGCTCTTTTGATGACTGCATCTGGCTCTCTGATAAATCTGAGTGGACGTTGCTTAACACGATAAGTAATGAATAATTCTACTTGTAATCACAGTGTTAAAAATAATGTTCAAAATATAAATTATTCTCATGCATTTTTAATCCGTCCATCCGTTTCTACCGCACCTGTTCAAGAAGTTGCGTCAATGGTAAGAAATTATTTATTTATTATTGGTTAGTGTGGGGCTTGCCCTCCTGGGGGTTCTTCAGACCCCCAAGCACCAACATGAGAGCCTGTTTCAGGGTTACAATATTGTTTAATTTTTCAATAAGTCTCTCAGTTGTTTTCCAGCAATTGTATTTCCAGCCCCAACCCCATCTCTCCTCCTGGCTGCTGCTTATAACAGCGCGACAGGTGATCAGATAACAAGGCCCAGGTGGGCCATCTATGCACCTGTCGCTGCAGGCCCGCAGGCCACGCCCCCTCCACAGTTAGCTTCAGAATAACAATGTTATTACAAAGAATAAGAGACCTATTATACTCTAGAAATGTTGGTTTTACTCAAAAATGCACGCGTTTAGTTGTGTTCAGTGTTAAAAAAAATATATGGCTCTTACGGAAATATATTTCAAAATATTTGGCTTTTTTGTCTCTCTCAGCCAAAAAGGTTCCCGACCCCTGGTATATGAGAATAAGTCTAAATGTAAAATATAGTGTCAAAATGCACCCAATTGTAGGAAAGGTAGTCTTCATTTTCAAAATTTTATTTCGGGACAGCACAATGTGCCAATAGAAATTGTCCTTTCTTTTTTGTCACTCTATTTTTCTCAAAAGGTGCTCACATTCCTGAAAATTAACACATTTTTTGCGTCATTGATCAATTGCCATTTTTTTCTCTCTTATTTTTTCTTCCCAAGATGGCGCGGCTGTGGTGGCTGCTGTTGGCAGGAGCTCTGTGCTGTTGTGTTTTTGTTTTGTGTTTCCCTCTTGTTTTCATGTGTTATTATACACTGGGGCAAAAAAGTATTTAGTCAGCCACCGATTGTGCAAGTTGTCCCACTTAAAATGATGACAAAGCTCTGTAATTTTCATCATAGGTACACTTCAACTGTGAGAGACAGAATGTGGGAAAAAAATCCAGAAATTCACATTGTAGGAATTTTAAATAATTTGTTTGTAAATTATGGTGGAAAATAAGTATTTGGTCAACCATTCAAAGCTCTCACTGACGGAAGGAGGTTTTTGCTCAAAATCTCACGATACATGGCCCCATTCATTCTTTCCTTAACACGGATCAATCGTCATGTCCCCTTTGCTGAAAAACAGCCCCAAAGCATGATGTTTCCACCCCCATGCTTCACAGTAGGTATGGTGTTCTTGGAATGCAACTCAGTATTCCTCTTCCTCTAAACACGATGAGTCGAGTTTATACCAAAAAGTTCTATTTTGGTTTCATCTGACCACATGACATTCTCCCAATCCTCTGCTGTATCATCCATGTATCCATTTTGGTATAAACTCAACTCGTCGTGTTTGGAGACAGAATAATACTGAGTTGCATCCCCTAGTTTATTTAAACACTAGAATACAAAACCAGAAAACAAAGGGCGTGCACAAAGGCAGTACAAAAACTGGGCTATGAAACAAAAGACTACAAAAGAGGCTATAACTATAAACAGAAACCAAAACACTTGCTCAATGGCATGAATTACAATGAACTATGAACAAAAACTTACATGACATGGAACTGAGAACGAGACATGGATCTTTGCAAGGTGCGTAGCAGGTGGTAGGCATGAGCAGGAGGTGTAAGTAGGCCGTGGACGCGGTGCTAGCCGTGGTGAAGGTGGCGGTGGTCTAGCTGCAGGCTAGATCCATAGGCGTGACACAGCTGCTGGGTCTCTGCCACAGAAGAGTCAGTTTGGAGAGACTGGAGGAGATGCGGATGAAGAGACAGGGCTGCGGAGCAAGTACTGAGCGCCGGGACGGACAAGCTTCACAGTATCTTGGCTGAATGAGCAGGTATCGGACATCTCTGTCTTCTTGGACGTATCCTCGCTCATCCATGCGGACTGGACACTGGCCGAAAGTTGGTTGGCAACCGAGAGTGGAGTCAGCTCTGTTGGTTGCTTTGTTGGGTCTGCTCCTATCTCTGATCATGCTCCCAGCAGACGACGGCGTGGAACACCGCAGAGGCCACCACAGTGTACATGTTTCTGTTACTTTTTATTCATAGCTGTGTATAGAAGTGGCTCGTTGCATCAGCTCGGCTACTTTAATGTTTTTCATGTCCTTTTTGTTTGTTGATGTCCGATGTTTCCCTCTTACACAAATGTAAGAGGGATGTGTACTATGGCTATGAGTTGTTTTTTTCCCTTGGCCTCAGTCTGGACCCCCTCTCCAGTGGCCCAGGGTTAGATAGATTTTTTCATTTTGTTTTATTTTAATCTTTTATTTTTTTCTCCCATTCCCCCCAACTTGTTTACCTGTATCTCACCTTTTTTGTAAGGGGCGCCGGAAGTTGGCAGACCCGTAAGCGATCCTGTTCTGTCTCCCTGTAATGTTTGTCTGATCTTGAATGGGATTGTGCTGAAAATTTTAATTTCCCCTTGGGGATTAATAAAGTATGTCTGATTCTGATTCTGATGTTTGTTTTTTTGTCTGTCGCTTACAAGCAAGGTGCAAGAGGGTTCTTTGCCCTCAGCAGCTGACTGTGTTTATTCCATTCATTAATGGAGTGAATCCTCTTGGCGGTCATCCACAATCGTGTCCTTGGGTGGAGGTGGGACCTCTACGCACACAAAGCATGGACAGAGCCTTGCTAGTCGCTACTCGATAGTGAGAAGTGTTGCAAAGTAAAAAAAACACGGACGGACAAAGATTTTCGAACTATGGAAAACGGCACTTTAAAGGCCTACTGAAACCCACTACTACCGACCACGCAGTCTGATAGTTTATATATCAATGATGAAATATTAACATTGCAACACATGCCAATACGGCCGGTTTAGTTAACTGAATTGCAAGTGTCCTGTTGAAAACGTCGCTTATGTTGACGCTTGCTTGTGACGTTATAGGTTGGAGCGGACATTTTATTCCGGGCACCACTCACGGCTAAAAGTCGTCCGATTTAATCGCATAATACACAGTATTATGGACATCTGTGTTGCTGAATCTTTTGCAATTTGTTCAATTAATAATGGAGACTATGAAGAAGAATGCTGTTGGTGGAAATCGGTGGATTGCAGCTGCCTTTAGCCACATAAACACAGCTTTAATATGTTGTGAAGCTTTAATATGCAACAGAGCGGTCAAGCGAACATGTTTCTCTACCACATGTCAACCGGCAGGTTTCGGTGAGAAAATTGTGGTAATAAGTCAGCTCTTACCGGAGACATGAGCAGAGCTTGCGTCCTCCTGCAGCTGTCAAAGAGGCAGCTGCGACTTTCTTGGCTCCTCCATGGCTTCCATCAGAGACACTGGCGGTCACCACACCCCTCCGACTTTCAGGTATGACTTTATAATCTCACTAAAACACTAGTAACACAATAAGCAGATAAAGGATTTTCCAGAATAATCCTAGTAAATTTGTCTAATAACATCTAAATCGCTCTGCCGTCTAGTTTTTTTTTTTTCCTCTGGTCCTTCACTCTCACTTTCCTCATCCACAAATCTTTCATCCTCGCTCAAATTAAGGGGGAAATCGTCGCTTTCTCGGTCCGAATCGCTCTTGCTGCTGGTGGCTATGATTATAAACAATGTGAGGAGCCCTACAACCCGTGACGTCACGCGCACATCGTCTGCTACTTCCGGTACAGGCAATGCTTTTTTTATTAGCGACCAAAAGTTGCGAACTTTATCGTCGATGTTCTCTACTAAATCCTTTCAGCAAAAATATGGCAATATCGCGAAATGATCAAGTATGACACATAGAATGGACCTGCTATCCCCGTTTAAATAAGAAAATCTCATTTCAGTAGGCCTTTAAGATGTTCAATGTTTGCTAACTGAGATTGAGTCCATTTTATTTTCTTATTTTGGATGATTAAAAGTTACTGAACTTCCTCTTACGATGGTAAAAATTAGGACAATAATGAGAAAAAAATGTATTTGAGAAGATTGCTTACATTATTGTTTATTATGATTACATTAGTGCTTAATGTGGTCTCAAAATAATACTGCCAATATTGTTTATACGCAATAAATCTTGGGACAATATATGGTCCAGCAAAATGTTTTATGGACCCAGGCTTACGGCATTTGTTAGTGTAAGCTCACTCATACTGCCAAACTGCTGCACATAAAAGGTGACAAAGCATGCATGTCTACTGTGTTATACCATGCTATTATTTTTCCGACAAATAAACTATTAAGTGGCGCTGTTTGGCCCCGTGAGTCAGATTAACTTGACATTTTTAGCACAGCTCAGGTGCTGTTAAAACCAGTTTAATAAAAATTGAATTTGATGCCGGCAACATGTTTCAAAAAAGCTGGCACAAGTGGCAAAAAAGACAGAAAGTTTTGGAATGCTCATCAAACACCTATTTGGAACATCCCCCAGGTGATCAGGCTAACTGGGACCAGGTGGGTGTCATGATTGGGTGTAAAAGCAGTTTACATTAAATGCTCAGTTGTTCACAGACAAGGATGGGGTTAAGGTCACCACTTTGTGAACAAATGTGTGAGCAAATTGTCGAACAGTTTAAGAACAACTTTTCTCAATGAGCCTTTGCAAGGAATTTAGGAATTTCACCATCTAAGGTCTGTAATGTCATCAAATGGTTCACAGAATCTGGATAAATAACTCCACGTAAGCATAATAAACATTGAATGCTCGTGACCTTCAATCCCTCATGCGAACTGCATCAAAAGGCGACATCATGTGTAAATGATATCACCACATGGGCTCAGGAACACTTCAGAAAACCACTGTCAGTAACTACAGTTGGTCGCTATATCTGTAAGTGCAAGTTAAAACTCTACTCTGCAAAGCCATTTATCAACAACACACAGAAACGCTGCTGGCTTCGCTCTTCCCGAGCTCATCTAAGATGGACTGATGCAAAATGGAAAAGTGTTCTGTGGTCTGATGAGTCTACATTTCCAATTGTTTTTGGAAACTGTGGACGTTGTGTCCTCCGGACCAGGGAGGAAAAGAACTATCCAGACTGTTACAGGTGCAAAGTTCAAAAGCCAGCATCTGTGATGGTATGGGGGTGTATTAGTGCCTAAGGCTTTGGTAACTTACACATCTGTGAAGGCACCATTAATGCTGAAAGATACATCCAGGTTTTGGAGCAACATATGTTGCCATCCAAGCAACGCTATCATGGACGCCCCTGCCTATTTCAGCAAGACAATGCCATGCCACATGTCACAACTGCGTGGCTTTATAGTAAAAGAGTGTGGGTACTAGACTGGCCTGCCTGTAGTCTGGACCAGGGGCGTCACCAGACATATTTCACTGGGGCACATGCCCCACTGTTGATCTGCAGTGCCCCAGTAAAAAATTCACCAATAAAAAAAAAAAACGCTTCAGATTTTTAAGTCTACATAACATAGCCAACAGCGCACATACTACTTAGTATGGTAAATGATTGCTACTGTATTCACTCCACTAACAATGGGCACATGGCTAATTAATATGGTAATTTATGCACATGTGGATCGAGACTTTGGTTGAGAGCGAGAGAGGGGGGGGGGGCTGCGAATCACTGCGTGAGGTAGGTAACGTTAGCCAACAACAATTTCTTAATTACATTATTTTGATTTTGATTTGACTCAAACTGTAACTCCCAGATGGATATCAGAAAGTTATTCGCCCGCAACAGGGAAGAAGCAGCAGGAATAAGAGATGTAAGTGAAGTCCTAGCTAGCTAAGCAACATCATTGTCTTAAGTTGATGCTAAGTTAGCTAACGTTATTCCTTGTATCAAGACAAACATTAATTTGCTGTACGAGCTGTCGGGGGAATTTCCAATGAACATGAAACATAATGTTGGTTATTGTGTGCTGGTTCTCCATCAATGATGATTTGGAGTAAGCATGTGTGAGTTGAGTGCTTCTCAAATGGTTTATCTTCAGGAAGAAAAACATTTTTCCATATCATCAAGTCGTGAGCCAATTTTTAAATCATTCAACTTTATTTCACAGAAAAATAACACAGTAGACTTGTCTTGTTAATCGGTGTGACTTTGACTAAAATAATCTTGTTTTGTCACCAGAAAAATGGCTACAGCTAAAGCATCTGGTTTTGTTTCCAGAAAAAATAGCAACATTTCTGTATTTGTTTTCAGAAAGATGGCTAGAAATGTTGCCCCATTTAGATTTAAAAAAAATATATTTCCATGTCTGTCCTGAGTCCTCCTCCAACTTGTTAGTCGGTTTGCCTTTTGCTAAAATATTCACTAATAGTCGCTAGAAAAAAGGCTAAAATAATCTGGTTTTGTTGCAACAATTTGATTTTTTTCTCCCTAAACTTTTTTTTTTTCATGCACACATCTGACTGCGACTCACTGAAAATGACACACAATCCACTTTTATGTCACGACCCACCAGTTGGGAACCACTGGTCAACTGTATAACAGTTACTGTAATATTTCCATGTCTGTCCAGAGTGATTGACCACTTTGCAAAAATGAAAACGAGACGTTACAGTTTTCTTCTCAGAAAATGATTCCCTAAACAGACACACAACAGTTGTTCATTTATTCTACTACTGTGGCTTTATTGTTTTGTGTATATTTTATAGTTTTGTGTATCTGAAATAGGATTCGCCACATTGCCATAAATGGAAATTCAATAATATAAAAGAACCCAGAGATGTTGGGGTGCTTTATTTTTTGTTTTTCTTTTGTAGATGTTAAATTTGCAGATGATTACTGCAATATATATTTCAAAAAGATTAATTGCTCTTCCTTTTTTCTTTTACCAGTAGTAGTTTAGAAGTCTGGAGTAAAAAAGTGCACAAGTAGGTCAAATGCATTAGTTAATTTCAGGTGGGTTATCAAAGATCCATACAACATAATCTGATATGATTTCATAGTTTAAAGCACTATTTAGGTATTTTTTATGATAAATAAGTGCTAAAAATGTTTTTGCTTGCGCGCTTTGCACGCTCACATGAATTATTTGTGCCCCAGGTGTGCCCCAGTACAGTATTAGGTCTAGTGACGCCCCTGGTCCAGACCTTCCTCCCATTGAACATCTGTGGCACAATATGAAGCCTGTTTAAAACTTAAACTGTACATCAAGCAAGAATGGGAAAGAATTCCACCTGAGAAGCTTCAAAAATTGGTCTCAGTTCTCAAACGTACTGAGTGTTAAAAGGAAAGGCCATGCAACACAATGTTAAAAATGCCCATGTGCCAACTTTCTTGCAATGTGTTGCTGCCATGAAATTCTAAGTTAATGATTATTTGCAAAATAAAATGTACGTTTCTTAGGTTGAACATTAAATGTCTTGTCTTTGCAGTCCATTCAATTGAAAATAAGTTGAAAAGGATTTGCAAATCATTGGATTCTGTTGTTATTTACGATTTACACAACGTGGCAGCTTCACTGGTTTTGGGTTTTGTACAATAATGTTTGACACAATCCATAGGGGGCGCTGCAGATGTTTTAAGTTTTTGAACTTGTGATGTATTTATGTGGGGACATTTTTTTTAATCAGCCACCGATTGCCTGATCCGACAACACATAATAACAGTAATGTGAGGAGGTGTTACATAAGTTGTACTGATCTGCTTACATTCCTGTCTCCTGACAGACAGATTATGGTTGACATTATTTTGGAAGCGTCGCGGTGTGGCCCGCTTTCAGCCTGCTGACTTTGGCCTGATCATTGTTGACCTATTTGACTGCTGTTAGCATTCTGGTGGAGAACTTTCTAAAAAATTACCGTTTTTATGACCCCCAAAAATGACATTAATATGCACTTAGATGCTTCAGCCAGGAGCCACTTTTGTGTTGGTCACAAGATTGAAATCAGTTTTCAAAAGTTTTCAGCCTTTAGGTTGGATTAGATTTCACACACCTGCACACTCCAATGAGGGTTTCACTGTGTCAGGGTGGAGATGTGGCCGCTTCCTACAAGGCAATGCTTCTCATTTAAGTTCTATTACGACCCGATGAGGAAACTTGTTTGCACTCCGCCGCGACTATTACATAATATTGTATCCTTACTTTCAGTGAAGAAAAGGGAGTATAGATACCTTACAAACAAAAATAAAGGTCGATAATAGAAACGATTTAAAGCACATCAATTTGCCAGAAATATTAATAAAAATATCCTTATTTCAACTATAAAAATATTTACCGACTTGAACCATTTGATACTGAAAAACCATCCATCCATCAATCCATCCATCCATCCATCCATCTTCTTCCGCTTATCCCTGGTCGGGTCGCGGGGGCAGCAGCCTAAGCAGGGAAGCCCAGACTTCCGTCTCCCCAGCCCCTTTGTCTAGCTCCTCCCGGGGGATCCTGAGGCGTTCCCAGGCCAGCCGGGAGAGATAGTCTTCCCAACATGTTTTGGGTCTTCCCTGTGGCCCCCTACCGGTCGGACGTGCCCGAAACACTTCCCTAGGGAGGCGTTCGAGTGGCATCCTGACCAGATGCCCGAACCACCTCATCTGGCTCCTCTCGATGTGGAGGAGCAGCGGCTTTACTTTGAGATCATCCCGGATGACAGAGGTTCTCACCCTATCTCTAAGGGAGAGCCCCGCCACCCGGCGGAGGAAACTCATTTCGGCCGCTTGTACCCGTGATATTGTCCTTTCGGTTATGACCCAAAGCTCATGTCCATAGGTAAAGATGGTAAAGTAGATCGACCGGTAAATTGAGAGCTTTGCCTTCCGGCTCAGCTCCTTCTTCACCACAACAGATCGATACAGCGTCTGTACTACTGAAGAAGCCGCACCGATCCGATCCGCCTGTCGAATTCACGATCGACTCTTCCCTCACTCGTGAATAATACTCCGAGGTACTTGAACTCCTCCACCTGGGGCAAGATCTCCTCGCCAACCCGGAGATGGCACTCCACCCTTTTCCGGGTGAGAACCATGTACTCGGACATGGAGGTGCTGATTCTCATCTCAGTCACTTCACACTCAGCTGCGAACCGATCCAGTGAGAGCTGAAGATCTTGGCCAGAGGAAGCCATCAGGACCACATCATCTGCAAATAGCAGAGAACTAGTCTTGCAGCCACCAAACCAGATCCCCTCAATGCCCAGACTGCGCCTAGTAATTCTGTCCATAAAAGTTATGAACAGAATCGGTGACAAAGGACAGCCTTGGCGGAGTCCAACCCTCACTGGAAACGTGTCCGACTTACTGCCGGCAATGCGGACCAAGCTCTGACACTGATCATACAGGGAGCGGACCGCTACAATAAGACAGTCCGTTACCCCGTACTCTCTGAGCACTCCCCACAGGACTTCCCGTGGCAGACGGTCGAACGCCTTCTCCAAGTCCACAAAGCACATGTAGACTGGTTGGGCAAACTCCCATGCACCCTCAAGGACCCTGCCGAGAGTATAGAGCTGGTCCACAGTTCCACGACCAAGACGAAAACCACACTGTTCCTCCTGAATCCGAGGTTCGACTATCCGGCGTAGCCTCCTCTCCAGTACACCTGAATAGACCTTACCGGGAATAAACCTTATATGATGTCAATGGTCTTTGGAAAAACCCAATTAAATAAACTCAATACATCATACATTCAGACTGATCAGCAACATTAACAGGAGCACTATACGTACAACATTTAATCTACGTAACAAAAATAAATTAGAACAATTTGTGCTGAAGTCAGGAATAATGGCTGCAATGAGCACATTTTGTAGTGCACAGCTTTTTGAAGTATGACATTAATAAAGCAAGAGGTCAAAAAATTCACAAAATCAAAATTCACAAAATCTGTTTTTAGGAGAGTTGTGGAAGCTCACCGTGCCAACCGTGATGTAATAGATTGTAGAATAATGACTTTGAAGAGTTTTACTGTTGATCTGCACAGAAATGTTTTTACTAATCTCTCTCTAGGTCAGGGAACTTTGATAAAATATGTTTTTGTTTACTCTTTCAATGTCTGCTCTGTTTATTTATATTTGTGTGAGTTTCATTTGTACTGTTCCCAAATAGCATTATTTTAGTTTTACTGAATTTCAAAGAGTCTGTTTTTGTTAAACCATCTCTTTAATGTGTTCATTTCTTCTGTAGTTATTTGTATTAGGTTGATTGGCAACACTAAATTGGCCCTAGTGTGTGAATGTGAGTGTGAATGTTGTCTATCTGTGTTTGCCCTGTGATGTGGTGGTGACTTGTCCATGATGTACCCGGCCTTCCGCCAGATTCAGATTGTAGCTAAGATAGGCACCAGCGCCCCCCGCGATCCCAAAGGGAATAAGCGGTAGAAAATGGATGGATGGATGGATGGATTATTTGTATTAGTGTTTGTTTTCTTTCCTGAACAAAACACAGTTATATCATCTGAAAATAATAGAAATGTGAAGTCCTTTGTAACTTTAGAAATGTCGTTTTTATAAAGATTGACCAATTTTGGTCCAAGTATTGATCCCTGAGGTACGCCATAAGATATATTCAGCTCTGTAGACATGTGTTCGCCTATCTACACGTTTTGCTTCCTTTTGGTTTCTAATCCAGTTCAAGACCAACAATTTTAATTATGTTTATTAAGATGCTGTGATTAATTGTGTCAAATTATTTTGTTAATACATAAACACTGCAGCAGCACATTGTTTGCTATCTGTCGCATTGTTAATCTATTCTGTTATTTGGATTAATGTCATTGATGTTGAGATGTTGGCTCTGTATCCGTTATTGGTTGTCTTTGACTGTTTCCTTTTTATTCATGAATTTTTCCAATCTGTTGAACAGTTTTTCAAAAGTTTTAGAATAATTGTGGAAGAAGAGAAACAGGTCTGTAGTTTGTCTCCAGTTTTATAAGTTGGTACGACTTTTGCTATTTTAATTTTGTTTAGGAATTTGCTTGTTTGAAATGATAGGTTGCTGCTATATGTTAAAGGTTCTGAAATATCTTCAATAACCTTTTTTATCGTTTCCATATCAATTCTTTTACAATCATTTGAGGTCTTGTATTTACATTTTTTCACAATATTGATTAGTTCCTCTTTTGTCCCACTCTCGAACATCGAGTTGGGATTTCTTTCTATAGTGTCGTTCAAGTCAACAATTGACTGCGGATCTGGTTCTTTTCCTCCAGATTTGGTCCAATGTTCACAAAGTACTTATTGATGCTTTGAACTACTTAGTTCATACAGTCTTTTTTCACATTCCCGTCTAATAAGAATTTTGGATAAACTTTCTAAGCACCATTTTAATAATACTATTTAGGATGCCTTAATTTTGCTCTCATATTTTTGTTCAGGTCCAATACCTGTAATATTCTTTCCTACGTTTTTGTAGTATGCCAGTTAGTCAAGTCAAGTCAATTTTATTTATATAATAATAATAGTAATGGATTAGATTTATATACTCAAAGCGCTCACAGAGAAGTTGGAACCCATTATTCATTCACACCTGATGGTGGTAAGCTACATCTGTAGCCACAGCCCACCGGGGGTAGACTGACGGAAGCGTGGCTGCCAGTTTGCGCCTACGCCCCCTCCGACAACCACCAATCATTCATTCATCATTCATTCACCAGTTTGAGGGGCAACGGGGGCAAGGGTGAAGTGTCCTGCCCAAGGACACAACGGCAGCGATTTGGATGTCAATAGGTGGGAAGCGAACCTGCAACCCTCAGGTTTCTGGCACGGCCGTTCTACCCACTACGCCATGCCGCCCATAGCACGTTTTCAACAACTTTTAAATTGAACCAAAGTGCTTTACAGGTTAAAAAAAGCATAGAGCAACAGAAACAGAAAACATACAAAGAACATAAACAAAGAATGAGCTGAACAAAATTGTGCAAAAAGCAATACAGTAAAAGGGGTCGAATAAAAAGTAAAACATTTGCTAAATAAAAATCATTGTAATAAAAAATGCAACAGATAAAAATAAATAAAACTAAAGCGAAGGGGTGAGGGGGTAGGACTAGAAATGGTGGCCTAGCTGGGCAGACTAGCTTGTTCTTGTACGTTTTGTGCTTGTTTTCTGCTTCTGTAGATATTTGTGCTATAAATGTTCTATATAATGTATATTGTTGCTAACATTTTTCAGTTATTTTATCATCCATTATTGATTGCTTTCCTTTTGTTTCTTAATAAGTTGTTCCAAAGGACAATGTTTGTCAAAAAGCATCATGAAAGTAAAAAAATTAAAAAATACCATATACATTATGGGAGTCAAACTCTGGCCCGCGGGCCAAATATGGCCCGCCGTGTAATTTGATTTGGCCCTTGAGGCAATATCAAATTAACATTAGAGCTGGCCCGCCGGTATTATACAGCAGTGGTGCCGCTTTAACGCCGCGTTCACCGCTAATACTCTTACTTGCCAACCCTCCCGATTTTCCAGAAGACTCCCGAATTTCAGTGCCCCTCTCAAAATTCTTCCGGGGGAAACCATTCTCCCGAATTTCTCCCGATTTCCACCCGGACAACAATATTGAGGACCCTGCCTTTATCGTACCCCACAACCTGTAGTCATGTCCTCTTTTCCTCCCTACAAACTCAATGCAAGGCATATTTGGTCAACACCCATACTAAAGGTGGCCGTGTAAACAACTTTAACACTGTTACAAATATGCGCCACACTGTGAGCCCACACCAAACAAGAATGACAAACACATTTCGGGAGAACATTCGCAATATAAACACAACAGAACAAGTGAAGTGAATTATATTTATATAGCGCTTTTCTCTAGTGACTCAAAGCGCTAAGTTCATAGTGAAACCCAATATCTAAGTTACATTTAAACCAGTGTGGGTGGCACTGGGAGCAGGTGGGTAAAGTGTCTTGCCCAAGGACACAGCGGCAATGACTAGGATGGCGGAAGCGGGAATCGAACCAGCAACCCTCAAGTTGCTGGCACGGCCACTTTACCAACTCTAAATACCCTGAAGCCCTTGCAGCACTAACTCTTCCGCTACCACCATTTTTTTATTTTCATTTTATTTAATATGCCATTGATATTCTTTCGTTTGTTTTTTGAAAGTTGATTTTGCACTGTTAAGTTACATAAGCATTGCTTGTTTTATACTCCGTGTTAAAGCAAATCAGTTTAGCAAACTGAGCAATAATTAATGTTTTTATTCTTGCACTTTCTCTGGCTACTTGAATGTTTGATTCATTCATTATTGTTGTTTTATTTCCAAATGTATTATTAGCCTTTGGTAAAAGTTAATTTTGATACTTACCTGAGAGGGCTGCAAATAGAAAAGAGGCATCACATTTTTATTCAAATTGTATTTGATATGCCATTGATATTTTTTAATTATTATTATTATTATTATTTGAAACTCGATTTTGCATGTCACTATAAAGTAACATAAGCTTTGCTTCTTCAATATTCTTTGCAAAACTTGTTTAGGTCCTATTAAAAGGTTAATTTGTTAAATTTTGGCCCGCGACTTTGTTCAGTTTTTAAATTTTGTTCCACTCTGTATTTGAGTTTGACACCCCTGATATACATCATCTACATCATTTTTACTGTAGACATTGTCCCAACTTGGATCTCTCAGATCATTCTTGAACACTGTCATACTTTGTTCTTTACATATTCTTCGGAATGTCTTTTTGTCCTCAATGTTCCTCTTCTTGTAGTTTCTGTCATATAGTATGAAAACTGGCAGAGATGATCACTGATGTCGGATGTTAGCAAACCACTTGTGGTATATGCATTATCAAAATCATTAGTAAAAATATAATCAATAAGTTTGGCGCTGTGTGCTGAGATTCTGCTTGGCCTTGTGATATTAGGATCTAAACTCAGGCTGTACATTGTGTCAATAAAGTCATCTATGGACTTTTGTATGTTTGGGTTCAATAGGTCAATGTTGAAGTCTCCAAATAAGAAAGTTATTTTTTGACTGATTTCAGTAAAAGTTGCTTTAGTACATGTGGTACATTACATGGTACATGTAGCCAAATAATGTTGATAGATGAGAGTAAATCTATAGATAAAATATAGTGTAGAAATGCACCCAATTGCAGGAAATGTAGTCTTGATTTTCTACATTTTCTTTCAGGGCTTGCGTGGCAGCATATCGCGCCGATAGTAATGTTCCTCTTTTTTTGACAGTTTTACTCATTTTTCCTAGAAATGTTCCTCTTTTTTGTCAGTTTTACTCATTTTTCCCATAGGGTGCTCACATGCCTGCATATTATAGTGTTTCCTTAGTTTTTTGTAGTTAGTTTCTGGTTAGCGCTCTTATTTTCATCATATTTCCTGTCTGCCTTCTGGAGCGCTATTTCTTTCACCTGTCCCTGTTTGGCAACTTGAGCACACCTGTTTCTGGTTGCTAATCAGGCTTCTATAAATGCCAGTCTGACCTCCAGACAGGGCTTAAAGATTGCTAATGTTGCATGTCTTTGTGTGGGTTTTTGCTACACATCCTGTGTTACCATTAACTGACTCATCTTACCTGTACATCCTGCATCTACCTCAGCGATGCACGTTTGTGACAGAGGGCCAGTAAAAAACAATATGTGGACCGAAAATGGCCAACAGGTCGCACGTTGGATGCAACCTAAGGAGTAAATCCTCACATTGTAAATAAATAAATATAAATGGATTGTACTTGTATAGCGCTTTTCTACCTTCAAGCTACTCAAAGCGCTTTGACACTACTTCCACATTTACCCATTCGCACTCACATTCACACACTGATGGAGGGAGCTGCCATGCAAGGCGCTAACCAGCACCCATCAGGAGCAAGGGTGAAGTGTCTTGCTCAGGACACAATGGACGTGACGTGGTTAGTACTAGGTGGGGATTGAACCAGGGACCCTCAGGTTGCGCACGGCCACTCTTCCAATGCGCTTGCTATTTACCAATACTGACATCGGATATTTGTACGATATCAGCAAAGATATCAGACTACATCGGCTTGCATCTAAAATCTTTGATATAAGCACAGTCCTGTATCAGTTTATTAGTGCAAAGCTCATCTGTCTTTTGTTGTGTTTAAGTCAAGGCATTTACAAATGGTAAGCATGGTCGGCTATGGGCTACTAGGAGCAAGCAGCTGGACAACAGTTAAGTACACATACATAATAATTCAACAACATTGCAGTCTAAAACAGCACATTTGTCAAAATATACAAGTACCAAAGATGTACGGTTGCATATAACTCACACATACAAAGTCTCCAAGGCAAAAGCTAAGAAAGTATATAGTAACAAATGTGTCTGCATCATTCAATTTATTGCATAGAATGTGAGACGGGCCCCTTTTTTGGTTACTTTTAAGACCTTTTTTAAAACCCATTTTTACTCACTGGCTTTTAACCCGGCTTTAGAACTGTTTAAACTGTATTTAACTTTTTAACTGCCTTTTATCTAACAAATTGCTGTAATGATAATTTTGATCTGCTCTTTTTATGTGCGTATATATTTATTGTATCTCTGTTTTAAATGCTATATTTTTGTCTGTCCTTTGCATGTATTCCTCTGCTTTTTGTGTATTCACTTGTTTGTGGTGTACAACCCTTTGCTTTTCAACTGTGGTTGTTTTAAAAGGCTTTATAAATAAAGTTGGAATGGTGTGGTTATAATCTTAAAGAATTATTCCATCCATTCATCCATTTCCTGCCGCTTATTCCATTTTGGGGTCACGGGGAGCGCTGGTGCCTATCTCAGCTACAATCAGGCGGAAGGCGGGCTACACCCTGGAAAAGTCGCCACCTCATCGCAGGGCTTAAAGAATTATTGTTGGCCAAAAAAACTAATATCTCTCCACTTCGACCTAAGGACGGCATAAGTCCATTGCAGACTTTTCATAATAAATGTGTTAGTGTTTTTCCTATCTTCTATTGCAGTGGTTCTCAAATGGGGGGACGCGTACCCCTGGGGGTACTTGAAGGTATGCCAAGGGGTACGTGAGATTTAAAAAAAAATATTCTAAAAATAGCAACAATTCAAAAATCCTTTATAAATATACTTCGACAAAATATGAATGTAAGTTCATAAACTGTGAAAAGAAATATTCAGTGTTGACAGCTAGATTTTTTGTGGACATGTTCCATTAATATTGATGTTAAAGATTGCTTTTTTTGTGAAGAAATGTTTGGAGTTAAGTTCATGAATCCAGATGGATCTCTATTACAATCCCCAAAGAGGGCACTTTATGTTTATGAGTACTTCTATGTGTAGAAATATTTATTTATAATTGAATCACTTGTTTATTTTTCAACAAGTTTTTAGTTATTGGTATATCTTTTTTTCCAAATTGTTCAAGAAAGACCACTAAAAATGAGCAATATTTTGCACAGTTATGTAATTTAATAAATCACAAACTGATGACATAGTGCTGTATTTTACTTCTTTATCTCTTTTTTTCAACTAATTAATTAAACAAATGTTCACAGGGGGTACATCACTGAAAAAAGGTTGAGAACTTTTGTTCTATCGTACTTTGTTGGACCAATTTATTTTCATTCTCACAGTCCACACTACAAAATAATGAAGATTCGTGCTGATATCATATCGGTATCGGCTATTACTAATGGCTCCAAAACCAGTATTGTATCGAAAATGAAAAAAATGTGATTGAAATGTGCAGGATACAGACTCTTAAAATAATGTATATTTTCTGCTTGCGTTCCAATGGATCAGAATGGCTTGGAAACGTTCCATTTTAATTAGCAGCAGCCCAGGATGCTTCCACTGAGCTGTAATTGTTACTGTGTTACATTGAAATGATCTAATGAGGGCTAACATGCTGTTTTTCCCTTTATCTTTACTCCTGCCCAAAATCATCAGAGCGTACACAAGAGCTGCCTTTACAAAGAAAATGATGAGCTGTTTTCATAGAACTAGTCATTAAACAATACCTTTTTATTGTGGTGTTTGTGGTCTGCAGTGATGCATGCTCGCCTTATTTGCAGATGTGATGCTGCACTTCCAAGGCCCAACAACTATTTTGTGTTTTCTCTACATTGTGTCCTCCCCTGCAAACATGCTCACATATCCATGAATGCCAGTCGTCTTTGTTTAACACATAATTTCCTGAGTCGCTCGCACGGTCAACAAAGGCGATTTGCATGTTGCATATTGGCTTAAGGATCCGTCCTAGTGCTGCGTCATAATGCTGATTTCCAGGAGATAAGGGGGACTTTTTGCATTTTCCATTTACTTCGGCCCTGATGAGACTGTGACTAATTTGGGAGGTTGACATCTTGTGAATGACAAAACATTCTCACAGTGATATCAAAGAACTGGTCCAGGAACTCATTTGTCACCTTGGCTTCAACAAATAGTGGAGTCCATTTTTAACGTTCAGAAGCAATGTGCGGCATTGCTTTTTATGTTTTCTGTCGGCCTCGTTTAGTCTCTTGTGCAGAATGTCCACGAAACACCACTCATTTCAAGGAAGGACTCTTAGCAAATCACAAAGGTTGCATCCATTTTTTTCTGCCTTGTCGTTTAGCTAAAAAGTCTTCAATAAAAGTCAAAGTAATGTTAAATTTTCATTTATCTATTTAACTTTTTTGTATGTATTTTACATTGTTTTCTGCATGTAAAAGTGTCATATTTTGGGTGATGTGAACAAATAATTGGATTTACATTACTTCTTATGGGAAAAATTTGTACAATTCAGTTTTACTCCAAAACCTGTTTGACTATAACATTTATCCATCCATATATCCATTTTCTACAGCTTGTCCCTTTTGGGGTCACGGGGGGTGCTGGAGCCTATCTCGGCTGCATTCGGGTGGAAGGCAGTGTACACCCTGGACAAGTCGCACTTATCACAGGACCAACACAGATAAACAGACAACATTCACACTCACATTCACACACTAGGGCCAATTTAGTGTTGCCAATCAACCTATCCCCAGGTGCATGTTTTTGGAGGTGGGAGGAAGCCGGAGTAACCGGAGAGAACCCACGCAGTCATGGGAAGAACTTACAAACTCCACAAAGAAAGATCCTGAGGACAGAATCGAACCCAGGACTACTTAGGACCATCGTATTGTGCTGCCCGCTATAACATCTAATTTATAATGATTTCTTTTTTCTTTTTTTTAATAAGCGGACGGCCAGTAAAATCAAGCTGTGGACCAAAAAAGGCCAACCTGAGGAGTGAATACTCACAACTTTATACCAATATCAGTTAAAATATCAAATTACCGTATTTTTCCGAGTATAAATCGCTCCGGAGTATACGTCGCACCTGCCGAAAATGCATAATAAAGAAGGGAAAAAACATATATAAGTCGCACTGGAGTATAAGTCGCATTTTTTGGGGAAAATTATTTGATAAAACTCAAAAACCAAGAATAGACATTTGAAAGGCAAATCAAAATAAATAAAGAATAGTGAACAACAGGCTGAATAAGTGTACGTTATATGACGCATAAATAACCAACTGAGAAGGTGCCTGGTATGTTAACGTAACATATTATGAGTAGAGCGCCCGTGCCAGAAACCTGAGGGTTGCAGGTTCGCTTCCCACCTATATACATCCAAATCGCTGCCGTTGTGTCCTTGGGCAGGACACTTAACCCTTTGCCCCCGGTGCCGCTCACACTGGTGAACGAATGATGAATGAATGATTGGTGGTGGTCGGAGGGGCCGTAGGCGCAAATTGGCAGCCACGCTTCCGTCAGTCTACCCCAGGGCAGCTGTGGCTACAGATGTAGCTTACCACCACCAGGTGTGAATGAATGATGGGTTCCCACTTCTCTGTGAGCGCTTTGAGTATCTAACAATAGAAAAGCGCGATATAAATCTAATCCATTATTATTATTATTATTAAATAACTATAACATATACTGTAGAACAGGGGTCGGGAACCTACGGCTCTAGAGCCAGATGTGGCTCTTTTGATGACTGCATCTGGCTCTCGGATAAATCTGAGCTGACATTGCTTAACACGATAAGTACAATTCCACTTGCAATCAAAGTGTTAAAAATAAGGTTCAAAATATAAAACATGGTCATGCATTTGAAGTGATTTATTTATTATCGGTTAGTTTAGGGCTTGCCCTCCTGGGGGTTCTTCAGACCACCAAGCACCAACATGAGAGCCTGTTTAGAATATAATATTATAGAATAGAATAGAATAGAATAGAATAGAAAGTACTTTATTGATCCCTGGGTTTCAGGGTTACAATATTTTAAAATTTTTCAATAAGTCTCTCAGTTGCTTTCCAGCAATTGTCTTTTTCCTCTTTTGTTGTCGCTCGCACTCTGGCTCCAGCCCCAATCCTGTCCCTCCTCCTGGCTGCTGCTTATAAACAGAGCGACCGGTGATTAGATAAAACGGCCCAAGTGGGCCGTCTACGCACCTGTCGCTGATTTCGAGGCTGGTCCTGTCAACACACTGCTTCGCTGCAGGCCCGCAGGCCACGCCCCCTTCAGAGTTAGCTTCAGAATTACAATGTTAAACAAAGAATAAGAGACCTATTGTACTGTAGAAATGTTGGTCTTACTTAAAAATGCACGCGTTTATAGTGTTCAGTGTTGAAAAAAATATTATACGGCTCTTGCGGAAATACATTTTAAAATATTTGGATTCTTGGCTCTCTCAGCCAAAAAGGTTCCCGACCCCTGCTGTAGAACATGCTATACATTTACCAAACAATCTGCCACTCCTAATCGCTAAATGCCATGAAATATTATACGTCTAGTCTCTTACTTGAATGAGCTAAATAATTTTACTTGATATTTTACGGTAATGTGTTAATAATTTCACACATAAGTCGCTCCTCAGTAAAAGTCGCACCCTATGAAATCTGCGACTTATTTGGATTCTTGGCTCTCTCAGCCAAAAAGGTTCCCGACCCCTGCTGTAGAACATGCTATACATTTACCAAACAATCTGCCACTCCTAATCGCTAAATGCCATGAAATATTATACGTCTAGTCTCTTACTTGAATGAGCTAAATAATTTTACTTGATATTTTACGGTAATGTGTTAATAATTTCACACACAAGTCGCTCCTCAGTAAAAGTCGCACCCTATGAAATCTGCGACTTATAGTCCGAAAAATACGGTACATTGGCTTACATCTAAAATCTGAGATATAAGCAGTCCTGCAGCTTATTTACTTGTGCAAAGCGTATCTATCTTTTCTTCTATTTTAGTCAAGTCGTTTAAAAAAGGTGAACGTGGTAGGTTATAGGCCACGGCTAATACAGACCTGGACAGAATACGGCGCACGGGCCACATTCAGCCAGTTAAGAATTTTAAACCGGCCTGCCAGATTTTTTCCAAGATGGCGCTGCTGTAGTGGCTGCTGTAGGCAGGAGCTCTGTGCTCTTGTGTCATCCTTTTGTGTTTCCCTCTTGTTTTCATGTGGTATTATATTTTTTTGCATTTTGGTCCGGGACCCTTTGGGACTGTGTGACAAGGGGTGGCACTTTCGTGACCTCTGTGGTTCTTTTTTTTGTGGACTTCTGGATCTGCCTCCCGGGAGCCTTTTGGCCATGGAGACCAGCTGCAGGGTCTCTGCAACACCAGAGTCTGTTTGGATGTACTGGAGGAGATGCGGATGAGGGGACAGGACTGTGGAGCTAGCACTGAGCTACTGGGACAGAGAGGCTTCACGGTGTCTTGACTAGGTGAGCAGGTGTCGGACACCTCAATCACCTTGGACGTATCCTCGCTCATCCATGCGGACTGGACACTGGCCGAGAGTGGAGTCGGCTGTCTTGGTTGCTTTGTTGGGTCTGCTCCTGTCTCTGGCCATGCTCCCTCCGCCCCAGCGGACGATGGCGTGGAACACCGCAGAGGCCACCACAGTGGATATGTTTATTTTACTTTTTATTCATAGCTGTATGTAGAAGTGTCTGGTTGTATCTGCTGCTTTAATGTCTTTAATGTCCTCTGTGTTCTTTGATGTTTGATGTTTCCCTCTTACACACATGGAAGAGGGATGTGTACTATGGCTATGAGTTGTTGTTGTATTTTTTTTTTTTCCCTTGGCCTCAGTCTGCACCCTCACTCCAGGGCCAAGGCTAAGACCGATTTTTTTATTTTATTTTAATCTTCTATTTTTTTCTCCCGTCAGACATTGTGACATTTGGTATTACTGTTCCCGGAAAAAAGGGGACCCAAACACACCTACTGTACAGCATATTTTTCCAGCTAAATGTGAATATATGTATATATATGTATAATGTTCCGCCCGATTGTAGCTGAGATAGGCCCCAGCGCCACCTGCAACCCCGAAGGGAATAAGCTGTATAAAATGGATGGATGTACACACATACACATTGGCCCACCCCAGGCACATTTTTTTTTTCTCAACGTGGCCCCCAAGTCAGAATATTTGCCCAGCTCTCGGCTACTAGAAGCTATCAGCTACACAACAACTCGGCACCCAACCTAGACACGCGTAATAGAGATGTCCGATAACATCGGACTGCCGATTTTATCGACCGATAAATACTTTAAATGTGATATTGGAAATTATCAGTATCGGTTTCAAAATTATCGATATCGGTTTCAAAACGTATAATGTGTGACTTTTTAAAACCCCGCCGTGTACACGGACGTAGGGAGAAGTACAGAGTGCCATTAAACTTTGCATGCCGGCCCACCATAATATCTACAGCTTTTCACACACACAAGTGAATGCAAGGCATACTTGGTCAACAGCCATACAGGTCACACTTAGGTTGGCCGTATAAAAAACTTTAACACTGTTACAAATATGCGCTTTGAACCCACACCAAACAAGAACGACAAACACATTTCGGGAGAACATCCGCACCGTGACACAACATAAACACAACAGAACAAATACCCAGAACCCTTTGAAGCACTAACTCTTCTGGGACGCTACAATATACACCCACCGCTACCCCCTAATCCCCACCCCCACTTCAACCCCGCCCACCTCAACCTCGTCATGCTCTCTCAGCATGTCCCAAATTCCAAGCTGCTGTTTTGAGGCATGTTAACAAAAATAATGCACTTTGTGACGTCAATAATAAATATGGCAGTGGCATGTTGGCATTTTTTCTATAATTTGAGTTGATTTATTTTGGAAAACCCTGTTCCATTGTTTAACGCATCCAGCAGATCATCACAACAAAATTAAGCATAATAATGTGTTAACTCCACGACTATATATATCAATATCGGTTGATATCGGAATCGGTGATTAAAAATTGGACATTATCCGAATATCGGTTATCGGAAAAAAAGCCATTATCGGACATCTCTAGTAATGAGTGTTGTTGATTTAACAAAAAAACAGTCTTAAATACCACATTTGTTAATATACAAACCCTGTTTACATATGAGTTGGGAAATTGTGTTAGATGTAAATATAAACAGAATACAATGATTTGCAAATCATTTTCAACCCTAATTCAGTTGAATATGCTACAAAGACAAGATATTTGATGTTCAAACTCATAAACTTTATTTTTTTTTGCAAATAACAATAAACTTAGAATTTCATGGCTGCAACACGTGCCCAAGTAGTTGGGAAAGGGCATGTTCACCACTTTGTTGCATCACCTTTTTTTAACAACACTCAATAAACGTTTGGGAACTGAGGAAACTAATTGTTGCAGCTTTGAAAGTGGAATTATTTCCCTTTCTTTTTTTATGTAGAGCTTTAGTCGTTCAACAGTCCGGGGTCTCCGCTGTCGTATTTTACGCTTCATAATGCGCCACACATTTTCGACAGGAGACAGGTCTGGACTGTAGGCGGGCCAGGAAAGTACCCGCACTCTTTCACTACGAAACCACGCTGTTGTAACACGTGGCTTGGCATTGTCTTGCTGAGATAAGCAGGGGCGTCCATGATAACGTTGCTTGGATGACAACTTATGTTGCTCCAAAACCTGCATGGACCATTCTGCATTAATGGTGCCTTCACAGATGTGTAAGTTACCCATGTCTTGGGTACTAATACACCGCCATACCATCACAGATGCTGGCTTTTGAACTTTGCGCCTATAACAATCTGGATGGTTATTTTCCCTTTTGTTCCGGAGGACACCACGTCCACAGTTTCCGAATATAATTTGAAATGTGGACTCGTCAGACCACAGAACACCTTTCCACTTTGCATCAGTCCATCTTAGGTGAGCTCGGGCCCAGCCAAGCCAGCTGCGTTCCTTGGTGTTGTTGATAAATAGGTTTTGCTTTGCATATCAGAGTTTAAACATGCACTTACAGATGTAGAAACCACTTGTAGTTACAGACAGTGGTTTTGAGAAGTGTTCCTGAGCCCATGTGGTGATATCCTTTACACACTGACGTCTGTTTTTGATGCAGTACCACCTGAGGGCTCAACGGTCTGTAATATCGCTTACGTGCAGTGATTTCTCCAGATTCTCTGAACCTTTTGATGATTTTACGGACCGTAGATGGTAAAATCCCTAAATTCCTTGCAATAGCTCGTTGAGAAATGTTGTTCTAAAACTGTTCGACAATTCGCTTACAAATTGGTGACCCTCGCCCCATCCTTGTTTGTGAATTACTTAGCATTTCATGGAAGCTGCTTTTATACCCAATCATGGCACCCAACTGTTCCCAATTAGCCTGCACATCTGTGGGATGTTCCAAATAAGTGTTTGATGAGAATTTCTCAACTTTATCAGTATTTATTGCCACCTTTCCCAACTTCTTTGTCACGTGCTGCTGGCATCAAATTCTAAAGTTAATGATTATTTGCAAAAAAAAAAGGTTTATCAGTTTGAACATCAAATATGTTGTCTTTGTAGCATATTCAACTGAATATGGGTTGAAAATTATTTGCAAATCATTGTATTCCATTTATATTTATATCTAACACAATTTCCGAACTCATATGGAAACGGGGTTTGTAGACAAGTGTCAAATATTTATCCTAGGCAGAAGCATGATAGAAAATATCCAGTAACAACTGTGTGTGCATCATTCAACTTACTGCATCATGAGCTTAACTTAATGAAACATTGTGGATACTCCAATTTTGTTTTTTTGATGATTTCTTGCTTAAATTCAATGAATGTCATCCACTTTTTCTTCTTAGCACTGTCCTTCACACTCACTTCCTTCCCTTTATTGTGAGGCACGAGCACCAACCACGAGAGACAGCTCATACCTGGAAAAACTCAACAGCTGATACACCAGTGCACTTATATTTTCTCAACACTGACAATGGAGCATTTTCCACTCCTATGGTCTGCCCACCTGAAAAACATGTCAAATGTTATAGCGCAAAGGTTGGAGCATAAAGAAACAATGTATTTCTGCAAAATGTAAAAAACGCCAAATGTTTGCAGACCCCTAATATGTCACCTGGGAGCCCCTCTTCTCCTCTAGTAGTCCAATAACACTTGCAAGCACGTACGTTTCATTAGTCGGTGCTGCTGAACACAATTTGTCACACAGTGAAGCTTCGACATTATCTTTGTGTCTTTTGTGTCACATCTTTCTGATTCATGCACAGGTTAAAAAATCAATTTCTGGCTCTGGAAAAGGGCAGACCAAAACTCCCCACTGCTAGGTATTCTCCGATTGTTACAACGTCTCAAAAAAAGTCAATGACTTGATTGCCTCCTCCTAGTAATCCATCACGTTTTCTTTGTAGAGGAGGACACTGTATTCTGTTGAATTTTTCAAACAGGTCAATTGTAGTGAAGTGAATTATATTTATATAGCGCTTTTTCTCGAGTGACTCAAAGCGCTTTACATAGTGAAACCCAATATCTAAGTTACATTCAAACCAGTGTGGGTGGCACTGGGAGCAGGTGGGTAAAGTGTCTTGCCCAAGGACACAACGGCAGTGACTAGGATGGCGGAAGCGGGAATCGAACCTGCAACCCTCAAGTTGCTGGCTCGGCCACTCTACCAACCGAGCTAAATTGCCCCAAGTCTAACGCGCTGGTAATAAATGGGTTGTACTTGTATAGCGCTTTTCTACCTTCAAGGTACTCAAAGCGTTTACCCATTCACACACACATTCACACACTGATGGGGGGGAGCTGCCATGCAAGTCGCTAACCAGCACCCATCAGGAGCAAGGGTGAAGTGTCTTGCTCAGGACACAACGGACGTGACAAGGTTGGTACTAAGTGGGGATTGAACCAAGGACCCTCGGGTTGCGCACGGCCATTCTCCCACTGCGCCATGAAGTTGGAGGGAATATTACAGAACCACAGAAGACAGTAAAGTACCGTATTTTTCGGAGTTTAAGTTGCTCCGGAGTATAAGTTGCACCCGCCGAAAATGCATAATAAAGAAAAAAAAAAAACATATATAAGTCGCACTGGAGTATAAGTCACAGGAAAAGATATTTGAAAGGCAATTTAAAGTAAATAAAGAATAGTGAACAACAGGCTGAATAAGTGTACGTTATGTGACGCATAAATAACCAACTGAGAAGGTGCCTGGTATGTTAACGTAACATATTATGGTAAGTGTCATTCAAATAACTATAACATATAGAACATGCTATACGTTTACCAAACAATCTGTCACTCCTAATCTCTAAATACCATGACATTTTATATGTCTAGTCTCTTACGTGAATGAGCTAAATAATATTATTTGATATTTTACGGTAACGTGTCAGTAATTTCACACATAAGTCGCTCCTGAGTATAAGTCACATCCCTGGCTAAACTATGAAAAAAGTTAAAGTACCAATGACAGTCACACACATACTAGATGTGGCGAAATTATTCTCTGCATTTGACCCATCACCCTTGATCACCCCCTGGAAGGTGAGGGGAGCTGTGGGCAGCAGCGGTGCCGCGCCCGGGAATCCTTTTTGGTGATTTAACCCCCAATTCCAACCCTTGATGCTGAGTGCCAAGCAGGGAGGTAAGGAATCCAATTGTTATAGTCTTTTGTATGACTCGGCTGGGGTTTGAACTCACGACCTACCGATCTCAGGGCGGACACTCTAACCACTAGGCCACTGAGTAGGTAAAAAACTGCAACATATAGTGCGAAAAATACGGTAGCTTTGCTTTTTATCTTACTTTTCTTGAATGGAATTATTGAAGGGCAAACTAGTTTTCTGGAACTTTTTTTTCCCACACAGCAAAGTTCATTAATGAAATGTGGTTCATTTCCTGTCCTGCAGCTATGATGGCTTTTATCTCTGGATAAACGGAACCGAACATAGCTATAGTCAAGACTTTTAATATATCTGTTGATGTCCTTCTGACAGGCTGACTAACTTACGTGTATGATTTATAAATACAGTACAGGTCAAAATTTTGGACACTCCTTCTCATTCAATGCGTTTTCTTTATTTTCATGACTATTTACATTGTAGATTGTTACTGAAGGCTTCTAAATTATGAATGGACATATGTGGAGTTATGTACTTAACAAAAAGGGTGAAATAACTGAAAACATGTTTTATATTCTAGTTTCTTCAAAATAGCCACCCTTTGCTCTGATTACTGCTTTGCACACCAGGTCAGATCCGGGCTAACTAAGCCCAGATCTGCGCCCCGTTAAGATTTTCAATCTGGCCCGCCGGACATCTCCAAATATTTTATTTTTATTTTTTTGATGCAATCTGTAGCTGCCTTTATGATGTGCAATGATATTTTCAAATGAACATAAGTCTTGAATTATACAAATATTTCAATGGTTGGAATCTGCGCTTTTGCATGATATATTAGTTACTATGGTAATCTAATTAGTTACTATGGTGATCAGCACAGCAGCTCAGATGATGTACCAAGCAGTGTGGGTGGGGAGCGTTTCCACAGAGTGTTTCCAGAGCGGCCAGCCTGAAATGCGGGTGTCAGGGACAGACGTGGAAGGAGATTTTCACAACAATCTTCTTAAGCTTAGTGATATATCAGATTGTAAGTGTTTTTTTGTTTTTTTTTACCCTTTGCGTTTATATTTCGCTGTTTGTTGCATTTTTGTTGCATTTCGCTTGATTGTAAAAGTAGCCTGGTCACAGCCAGATTAGAGTTTTTATGTAATATTTGGTTTACCAGCTTGTAAATGTAGACCTGCCAGCACTATCAAAAAGGATACAAAAAAATTACACTCTTTTTTTGATCACTAAATATATTATTACAACTCAGGAGAGCTACTTGCGATAGCAGCCATGTGACACAAAGTCGGGACATTCCTGCACCGCACTCGGTGCCATTAATGTGCCGCAAAGTACATTTTCACGTTCAGTTCACTCTTGAATCATCTCAACTTCGCTGCGCAAAAGGGCATACGCCAACCGTTTGTGCGTACGCACGCTTGATACATTAATTAGACCGATGGCCTGCCAGAAAACACAAATATGCAGAAGAAGGAACCAATGTTGCCATTTTAGCAACTTTGTAGCTTTGAGGAGTATTTAGACCAGAACTGGGCAAATTTAGGCCAGGTGGGACATGCGGCCCGTTGAGCTTTTCAATCTGGCCCGCCGGACCTTCCCAAATAATTTTTTTAGATCTTTAAGATGGAAAGTGTAGCTGCCATTATGATGTGCATTGACGTTTTCTAACGACCGTAAGTCTTAAACTTTACAAGTATTTCAATGGTTGGAATCTCCGCTTATGGATGATACACCAGTTACTATGGTAATCTAATTAGTTAATATGGTAATCTAATTAGTTACTATGGTCATCTAGTTAGTTACTATGGTAATGTAAGTCACAGAAGCTCAGACGAGGCACCGAGCACTGTGGGTGGGGAACATTTCCACGTACGCGGAAGGAGATTTTCACAACAAAGTTCTAAAGCTTAGTGATGTATCCGATGTATCAGATTGTAGGTGGGTTTATTTTGTACCCTTCACGTTCCTATTTCACTTGTTTGCATTTTTGTTGTGTTACACTTGATTGTAAAATGTGTCGACCGAAAAATTGAAAAATGTAAAATTCCATTGTGTTTTTCAAAGTGGTCTGTCATAACATTTTTAGAATTCAATCAGACATTATTATGAGGTTTTATATTAGTGTTCATAAAAATAGATAGACCTGCCCTCAGACACATTTTTTTTCTCTAAATGTGGCCCCCGAGTCAAAATAAGTGCCCAGGCCTGATTTAGACTCTTCTAGATTGACCGCAGAGCGCACCATATTTCAAGGTGCACTGCCGATGAGCAGGTCGAGTCAGGTCTTTTTTCATACAAAAGGCACACTGGATTATCAGGCGTATTAAAGAGTTCATATTATGATTTTTTTTTTCTAAATCTAAAACATTTCCTTGTGGTCTACAGAACATGTAATGGTGGTTCTTTTGATCAAAATGTTACATAGATAATGTTTTACAGATCATCTTCAAGTCACTTTCTGACAGTTGCTTCAGGTTGCGACACTTTTTTGGGCTTATTTCCTTTATTAATTCATGTATTGTTTTTATGGTTGACTATGATGTCACACTGTTGTTCCTGATGTCCGCTGTAATATTGGCACATATTGTTACTAATCAGTTTGGTGTGCACAAATGCAGCGTGAGGAGGTTTGCGTACGCTTTATGTTTTGCCTTTATTATACCTGCTTCTCTTTCATCTCACTGGTCTTTGTTCTGGAGTCTGAATGAAGCCGCACTCTCCATTGCCCGAGTTACCATCTTAAATATATCTGTTTGTTTTTTTCTCCCATCGATGCACTTCAAAATGTTCCCTTCTTTAAACTTTTGAAGCAAATACAGTACCTCCTTAATTTCAGTTGTTGCCTGTTTTGATTGAATATTTATTTGCTTCTGGGTTATATCCCAGCCGTTGAGACTGGCGCATGTACAATACAGACTGTCCCCTCCGGTCATACTTGCCAACCCTGAGACCTCTGATTTTGGGAGGTGTGGGGTGGGGGAGGGGCGTGGTCGGGGGTTGGGCGGGGGCGTGGTTGGGGTGGGGGCGTGGTTAAGAGGGGAGGAGTTTATTTTCTGCTAGAATTCTCCAAGTCAAGTATTTCATTTATACATATATATATATATATATATATATATATGACAAATACTTGAATTTCAGTGTTCATTTATTTCCACTAATGCACACACATAACACTCATCTACTCATTGTTGAGATAAGGGTTGAATTGTCCATCCTTGTTCTACTCTCTGTCACTATTTTTCTAACCATGCTGAACACTCTCTCTGATGATGCATTGCTGTGTGACACACACAAAAGTGCTTTCATCCAATGCACTAGAGTCTGGAATCTTCCATCTCTCCCTAACATGGCCCATGACCGGTCAATCTTTGCTTCCTGAGGAAGATCTTCCCTGCCAAGCAATTGGTAGTCCACTACTTCTTCCCGTAGGCTATCCAGGTCCAATTGCAGCTGCGACTTGGAACTTACAAGCGTATTTCTTCATCTTACTCGTTGTCGGGGTCGCCATGGCTGTATCTTCCTCGTTCTTCTGCTTCGTCTACTTGTTGTGTGCGCAGTTGTGCACTGAACTCTCTAAAAGCCGTAGATGTAATTGTCACATATGCATGTACAGTAGATGGCAGTATTATCCTGTTTAAGAGTGTCACAACATTGCTGTTTGCGGCAGACGAACTGCTTTACGGTAGATTAAAACCTAACTGCTGTTGTTTTGTGTTGTTACTGCGCTGGGAGGACGTTCATAAACCTGCCTAACAATTAACCAACATAAGAACTCGCCCTCGATCATCCTACAGTTATAACGTCATTGGGCAGGCACGCTGTTTATATTCTGGGAAAGCGGACGTGAAAACAGGCTGTCGACACGTCACTCAGGTACGCATGGAGCTGGAGGGGGCTTGGCCTCCAGGTCGGCCTGAATTTCTGGAGATTTTCGGGAAAAAATTTGTCCCGGTAGGTTTTCGGGAGAGGCGCTGAATTTCGGGCGTCTCCCGGAAAATCCGGGAGGGTTGGCAAGTATGCCTCCGGTTGCACACACCCCTTTGAGAGATCTGGTTTCCAATTGCATAATAATTGGGGAGGTATAGCTCGGTTAGGAGAGTGGCCATGCCAGCAACTTGAGGGTTGCAGGTTCGATCTCCACTTTTGCCATCCTAGTCACTGCCGTTGTGTCCTTGGGCAAGCGACTTTCCCCACCTGCTCCCACACTGGTTTAATTGTAACTTAGATATTGGGTTTCACTATGTAACCATGTCACTAGAGAAAAAGCGCTATTTAAATATACTTCACTTCACTTCACTTAATCCAGGTATGTTAGTCCGGTTCCTCAAAAAAGTTTAAAGCCGAACTATTTACTGCATAGATGATGTGAAAGTTTTTTTAAATTTTTTGCATTTAAAAAAAACAACAGTCCTCTCGATAGGGGCTGGACCCTCTTCCACCCTGGCATTGCCAGTAGTGAGAGGCGACGGGCGGGGGTTGCATCACTTGTTGCCCAGCGGCTCAGAGCCTGCACGTAGGAGTTTAACCCAGTCCACGAAAGGGTAGCTTCCCACCGAATCCGGGTGGGGTTACACGTTATGACCGTTGTTTGTGCTTATGCACCAAACAGTAGTCAGAGTACCCGCCCTTTTTGAATCCCTATTACTGGAGTACTGCTCCCTTGGATGATTCCCTTGTTCTACTTGGGGACTTCAACGCTTGCGACAGTGAGACATACAGGGGCGTGATTGAGAGAAACGGCCGCCCTGATTTGAACCAAAGTGGGGTTTTGTGATTTAGACTTTAGTGTTTGTCACAAATTGTCCATAACAAACACAATGTTCAACCATAAGGGTGCCCATATCTGCACCTTGACACCAGTCTGCAGTTTGATGATCAACTTTGTGTTTGTATCATCGGATTTTGGACTTTCAACAGATCACCACCTGGTGGTGAGTTAGCTTTGATGGTGGCGGAGGATGCCAGACAGACCTGGCAGGCCCAAATGTATAGTGAGGGTCTGCTGGGAACGTCTGGCAGAGTCTCCCGTCAATGAGAGTTTCAATTCCCACCTCCGGGAGAACTTTAAACATGTTACGAGGGAGCTGCTGGATATTGAGTCCGAGTGGACCATGTTCCGTGCCTCTATTGTCGAGGCAGCCGATCGGGGCTGTGGCCACAAGGTGGTTATTTCCTGCCGTGGCGGTAGTCCCAGAACCCGCTGCTGTACACCAATGGTGAGGGATGCTGTCAAGCTGAAGAATGAGTCCTATCGGGTCTTTTTGGTTAATGGCCAAGCGGCGGTGTACGGCTTTGGCGGTTGCAGAGGCAAAAACTCAGGCATGGAAAGGGTGCGGAGAATCCATGGAGATCCACTTCCGGATGGCATTGAAGCGATTCTGGATTACCATCTTCCATCTCAGGAGGGGAAAGCAGTGCACTGTCAACACTGTGTGTAAATAGTAAATGGGTTATACCTATATGGCGCTTTTCTAAATTCAAGGTACTCAAAGCACTTTGATGCTATTTCCACATTCACCCATTCACACACATTCACACACTGATGACAGAAGCTGCCATGCAAGGCCCTAACCACGACCCATCAGGAGCAAGGGTGAAGTGTCTTGCTCAAGGACACAACGGTCGTGACAAAGTTGGTAGAAGGTGGGGATCGAACCAGGAACCCTCAGGTTGCTGGCACGACCGCTCTCTCAACGTGGAAAGGATGGTGTGCTGCTGATGTCAACTGAGGATGTTGTGGATCGGTGGAGGGAATACTTCGAAGAAGACCTCAATCCCAGCTACATGTCCTCCAATAAGGAAGCAATACTTGGGGACTCTGCAGTTGGCTCTCCTATTTCTGGGTCTGAGGTTGCCGAGGTAGCTAAGGAGCTCCTCGTTGGCAAGGCCTCAGGAGTGGATGAGATCTGCCCGGAGTTCCTTCAGGCTCTGGATGCGTTGGGGCTGTCGTGTTTGACCAAACTCTGCAGCTTTGTGTGGACATCGGAGGTGGAGTTTGCAGACTGGTGTGGTGGTTAATCTATTCAAAAATTGGAACTATAGGATGTGTTCCAATTATCATGGGATCACACTCCTCAACCCTCCCGGTAAGGTCTTTTCAGGTGTACAACCTACTCAGTGGCCTAATGGTTAGAGTGTCCGCCCTGATATCGGTAGGTTGTGAGTTCAAACCCCGGCCGAGTTATACCAAAGACTATACAAATGGGACCCATTACCTCCCCTTGACACTCAGCTCTAGGGTTTGAAATAGGGGCAAAAATGATTCCCAGGCGCAGCACCGCTGCTGCTCACTGCTGCTGTATGATCAGTTTCAGATCTTGGTCCACAATTCCGGCAGTAGTCGGACCTGTTTCCGGTGAGGGTTGGACTCTTTGCCCTTTGTCACCAATTCTATTTACAACTTTTATGGACAGAATTTCCAGGCGCAGACAGGGCGTTCAGGGGATCCGGTTTGGTGGCGGCAGGATTATGTCTCTTTGCATTTTGCAGGTGATGTGGTCCTGCTGGCTTTACCTGACCAGGATCTTCAGCCTTTATTGCATCAGTTCGCAGCTAAGTGTGAAGAGAATGGCATGAAAATCAGCATTTCCAATTTCAAGTCCATGATTCTCGCCCGGAAAAGGGTGGAGTACCATCTCTGGGTTGAGAAGGAGATCCTGTTCCAAATAGAGGAGTTCAAATACCTCAGGGTTTTGTTCACAAGTGAGGGAAGAGTGGATCGTGAGATTGACAGGGGGATCGGTGCAGCGTCTGATGCGGACCCTGTATCAGTCTATCTTGTGGAAGAAGGAGCTAAAATGAAAACCAAAGTGTATTGAAATGTACTTTGTGCCTGAGAGCAGCATGCTCTGCCCAATTTGCATACAGTATTACTCAGTAGAGGGATCCCATCTCATGTTTCAAGTGATTTAAAAAGGGTGAGATTGTGAGAATGCTGTGCGCTCCGAAAACAGTACACAGCCTGAAAAAACCCAAAATGGTCGGGTGTTAGGAAGAAGGCGAAGAAGAAAATAGATGGGCATAGCATCCCTATCGTCTTTGCTGACATGCTCGGATTGGGCAGGCTCCTCCTCGACCACGCCTACTCAAGAGTACATTTCACCCATACAGAATGCATAGTGTAAGTCTGTACAGTTTAAAAAGTATGATAGGACTCCTTTAAACCCCTAATCAAATCAAGCCTTATTTATAGAGCACATTTCATACATAAAAGAAATTCAACGCAAAGTGCATCACAAAGTTGAAAACAATACCCCGGTGACCCATATCCCCCATTATCACATATGCATGAACACAGATACCAAACACAAACACACACACAAAAACAACATACACACATTTGCAACTATATGGACCAATGATTGCATGGCTGAGTACAGACGAGACATGTGAGTAAACACTATCACAAGAGCCATCTGCATCAGGAGGTCATCAAACCATCATGGCCACCAGGACGCTGCCACAAAAGCGCTCCCACAAGCACGGCCGATAACCCCTGAGGCAGGTGGCTCATCAGAGGAACATTGGAAAATAAAAATAATAAAAGTTGTAAAATAGTAAGAAACATGTGTAGAGATAAAAGATAAAATACAGGTACGACATATAAAGTCAGAAGTACGAGTATTATTATGGTGTGTGTATAAGGATCGCAAAATGGCACCCATTTTGCAATATTATGCAAAACCAACTTTTCTTACCTTTTAGTACCTGCTGATGTGTTTTTGGGATATGCATATGTCTTGAAAATTTGCGCACTTCTGCCACTGTAGTCCATGGAGACACCGTAGTCGATAAGCTTCTTATTTTTCTCTATCTTCTTGTTATGGGACATTCACCCTCTGCTGTTGCCATTTCTAATTTAAAATAATGCAAAGTTCTAACTTATATCTATCAGCAGGCTCGCCATGAAAGCGCTAAAAACATACCGGTGTAGTGAGTTTACATAATTCACCCACAAAACTTTAGTTATCAGGGAGTTCCGGTCAGACAGTTTTTCACGGGACACATTTCCGGCATTGTTATTGCACTAGTGAGCCATGGATGAGGAAATGCTGCTCGGTTGTTGATTTAAGTAAAGTCTGAATGTCATTAAAATTGCTAGCTCCATTTTTTGACACTTTGTCCACTCCCGTCCTTGCATGCTACACCGCTACAACAAAGATGACGGGGAGAAGACGCTGCCGAAGGTGAGCCACGTAAATAAAGCCGCCAACAAAACGGCGCATTCTGAAGCGACTTGAAGATGATCTGTAAAATATAATCTATGCAACATTTTGACCAAAGAACCACCATCACATGTTATGCAGACCACAAGGAAGTGTTTTACATTTAGTAAAACACCCTAAAATGATCCCTTCAATGAGCCCTACAATGTGGTGCGCCTTATGTATGAAAATAGACCTGAAAAGAGTGCCGAATGGTCTGAAAATTACGGTAACACAATCAAAGTTACTGAATGACTAAAATATTTTGCAACAAAGTATCTGAAAGGACACAAAAGTCCCTATGATACCTAAAGGTTATAATAGTTGTGCAGTGATCAGGTTTTTTATTAACTTGGGATAAGATAATAGTAGGAGAACCACTATTTATTGGGTTGGGTAAACACTGGAGGAGTGTCTTATTCAAGTTGTAATAATTTAATGAAAACACAGTTTTAATGATTTCTATTTAAATAAACACTCAGTCATATATTTTGACTGGTGGGTTGTCAGAGCAGAGAAAATGGCAGGGGTAGAGTGGCAGGTTTGTTTTGACTCAAGCTGCATCCACAGCACTTCCTGCTGTAAAAATCCAAATATAATAGGAAAAAAGAAAAAAATCAGCTGTGCTTTAGTGCACTGCAAACATTTTGTCCTGGAATGAATAAATGTGCTTGGAAATAAAAGTACTCCTCAGAGAAAGCACTCAGCATGTTGTCAAATCTATTATCTGCTCTCAGCTCGTCGCTGGGGGGAACCACTTAAACTTGTCGGACTCTTATTGCACTCTATGTGCTCTTTTTTTCTTTTTACTGGGACCAACACATTGTTATTTCAAGCAGAAATATTCTCCCGTGTGCATTTTACAATTACTTCAAAGGTCCTTGTGGATTCCATCAGGCTTAGGCTCATTTATCAAGTGGTGAAAAGGAATTGTGTTATCCATCCATCCATCCATCCATCCATCATCTTCCGCTTATCCGAGGTCGGGTCGCGGGGGCAGCAGCCTAAGCAGGGAAGCCCAGACTTCCCTATCTCCAGCCACTTCGTCTAGCTCTTCCCGGGGGATCCCGAGGCGTTCCCAGGCTGGCCGGGAGACATAGTCTTCCCAACGTGTCCTGGGTCTTCCCGGTGGCCTCCTACCAGCTGGACGTGCCCTAAACACATCCATAGGGAGGCATTCGGGTGGCATCCTGACCAGATGCCCGAACCACCTCATCTGGCTCCTCTCGATGTGGAGGAGCAGCGGCTTTACTTTGAGCTCCTCCTGGATGGCAGAGCTTCTCACCCTATCTCTAAAGGAGAGCCCCGCCACCCGGCGGAGGAAACTCATTTCGGCCGCTTGTACCCGTGATCTTATCCTTTCGGTCATGACCCAAAGCTCATGACCGTAGGTGAGGATGGGAACGTAGATCGACCGGTAAATTGAGAGCTTTGCCTTCCGGCTCAGCTCCTTCTTCACCACAATGGATCGATACAACGTCTGTACTACTGAAAAAACCACACCGATCCGATCCGCCTGTCGAATTCACGATCTACTCTTCCCTCACTCGTGAATAATACTCCGAGGTACTTGAACTCCTCCACCTGGGGCAAGATCTCCTCGCCAACCCGGAGATGGCACTCCACCCTTTTCCGGGCGAGAACCATGGTCTCGTGTGGAATTGTGTTAATAAACATTTATTCTACCTAACCAAAACTCAAAACTCCAAAATGTTAAAATAAAGTCACATTTGCAAAATGGATTGAATTTCATTTCATGATACACATACCACCTTTCAACCAAACCCTGCATAAAATACATGTATATGAACATTCTCAATCTGACAGTAAACAATCACCTCTTCTTTTCAAAAGCAGAAGCATGCATTGCCAATATCATCGATACCAAACAGTACATCTAATTTAGTTTCTGTCAATTAATGGGACGAGCTTCCCTGTGGGTGGGGGTGTGGCGGGGGAAACTTCAATCCAATCAATCCAATCCACTTTGTTTATATAGAACATTTAAACAACAAAATGTTTCCAAAGTGCTGCACAACAATATTAAAAACAACATTCAAATACCACCAATGACTGAATAAAAACAAACAATTTAAAATAAATACATATAAAACTAATATAAAAACAATATAAAATAAATATGATTAAAAATATTTTAAAGGGTAAAACCAAATTAATACAGTAAATAGAAATCAAAATTTTAAAACACAGAGGGCAACAGAGGACCACACAACTCACGTAGTGTTAAAAGCCAGAGAATAAAAATGGGTCTTAAGACGAGACTTAAAACACTGTGGTAGCAGTTCGCATATGGAGGGGCAGAGTGTTCCAGAGCTTAGGGCCGACCACAGAGAATAATAATAATAATAATAATGGATTAGATTTATATCGCGCTTTTCTATTGTTAGATACTCAAAGCGCTCACAGAGAAGTGGGAACCCATCATTCATTCACACCTGGTGGTGGTAAGCTACATCAGTAGCCACAGCTGCCCTGGGGTAGACTGACGGAAGCGTGGCTGCCAGTTTGCGCCTACGGCCCCTCCGACCACCACCAATCATTCATTCATCATTCATTCACCAGTGTGAGCGGCACCGGGGGCAAGGGTGAAGTGTCCTGCCCAAGGACACAACGGCAGCGATTTGGATGTCAATAGGTGGGAAGCGAACTTGCAACCCTCAGGTTTCTGGCACGGCCGCTCTACCCACTACGCCATGCCGCAGAAGGCCCTGTCTGCCCTAGTTTTAAGTCTGGTCTTGGGCACCACGAACTGGGGCTGGCTCTCGGACCTTTGAGCGCGCGCAGGATTGTAAGTTTGGATGAGGTCCGAGATATAATGAGGTGCCAGTCCATGTAAAGATTTAAAAACACAGCGCAAGGTGTTTTTTGACAGTATATAACAAACAGTATATCTAATTTAGTTTCTCTCAATTAATGGGACGAGCCTCCCTGTGGGTGGGGGTAACTTGCTTATCAGTACCATGCGGTATCATAAAATGAAATTCGTCTATCATGAATTAAAATGTTATTTATTGGTTTTATTTATTTTTTCATTTTTCAGTATCAAATAGGTCAAATTGGTAAAAAAATGTTGATTTAACAAGGATCAATTTATTTATTTTTTGTTAAAAAACAACGTTAAAGTTATCATTTGTCATAAGTTGGTCTAAAGTTGTCCCGATACTGACATTTTGGTACCGGTACTGACACCAAAATCATTTTGATAGTTTCCGGTATTTTTTGGTACTTTTCTAAATAAAGGGTACCACAAAAAAATGTCATTATTGGTTATATTTTAACAAAAACAAACCCCGTACATTAAACATATGTTTCTTATTGCAAGTTTGTCCTTAAATAAAATAGTGAACATACAAAACAACTTGCTTTTTAGTAGTAAGTAAACAAACCAAGGCTCCTACTGTAGTTGCTGATGTATGCAGTAACATATTGTGTCCTTTTCCATTCTATTATTTTGTCAACATTATGAGCGACGACCTGTAAAAATGTATTATTTGTTCACACTTGTTAATTTAGTGTGAATATCTGCATACTTTCTCTTTTAACATTTTCCATCTACACTTGTGTTAAAATGTAATAATCACTTATTCTTCTGTTGTTTGATACTTTACATTAGTTTTGGATGATACCACAAATCTGGGTATCAATCCAATACCAAGTGGTTACAGGATTATAAATTGGTCATATTCAAAGTCCTCATGTGACATATTTCCTGAGTTTCTAGACATAATATATATATAATTTTTTTAAATGAAAGAATTCTAAAAAATATCAAGGTAATCATGGTAGTATCGACTAGATACGCTACTGTACTTGGTATCATTACAGTGGATGTCAGGCGTTAGTTTACATTGTGCCGCCGGTGAGCTACGGTGTGTAGTGAAACATGTTTAGCTATTCGTCATCCTGCAGGGATGATACTTGTAAGAAACTTACTTTATTTGTCACCATGGAGGCGAGGATTAGTGATTTAGAAGTAGCGAAAACACTGCCGACTGCGGATGGACGTTTGTCGCTAGCAAGCTAGCCATGTCTTAAAGCACCTCTTCCTCAGTGCGTTTCAGTGTTCACCTTTATCGTTAGTTTTTAAGCCAAAATGCGTCCGTTCTCCCTTTTCTGTCTTCACACTGTGTCTGGTTGTGAGTACTCCATGATTGTGCGCTGCCGAACATGCTCGTCTGCTTGTAAAACCATCAATGTCATGACATGACGACAACGGGAGTGCGGGACTGGTATTTTTCAGAGGCGGTATAGTACCGAATATGATTCATTAGTATCGCGGTACTATTCTAATATTGATATACCGTACAACCCTAATTCTGTGTTTTCTTAAATGGTAAAAAGGCCACACTGTTTGGCAGAGGAGTACTTATATAGACAAATTATACTATTTATAGTAGTGGCAGAGTGTGGGGAGAGTGGCACAAAATGTTTTCTTATTTTTATCAGGGGCATAACAATGTTTGATGCATTTGTCAATTAATCAATGACATATTAAATAATGATACAATAAATAGATCAGTCCTTCTCAATTGTTTCATATTTTACACCGTTACAAAACAAATGTCCTACATACATGTTTTAATGGCCAAAGCTAAATTGCAACCCCTCTCCCTGCAGGTGAGGCTTTTACTTTTATACTATTGAATTATATTTTGTATTTATTTTAGACACGTTTAATAAACAAATCAAAAACAAAACAAAACAACATCAGTCGAGTAATGAATAGAAATAATAACATTGTAGCGTGTTACAAACATGCTTACATGTCTGAAAAGAGCCAAAACATTCAAAAAAACATGTAGCTCAGTACATAATAGAGGCAGACACACACAGTACATTAAAACCAATAAAATGATCGTGTCAAGCTTGCTACTGACAGTTTGGCGTTATAATTCCTGTCCAATGCTCTTATTTTTTGTTTCTACTTCCTGTGTTTTTAAATCACTTCCTTCTCCGGTGCTCTTGTTTTGTTAGTATTTCCTGTTTGGTTTCTGTCTTTTGAAGCACCTTTTACTTTGTTACACATGTCCTGCCAGCACATCACATCAGACATACTTTGTTATACGGCGTGGCGCAGTGGGAAAGTGGCCGTGCGTAATCCGAGGGTCCCTGGTTCAATTCCCTCCTAGTACCAACGTTGTCACGTCCGTTGTGTCCTGAGCAAGACACTTCACCCTTGCTCCTGATGGCTGCTGGTTAGCGCCTTGCATGGCAATTCCCTCCATCAGTGTGTGAATAGGTAAATGTGGAAGTAGTGTCAAAGCGCTTTGAGTACCTAGAAGGTAGAAAAGCGCTATACAAGTACAACTCATTTATCATTTATTAAACCCTGAGGGGAAATTAAAATTTTCAGCACAACCCCATTCAAGATCAGACAAACATTACATTTCTATTTAGTTCCACCGGCGTCCCTCCTTCTGGGCTGGATCATTCTATACTTGTTCATCGGCTCCCTGTGCACCTCCCTGCTTCCAATAAATATACTTTTTTCTTTCCTGCAAGCCGTCTGCTATCTTTGCATCCTTGGCGTCACGCTGCAAGCATCGCTCACCAGATTGATTTTAACATATGATCATATGTTAAAATCAATGTTTCACTTTCACACATTGTTTTTTTTTTAACTTGTTTGTCAAAAAAATGTTTTTGATTTCAGGTGGAAAACGTCCATCCATCCATCCATCCATCCCTCCATCCATCCGTCCATTTCTTACCGCTTATTCCCTTTGGGGTCGCGGGGGGCGCTGGTGCCTATCTCAGCTACAATCGGGCGGAAAGCGGAGTACACCCTGGACGAGTCGCCACCTCATCACAGGGATGAGGTGGCGATAGACAGACAGATGAGGTGGCGATAGACAGACAGCATTCACACTCACATTCACACACTGGACAAGTCGCTACCTCATCGCAGGGCCAACACAGATAGACAGACAACATTCACAATCACATTCACACACTAGGGACCATTTAGTGTTGCCAATCAACCTATCCCCAGGTGCATGTCTTAGGGAACCCACGCAGTCAACGGGAGGATATGCAAACCCCACACAGAAAGATCCCGAGCCCAGGATTGAACCCAGGACTACTCAGGACCTTTGTATTGTGAGGCAGACGCACTAACCCTTGTGCCACCGTGCTGCCCGGTGGAAAACGTATAACGTATTTCCTTGAATTGCCGCAGGGCATATAGTATGCGCCTGCCTTGAATTACTGCCGGGTCAAACTCGCTTCCCAAAATAATTAGCGCATGCTTAGTATTACCGCCTGGTCAAACTCGTGACGTCACGAGTGACACTTTCCCTGTCATCATTTTCAAAATGGAGGAGGCTGATTTCAATACCGGTGATTTGAAATCGCATACAGGGAAGAAGATTACGAGCTATTCAGTAGGATTTAAGGTCAAAGCTTACATCAAACTCAAAGTTTTACTGCATACCTTTGGCAAGTGCCGGAGTGAGAACAGGTTTTAAACTAGTTAGTGCATGCTTACTTTTACCGCATGCCTTTGTTAAGCTCAGGAATGAGAAGAGGTTTTAAATTAATTAGCGCCCCGACGGCAATTCAAGGAAATACGGTATTCCAAAAATACTGCATATTACCATGAAAGCTGATGCCATTATTGCTTGGTGCTCTCTTAGTTCGAATTCCACCATTTTGCACGTTTACCAATTGGTTGAGTATGTCTGGAGCAAGGTTGTTCACAGACTTATGAATTGAGTTTTAGGAGTGAAAAGCCAACGGTAAAAATATGATCTGTTATTGTGGAGGACCTCTTTTCTCCAGGTTCCTCAGATCACCAAGGAGAGATGTTGATTGCAAGCAGTTTTTTGACTTTGTTTATTATTTCAATAAACCTCAGTTCATGTTGGGTCGCTTTTCAGCTCTCGCCTCTTCCAACTGCTCGCTCTTCCGGTCGCTTTTCAGCCGTCCCCGGCGTCGCCTGTGTCTTGCTCTGTGTCTCGCTCTGTGTCTCGCTCTGTGTTGCGCTCTGTGTCGCGCTTGCTCCTCATGCACCAGCGGCTCCCCATGTCTTTCTATCCCTCCTGCTACTACTGCTGCCCTTTTACACATCGAGAGTTGATTGCATAACTGCGCCCAGGTGGGCCATCAACGCACCTGACGCCCATCTTAGAGCCGACCCCGGCGCGCCCCGCCTCGCTGCAGGTCCGCCGGCCACGCCTCTTCACAATTATATTTCGGAACAATTCAGCAGTGGTGCCCTTTTAAAGGTTTTTTGATATACTGTATTATACAATTACTTTACAGGTGTAAATGTCTGGTTTGCTGCACCCCAAACTGTTACAGCAGAGACTTGCTGTCAGGGAAGGCAGGTGAGGCATGAAAAAAAAAACACATTAATCCATGAAATAGTCATTATTATTTTTACATTAAACTGTGTTATAAATGTATTTTTTTAGACTCCTCGCTTCTCGATTGTTCAAAAAGTCTATAGCTTCTCCCAACAGGAGACTGTCGAGGAGACAAAGAAGGAGAAACCTGTGGAGTGGGCGGAACCAGAGTCCTTGGTGGCAGAGAATGACTTGGTCTAAAATTTGAAAAAATGTTCTGCTAAAGTTGAGCTAAAGTCCTAGGAGGCAGCTAACAAAATGAATTAGAACAAAAAAAAAATATTGCTCTCTGACGCAGTGACGTCATCAGCGCAGGTATCCAATTGACTGACAGACCAGTCGGTGAAATGTTTGGCGAAGCGATCGATTGGATTACCAAACTTCTGAGTACGGGAAGATTGGGCTGTTTGTGGCCTGCATCGATCAAGAGGATGACTTTGAGGGTTCGGCGCTTCCTGACAGCGAGATGAAGCCTTCTTGGACGGCTTCCGTCTTGGCTGACGCATCCAATATGGTAGTACGGCGATGTCCCCGGGCCAAACGGAGTCCATGGGAAAGAGCGAACCTCCAGGGCCCCACATCCTATTCTCGTTCTCCTCTGGAGAATAGCAGAGCTTCTCCGCTTCCATCCCTCGTAGCAACATCCATGTACCTTCGTCTGGCTCATCAAACTACGCTGCGAGAGAACTGTAATCAGCTGGCTTCCTTCTGTTCTGGCGTGTTTGCATGGTTATGCGCGGGTCGTTCTCCCAAGATGCAGCAGGAAACTCCGGAGGCAATGTGCAGGTGAGACAATGATTTATTTGCATAAATCATGCAGGAAATGCAGAAAAAACAAAACCAGCGTGAAGATAGCACGGGAGGCAAAACTATGGAACAGGCTAGCACGGAAGCTTAGCACACAAACAGGAATCAGGAATCAAAAATATAGACCTCGATAACTGTTGCGTCGTGCAAACAAGGAAGCCAGACGATTATGGCGAAAAACTGGATTAAGTAGCTCTGATTATTTCCCAGGAGCAGGTGAGCGTCCTGAACACTAATCAGGGGCAGGTGAACCTAATCTGCAGTCATGGCAACGGAAACACAAACCAAGGGGTGCTGAAAACCAAACTGAGGAAGTCAAACTGACAAAACAAAACATGATCTGGGCAACGGCTCATAACAACTACAATTGTTTTTATTATTTACTCTAGTTTAAAAGGCATGGTTTACTGGCTGATCTTTATATATTATTTTTACTAAACTTTATATATATATATATATATATATATATATATATATATATAGGGCAGCACGGTAGAACAAGGGTTAATGCGTCTGCCTCACAATACAAAGGTCCTGAGTAGTCCTCGGTTCAATCTTTCTGTGAGGAGTTTGCATGTTCTCCCCGTGACTGCGTGGGTTCCCGCCGGGTACTTCGGCTTCCTCCCACCTCCAAAAACATGGGGATAGGTTGATTGGCAACACTAAATTGACCCTAGTGTGTAAATGTGAGTGTGAATGTTGACTGTCTATCTGTGTTGGCTCTGCGATGAGGTGGCGACTTGTCCAGGGTGTACACTGCCTTCCGCCTGAATGCAGCTGAGAATGGCTCCAGCGACCCCCCGCAACTCCAAAAAGGACAAGCGGTAGGCGATGGATGGATGGATGGATGGATGTATATATATATATATATATATATATATATACTGTATATATATATATATATATACTGTATATATATATATATATATATATATATATATATATATATATATATATATATATATAAAAATATATATATATATATATATATATACACAAACATATAAAGCTAAAAATAAGAAAATATCTGATTCTATCCTAATTTATCAATATTTTATACATTAGATTTAAGAAAAATACATATTCATATTTAATTTAGTATAAAGTATGCATTTTTGTCTATATGTACAAACATTAAGCACATCCTGTACAGTGTTTCTATCAGTCTTTTACTCTTGTCACAGATGACGCGCAAGCTGTCCAAAGTCGGGACCCAGGGTGGACCACTCATCTGTGCATCAGTTGGGGACGTCTCTGCGCTGCTGACCTGCCTCCGCTCAAGATGATCTCCTGTTGGCCCCACTATGGACTGGACTCTCACAATACTATGCTAGATCCACTCGACATCTGCGGTCCCCTCCAAGGTTTCTCATTGTTATCCCATTGGTTTGAGTTTTTTCTTGCCCTGATGTGGGATCTGAGCCAAGGATGTCGTTGTGGCTTGTGCAGCCCTTTGAGACACTCATGTTTTATGGCTATATAAGTAAACATTGATTGTTTGGTTGATTTAATTATTCATTTATTTTTCATTATAGTCTTTAAATGTTTTGTTATTTACTGTTTACTTTAAGAGTTGTTATCTTTAATTGAGTTAACTAATAAATATTTTAGTGGTATATGTTTCCTGTTATTTCATTACTGTGTGATTTGTATACATTCATGCTACACACACAACCCTCCCGGATTTCCCAGGAGACTCCTGAATTTCAGCGCCTCTCCCGAAATCCTCCCGGAAGAAATTTTCAATCGAAAATCTCCCGAAATTCAGCCGGAGATGGAGGCCACGCCCCTCATAGCTCCATGCGGACCTGAGTGGGGACAGCGTGTTTTCACGTCCGCTTTCCCACTATATAAACAGCTTGCCTGCCCAATCATGTTACAACATCTACAGGTTTTAATAAAAAACTGCACACACAAGGAGACGAAGCAGAAGAACGAGGAAGTTACAGCCATGGTGACGCCGTTTGTAATAGAATGATCTATGTTGTCTGTTGCCATCTCCTGGTGAATGTTGGCTATAGCGTTATGGGGTTGCTTTTTGATTGGCCAACGATTTACATGGTGTTGCGCACCTGACGGCCAGTGAGGGAGTCTGTTCTGAAGCCCACAGTAAAGAGACGTAACATCATCACCTCGCCTGGTTATTGACTCCAACCCAATATATTACACCGTCGACGAGCAAAATGAAGAAATATGCTTGCAAGTTCCAAAACGAATGGAAACAAGTATTTCAGTTTATCCAGGAGAGTTCGAAGGGGAAGGATTATGTTGCCCGTAAATTTTGTAGAACAGACTTCTCCATTGAACACGGCGGCCGAACGGATATACTCAGCCATGAACGGTCAGCGAAGCACAAATCGTCCGCAGCGGAGCATCGTTCACAACCCAGTATTATGGCCCACCTCGCAAAATGGAGACCCGATGGTGTAACTTATGCTGAGACAAAGATGGCTATGCTGATAGCTGGAAGCAACATCCCGTTCTCCTTTGCGGATGTCTACAATAAATCTGTGTTAAATATGTTCCCGGATTAGGAGATCGCTCGCCAGTAAGCAAATGGCAGAACAAAGGTTACTCAAATATTGAAAGGTAAGTGTTGTTGTTTTTTTAGTAACCAATAAGGACAGTACAGTTAGTAGAACAACTGTGTTTTTATTACTGTGTATTTGATAGGTGCCGTCTGATATTCAACTATTTATTTTATTTCTATATATAATAAAATAAATATATATAGCTTGAAATCCCTGAAAGTCAAGTATTTCATACATATATATATATATATATATATTTATATATATATATATGAAATTTATATGAAATACTCGAGTTGGTGAATTGTAGATGTAAATATACTCCTCCCCTCTTAACCACGCCCCCTCCCCAACCACGCCTCCTCTCCACCCCGACCACGCCCCCCACCCCCACGTCCCGAAATCTGAGGTCTCAAGGTTGGTAAGTATGGCTACACATTATCTACTGTCAATTATATATTTGGTTTTAAACCGGCAGTATAAACCTGTGCATCACCCATTAAATGGCTTAATTTTACATAGTTGTTTCTTGCAAAAGTTGCCACCTTTTAGTTGGTTGTGTGTAAAATACCAATAAGTGAAGGTGTTGAACATGGAAATAGAATTCCTGGTTTGTGACATGATTCCATCACTCTCACATTGATCCTGGGAGCCTTAGAGTCATGGCTTGAGTGGATAGGCACCTTTTTAGAGAATAGAATACCCTACAATATCTCTCTCAATATCTAGAGTAATCCAGGAAACTCTTCTGCGTGGAAAGCCATTTGCCAGAACACCACTAACTGTATGTTTCATGTGAACAAATCTCACAATCATAAAATCGCAAAACCCTTAGATATATAGGGGTTTATTTTGTGGCATAAACTAATACGAACTCCTACACTAGCATTTCCCTCCTAAAATTAGAATTCCATCCATCCATTCATTTTCTACCGCTTGTCCCTTACGAGGTTATGGGGGATACTGGAGCCTTTGTGTGCTTGAAAAATAGACCTGATCATCTTTGTGTGATCCTGCTGTGTCCATTTGCTTTCATCTTGTCTGCCTCAGTGCGTCCTTGAAGGATGCAGAATGTTAAATGAAGGAGAAACCACAGAGGATAACGCATTCATTTATTTGTGACAACCTGCCACTCACACATTTGGAGCAGCAATAATAGATTTGGCGCAATTTAGCTAGGAAGCGGTACCAAATCCCGATACCTGGGAATCGATACCGGTATTCAAAGGTACATATTTTTGGTACTTTTGTATGTGCTGTTATAATTTGCTTTGCTTTTTCAGTTTGTTGCCGTCATCAAAAAGTAGTCTTTGCCGTTAAGTTAAATTTGCTAGTCGTATCTTTTGTTTTGCCATACAACGTGTTTACAGTATATTTATTGTAAGCAATGCAATTATTACACACCAGCTGTGTGATTGTAACGTGCATCTGAGTTCTAGTTTTCATTAACAAATTTGAAAATCCCTGATGCTAATCAGTACCATCTAAGTGCCATAAATTAGCATAAAGTATCACATTTTGAAAAGTGAAACCTTGGTTTTGAGCGCTTTCTATCGGGCATGCTTGCTTGTTTAGCATGGCAAATTTTGATATTACCTATAGGCAATCCGCTACAAGTACACCCGTTTGCCCGACAAGTGATTGAGCCGGTGTCAAGTTTGGAACCAGACATCATGTCGTGTGCTATAACAGTATTGGAATACTGTATTGTGCTGTTTGATCTTATGTGAATCAGTACACGGTTGCATACCGACGGACTTAAATCAGTACCTATAAAAGCACCCAACCCTATTTTAACAGAGCTCATACTCACCTTGGGCCTCATGTATCAATGCTTGCGTACGCACAGAAATCTGCCGTGAACCCTTTTTATAACAGCAAATTTGAGATGTATCAAAACTGATGTTGACGTGAAAGTGTGCGGTCCCTCACGGCAAATTCATAGCGGGCGTACGCACATTTCTACAGGCTGTGAGTTAAGCTACACAGAGAAGTGATGCTGGGTAACAGTTCATATGAAAAAAGTGCCAACTTTTACTCCTCAGACTGATTGATGTGCCCCAGACATTTGGGCTGGGCCACATTTGATTTAATCCAACCATCAATCTTCAACCGCTTATCCGGAATCGGGTCGCGGGGACAACAGCTCCAGCAGAGACCCCCAGACTTCCCTCTCCAGAGCAACATTAGCAACTTCCTCCTGGGGGATCCCGAAGAGTTCCCAGGACATCTGGTCCTTCGTCGGCCCGGGGTCTCCTCCCAGTGGGAAATGCAACAAGGACCTCCCTAGGAAGATGTTCGTGGCATTTGATTTTAACAATGTTAAAAAGATTGAGGCAAGGATGTAAAATGATTCTATAAGTGAATTGAATTATATTTATCTCGTGACTCAAAGCACTTTACATAGTGAAAACCATTATCTACATCTTTAAGATACATTTAAACCAGTGTGGGTGGCACCATGGTGGTGGAAGCGGGAATCAAACCCGAAACCTTGACCATGAAATTCCATTCTGACTCATGTGAACATGTATGAACACATTTTGTTATAAGTTACAACAATTACTTTTGGGGGTAATCAGTCACCCACCTCTTCTAAAGTTTTAGGTATCATCGTTTTGATGGTCGGCTTAGCCAAAGTAGGACCCCAACACAAAGCAGAAAATAGTATAAAAATAATAACAAAGCGAGCACTGATAATGGAGTGAGGACAAAATACCTAAGGAGGCACACTTGAAGTGTGAGGAACAGAAAAAGTACACTTCAGTTGTGAAGAAGTAACAACAAACAACACGGCTAGCCACTGGGAAACGAAAAGCTTGTGTGGAGCCAAACCAATGGCGATGTACACGCTTGAAAGAATGAACCATCAGGAAATCTACTGGCACCGAGTGAAGGGACAGGGGAGGTTCAGTAGTTAGAGGAGAAGACTATCAGGTGTGCACGCAGCTGCCCATGGAAGTCACGCAGGAAGGATGGATCGAGAATCATGAACGTTGTTCAGGACCGTAGCCAGTTGACCAAATACTGGACACCCCTGCTCCGTATTCCGGAGTCTGACATGGCCTTCACAGTGTAAGCTGGGTGATCATCAATTATGCGTGGAGGAGGAAGAGCCGTAAATGGAGTGCACAACAGAGTGGTGGAGGCTTGTTGGAGAGGTCGACAACCGGATGTCCCTTGATGGATGGAGGAAGCTGGAGTTCAACCACCACTACGCTGATGATCCTGGTGATCTTGAAGAGCCCCTAGAGCAGCCATCCAATGATAAGTCCCGAGCCTCTTGTCCAGGTTGAAAAGTTGGTGATGAAATCCTGTGGCGATCTTGCCAGCCTACAGTTCCAGGAAGCCTTCCGGGCCAACGCCACTCTAGTAAACTGCAAAACACGATGCGCTCTGCAGATATGCTGGTGGACAGATGGGATGGTGATCTCGGACTGATAACGGTAGGCAACTTTAAAAGGAGACATACCTGTGGCCAAGAAGGTAAGGGCAATTATGAGCATATTCGAACCAAGGGAGTTGGGAGGACCAGGACGAAGGGTGTCATTGGCACACACAGCAGAGAGCTGCCTCCAGGTCCTGGTTAGCTTGCTCTGTCTTGCCGTTAGTCTGAGGATGATAACCAAAAGAAAGACTCTGGGTGGCTTCCAAACCTGGGAAGTGTATTGGAGTTCCCTGTTTGAGACCAAGTGCTGAAGGATACCATGCAGAAAGAGAACGTGCTTGACCAGGAGTTGTGCAGTCTCCAGGAGGCTGAAGTGAGCCATTTTAGAAAAACGGTCGACTGCATTGAGCTCTGGGAAATAATGCTATCTGGGACCATGGTCATTAAGGAATAGGCAGTGGGTGGGGGAGACCGTCCGGAGAGCGATGAGAGGCTTTGCCTCTGGCACAGACAGAGCAGGCGTTCACAAAGTCTTTCATCTTGATGTATTTTTCCATTGCTGGCCACCAAAATCTCGAGAAAATACATTTGTGCGTCATTGGCATAACAATGAAAAGAAATGTAATGCTTTCTTAAGATTGAGCCCAGGGGAAGTAAATAAATACAAAACAACAGTGGTCTGTTACCCCACCTGCCAAGGGAGTAACAGAGGACTCAGAACCAGCAACCTTTACAGAGCCAGAGGAGGTTCTATTGGTTAGATATGACTTCAACCAACTCCAAGCAGTACCACAGATGCCCACTTGATGCTGTAGGCGACTAATTAAGATATTACGGACCACCGTATTAAATGTTGCTGTTAGATCGAGTACAACTCAAATCAAATGATCACCTATCTCCATTGCTCATTAAAAACCCTTAATAATGGTATTATACAGGGGTTGAAACCCAGACTGAAATACTTCTAAAATATCATAGTCCTCTAAAAAAGTGTTTAACTGGGTAAAAACAATCTCCTCCAAGATCTTTGAGAGGAAAGGAAGCTTAGACTTGGGTCTAAAATGGACTAAAATGGAATTGTCCTGACCAAGTTTCTTTAAAAGTGGTTTAAAACTGGTAGGAACCAAACTAGAAGTAGGTTAGGTATATTTATTAAATACTATTAAAATCAAGAGTAAGATTACTAATTCAGTCATCATAATTTAGTGGGTCTGGGGCCCCTCTGTAGTTGAAAAGTTGAGCTCCAAGGTCAAAAATATTAAGAACAACAGGACTAAAGGTTTTCATAGTCCAATATGACTCAATATGGCTCTTGACTATAGCGTTTTTTTGGTTTTAAGAGCACATCTGAACGGGAGTACGTACATCTAAAATGTCGTATTGGTAAATATACATGCTGATTTATGGCACACAGTGTAGGTGCTGGGCTGGTAAACAGCCGTGCTGGTTAAATAGGGCTGTTGGACTCCCATTCGACTGAGAAGTATAGGTTAGAACCTGGGCAAGATATCCATTGGCTCAACTTGTTTTCTTGACCAGACATAACATTGTGACCCTTATTAGCACAATCTAATAAGCTCCAGTAAAAAAACTACAAGAAAAAATGCATCTTTTTACAAAGATGATAACAGTCAGGTCTCATTAAATTAAAGCGGTGAAATTTTCCACAACTTCAAATCGGTTGACCTTGTCCGTTTTATTAGAATAAATGATATCGTCCACCTCCCCTTATAGTCTAAGCATCACTTCTGAGACTTGCTAATGGAAGATATGAAAAATCAGCTGTGCTCATCCAGCAACACAAGCTCATCTGGAGCATCTTGACCTTGAAGTCATAGGAAAAATAAATGCAGGACTTGTGTATGAGGAAATATGAAAATTTGTTTTATGTTTACTGCCGAAAACCCACAATAGTGAAAAGAGTTGATTTTATTGCTCTGTTGATTGCTCTTTAAAGTAAATTAATAAATAAATAGTCTATATGTATTGTATATGTCGTCCTGTAGAAGGCAAAGTCCAGTCCTCTTACATTGAAGTTGTGTAACACAAATTAGATAAAAATCTATATGTTTTATTAAAACATTAGAATAAACATGATTTGCTTTTCTAATCCGGTTAGCTGCATAATATGGAGAAAGTCGGATCTTCACCGCAGAGATCTCCACTCGGATTCGGCTCAACGTGAAAATATTTCTGTTTTGAAAATAATTCTGGTGGTCCAACATTAAAGTGGAAGTGTTTGAAATGTTTACATATTTAAAATGTGCAGCACATTATAACCACAAATGATAAACACACACTGTGGTGGGCCTGCCAGCTTCTTGGTGGAGGTCATTAAATCCAATAGATTTTATCTAGCTTTGCTTTATCGGTCTTGGAGACGTGAAACAAGATTAGTGCTCAACTGTTATATCCTCTAAACGTTTTGTCAATGTGCTGCTTCCCCTGACAACTTTCATGGTACTCATGCACAACATATAGTTCAGCACTTTTTCATGTCCTACACTGTTGCTGCGATGTTGTATATCGGCCAATAAATATCCCATCTACTTTGTTCCTCAATTCCTTTTGTGGTTCCAGATATGTTTTTGCATCTACAGTGGTGCCTCAGTAGATGAGTTATACTCGTTCTGTGACGCAGTTCATATCTCAAAAAACTCAGATTGTAAAATAGAGTATAGCAGTGGTGGGCCGTCAGGGCCAGCAAGGCCTTCTCTGCTGTCCTAACATAACAAGAAATCATGATCATAATTAAACATAAAATTATTTTTTTATTTACTTTCCCTAAATATTTAAAAGTATTCATATTCTCTACATGTCATATTATGCTTCTTCCAGTGCTGTTGTTTTTAGGTTTAAGTTTTTATACAATCAGAATTCAGCTAGTTTATGTAAGAAATCTGCCCGGTGCCTTCAGAATCAACAATGCGGGTGTCTGTGAGTAAGTGAACGAGAACATACAGTTGACAGATAATTGCGATAGCCAATCATATTACGAGTGTTACGAGGGAGGCGTTGGACATTGAATCCGAGTGGACTATGTTCTGTGCCTCTATTGTCGAGGCAGCCGCTTGGAGCTGTGGATGCAAGTTGGTCTGTGCCTGCCGTAGCGGTAATCCAGGAACCCGCTGGCTTAACACCAACGGTGAAAAAAGACATCAAACTGAAGAAGTAGTCCTATTGGATACCTTTGATGGAACTCCGGAGGGTGTGGATAGGTACTCACAGGTCAAGAGGTGTGTGGCATTGTCTGTTGTAGAGGCAAAAACTCAGATATGGGGGGAGTTCTTAGAAGCCATTGAGAACGACTTTAGGACAGCTTCGAAGCGATTATGGACCACCATCTGCCGCGTCAGGAGGGGGAAGCAGTGCACTGTCAACACTGTGTATGGTTGGGACGGTGTGCTGCTGACGTTGACTGGGGATGATGTTGATCAGTGGAAAGAATACTTCAAATACCTCCCCAATCCCACCTACACGTCTTCCAATGAGGAAACAGTGCCTGGGGACTCTCTTATTTTTGGCGCTGAGGTTTCCAAGGTAGTAAAGTAACTCTTCCCTGGCAGGGCCCTGGGGGTGGATGAGATCTCCCCGGAGTTCCCTCAGGCTCTGGATGTGTGGGGCTGTCGTTGTTGACAAGACTCCGTAGCATCGCGTGGACATTGGGGGCGGTGCATCTGGATTGGCAGACTGGGGTGGTGGTTCTCTATATAAAAAGGGTAACCGGACGGTGTATTCCAACTATCATGAGCTCAAACTTCTCAGCTTTCCAGGTAAGGTATTTTCAGGTGTGCTGGAGAGGAGGCTACACCGGATTGTTGAACCTCGGATTCAGGAGAAGCAGTGTAGTTTTCATCCTGGTCGCGGAACTGTGGACCGACTCTATTCTCTTGGTATGTTTTTTGTGGACTTGGAGAAGGAATTCAACTGTGTCACTCGGGACGTCCTGTGGAGAAGCTGAGAGAGTATGGGGTATCAAACCGCCTGATTGTGGCGGTCCGCTCCCTGTATGTTCAGTGGCAGGGCTTGTTCTGCATTGCTGGCAGTAAGTCGGACCTGTTCCAGTGTTGCCCTTTGTCACTGATTATTTTGCAACGTTTATGGACAGAATTTCTAGGCGCATTCAGGTAATTGAGGTGATCCGGTTTGATGGCTGCAGGATTAGTTCTGTGCTTTGTGCAGATGGTTGGTTCCTGCTGGCTTCATTCGGCCAGAATCTTCAGCTCTTGCTGGATTGGTTTGCAGCCGAGTGTGAAGTGACTGGCTTGAAAATCAGCACTTCCATGTCCGAGTCCATGGTTCTTGCCCGGAAAAGGGGGAGCAAGAGACCCTGTCCCAAGTGGAGGAATCAGAGTACCTGAGGGTCTTGTTCACGAGTGACAGAAGAATGGATCATGAGATCAACAAGCAGATCGGTGCAACATCTGCAGTTTTGCGGACGCTGTATTGGTCCGTCGTGTTGAAAAGAGCTGTGCCAGAAGGCAAAGCTCTCACTTTACCAGTCGATCTACGTCCCTATTCTAACATATGGTCATGAGGTTGGGTTATGACAGAAAGGACAAGATCACAGGTACAAGCAGCCATAAGGAGTTTCCTTCGTTAGAGATAGGGTGAGAAGCTTTGTCATTCAGAAGGAGCCCAGAGTAAAGCCGCTGCTTCTCTACATTAAGAAAAGTCAGATGAGGCATTTGGTCAGAATGCACCCCGAATGCCTCACTGGGGAGGTGTTTAGGGCGCATCCTACTGGTCCTACGGAGAAGACCCAGGACACGGTGGAGAGTCTATGTTTCCCAGCTGGCCTGGGAATGCATAAGGACCCGCCGGGACGAGCTGGAGAGAGTAGCTCGAGAGAGGGAAGTCTGGGCCTTTCTGCTTTGGCTGCTGCCCCAAGACCTAACTTAGTTAGGTTAAGCAGAAGAAGAAGGATGAATGGATGGATGGATGGATCAATCAACATTTCAATAATTCAAATATTTAATGTAGGTACAACATATATGTTATAGCTAATATTATGTACAGGATAATATAACGAGGGCGCATGCGCGTGTCGGGACCGACAGATATGTTTTTCGGCGTCTTTCTATGTTTGTTTGAGTGAATCTCAAGTGCAGCGGGGTGTGACTTCCGCGTTTGAGAATTCAATACACTCGGGACATACTATTGCATCTCAATAATGTCGGACGTCCAGTTGCCTGATTTGATGCAGAGGGATTTAAATAATCAGAGCAACAAGGACTTTAGAGGAGTTAAGAAAAGAAGACGTGGCTGAGGAAACGGCAGATAACTTGCCTCCCCTGCTCTTATATTTCCTTCTGCGAGAACACGATCATCCCAACCAACAGTATCAGAATTTATCCTAATACCAAACCTTGGATGTCTAAATTAGTTAAATCCAAACTTAAGAGGAAGAATATAGCATTTAGTTAAGAAAAAGCATCTGATATGGAGGCAGCAAAAAAGGAACAGCAAGTTCAAATATTAAGGGCAAAAATAAATTATAAAACCAAAATCGCACTGATGGGAACATTGCTTCAGTTTGAAAACTATTGTTGGCATTCATCAAAGTATAAGTAAAAGCAATAGAAGGCTACAGATCTAACATTGATTTGACAAATGATCTGAATACATTTCATGTAAAATTTGACCACCAGCCGTATTTTAATGACATGACTGAGGATTTGAGACTAAATCTAAATGATGATCACCACTTCGTTATTCAGCAAAGTCAAGTGGGAAGGTTTTTTCTTCACTGAAGACTAACAAATTTCCAGGCCCTGATATAACCACTAATATTTTACTTAAGGCATGTGCACAGCAACTAAGTTTTATATTTTCTTTATATTTTCAGTCTATCTTTAAGCTTACGGCATGTTCCAAGTGTGTGGAAGTGTGCCACGATTATTCCTGTCCCTAAAAGCAGCAGACCTACCGCCTTCAATGACTTAAGGCCAGTTGCTCTTAATTCACTTGTGATGAAATGTTTCGAAATAATTGTAAAGTTTCATCTTGCAACAGAAACCGAGCATGCACTCAACCCTATGCAATTTGCCTACTGGGCACACAGAGGCGTGGATGCTTCAACCACGCTTCTTAACATTCTATTTAAACATCTATAGGGAAAAAAAACATGCTTGACTTTTATTTGTTGATTTTTCATCTGCTTTTCACTATCCAACCTCATAGTCCTGTCACAATAACATCATTCCGGGTCAACGTGAATGACTGCTCGCTGACAGCTATTGTTGCAAAAAAGCTAAGTATCGTTCTATCTGTGTGATTTTAACTGTTTTGCAGCTTTATTTACAACTTCTCGAACATATTTAATAGTTCAATTTAACTTGCAAATCAACCGATCTCTGTCTCACCACTTCGCCCTCAGCTAGCTAGCTGCTAAGCTAACGAGGCTAGCGGAGAAAGGCAGCACCGGTCTGAAGGAAGCTTCTCCCCCGCCACCGTGACCACCACTTCCCGAAGACAGCTGGCACTCCACTCGGCGACGGAAAGTTTCTGTGAGTATGGCTTCCTGCGCTTCGTGCACTTTACTCATGGATAGGTTGGCTTTGCTAGAGAGCCGTGTCCGCCAGTTAGAGCAGTGTAATTTCGTAACTTTAGATGTTGCGGACACATCTGCTAGCGTTAGCTGTAGCGAGCAAACTAGCCCAGCTTGTAGCAGCCCTAACCGACCTACAAGCTACGGTGTACCGGTTGAGACGCATAATAGATTTAGCCCTTTAGCTAGTCCTACACCCCAGTCTACCGGGCACCACACTTTAGTCATAGGGGACTCCATCACCCGAAACATAAAGCTTAGCAAACCAGCCACAATTAAGTGTATTCCCGGGGGCAGAGCACCTGACATTGAAGCTAATCTTAGGGAGCTAACTCGCAACAGGTCTAGTAAACACGTACGGCAGGCTAACCGCACCACTAGTTATGCGAATATAGTTATACACGTTGGCTCCAATGTCGTTAGGATGAGACAATCAGAGATTACAAAGAGAAACATAGCCAGGGCTTGTAATCTCGCTAGAAAGATTTCCAGGCATCGAGTAATTGTCTGTGGCCCCCTGCCTGGGAGAGGCAATGATGAGAGATATAGCAGATTAGTCTCTCTTAACAAGTGGCTGGATAGCTTCTGCAGACAACAGGGATTTACGTTTATTGATAATTGGCCCTCTTTCTGGGGCAAACCTGGCTTGCTGAGGAGAGACGGCCTTCACCCTAACCAGGAAGGCGCTATCCTCTTGTCTCGGAACATAAACTTCGCATTGAGCCACATTTGACTAACTGCACTAGAGCAAGCCCGGTCACAGGCAATTACAGAGCCTGCTAGCCTGGGTATGGAGTCAGTTAAGCTAGAACTAGCCAGCGCCAGGCTGGACGATCCCTGTACACATAGCAATTTTCGTAGAACAATACACAACTCACAAAATGTTTTTTCTACTGTGTCTATGACTACGTCAGAGTTAGACATGCGTTCTACTGAGGTGGCAAATTTTGATGCGTTCAGTTTATCGCAGCGCCAAGTAGACAATCTGAAAATTCCCGTCATATCAATTCCTAGATATGGTCGTAATTATTTTAAGTACACCGCGCATAATAAACGCAACATTATTAATATTGCTACTACGGATAATTTTATCAACAACTCCTTAAAACAGCCCACTACCTATAATGTGGGCTTTCTAAACATCAGATCTTTGTCTCCCAAAACGTTATTAGTCAATGAGGTCATTAGAGACAACAACCTTAACGTCATCGGTCTTAGCGAAACCTGGCTTAAACCAGACGACTTTTTTGCGATAAATGAAGCATCCCCTCCTAACTATACGAATGCGCATATTGCCCGTCACCTCAAAAGGGGAGGGGGTGTCGCACTAATATATAACTAAAACTTTAACTTTAGTCCTAACTTAAATAATAAATATAAATCGTTTGAGGTGCTTTCTATGAAGTCTGCCACACCTCTGCCTCTGTGCCTGGCCGTTATCTACCACCCCCCAGGGCTCTATTCGGACTTTATTAGTGAATTCTCAGAGTTTGTTGCTGATCTAGTGACGCACGCCGATAATATAATTATAATGGGGGACTTTAATATCCATATGAATACCCCATTGGACCCACCGTGCGTGGCGCTCCAGACTATAATTGATAGCTGTGGTCTTACACAAATAATAAATGAACCGACGCATCGCAAAGGTAATACGATAGACCTAGTGCTTGTCAGAGGAATCACCGTTTACAAAGTTACGATACTCCCGTATACTAAAGTATTGTCCGATCATTACCTTATAAAATTCGAAGTTCAGACGCATGTTCGTCAAACTAATAATAATAATAACTGCTATAGCAGCCGCAACATTAATGCTGCCACAACGACGACTCTTGCGGACCTACTGCCCTCGGTAATGGCACCGTTCCCAAAGTATGTGGGCTCTATTGATAACCTCACTAACAACTTTAACAACGCCCTGCGCGAAACCATTGATGGTATAGCACCGCTGAAGTTAAAAAAGGCTCCAAAAAGGCGTACGCCATGGTTTACTGAAGAAACTAGAGCTCAGAAATTATTATGTAGAAAGCTGGAACGCAAATGGCGCACGACTAAACTTGAGGTGCACCATCAAGCATGGAGTTTAATAACTTATAAACCCATGCTTACCTTAGCTAAAACTAATTATTACTCAAATCTCATCCGCATTAATAAAAACGATCCAAAATTTTTGTTTAGTACAGTAGCATTGCTAACCCAACAAGGGACTACTTCCAGTAGCTCCACCCATTCGGCAGATGACTTTATGAAGTTCTTTAATAAGAAAATTTAACTTATTAGAAAGGAGATTAAAGACAATGCGTCCCAGCTACAACTGGGTTATAGTAACACAGATACGATTGTATATACGGCGGATACTGCAAATATCCAAAATAGTTTCTCTCGTTTTGATGAAATAACATTAGAAGGATTGTTACGACGTGTAAATGGAATAAAACAAACAACATGTTTACTTGACCCACTTCCTGGGAAACTTATTAAGGAGCTTTTTGTATTATTAGGTCCATCAGTGCTAAATATTATAAACTTATCACTTTCCTCGGGCACTGTTCCCCTTGCATTCAAAAAAGCGGTTATTCATCCTCTCCTTAAAAGACCTAACCTTGATCCTGACCTCATGGTAAACTACCGACCGGTGTCTCACCTTCCCTTCATTTCGAAAATCCTCGAAAAAATTGTTGCAGAGCAGCTAAATGAACACTTAGCGTTTAACAATCTATGTGAAACCTTTCAATCCGGTTTCAGGGCAAATCACTCCCCGGAGACAGCCCTCGCAAAATTGACTAATGATCTATTGCTAACGATGGACTCTGATGCGTCATCTATGTTGCTGCTCCTCGATCTTAGCGCTGCTTTCGATACCGTCGATCATAATATTTTATTAGAGCGTATCAAAACACGAATTGGTATGTCAGACTCAGCCCTCTCATGGTTTAACTCTTATCTTACTGATAGGATGCAGTGCGTCTCCCATAACAGTGTGACCTCGGACTATGTTAAGGTAACGTGTGAAGTTCCCCAGGGTTCGGTCCTTGGCCCTGTACTCTTCAGCATCTACATGCTGCCGCGGGGTGACGTCATACGCAAATACGGTATTAGCTTTCACTGTTATGCTGATGACACCCAACTCTACATGCCCCTAAAGCTGACCAACACGCCGGACTGTAGTCAGTTGGAAGCGTGTCTTAATGAAATTAAACAATGGATGTCCCCTAACTTTTTGCAACTTAATGCCAAAAAAACGGAAATGCTGATTATCGGTCCTGCTAGACACCGACCTCTATTTAATAATACAACTTTAACATTTGACAACCAAACAATAAAACAAGGTGACTCTGTAAAAAATCTGGGTATTATCTTCGACCCAACTCTCTCCTTTGAGTCACACATTAAAAGCGTTACTAAAACGGCCATCTTTCATCGCCGTAATATCGCTAAAATTCGCTCCATTTTGTCCACTAAAGACGCCGAGATCATTATCCATGCGTTTGTTATGTCTCGTCTCGATTACTGTAACGTATTATTTTCGGGTCTCCCCATGTCTAGCATTAAAAGATTACAGCTGGTACAAAATGCGGCTGCTAGACTTTTGACAAGAACAAGAAAGTTTGATCATATTACGCCTGTACTGGCTCACCTGCACTGGCTTCCTGTGCACTTAAGATGTGACTTTAAGGTTTTACTACTTACGTATAAAATACTACACGGTCTAGCTCCAGCCTATCTTGCCGATTGTATTGTACCGTATGTCCCGGCAAGAAATCTGCGTTCAAAAGACTCCGGCTTATTAGTGATTCCTAGAGCCCAAAAAAAGTCTGCGGGCTATAGAGCGTTTTCCGTTCGGGCTCCAGTACTCTGGAATGCCCTCCCGGTAACAGTTCGAGATGCTACCTCAGTAGAAGCATTTAAGTCTCACCTTAAAACTCATCCGTATACTCTAGCCTTTAAATAGACCTCCTTTTTAGACCAGTTGATCTGCCGCTTCTTTTCTTTCTCCTATGTCCCCCCCTCCCTTGTGGAGGGGGTCCGGTCCGATGACCATGGATGAAGTACTGGCTGTCCAGAGTCGAGACCCAGGATGGACCGCTCGTCGGGACCCAGGATGGACCGCTCGCCTGTATCGGTTGGGGACATCTCTACGCTGCTGATCCGCTTGAGATGGTTTCCTGTGGACGGGACTCTCGCTGCTGTCTTGGATTCGCTTGAACTGAACTCTCGCGGCTGTGTTGGAGCCACTATGGATTGAACTTTCACAGTATCATGTTAGACCCGCTCGACATCCATTGCTTTCGGTCCCCTAGAGAGGGGGGGTTGCCCACATCTGAGGTCCTCTCCAAGGTTTCTCATAGTCAGTATTGTCACTGGCGTCCCACTGAATGTGAATTCTCTCTGCCCACTGGGTGTGAGTTTTCCTTGCCCTTTTGTGGGTTCTTCCGAGGATGTTGTAGCCGTAATGATTTGTGCAGTCCTTTGAGACATTTGTGATTTGGGGCTATATAAATAAACATTGATTGATTGATTGATATCCTAGCCGAAAGACTGATCAGAGATTTTTTTCTGAGTTTTAATTTAACTGTTTGTAATTCAGATTTTTTAACTAATCAATCCCAACAGGTCAATAAATGGTATGTTATCTGAGTTATCACACTCTTCAACCGGCTCACCTCAAGCAAGGGTGAGTGCTTTCAGCCCTTCTTTTCATCCTGTTTTTTTTTTCTTCTCTCTGGCACTCAACGAGGGTGGACGCTCCCCTTTCCTCTCCCTTATCTCTCCTGCTTGCTACTTTGTTTTGTCTTGTCTTAACTTTCTTGTTGCCTCCTTTTGCACTGCTCTCCAAATCTAAACATTGGAACTATTTAACTGGCCTCAACAAAATTGACAAGATCTTGGGTTTGGGGGAACCTGCTGTCGTGACGAAGCGGTTAGTGCTGGACACACGACGGACTCTTGGGAGAAGAAGGAGTGCCACATGCCTGGCGACCCTTTTCTGTCGAGGACGTGAAGCTATCCACCTATTCGAAATTATGACAACGGGACATCTGCTGATTGGAGTAAGCGTTGCTCTGGTTTGTCGACAAATTGGAAGTTGCTCGCAGTCTTCAACGTACCCCACAGCTGCCCCAAATGATTGGAGGATGCAGGAAGAACTGTGGTTTACATCGGACTGTCTACCCCGCAGGTTTTGAGGACCAGTCATAGACAATTTAGAGTGAAAAGCAAATTTTATTTTCACTCGCATAAAAAAATCATTCTAACTTGGATTGTTTCCCTGGCTTCGAGACTCTCGCGAAGAACAGCGCAGCGAAGACACAACAAACTCCCTTCTTGTCTCTCATGGAGACACACCTGTTGTTGTTGACTTTGGACGAGACGGCACAATGCATCAAGGCCACGGAACACTTACTTACTTATACACACACACACACACATACACACACACACACACACACACACACACACACACACACACACACACACACACACACACACACACACACACACACACACACACACACACACACACACACACACACACACACACAAACACACACACACACACACACACACACACACACACACACTCACACACACATCCAAATAAAATATACGCCACACATACACCCCCTAAAAGGACGCTAGTGAAATTTGCAGATGACACGGTCATTGTCAGTCTTCTCAGTGAAAATTTGTCAAGCCAATGTACCGAATTTGTCAGCTGATATGAGGAATCCTTTTTACCGCTCAACATATCTTTTAACCTCCGGGAATTTTATACAAGGAATGACCGTGTGTTTGTGTGACTAAAGGCTAAAGCTTCCAACCTCCATCTGTCTACTTTGACTTCTCCATTATTAATTGAACAAATTGCAAAATATTCAGCAACACAGATGCCCAAAATACTGTGTAATTGCGCGATGAGAAGAAACGACTTTTAGCCGCTAGTGGTGCTGCGCTAATATGTCCCCTCCAACTCGAGACATCACGTGCACGCGTCATCATACGCGTCATCATTCCGCGACGTTTTCAACAAGAAACTCCGCTGGAAGTTTAAAATTGTAAACTGAACCGGCCGTATTGGTATGTGTTGCAATGTTAATATTTCATCATTGATATTTAAACTATCAGACACGTGGTTGGTAGTAGTGGGTTTCAGTAGACCTTTAAATAAGACTATCACATGGTTTATTTTTTTATTATGCCATAGCACACTAATCACAATGATCTTTACTGGTTTATTAGGTATTATATTGTATTTTTCTACAGTGTGCCTGTATACAGGTAATCGTTTGTGAATTTTTTAAATGTTTTTATGTTTTATATGTTTTATCCTTTAATTACAAATCTGCACAACTATTTTACCTCCCGGTACTATTTAAGAAACCTTAACCTTAATAAATAGCATTTTAAATATTATTTTTTAAAATATAAAATAAAGTACATAACAATAATCAAACATTTTAGAAATTAATGAATAAATACATCCATCCATCTTCTTCAACTTATCCAAAGTAGGGTCACGGGGGCAGCAGCCTAAGCAGGGAAGCACAGACTTTCCTCTCCCCAGTCACTTCGTCCAGCTCTTCCCGGGGATCCCTAGATGTCCCCAGACCAGCCGGGAGACAGAGTCTTCCCAACGTGTCCTGGGTCTTCCCCGTGGCCTTTTACCAGTACGACATTCCCTAAACACCTCCGAGGGAGGCCTTCGGGTGGCATCCGACCAAATGTGAAGAACCACTTCTTCTGGCTCTTCTCCATTTGGAGGAGCAGCAGCTTTACTATGAGCTCCTTCCGGATGGCAAAGCTTCTCACCCTATCTCTAAGGGAGAGCCCCGCCACACGGTGGAGGAAACTCATTTCGGCCACTTGTACCCTTGATCTTGTTCTTTCGGTCATGACCCAAAGCTCATGACCATAGGTGAGGATGAGAACGTAGATCGACCGATAAATTGAGAGCTTTACCTTCAGGCTCAGCTCCCTCTACACCACAACGGATCAACGGATGAAGACGCCGCACCGATCCGCCTGTCGATCTCATGATTCACTCTTCCCTCACTCGTGAACAAGACTCCACGGTACTTGAACTCCTCCACTTGGGGCAGGGTCTCTTCCCAAACTCGGAGATGGCACTCCAGCCTTTTCCGGGCAAGAATTATGGACTCGGATTTGGAGGTGCTGATTCTCATCCCAGTCGCTTCACACTTGGCTGCCAACCGATCCGGTGAGAGCTGAAGATCCTGGCCAGAGGAAGCCATCAGGACCACATCATCTGCAAAAAGCAGAAACCAAATCCTGCAGCTACCAAACTGCGCCTAGAAATTCTGTCCATAAAAATTTTGAACAGAATCGGTGACAAAGGGCAGCCTTGGCGCAGTCCAACCCTCACTGGAAACGTGTCCGACTTACTGCCAACAATGCGAACCAAGCTCTGACACTGATTGTACAGGTAATGAACCGCCACAATCAGACAGTCCGATAACCCATACTCTCTGAGCACTCACCACAGGACTTCCCAAGGGACACGGTCGAATGCCTTCTCCAAGTCCCCAAAGTACTGTACTTGTAGACTGGTTGGGCAAACTCCCATGCACCCTCAAGGACCCTGCCGAGAGTATAGAGCTGTGTGTGTGTGTATATATATATATATATATATATATATATATATATATATATATATATATATATATATATATATATATATATTAATTAAATTTGGATCAAATGTAGTGACTTTTGAACCACGCGGATGGCACCATTATGAGACAACAACATAGTAGCGGTGCAGTGTCGTTACAGCCAGTGAGTGTGCCACTGGCATCTTTTACTAATAATTATATAAAATATGTATTTGTTGCCAATGTTTCCAGACTTTAAGGACACCCGGCAATGACCGCACTGTTAGCCAGAGCTTTGTGACTGAGTGTATTTCATTTAAATTGTTTCATGCTGTTGCTAAGCAGTAAAACTTTATTAGGTCTGGGCCTTACACCCTTATGTCCCGTGTTTGCTCTGTGTTAAGTGCATGTCGAATGCTATAACCTGATGTATGTCAGCCCTGCTTTAAATACCAACCCGGCGCTGAGATGTGAGTAAAGTTGATTTGCGAGCTGAGAGGCTTTACCGTCGACAGGTTTTCGTACAAGCGGGTTGAAGGTGACTATTTGCTTTCCAGGGCCGGAACACGCTCTGAATTATGGAGACTTTGATATATTGTTTTTGTGCTGTGATGTCCTTGACCGAGCAGTCTTTAATGATTGCAACATCCCAGACCTTCCAGAAGGATTCACAATTCACCTTAATTCCACAAACTGGATTGTTTCTCTAGCATTCTTTAATTGCAAATGAAGTGTATTTATGGCGGTATTACCCAAACGTTGAAAAGATTAAACATCTTGTGTCTTTTCTTTGTCTCTGTCAGGGAACTCGGCCAGTTCTCACAAAACTTGGCAGAGGCAAAAATGGCACACACCAAGGACAAATCTGTAAAGCAGATTCATTCAACGTGCAAAAAAAAAAAAAAAAGAATAAAAGTATTGGTAACACTTTAGTATGGGGAACATCCATCCATCCATTTCCAACCGCTTATCCTTTTCGGGTGGCAGGGGGTGCTGGAGTCTACCTCAGCTTCATTCGGGCGGAAGGCAACATACACCCTGGACAAGTCGCGAGGTCATCACAGGGCCAACACAGATAGACAGACAACATTCACACGCTAGGGCCAATTTAGTGTTGCCAATCAATCCTATGCGGAACATATTTAACCTAATTGCTTATTAAAGTAACAAAGACTTAATTTAGAGTTATTTGGACGCTAGGGGAACATATAATGGTTAGGGTTAGGGTTAGGGTTACTAATAAGCAATAACTCTAAGGTTATTGAGGGAAGACTCTTAGTAAATGGCTTACTGGTTGTATAATAAGGCCATGCGGAATAAGGCATTAATAAGTACTTAATAATGACTAATTAAGAGCCAATATGTTACTAATTTGAATGTTAGAATAGAATAGAATATAAAGTACGTACTTTATTGTTCCCTATGGGTAATTCCGCACCACAGTTCGCTCACAATAGACAATAATAATAAATCAATAAAATAATACATATCATATATTATATGTATAATATATAATATATGAATAATTTAAATATATTGTACACATTTAAGTGCAGTCAAGAAGTAAACTATGCATTATACAGTCTGATGGCTGTCGGTATGAAGGACCTCCTATGTCGTTCCATGTTGCATTTTGGGAGTCTGGGCCTTCCACTGAACATGCTCATTCTCTCCGCTAGGTCCGAGTGTAGTGGGTGGGAAGTGTTGTCTATAATGGCTAGGAGTTTTGCTAGACTTCTTCTCTCTGACACTACCGCCAGAAAGTCTAGCTCCACTCCCACCATGTTACTGGCCTTCTCTACCAGCTTGTCCAGTCTGTTTGCGACCCTCACTCTCAGCCCCGCTGCCCCAGCTCCAACTGGTTTCTGTAAACACATATATAAATGCACCATATTTTTGGACCATAGGGAGCACCAGATTATAAAGCATACTGCCGATGAGCGGGTCATTTCAGGTATTTTTGCATTAAAGGGGTCATAATATGATATTTTTCTGACGCTAATAAACAACTAATTAATGGTGAATATGTGTTCCCCATACTAAAGTGTTACCAAATAATTTTCTGACTGCTAACATCAACTAAACTAAGTATTTATCAAGTCACTGTCGCACATTTAATTTATTACTCAGTTTTAAAGTGAGCACTGGTACAGCCAGAGAGAAAAAAACGCAACAAAGCAGGGTAATACATTAAATAAAACAAAGAGACTGAAGTCAAGGAACCATGACAATAAAGTGGTAAAATCACTGCAAAACACTCATTGAGAATAAATTAGTAGGTCATCTTACAAAAAAGAAACCTATAAACACATTCTTGCCCTATCTAAATTTAATCATTATTCTAGTGTCATCCACCTCAACAAGTCCTAAATACTTGTCTAACCGGGATCCTCTCCCAGTAGCTCACCCGATTGGCTTGATGACTTTATCCATTTTTTTTTACCAAGAACATTGAGCTCATTAGAAAGGAGATTACGTCACCAGCTCCAACTGGGTTCTGTAAACACATATATAAATGCACCGTATTTTTGGACCATAGGGCGCACAAGATTATAAAGCATACTGCCGATGAGCGTGTCTTCTGAATTTAAACACTCCTTTGTGGTCTACATAACATGTAATGGTGTTTCTTTGATCAAAAATGTGCATAGATTATGTTTTACAGACCATCTTCAACACCAGAAATGTGTCTTGTGAAAAACTACCTTTCGGGTGAATTATGTAAACTCACTACACCGGTAGTTTTAAGCAATTCCAATGCGAGTCTACTGAGTTCAAACTGTACGCTACTTTGTGTTATAAATGGCAACAGCGAAGGATGAATTCTCCACAAACAAAAAGGTAAAAAAAGAGAAGAAGCTTATTTACTGGCAAATGCTATTTTTTCAGGTTTTATGCACATCCTAAATACTGATCAGAAGGTACCAATGGGTAAGAAAAGCTGTTTTTGCATAATGTTGCGAAACAAAAACGCCAGATAAGTCCTTTTACACACACCATAATAATACCCATATTTTGAATCACAGTACGTCTGGCTACGGTGGCCGTAATGCTCTGCGTTCCATCAAGAGCTGCAGCTTCGTAGCTGACCAAAGTCTTAGTAAAACATTTCAGCAGATATTTGAGTGCCATGTGTAATGTTCTGTTTTTTCAAAGACAAGTGAAAGTTTTAGGCTTGCTTCGCTAGCGTCATCTTGCAGTCCACATGTATCTCTTATGTTTGACTGCCGTCTATTGGTCTACTTTTTAATTACACCATGTACCAAGCAAATTTGCTTCTTGGCTTCTAGCTCCGGCACAACCAGAATCAACCTATACATTAGGCCCACCAGGTTATAAGGCACACTGTCGATTTTTGAGAAAATTAAAAGATTTTAAGTGACTTTGTAGTCTGAAAAATACTGTATGCATTATGGCAAATACTTTCCAGAACAATCTCTCTCCTTAAGAAGTAACTTTCATGACAAAACAAACAAGCATACCTACTTGACTTACTTCCTGGGAAACTCATCAAGGAGCTGTTTTCAATATTATGATCATCAGTGCTAAATACTATTAACATACCACTTTCCTCTGGTACTGTTGTCTTGGCATTCAAAACAGCGGTTATTCATCGTCTGTTAAAAAGCCCTAAACTCGAGTTTGACCTGCTGCTAAAACCATGTGGGGTCGCACCTCCTGTTTATCTCTAAACTTTCCTGTCTGGTGCCACAGGAACCTTTTGCAGCACAATCCGTCAAAGACCAAGGAGCTGGTCATTGACTTTGGGAGGTCAAGTCCAAGTTCACAACCTATCATTATGATCAAGGGAGTCGAGGTACAGACCGTGGACTCATTCAAGTACCTTGGGGTGTGGTTGGACAACAAGCTGGAATGGACTGTTAACACGGAACACTTGTACAGGAAAGGACAGAGCAGACTGTACTTCCTCAGGAGACTGCGCTCTTTCAACATTTGTAAAAAAACTCTTGTGGATGGCAAGATGGCGGCGCCCGGACGGGCTGCGACACTGCGGTGCTCTTGCTAAAGATGGAACATTTGGCGGAAATGCCGGACAGTTCTGCAGACTTCATGGCTGGCTCGCATCGTGGTCACTCCGTGATCACGTACGACCGCCAGACACTTCTGGATATGGACATATCGGGCCGTTTTGGACTGATAGACGCGGGCGTGCTAAACATGCTAACTAGCATGGGGATACGTCGGCGGCTACATCCAGCGGCCTGTGAAGCAGCGGAGTCTAGTAGCAGCGGGGGCCGTCTACGGAGCAGACGCCAGCGGTGTGATCGGAAACGCGGATGTCGAGCGGGGCTAAAAACAAAGCAGAAGGCTAATCCCCACAGAACACCACTTCCCTCCACCCTGAAGACGGATTTAAATAAAGGATGCGAGACTACTGGTCTGGGTAAGGAGTCAGTTAAATTAGAACAAGTTTTTTCTGCTTTGAGTGTTTCAGAGTTGGACATGTGTTTTACCGAGGTGGCTAACTATGATGCGTGCAGTTTATCAAAGCAACAAACAAACAATCGGAAAATCCCCGTTACTGAGGAGGCTAACCATGATGCGTGCAGTTTATCAAAGCAACAATCAAACAATCGGAACATTCCCGTCGTATCAATTCCTAGATATGGTCGTAATTATACTGAATGCACTGGGCATAATAAACACAACATTATTAATATTGCTACTACGGATAATTTGATCAAAAAATCCCTAAAACAGCCCACTACCTATAATATAGGTTTTTTAAACATAAGATCATTGTCTCCCAAAACGTTGTTAGTTAATGATATCATCAGAGACAACAATCTTAACGTCATCGGTCTCAGTGAAACCTGGCTTAAACCAAACGACTTTTTTGCGCTAAATGAGACATGTCCTCCTAACTTTACACATGCGCATATTGCCCGGCCGCTTAAAAGGGGTGGGGGGTCGCACTAATATACAACGAAAACTTTAACCTTAGTCCTAACATAAATAATAAATATAAATCGTTTGAGGTGCTTACTATGAGGTCTGTCACACCGCTGCCTCTACACCTGGCTGTTATCTACCGCCCCCCAGGGCCCTGTTCGGACTTTATCAATGAATTCTCAGAGTTCGTTGCTGATCTAGTGACACACGCCGATAATATAATCATAATGGGGGACTTTAATATCCATATGAATACCCCATCGGACCCACCGTGCGTAGCGCTCCAGACTATAATTGATAGCTGTGGTCTCACACAAATAATAAATGAACCCACGCATCGCAACGGTAATACGATAGACCTAGTGCTTGTCAGGGGTATCACCGCTTCCAAAGTTACGATACTCCCGTATACTAAAGTATTGTCCGATCATTACCTTATAAAATTCGAGGTTCAGACGCATGTTCGTCAAACTAATAATAATAATAACTGCTATAGCAGCCGCAACATTAATACGGCCACAACGACAACTCTTGCTGACCTACTGCCCTCGGTAATGGCACCATTCCCAAAGTATGTGGGCTCTATTGATAACCTCACTAACAACTTTAACGACGCCCTGCGCGAAACCATTGATAACATAGCACCGCTAAAGTTAAAAAAGGCTCCAAAAAAGCACACCCCGTGGTTTACAGAAGAAACTAGAGCTCAGAAATTATTATGCAGAAAGCTGGAACGCAAATGGCGCACGACTAAACTTGAGGTGCACCATCAAGCATTTAGTGATGGTTTAATAACTTATAAACGCATGCTTACCTTAGCTAAAGCTAATTATTACTCAAATCTCATCCACCGTAATAAAAACGATCCTAAATTTTTGTTTAGTACGGTAGCATCACTAACCCAACAAGGGACTCCTTCCAGTAGCTCCACCCACTCAGCTGATGACTTTATGCAATTCTTTAGTAAGAAAATTGAAGTCATTAGAAAGGAGATTAAAGACAATGCGTCCCAGCTACAACGGGGTTCTATTAACACTGACACGATTGTATATACGGCGGATACTGCCCTCCAAAATAGTTTCTCTCGTTTTGAGGAAATAACATTAGAGGAATTGTTACAACGTGTAAATGGAATAAAACAAACAACATGTTTACTTGACCCTCTTCCTGGGAAACTGATCAAGGAGCTCTTTGTATTATTAGGTCCATCAGTGCTAAATATTATAAACTTATCACTTTCCTCGGGCACTGTTCCCCTAGCATTCAAAAAAGCGGTTATTCATCCTCTTCTTAAAAGACCTAACCTCGATCCTGACCTCATGGTAAACTACCGACCGGTGTCTCACCTTCCCTTTATTTCAAAAATCCTCGAAAAAATTGTTGCGGAGCAGTTAAATGAACACTTAGCGTCTAACAATCTATGTGAAACCTTTCAATCCGGTTTCAGGGCAAATCACTCGATGGAGACAGCCCTCGCAAAAATGACTAATGATCTATTGCTAACGATGGATTCTGATGCGTCATCTATGTTGCTGCTCCTCGATCTTAGCGCTGCTTTCGATACCGTCGATCATAATATTTTATTAGAACGTATCAAAACACGAATTGGTATGTCAGACTTAGCCCTGTCTTGGTTTAACTCTTATCTTACTGATAGGATGCAGTGTGTCTCCCATAACAATGTGACCTCGGACTACGTTAAGGTAACGTGTGGAGTTCCCCAGGGTTCGGTCCTTGGCCCTGCACTCTTCAGCATCTACATGCTGCCGCTAGGTGACATCATACGCAAATACGGTGTTAGCTTTCACTGTTATGCTGATGACACCGAACTCTACATGCCCCTAAAGCTGACCAACACGCCGGATTGTAGTCAGCTGGAGGCGTGTCTTAATGAAATTAAACAATGGATGTCCGCTAACTTTTTGCAACTCAACGCCAAAAAAACGGAAATGCTGATTATCGGTCCTGCTAGACACCGAACTCTATTTAATAATACAACTCTAACATTTGACAACCAAACAATTAAACAAGGCGACACGGTAAAGAATCTGGGTATTATCTTCGACCCAACTCTCTCCTTTGAGGCACACATTAAAAGCGTTACTAAAACGGCCTTCTTTCATCTCCGTAATATCGCTAAAATTCGCTCCATTCTGTCCACTAAAGACGCTGAGATCATTATCCATGCGTTTGTTACGTCTCGCCTCGACTACTGTAACGTATTATTTTCGGGTCTCCCCATGTCTAGCATTAAAAGATTACAGTTGGTACAAAATGCGGCTGCTAGACTTTTGACAAGAACAAGAAAGTTTGATCACATTACGCCTGTACTGGCTCACCTACACTGGCTTCCTGTGCACTTAAGATGTGACTTTAAGGTTTTACTACTTACGTATAAAATACTACACGGTCTAGCTCCATCCTATCTTGCCGATTGTATTGTACCATATGTCCCGGCAAGAAATCTGCGTTCAAAGGACTCCGGCTTATTAGTGATTCCCAAAGCCCAAAAAAAGTCTGCGGGCTATAGAGCGTTTTCCGTTCGGGCTCCAGTACTCTGGAATGCCCTCCCGGTAACAGTTCGAGATGCCACCTCAGTAGAAGCATTTAAGTCTCACCTTAAAACTCATTTGTATACTGTAGCCTTTAAATAGACTCCCTTTTTAGACCAGTTGATCTGCTGTTTCTTTTCTTTTTCTTCTATGTCCCACTCTCCCCTGTGGAGGGGGTCCGGTCCGATCCGGTGGCCATGTACTGCTTGCCTGTGTATCGGCTGGGGACATCTCTGCGCTGCTGATCCGCCTCGACATCTCTGCGCTGCTGAGCCGCCTCCGCTTGGGATGGTTTCCTGCTGGCTCCGCTGTGAACGGGACTCTCGCTGCTGAGTTGGACCCGCTTTGGACTGGACTCTCGCGACTGTGTTGGATCCATTGTGGATTGAACTTTCACAGTATCATGTTAGACCCGCTCGACATCCATTGCTTTCCTCCTCTCTAAGGTTCTCATAATCATTATTGTCACAGACGTCCCACTGGATCATTATTGTCACCGATGTCCCACTGGGTGTGAGTTTTCCTTGCCCTTATGTGGGCCTACCGAGGATGTCGTGGTGGTTTGTGCAGCCCTTTGAGACACTAGTGATTTAGGGCTATATAAGTAAACATTGATTGATTGATTGATACTACCAGTGTGGTTGCCAGTGTTGTGTACTACATCGTAGTGTGCTGGGGGGACAGTTCAAGACTGGAGAAACTGATCAGGCGGGCCGGTTTTACGATTGGAATAAAACTTGACTCACTGGTGACGGTGGCAGAGAGGAGGACTGTGGAAAAACTACTGAGCATCCTGGATGATAGATAGATAGATAGATAGATAGATAGATAGATAGATAGATAGATAGATAGATAGATAGATAGATAGATAGATAGATAGATAGATAGATAGATAGATAGATAGATAGATAGATAGATAGATAGATAGATAGATAGATAGATAGATAGATAGATAGATGGATAGATAGTACTTTATTGATTCCTTCAGGTGAGTTCCTTCAGGAAAATTAAAATTCCAGCAGCAGTGTACAGAGTTGAGATCAATTTAAAAAAGAGTAAAAAGTAAATAATGGGGGTTTAAAAGGAAACTAAATAGAGAAATATTACAAAAAGAATAACAACAATGGGAATAACAATATAACAGTAAAATAAGAATATAACAAGACAAAGTAGGCAGTAGTGACCATGTTATGAAAGCGTATTGCACTGTTAATGTTTTGAATCCCCTGTCATCCTTGTACCCCCCGCCCTCCGTCCCAGAGAAGAGTTGTACAGTCTAATGGCGTGTGGGACAAAGGAGTTCTTGAGTCTATTAGTCCTGCACTTGGGATGAAGCAGTCTAGCACTGAACAGGCTCCTCTGGCTACTGATAATGCTATGCAGAGGGTGACTGGCATCATCCAGGATGCTCACTAGTTTGTCCACAGTCCTCTTCTCTGCCACCGTCACCAGCGAGTCCAGTTTCATTCCGATTATAGAACCGGCCCGCCTGATCAGTTTCTCAAGTCTGGAGCTGTCCTTCTTAAATGTACTGCCCCCCCAGCACTCTACCATGTAGAACAGAACACTGGCAACCACAGACTGGTAGTACATCCACAGGAGTTTTCTACAAATGTTGAAGGAGTGCAGTCTCCTGAGGAAGTACAGCCTGCTCTGTCCTTTCTTGTACTGGTGGTCCGTGTTAACAGTCCAGTCCAGCTTATTGTCCACCCAAACCCCGAGGTACTTTAATGAGTCCACGGTCTGTAGCTCAACTCCCTCGATCACAATAGGTTGTGACCGTGGACTCGACCTCCCAAAGTCAATGACCAGCTCCTTGGTCTTTGACGGATTGAGCTGCAAGAGGTTCGTGTGGCACCACACAACAAAGTCCCTCACCAGGTTCCGAAACTCCTCCTCTCTGCCGTCCCTGATGCACCCGACGATGGCTGTGTCATCCGCGTACTTCTGGATGTGACACAGCTCTGAGTTAAAGCAGAAGTCAGCGGTGTACAGGGTGAAGAGAAGAGGGGCCAGCACCGTTCCCTGCGGTGCTCCGGTGCTGCTGATCACAGTGTCAGACGTGATGTCCTTCAGTCTGACGTACTGTGGCCTGTCGGTGAGGTAGTTCGAAATCCAGACAACCAGGCAGGGGTCCACTCGCATTTTGTAGAGCTTGTCCTGAAGGAGGCGGGGCTGGATGGTATTAAAGGCACTCGAGAAGTCCAGGAACAGGATCCTCACAGTGCCATTTCCCTTATCCAGGTGTGAGTGGGCTCGATGCAGCAGGTAAAGGATAGATGCCAGTCACCCTCTGCATAGCGTTATCAGTAGCCAAAAGAGCCTGTTCAGTGCTCGACTGCTTCATACCAAGTGCAGGACTAATAGACTCAACAACTCCTTTGTCCCACACGCCATTTGACTGTACAACTCCTCTCTGGGTTGGGAGGGGGGGTACCTGGATGACAGGGGATGCAAAACAATAACAGTGCAATACTTTTTCATAACATGGTCACTACTGCCTAGTTTCTCTTGTTATATTCTTATTTTACTGTTATATTTGTAGTCTCATTGTTGCATTTTATTTTTATTCTTATTATAATATTGTTTTATTTTATTTTCATTTATACCCCCATTATTTACTTTTTACTTTTTCAATTTGATCTCAACTCTGTACACTGCTGCTGGAATTTTAATTGTCCTTAAGGAACTCTCCTGAAGGAATCAATACAGTACTATCCATCTATCCATCCATCCATCCATCCATCTATCTATCTATCTATCCATCTATCCATCTATCTATCCATCCATCTATCTATCTATCTATCTATCTATCTATCTATCTATCTATCTATCTATCTATCTATCTATCTATCTATCTATCTATCTATCTATCTATTTATCTATCATCTATCTATCTATCTATCTATCTATCTATCCATCTATCTATCTATCTATCTATCTATCTATCTATCTATCTATCTATCTATCTATCTATATCTATCTATCTACCTATCTATCTATCTATCTATCTATCCATCCATCCATCCATCCATCTATCTATCTATCTATCCATCCATCCATCCATCCATCCATCTATCTATCTCTCTCTATCTCTCTCTCTATCCATCCATCCATCCATCCATCCATCCATCCATCCATCCATCCATCCATCCATCCATCTATCTATCTATCTATCTATCTATCTATCTATCTATCTATCTATCTATCTATCTATCTATCTATCTATCTATCTATCTATCTATCTATCTATCTATCTATCTATCTATCTATCCATCTATCTATCTATCTATCTATCTATCTATCTATCTATCTATCTAAAATCCACGTAAATATTGTTGCACAGCGGCTAAATGAATAGTTGTTGTCAAAAATCTTTGTGAACTCTGTCAGTCTAGTTTAGGGAAAAACACCACATTGTGACGGCCCTCGCAAAAGTCACTAATGAATTGTTACTAACTATGAATGCTGATGCGTCATCTGCGTTGCTGCTACTTGTTCTCAGCTCTGCTTTCGATACTGTTGATCTTAACATTCTATTAGAACACACCAAATCACTTGGACTTTCTTGGTCTAACTCCTATCTTGCTGAAAGGATGCACTGTGTATCCCATAACAACGTGACTTTAGAGTTGTTTAAAGTAACATTTGGCATTCCACAGGGTTCGCTTCTTGGCCCTGCACATTGCAGTAAATAAATGCAAATAGGGTGTTAGCTTTCACTGTTATGCTGATGAGACCCAACTTTAAATGCCCCTAATGCAGACCCACATTCCTGATTGTAGTCAACTGGAGGCGTGTCTCACTGAAATTAAACAATGGATGGGGAATTTTTGGGGCGGTATAGCTCGGTTGGTAGAGTGGCCGTGCCAGCAACTTCGATCCGTGCTTCCGCCCTCCTAGTCACTGCCGTTGTGTCCTTGGGCAACACACTTTACCCACCTACTCCCAGTGCTGCCCACACTGGTTTGAATGTAACTTAGATATTGGGTTTCACGATGTAAAGTGCTTTGAGTGACTGGAGAAAAAGGGCTATAAACATTTTTTTTACTTCACTTCAGTTCACAATGGATGTCCAGCAACTTTCTGCATTTAACGCTAAGAAAACACAGGCACCTATCTAATAATACCACTGTGAGGATCTCAGCGTGTGTGGATTCTCTGCAGATTCTCTGTGGCGGTGTCAGATTGAGGGGACCTCCAGTCCAGGGTTCAACAAGTCTTTTATTTGTTTTCTTTTCAGATTTCTGTGGCTCTCTCGCTCGCATGTGGTCTCTCGACTCTCTCCGCTTTCCTCCCCCATCATGGCCTCGGACGCCCCTAATAAGGGAGACAGGTGATTAGATAATCCGCCTCAGCTGGGAAATCCACTCACCTGGCAACTGCTTCGTAGCCGGCTCCTGCACACGCCCTTCCCGCAGGAGACGCGCCGACCACGCCCCCTCCACAACCACCCTAACATTTGACAATTAAGCAATCATACAAAGCCACTCGGGGAAAAATCTTATTAATTTTTTCGACTCAACTCTCTCATTTGAGTCACACATCAAGAGTTTTATTATAACAGCCTTCTTTCACCTCTATAATATTGCTAAAATTCATCACATTTTGTCCACCAATTATCAATATTCATGTGTTTGTTACCTTTTGTCTTGACTACTTTAACATATTATTTTTAGGTCTCCCCCCCCCCCAAGTCCAGTATCGAAAGATTAGAGTTAATACAAAATGCGGCTGCTATAGTTTTGACTAAGACAACAAAGTTCAATCATATTACGTCTATGCTGGCCCATCTGCATTGGCTCCCGGTACACTTAAGATACAATTTTAAGGTTTTACTACTGACTTACAAAATACTTAACGGCTAAGCACCATCTTATCTCGCTGGTTGTATTGTATCCATTTACGTTTTGTCCAGAAATCTATGTTATTAGTGATTCCCTGAGCCCAAGAAGGATTGCAGGCTCTAGAGTGTTTTCTATTCGGCCTCCAGTACTCTGGTTAGAGGCCAGCTCAGTAGAAGCGTTTAAGTCCCATATTAAAACTCATCTACAGTATATACTTGAGCTTTAAAATAGACTCAGTCCATTTATTAGAATAAAATCATAGTTTTGTGTTATTAGAAAATAATTTATAATACCTCAAGAATTAATTTGCTCGTATGTACAAAATAGCACATACAAATAAAAAAAATGAGGCCACTGTACAAGGAAATGTAAAGTTTCAAAAAATAAAACTTGCAATTTCACCACGTTATTCTTGCAATATTAAACAATAAAATAGTTACACAATAAATTCAAAATTTTCTTGGAAAAAAATCTGGAAATGTTTTTAGAAGTTTTAATATAATGAGAATAAAGCCATATTGGACTGTATTATAAAAGTTTGTAAAGAAAAAGGATTGGTATAATGTGAATACAATTTTAACATGTCGTACTTTTACTATCAATTAAAGACTAAGTCATAATATTTTCAGGAAAAAGTTTTTTTATGAGAACATTGTGTTTAAAAAAAATAAATTACCACACTATTTGTGTAATATCAAACAAAAAAATTACAATGTTATGATGATAACATTTTCGAAGAAAATGTGCATTTAAAAAAATATGTATATACAGTATGTATGTGTATATGTGTATATGTGTGTATGTATATATGTATATATATGTGTGTGTGTGTATATGTATGTATGTATATATATGTGTATGTATGTGTATGTGTATATATATATATATATATATATGCGCTTCTTGGTATCCTCGCTGCTCCTTGGCGAGGCGCGGCACACAGCCAGTCCGTCATCGCGGTAAACCGTCATCACGGTAGATCTTGCGGAATTCTACAGAACTCAGGAAGCACATTTGGAACCTCAAAGACAATAATGTTGAATATTCAATAACATGGCAAATTCTTGCATCCAGCACACCTTACAACAGTGGTAATAAAAGATGCAACCTATGCTTAAAAGAGAAACTGTTTATTATATATCACCCAGAGCTGTCATCACTCAACAAGCGCAGTGAAATCATTTCAACATGCCGTCACAGACGGAAACACCTCCTCGGTAACACATGAGCCAATCACCACTCCCCTACGCCTGCCTGTACCCACCCTCTCTGTGCCCTATATAAACCATTGTATGTGAATGCTTCCATTGAAATCTCCTGATGATTGAGGAAAACCCTCATGAAACAGTTCTGTAGAGATGAAGTAGTCTTGTGATTTTTTCCACACATACATATACTATATATATATATATATATATATATATATATATATATATATATATATATATATATGTTATGATTTATTTATGTATTTATTTAATTTTTAAAATATATTTTATTATTATTACTATTAATTTTATATGTATTTTTTGTTTTTTTCCCCTCCTTCAGGGGGGGGAACTCGACAGGGCGGTTGCTGGGTGTTCCATCTCCATTGTTGGGGCCCTGCGGGTGGGGTGTGTGGTTCCTGCGGACTTGCGCTGGGTGGGCCGCACCGTGCTCCCCGGGGATGGGGATGGGCTCGTGGGGGCCTGGTTGCTGGTGGGGCGGGGCGGTTTTCTCTTCCAGTTGCGGGGAGTCTCTGGGTGCCCCGGGCGGGTCATCCCGCCTTTCTGGCCGTGTGGGGTTTGGTCTCTCGCTGGCTTGGGGTCTGGCCGTCCGCCGCTTCTCTCGTGCCCTGTCCTCTGCCGGGCACGTCTGTCTGCGGCTTGCTACTGGCTCTTCCGGGCGGCGCGGTGGGCTAGGTGGGGCCGGTGGTCCCTGGTTCCCTGGGCGCCAAACCTGCTGTTTGGGTTGGGCTCTTTGGTTGGCTGGGGCCGTACCCCAGCTCCCACGCACACTGGGAGTCAAATTGTACATACAAAAACACATTTACTCACACACACACACACACACACACACACACACACACACACACACACACACACACACACACACACACACACACACACTCACACACACACACACACACACACTCACACACACACACACACACACACACACACACACACACACACACACACACACACACACACACCGTTATTCATACATACAAACATACATACATAGGTACGCTCCCACATACATACACAAATACAGTAAATACCTACTTACTCCAAGTTCGTCCATCTACACGCACATTCACGTTACAAACATACACATACTGTACATATACATTCACTGTACAAACAAACATACATATACTGTACATGTACATTTACTGTACAAACATTTATATACACATCCTGTTCATATACAAGTACATATACATACAAACACTCATGCACATAATCACGTTTCATCAAACATATTTTAACGTTGTTGCCATAGGGTAAACTGGGTAACACATGGCACATTAACAAAGCTTAATTTATTGTTACTATAACAAACTACAAGATTAATATAGGTTGCCTCTCTGTCTTCCCCTCCATCTTTTGGTATTCCTTTTTTTTAATTTTTTATCTGTAGTTATCATTATGTATATGTATTGTTACATTTGAAAAACTGTATTGTTGATAATAGAGGTAAGCTATTGGTATTGTTCATGATCAATACGCTTTTTCTATTGGTACAAACTATTTGTATTGTTCCACTTGTAGTGTAAAAATGCTCATTGTCATTTCGATATAATTATTTATTTTGCTGATTGCTTCTTTGCTATCATTTTTACGTTCATATTTGTACATATTGTATATGCTGGTGTTGTTCTATTGTTGTTTTTGTTGTTATTGTTGTGTTTGCTGTTGTTGTTTTTGTCTCTCCATCTAATCCCCCTCTTATCCCCACAATTTCCCCCTATGTCTTCCTTTTTCTCTTTCTGTCCCCTCCCGCTCTGGCTCGGCTGCACCAAATGATAATATAAAACCATTTAATAAAGTCAAATTCACATAAGGCAACAAGAGAAGTATCCTACGCTTCTCTTTTGTAAAGTAAACCTGAACAGCTGATTTGGGCATCTACATCAACTATATGATTTGCCTGAGAAGCTGGACAGGACAAACAAATAAAATAAAATAAATAAAAATAAAATAAAAACGCCCTATAGCCCGCAGACTTTTTTTGGGCTCTGGTAATCACTAATAAGCCGGAGTCCTTTGAACCCAGATTTCTTGCCAGGACATATGGTACAATACAATCGGCAGGATAGGATGGAGCTAGACCGTGTAGTATTTTATGCGTAAGTCGTAAAGCCTTAAAGTCACATCTTAAGTGCACAGGAAGCCAGTGCAGGTGAGCCAGTATAGGCGTAATATGAGCAAACTTTCTTGTTCTTGTCAAAAGTCTAGCAGCCGCATTTTGTACCAACTGTAGTTTTTAATGCCAGACATAGGGAGACCCAAAAATAAAATGTTACAGTAAACAAGATGAGACGTAACGAAAGCATGAATAATGATCTCAGCGTCACTAGTGGACAAAATGGAGCAAATTTTAGCGATATTAAGATGATGAACGAAGGCCGTTTTAGTAACACTATTATTGTGTGACTGAAACGAGAGAGTTGGGTCGAAGATAATACCCAGATTCTTTACCGAGTCGCATTGTGTAATTGTTTGTGTTGACAAATGTTAAGGTGGTATTATCAAATAGGTGTCGGTGTCGAGCAGGACCGATAATCAGCATTTCCATTTCCTTGGCATTGAGTAGCAAAAAGTTAGCGGACATCCAATGTTTAATACTATTAAGACACGCCTCCAGCTGACTACAATCCGGCGTGTTGGTCAGCTTTTGGGTGTCATCAGCATAACAGTGAAAGCTAACACCATGTTTGCGTATGATGTCACCTAGCGGCAGCATGTATATTCTGAAGAGTGTATTAATCTTCTCATACACTGTACAATCACTAATGACGGTATTACGGAGAACACAATATTGCCACTTTGCTGCCACTTTTCTCCTGTGTGCTTCAGTGTTATTCGAGCCATTTTTCGCTGCACCACAGGAGGTATTTTCCTGTTATTGTTTTGGAACCACATGCCTGGAGATGAAAAAAAAAAAAAAAAAGTTCAGGAAGCTGGCGCTGAAGCCTCTCAGAGAAGTGAGGCCCACCTGAAGAAGTCAGAGGAGAATGAGATATTGGCCAAGTCAGGCCTTGTGGCTCAAAGCGAAGGCGAGGTATGTGTCGAGCTGCTGCGATGTGCGCCTTAAATTCTTCTTTCCACTCTTTCCTATCATCCTCCTCTCTGGTGGGAATGTTTGACCTTTGTTTGCAGCACGCGGCGCCCGCTGAGCTCCAACTGGCAGCTTGGCCGTTTTGTGTATTGTGCCACTTTTTATGTACACAAGAAGGAAATGGTGGAATGATATCATGGCATATTTGCAGTATGTGATTAAATAAGCGTGCAGATCTCTTGTTCTGCACTTCATTGGGGGGCTTAGGACTGAACCTTGTCTCTAAATGCATCCGTCAACTCAATGACTCAAAATATGTGGGAGGTTAGGACAAACCCTGTTTCCATATGAGTTGGGAAATTGCGTTAGATGTAAATATAAACGGAATACACTGATTTGCAAATCCTTTTCAACCCATATTCAGTTGAATGCACTACAAAAGACAAGATATTTGATGTTCAAACTCATAAACTTATTTTTTTTTTTGCAAATAATAATTAACTTACAACTTCATGGCTGCAACACGTGCCAAAATAGTTGGCAAAGGGCATGTTCACCACTGTGTTACATCACCTTTTCTTTTAACAACACTCAATAAACGTTTGGAAAATGAGGAAACTAATTGTTGAAGCTTTGAAAGTGGAATTTTCCCCAATTCTTGTTCAACAGTCCGGGGTCTCCGCTGTCGTATTTTACGCTTCATAATGAGCCACACATTTTCGATGGGAGACAGGTCTGGACTGCAGGCGGGCCAGGAAAGTACCTGCACTCTTTTTTTACGAAGCCACACTGTTGTATCACGTGCTGAATGTGTCTTGGCATTGTCTTGCTGAAATAAGCAGGGGTGTCCATGAAAAAGACGGCGCTTAGATGGCAGCATATGTTGCTGTATGTACCTTTCAGCATTAACAGTGCCTCCACAGATGTGTAAGTTACCCATGCCTTGGGCACTAATGCACCTCCATACCATCACAGATGCTGGGTTTTGAACTTTGCGTTGATAACGGTCTGGATGGTTTGCTTCCCCTTTGGTCCGGATGACACAATGTCGAATATTTCCAAAAACAATTTGGAATGTGGACTCGTCAGACCACAGAACAGTTTTCCACTTTGCATCAGTCCATCTTAGATGATCTCGGGCCCAGAGAAGCCGGCGGCGTATCTGGATGTTGTTGATAAATGGCTTTCGCTTTGGATTTTAGAGCTTACAGATGCAGCGACCAACTTTTTTTAGTGACAGTGGTTTTCTGAAGTGTTCCTGAGCCCATGTGGTGATATCCTTTAGAGATTGATGTCGGTTTTTGATACAGTGCCATCTGAGGGATCGAAGATCACGGTCATTCAATGTTTGTTTCCGGTTATGCCGCTTACGTGGAGTGATTTCACCAGATTCTCTGAACCTTTTGATGATATTATGGACCGTAGATGTTGAAATCCCTAAATTTCTTGCAATTGCGTTTTGAGAAACGTTGTTCTTAAACTGTTTGACTATTTGCTCACGCAGCTGTGGACAAAGGGGTGTACCTCGCCCCATCCTTTCTTGTGAAAGACTGAGCATTTTTAGGAAGCTGTTTTTATACCCGATCATGGCTTCCACCTGTTCCCAATTAGCCTGCACACCTGTGGGATGTTCAAAATAAGTGTTTGATGAGCATTCCCCAACTTTATCAGTATTTATTGCCACCTTTCCCAACTTCTTTGTCGCGTGTTGATGGCATCAAATTCTAAAGTTAATGATTATTTGCAAAAAAAAAATGTTTATCAGTTTGAATATCAAATATGTTGTCCCAACTCATTTGGAAACGGGGTTTGTAGACTGAATAACTAATGCTGTTAGCACGGATAAAATAATCAGGTAACACTTTAGTATGGGGAACTTATTTACCATTAATTAGTTGCTTATTAAAGTAACAATTGCTTAATTTATGTGATGACGCAGCGACTTGTCCAGGGATACCGCCCGAATGCAACCTAGATAGGCTCCAGCGACCCCCCCACCTCCCCAAAAGGGACAAACGGTAGTAAATGGATGGATGGAGCACTTAATTTAGAGTTATTTGGACACTAGAGGGGGCTTCACGGTGGCAGAGGGGTTAGTGCGTCTGCCTCACAATACGAAGTTCCTGCAGTCCTGGGTTCAAATCCAGGCTCGGGATCTTTCTGTGTGGAGTTTGCATGTTCTCCCCGTGAATGCGTGGGTTCCCTCCGGGTACTCCGGCTTCCTCCCACCTCCAAAGACATGCACCTGGGGATAGGTTGATTGGCAACACTAAATTGGCCCTAGTGTGTGAATGTGAGTGTGAATGTTGTCTGTCTATCTGTGTTGGCCCTGCGATGAGGTGAAGACTTGTCCAGGGTGTACCCTGCCTTCCGCCCGATTGTAGCTGAGATAGGTGCCAGCGCCCCCCGCGGCCCCGAAAGGGAATAAGCGGTAGAAAATGGATGGATGGATGGACACTAGAGGAACATATAAGGGTTAGGATTAGGGTTACTATTAAGCAATAATTCTGAGGTTATTGAGGGAAGACTCCTAGTAAATGGCTTACTGGTTTTGTAATAAGGCCATGCAGAATAAGGCATCAATAAGTACTTAATAATGACAAATCAAGAGCCAATATGTTGTTAATTTGCATGTTAATTAGCAACTAAAAAATGGTGAATACGTGTAACCCATATTAAAATCTTACCAATCATCATTATATGACAAAAATGTGTGATCCATCAATTCCAATCATCATCTTTCGCTTATCGGAAGTCGGGTCACTGTGGCAGCAGCCCAGGCAGGGAAGCACAGACTTCCCTCTCCCCAACCACTTCGTCCAACTACATCCCAACGTTTCCTGGGTCTTCCCCGTGGCCTCCTACGGGTTGGACGTGCCCGAACCACCTCATCAGGCTCCTCTCGATATGGAGGAGCAGCGGTTTTACTTTGAGCTCTTCCTGGATGACAGAGCTTCTCACCCTATCTCTAACAGAGAGCCCTGCCACGCGGCGGAGGAAGCTCATTTCAGCCGCTTATACCCGTGATCTTGTCCTTTGGGTCATAACCCAAAGCTCATGACTATAGGTGAGGATGCGAACGTAGATCGACCGGTAAATTGAGGGTTTTGCCTTCCGGCTCAGCTCCTTCTTCACCACAATGGATTGATACAGCGTCTGCTTTACTGAAGACCCCGCACCGATCCACTCTTCCCTCCCTCCTGAACAAGACTCCGAGGTGCTTGAACTCCTCCACTTGGGGCAAGATCTCCTCCCCAACAAAATGTGTGACATCATTAGATTTTTTTAAAATGTGCAAAAATACAGTTGTAATTTTGAGGGGAAAATTGTTTGTTTCTAACTATGAGTCGACATTATCCATACATACATCATACATTATTCTTCATAATTGAAAAAATAATTCAAAATTATTCTCGAGCACGGCCACAGCTGCTGCTCACTGCTCCCCTCAACTCCCCGAAGGTGGAACAAGGGAATGGATAAAATGCAGAGGGTAATTTCACCACACCAAGTGTGTGTTGGACTTTCAGTGGTACTTTAGCTTTAACATTTCAGAGTGAGTTTTAAAATATCTCTTAATGAGACACCTCGAGGGAAGAGAAACCGATTCCGATCAGGAGAAACCTGGAGAAAAACTATAGCAAAAGAGCTCAGGAGTAAGAGCCCGTCCCTTAAGACTGCCCCCGGATTAGCTGTTGACAGACCAGATGGAAATTCCTTGCTTCACCTCATGCGCAAGGCAGTCCAGAGGAGGACTGGTAGAGAGCTATTAGAGTCATATAGTTATTATAATATTTTTTTTTAAATATTACTAGAATGCAACGATTTAACCTTTACCATAATATTGTCTTAGTTCTAAAAATTGTTGTTAGAATAGAGTCATAGTTTTTGGAGAACAGTTTGTCCTCTGAGAAGGAATATATTTGCTACTGTAAGAATAGAAATGTACAAGAATAGTCATGATTTCAGGTAAAACGAATAAACTCATAATATTACGAGGGAAACATTTTAAGGAAGGGAGGAATTATCACATTTTTCTCAACAGGAGAAATATCAGATTTGATAAGTAAGTTAAAATACAAAAATGCACTGTAAATGACTACATTTTCCTTAAGGGTCTCTGCAGGTTTCAGCAAGTCAAATTAAAGACTTTAAAATATTTTTTTAAGACCATAATAAAAATAACTAAAGACAAGCCCTGTCATGGTTTAACTCTTATCTTACTGATAGGATGCAGTGCGTCTCCTATAACAGTGTGACCTCGGACTATGTTAAGGTAACGTGTGGAGTTCCCCAGGGTTCGGTCCTTGGCCCTGTACTCTTCAGCATCTACATGCTGCCGCTAGGTGACGTCATACGCAAATACGGTATTAGCTTTCACTGTTATGCTGATGACACCCAACTTTACATGCCCCTAAAGCTGACCAACACGCCGGACTGTAGTCAGTTGGAAGCATGTCTTAATGAAATTAAACAATGGATGTCCGCTAACTTTTTGCAACTTAATGCGAAAAAAACGGAAATGCTGATTATCGGTCCTGCTAGACACCGACCTCTATTTAATAATACAACTTTAACATTTGACAACCAAATAATAAAACAAGGTGACTCTGTAAAAAATCTGGGTATTATCTTCGACCCAACTCTCTCCTTTGAGTCACACATTAAAAGCGTTACTAAAACGGCCTTCTTTCATCTCCGTAATATCGCTAAAATTCGCTCCATTTTGTCCACTAAAGACGCCGAGATCATTATCCATGCGTTTGTTACGTCTCGTCTCGATTACTGTAACGTATTATTTTCGGGTCTCCCAATGTCTAGCATTAAAAGATTACAGTTGGTACAAAATGCGGCTGCTAGACTTTTGACAAGAACAAGAAAGTTTGATCATATTACGCCTGTACTGGCTCACCTGCACTGGCTTCCTGTGCACTTAAGATGTGACTTTAAGGTTTTACTACTTACGTATAAAATACTACACGGTCTAGCTCCAGCCTATCTTGCCGATTGTATTGTACCGTATGTCCCGGCAAGAAATCTGCGTTCAAAAGACTCCGGCTTATTAGTGATTCCTAGAGCTCAAAAAAAGTCTGCGGGCTATAGAGCGTTTTCCGTTCGGGCTCCAGTACTCTGGAATGCCCTCCCGGTAACAGTTCGAGATGCTACCTCAGTAGAAGCATTTAAGTCTCATCTTAAAACTCATCTGTATACTCTAGCCTTTAAATAGACCTCCTTTTTAGACCAGTTGATCTGCCGCTTCTTTTCTTTCTCCTATGTCCCCCCCTCCCTTGTGGAGGGGGTCCGGTCCGATGACCATGGATGAAGTACTGACTGTCCAGAGTCGAGACCCAGGATGGACCGCTCGTCGGGACCCAGGATGGACCGCTCGCCTGTATTGGTTGGGGACATCTCTACGCTGCTGATCCGCTTGAGATGGTTTCCTGTGGACGGGACTCTCACTGCTGTCTTGGAGCCACTATGGATTGAACTTTCACAGTATCATGTTAGACCCGCTCGACATCCATTGCTTTCGGTCCCTTAGAGGGGGGGGGTTGCCCACATCTGAGGTCCTCTCCAAGGTTTCTCATAGTCAGCATTGTCGCTGGCGTCCCACTGAATGTGAATTCTCCCTGCCCACTGGGTGTGAGTTTTCCTTGCCCTTTTGTGGGTTCTTCCGAGGATGTTGTAGTCGTAATGATTTGTACAGTCCTTTGAGACATTTGTGATTTGGGGCTATATAAATAAACATTGATTGATTGATTGAATTTCACATCCATTTAGACAAAAAAGTAGAAAGACAAAGGAAAATCAGAGGGCCAGAATTAATTACAAGTATATGATTTCATTCAATGCTCTTTCACATTATAAATAAAAAATGGTGAAACTAATATGGAGATTATTGTGTGTCTTTAGTACAAAAGGTGTTTTTTTTAGTATCTACATGCTGACGCTAGGTGACATCATACGCAAATACGGTGTTAGCTTTCACTGTTATGCTGATGACACCCAACTCTACATGCTCCTAAAGCTGACCAACACGCCGGATGTCCACTAACTTTTTGCAACTCAACGCCAAGAAAACGGAAATGCTGATTATCGGTCCTGCTAGACACCGACATCTATTTAATAATAACACCTTAACATTTGACAACCAAACAATTACACAAGGCGACGCGGTAAAAAAAAACCTGGGTGTTATCTTCGACCCGACTCTCTTGTTTGAGTCACACATTAAGAGTGTTACTAAAACGGCCTTCTTTCATCTCCGTAATGTCTCTAAAATTCGTTCCACTGTGTCCACTAGCAACGCTGAGATCATTATTCATGCGTTCGTTACTTCTCGTCTCCCTACGTCTAGCATTAAAAGATTACAGTTGGTACAAAATGCGGCTGCCAGACTTTTGACAAGAACAAGAAAGTTTGATCATATTACACCTATACTGGCTCTCCTGCACTGGCCACCTGTGCACCTATGATGTGACTTTAGGGTTTTACTACTTACGTATAAAATACTACACGGTCTAGCTCCATCCTATCTTGCCGATTGTATTGTACCATATGTCCTGACAAGAAATCTGCATTCATAGAACTCCAGCTTATTAGTGATTCCCAGAGCCCCAAAAAAGTCTGCGGGCTATAGAGCGTTTTTTATTCGGGCTCCAGTACTCTGGAATGCCCTCACGGTACCAGATAGAGCTGCTACCTCAGTTGAAGCACACAGGCCATGGACGAAGTGTTGGCTGTCCAGAGTCGGGACCCGGGGTGGACCGCTCGCCTGTGCATCGGTTGGGGACATCTCTGTGCTGCTGACCTGTCTCCACTTGGGATGGTCTCCTGCTGGCCCCACTATGGACTAGACTCTTTGTCATGATCCGCTGCTCGGATCATGTCATTTTCTGTTTTTGTTCTGTTTTTGTATCACATCCTGTTTAGTATTTGTCTTCCTTAGTTCCTGGTGGCACTTCCTGTTTGTTTCCGTTGCCATAGTCACGTATTAGTGTCACCTGTCTTTTGTTTTTGATGCGCACCTGCCTCCTAATTACTATCCTTATATAAACCTGCCTTTTCCGTTACTCATCCCCGCATTCTAGCTTTTGTTCCGTACAACAGGTGACAACGCTGTTTCCGAATTGTGGTAAAAATACGATTTATTGTTCTTGTTAGCTTCCACGCTACTCTAAAGGCGCTAGCTCCCATGCTAGCGCCTTTAGTTTCTTTAGATTGATTTTTTTGACACTGAAATTATGTAACTGAATTGTTTTAAAACAAATTATGCGGACAATTGTATTGCAAAAGTCAGTGTTTTAAAATTCAGCGTATAATAATTCAGTGTAAAAAAAAAGCAGTCTTTTAAATTCAATGTATAAAAATTTAATGTAAAAAAAAAATCTGTTTTAAAATTCAGTATAAAAAAAAGCGTACAAAAAGTTCACTGTATGAAACCGAAAGCTTTTTGACACTGAATTAATCCAACACATTTTTTTGCTTTTGAATAAAAAAATTATACTGACAATTTCATTGAAAAAAAACTATCGAAGGGACACACCTTGTTATATTTGGACCTGGGTTTAGGATCCGATCAATCGAACAGACGGCATAATCAGTTTTTCTTGCCTTAGCATTTTCTGTTTGGCGTTTAATGCGGCTGTACTTGTGAATATAGTTGGCCCCCTGGATATTTAGCTCGGTCGAGTTTGTCATTGGTGTGGTTCTATTTTGTTTTCTAAATTCTATATTCTCCGCAGATTCCCAAATGAACCATTTTAGGAGGGCAGGGCCAAACAGTACCAATATTGCTAACCCACATGCTATGGGCCACCTAAGTCACCGAAGTGTCATCTCTGCTGAATCACTACTGTGGTCAGTAGTTTGAAAATACTTCACTGTTTTTTGCGTCTGCTTGACTCTAGTTGTCGTGTGAGTTTGCACTATCACTGGACTTCGCTTCACTTTCCTTATCAGAGGATTCAACAGATATGACCTTTTTACAATGTGCTATGTGTACCCAGGTTGGTCTTTCCGCTATTTTTACTGCTGTCGGGGTTGTTAACAGTACCTGGTACGGTCCCTCCCACCTTGGAGAATGCCAATGTTTTCTTTTTAAAACTTCTTGTCAGAACCCACTCTCCTGGTTCCACTAGGTCTGTTATCTGTGGAGACACAACAGGTTTATCGTTACTTTCTGTCTCTTTTAGCTTCTCCAGCATCTTGCGCATATTATCTGCTAAATTTGGTTCATTATTAGGTTCCCATTGATTTTTGAAATTTGGTAGCTGATAAGGTCTTTCAAATATTATTTCATATGTGTGAGTCCTGTTGTGCTTGTAATGTTCATGTACATTTTTACAAAATCTATACATTCTGTCCATGGACGTTTTGTTTCTTCCATACATTTCTTTAGTCTATTTTTAATTGTTCCGTTTTTCCTTTCCACGAGTACTGCACTTGGATTTTGAAATCAATGCGGAATAATGATCTTGTATTCTTGATTAATTGATTTACAAAATGTGATCCATTGTCATTGTATAGTTTTTCGGGTGTACCATATCTTGGTATTATATCTTTGCATAATGCTTTTGCTACTGTTAGCGCATCTGCTTTTCCTGTAGGAAACATTTTTACTCACTTTGAAAATGCATCTACTATGACCGGACAATACAAATTTCCTTCACTCTTATTTAGTTCAATAAAATCCATGCATAGATGTTGGAACGGGTGTTGTGGTTTGGGGAATTGGCCTCGTTGTGGGCGCATATTCCCTTGTGGATTGTGCTTCGCACAGGTCATGCATGAACTACAAACATTTTTTGAATAATAATAAAAGCTGTAGGTAGTATAGAACTTCTGTATAAGGTTCACCATCCATTCTGTTGAGACATGAGTACAACCATGGCTCAAAACTGCTGCCCACTTATACAGATTTTTTGGTAAGATTGGTTTATTTTCTGGACATACATAGATGTCTTCTTTGTTCACCGTGGCTCCGTTTTTTATCCATTTATCTTTTTTTTTTAGAGTACTTTGTTGTTTCATGTCTTCTAGTATATCATTATTCATTTCGCTAGTTTGTAGTTTAAAAACTTGTATTTCTTCTTCTGCTGCTTGTTTTGCTGTTTTATCCGCAAGGGCAGTACCTAGTGATATTGCGTCCGTTCCGTTTGTGTGTGCCGCACATTTGCATATTGCTATTTTAGCTGGCAACTGTACTGCTTTTAATAATTATTTTAATAGCTCCCCATGTGTTACAGGTTTTCCTGTTGACGTGATCATTCCTTTATTTTGCCAGTGTTGTGCAAATGTGTGCACTGTTGAAAATGCATATTGGCTATCTGTGTGTATTGTAACCTTTTGATCTTTCATTAATTTACATGCTTCTGTTAGTGGCTCTAGTTTTGCAGCTTGCGCTGAGTAATTTAAAGGTAATTTGAGAGCTTTCAACACTATAGTTGCTGTGACAACCGCACATTCTGTTCTATTTTTCCCATTTTCCCCTTTTTGTGCAGACCCATCTACAAACAAGACTTCTCCCTCCCTCCGTGAGAGGTTTGTCTTGTAAGTCAGGTCTGGGTTTAGATGTTTGTTCTGCTCACTGTTGACAGTCATGTGGTTCTCCGTCACTGGGATAAGGAATTAATGTTGCTGGATTAAGTGTTGTGCATCTTTCTATTGTCAGATGTGGTTGAGAGAGTAACGTTGCCATACAGGATAAGTGTCTAGCTGGTGATAAGAGCGTTAGATTAGTTTGTAGTAACAGTGCTGACACAGCATGAGGCAATTTTAGGGTTAATGGGTGGAACAGTACAATTTGACTACTGCTATCAACTGCCATAGATGCTGCCACCACAGCTCGCACACACTGAGGAAGTGCGCATGCTACATTGTCTAATTTAGATGAGAAGTAGGCCACATGCCTTTGTTTAGCGCCATGTTGTTGTAGCAACACAGATGTCATAAAATGGCCTCTACAGTCTACCATTTGTATGAACGGTTTGCTATAGTCTGGTAAGGCTCTAGCAGAAATTGTATTTCCACTTAGTTTTATTCCTGGAAAATGTTCTCTACATGTAGTTCTACATGCTCCAGTGTCGCACAAAAATTTGATTTCTTTGCCGTTTATTTAAATTGTTATTTCTGGTTTACTCGTTGTTTGTTTACTTAAGTTCTCATAACTTTGTATGTCCTCATGATCACTCCGATCATTTTATTTGTCTTTTGGCGTTGTCTCCTGACCTAGTCATGCTGAGAAACCTTGATTGTTGTCTTTTTTGTCAGGACAGTCTCGTGCCAAATGTCGTTCTTTTCCACAACACCAACATGCAGTAGTGTGCCACTGCTGTTGTTGTCATTGTTGTCCTCTTCCTAAGTTCTATCCACCTCAACCTGGTCGTCTTCGTCCTCTAAACTGTCCTTTACCTCGCCCTCTATTTTGGTTGTTATATATTTCGCTATTTCCCTGCTTGTAGTACAATGTGTCAGTATCTGCTTTGGCCTTCTTTCTATTTGTAACTTTTTCTGCATGTAATGCATGAGTTATGTATTCATCCAATGTTCCTGTGGGCAATCCGATGTAATGTTTGTTCACCCACTCATTTATGGCTTGTCTGGAGTTTGCATGCAGAATGTTTTTTAATTGTTGTTGGTAAGGTCCCTGTGGATCAGCATTTTCATTTAGTCCACTGTGTTGTTTAAATGCTTTTTCTAGTCTTTGTTAATAATCTTCAAATGTTTCTTAATGTTGTTGTTTTGTTTCTTACCAATTTAGTGTAATTCACTCTCTTTTGAAACCTTTGTTCTACTCGTGTCATTAGGTCTCGCACTCTATTACTTAGGTCGTCATGGTCATGCTCTAATGGTATTCTTCTTCCGTCTTGCATATCTAATCCCATGGGATCCCAATTGCCTCTTGCTTGGTGCCATTTCGAGCCCAATGCTGTCATCCAGGCTGTCTTTGTCTCTATCCCATTAAGGTGATAGAATCTGCGGAGGTTTTCCATTCCCTCGAGGAACTGTGTTACGTCCTCGGTGTATGGTGTTACCTCTTCTAATGCTTTTTTAACATTTACCAAAGTCCATGTTCTGTGTACTAGAAGTGTTGGGGCTTGTCTCTCTCCTCCTGCATGTGGATTAGCTACTTCAATTAATGGATATAATTCTCCATTGTCAAAATTATCGTCTTGAGTTGGCGTTTTAGGTTTGGGCGAAAACACTACCCCTTGCTTTTTGGACCATTTCAGGTCTGAGTTTTTTGGGTCTCTTTTTGATCTTACTGTTGGTTGTTCCGATACATTTTCATTATATGGCGGTGGATTTTGTAATTTGTTTAGGTCTGGATATAATGCTGAGCTACATTTGGTTGTTACTGGAGCGCCGGGTGTGGCGGCTTCTGTCTGTACTTCTTCCTCACTTGACTCTTCCTCACTATCTTCCCTTACAACTTGCCTATTTCTTCTCCTAACTGGGCCTGTTTCTAAATCTTCTGCTCTATGAAACATAAGCTGTTCATCTTTCTTAGCCCTTTCTTTTTCCTCTTCTCTTCCTTTACTTTCCCTTTCTTCCTGTTTTTCCTTTCTTTTCTTTCTTTCCCCGTTTTCTCTATTTTGAGCCAACCTCATCTTCATCCATTCTGGCCAGTTTTTTTGTGTTTTTTCCGCATTTTTGTATTATTGATTCCCGCAGCTTTATTATATCACTTACTTTGAGGCTTCCGGTAAATTCATGTTTAGAGATCCAGTCATTGAGAAATATCAGTAAGTCTGGATTTGCTTTTTCTACTGCTTTCCAGTCTTTACATTTTAACTTGTCTTTTGGACTAACCTTTGGTTTACTTGTCCCCTTTCCCATTATGAGAATTTGGAGTAATCCGTCGTCCCCTACAGAGCCGAACTTTTAAGGATTTATTTTGTCTATGTTGTAAGATAGTGGTTTAATTTATTATTGTGGTACACGTCGCTTTAGCTGGAGGTTTTATCCCCCAGTGGAGGTGTCTTACCTAGTGTGTCAACAATAACCCAATATTACTTCTCACAACTTTAGTATGGAGTGATCGCCTAGTGGCAATCACTCCCACACACTCTCACGTTCACACCTTTCACACACGTTTTACTGAAGTTTCAGTTTCCGCAGACTAAGTCGTCTTTCTTTGGACTCTTTACCTGTTAGAGCCTTGGATTCACAGGGTTTGTCTATGCGGCGTAACCCTTAGTCACACGCTTTTTCTATGCGTCATAACCCTTAGTTACACACTTTTTGTATGTTTCGTAACCCTTGGTTACACGCTTTTTATATGCTTCGCAACCCTTAGTTACACACTTTTTTTTTATACGTCGTAACCCTCAGTCACACGTTATTTTTCCTTTGTAATTTAAAACATACTCACTGAAATCTGCTTTCCTTCCTCTTGTCCTTGGTTCCCCGTCAGTCCTTGGATCCCAACCCGGGGTGAATAAAATCAGCTCCTCAATGGGGGATGGTATGCCATGGTCTTATGGTTTTACTCACCCGGCTGGAATCGTCAGACGTGTTGGAATCCGGCTTGAAGGACCAAGGAGATGTCAGGTTCAAACACTGATGACATCTAACAATCAGACAAGAAGCAAGGAAACATACAGAAACAGAGTTCACTTTACCTCGAGGAGACACGTGTTTTGGCCTGTACTCTAGTTACAGATCCAAACTACGTTCTAAAAAAAAAGCCAGCGTGCCTCCTCTATTTATTAGGAAAGTCCCTATTACATCACTGTGACTGAGGGAAAGGGGGTAGACTCGGCAACTGCACTTAGACACAATATATGACTATACAAAAATGCAACTATGTTGTCACTTGGTGCTATTGCCCAGTCTGTGCTTGGTCTGGTCCCAGAACACAATGTTCAGCCTTGGTAGTCAGCAGGCGGAGTACTGATGCCATCACCCAGTCTCTGTTTTGTCTGGTCCCGGTACCCAATGTTCAGCCTTGGCAGTCAGCAGGCCGAGTCTGGACAAAAAACTCATAAAAAACGGCTATCAATCTCTCAGATTGCTAGCTCTGCACAAATACAGAAATACCACTTCAGCACAAATTGACAATACTTTATAGTAACGGCCCTAAAGCATAAAGTTATGATGATAATATATACATGATTATTCTAACAAAAAGCCAGCATCTGTGATGGTACGGGGTGCCCCAGGCATCGATAACTTACACATCTGTGACGCACCATTAATGCTGAGAGGTACATACAGGTTTTGGAACAATATATGCTGCCATCTAAGCGCCGCCTTTTTCATGGACGCCCCTGCTTATTTCAGCAAGACACATTCAGCACGTGTTACAACAGCGTGCGGGTACTTTCCTGGCCCGCCTGCAGTCCAGACCTGTCTCCCATCGAAAATTGTGTGGCGCATTATGAAGCGTAAAATACGACAGCGGAGACCCTGGACTGTTGAACGACTGAAGCTCTGCATAAAACAAGAATGGGAAAGAATTCCACTTTCAAAGCTTCAAAAAATTACGTTCCTCAGTTCCCAAACATTTGTTGAGTGTTGTTAAAAGAAAAGGTTATGTAACACAGTAGTGAACATGCCCTTTCCCATCTACTTTGGCACGTGTTGCAGCCATGAAATTCTAAGTTAATCATTATTTGAAAAAAAAAAAAAGTTTGAGTTTGAAGATCAAATATCTTGTCTTTGTATTGCATTCAATTGAATATAGGTTGAAAAGGATTTGCAAATCATTGTATTCCGTTTATACTTCCTATAACACAATTTTCCAACTCATTGGAAACGGGGTTTGTATATTAAGTTGAATCTTGCATTGTTGTGCAAGTATTTAGGCCTTTTTAATATCTTCAATTGGATCAATCACTGATATTTTTTTACTTTTACATGATCATTCTATATTTATTTTCACCACAATGTTTTTAAATGTTTAACCTCCTTAATGGTTCCAAATGTGGGTCCTAACCCGAATTGTGACATCTGTGAAAACACTTGGATATAACATAACACTACAAATATAACACTATACGTTTCCATCCACCGCCTTCAACAATACATTCAATTGAACATTCTGGAGCCACCCATCCAAGTCCAATTTTTTGGGCTTTGCTGTGGGCTTTTGTTAAGTTTTCTCCGCTGCAATGCTAAACTGTAACAACACACTAGCTGGTGGTGCTTGATAAATTCTGACCGGCCAGCACAGGTTCCGTTTTGTAGTTAGGTTATAGCGTAGAAACATTTAAAAACAAGATTTAAGTTCATGCATGTTTTAAATAAGTAGCGTTAATAGATTTTTAAGACCTTTCAAAATCATATTTAAGATCTTCTTTGAGTTTTTAGGCCTTAAATTTGAATTGTTGGATTTAGTGCTTTTTAAGCTTTTTAAGATTCCGTGGATAGCCTGTGTACAGGAGGAATACAATGCCCTACCACCGCAGTGTGTGACCAGCAGCCATCAGCAGGTACAAATGGAACATCATTTAAAACGGCAATGAACAGTTTCTCCAATTACATTTTGGGCTGTTTTGCCTTTTTCTTCCCGGCTTCCCTTGACATTTTGGTCATTTTGGGTCTTCCCGGGACTCTTGGAACTCAGGTTTAGGGTAAGAATATTTTTGACAATACTTGTCATTTTTCCCATTTTTGGCTTTTTTTGCCTTTTTCTTCTCTAGATACACAGATCAATTATTTTACTATTTTTTATAGTAAATAAAAATGGCCTTTGCATGAACTGAACCTGTCAGTGTGTCAAATGAAGACAGTCTCCTGCGCCATCACAGGCTGAAAGATTATCGTTCCCGCCTTCCCTCATCATCTGTAATCTTTTCTACATTTCATTTTTTTTCCATGAGAGTTAATCTCGACCACAAAGAAGATGGACATTTATCACATTGACTTCATTTTCTCCACGGCAGCGAGAAAGCTTCCTCCCTCGCTTCATGCCTTTCATCGTCTCCTTCCCGCACCGCAGCTCACATGGGTGTGTGAAGGATCCTTTGCAGGTCACATGATCTTACAGGTTAGGTGTACGCAGGGGCGTCACTAGACCCAATACTGTACTGGGGCACACCTCGGGCACAAATAATTCATGTGAGCGTGCAAAGCGCGCAAGCAAAAATATTTTTAGCACTTATTTATCATAAAAAATACATAAATAGTGCTTCAAACTTTGAAATCATATCAGATTATGTTGTATGGATCTTTGATTAACCACCTGAAATTAACTAATGCATTTGGCCTACTTGTGCACTTTTTTTTACTTCAGACTTCTGAACTGTTACTGGTAAAAGCAAAAAGAAAGAGCAATTAATCTTTTTGAAATATTTATTTGCAGTAATCGTCTGCAAATTTAACATCTACAAAAGTAAAACAAAAAAATAAAGCACCCCTACATTTCTGGATTGTTTTATATTATTCAATTTCCATTTATGGCAATGTGGCTAATCCTATTTCAGATACACAAAACTATAAAATATAAACAAAACAATAATAATAGTGAGTATTTTAGCAAAAGGCAAACCGACTAACAATTTGGAGGAGGACTCAGGACAGACATGGAAATATATATATTTTTTAATCTAAATGGGGCAACAAAACCCAACATTTTCAGCCATCTTTCTGGTAAAATATACAGAAATGTTACTATTTTTTCTGGAAACAAAACCAGATGCTTTAGCTGTAGCCATTTTTTCTGGTGACAAAACAAGATTATTTTAGTCAAAGACAAACCGATTAACAAGACAAGTCTACTGTGCTATTTTTCTATGAAATAAACTTGAATGGTTTAAAAATTTGGCTCACGACTTGATGATATGGAAAAATGTTTTTCTTCCTGAAGATAAACCATTTGAGAAGCACTCAACTCATACTTGCTTACTCAAAATCATCATTGATGCAGAACCAGCAGACAATAACCAACATTATGTTTCATGTTCATTGGAAATTCACCCGACAGCTCATACAGCAAATGAATATGTTTGTTTTGATACAAGGAATAACGTTAGCTAACTTAGCATGAACTTAAGACAATTATGTTACTTGGCTAGCTAGGACTTCACTTACATTTCTCATTCCTCGCTGCTTCTTCCCTCTTGCAGGCGAATAACTTTCTTAAATCCATCCAGGAATTACAGTTTGAGTCAAACCAAAATCAAAATAATATAATTAACAAATTGTTGTTGGCTAACGTTACCTACCTCACGCAGTGATTCTCATCCTCTCTCTCTCTCTCTGTCTCTCTCTCTCTCAACTGAAGTCTCCAAACGTGAATAAATTACCATATTAATTAGCCATGTGCTCATTGTTACGTGGAGTGAATACAGTGGCAATCAATTACCATACTAAGTAGTATGTGCGCTGTAGTCTATGTTATGTAGACTTAAAACTCTAAGGGTTTTTTTTTATTTATTGGTGACATTTTTACTGGGGCACTACAGATCAATACTGGGGCACGTGCCCCAGTGAAATCTGTCTGGCGATGCGGCTGGGTGTACGATTGTTTTGGTGCCATTTGAGGTATATCTTTGATAAGGCCCAAGATACTGACTTACCCTTCGGAAAAAGGCCGTCATAACAGCGCCAGGATTTGCGGAAAACGGACCCTTCTGAAATATACTGTTTAAGGTTGTTTTTAGGTTGAAGCAACTGGAAGAAAAATAGATTTCACTACAGGCCTTAAAGAAATTAGTTGCAAAATTGACCCTTCTGAAGATTGCTATTATCTTTTTTGTAGCTGAGATAGGCACCAGCGCCCCCCCCGCGACCCCAAAGGGAATAAGCGGTAGAAATGGATGGATCCTGATGTGATCTCCAAATGTGGTAATGGAGGTTTTCAAAAAATTGTGACTCTGAAAAGTAAAATTTTCTTTTAATTCGGTGTCCTGCAAAGATCCCCAATGACCTCTCGGCCCGGAAAATGTCATTGTGCCCACTGGGTTGAGTTTTTTCTTGCTCTGATGCGGGATGTCGTTGTGGCTTGTGCAGCCATCTGAGACACTTGTGATTAGGGGTTTATAAATAAACTTTGATTGATTGAAATGTTTTTTTTTAAGACCCTGAAAAAAATACATTTCCCTAGAGGCCAGATATGTTTGCTGAAAATTGAACTCTTAAATGTGATGTATAAGGCTCTTGTCCCGTCCCAGTGAGGGAAAAAAAGGTGATCCGACTCCTCATGTCCAAAAAGCAACCTGAAGACATTTTCAATATTTGCTGAAAATTGACACCTTTGAAGACAGCCATTTTCTGCCATATTTTGGATCCCATGAAGTGCTGTTGAAACCACTTGAGGAAAAAAAAAGTGTGGCAAGTCTCCAATGTTAATTGCTGGAAATTGACTCTCTTCCAATTTGGGGTCTGCTGGGACCCCAGAGGACTTGGGTGTCAAACTCTGGCCCGCGGGCCAGTTATGGCCCGCCGTGTAATTTAATTTGGTCCTTGAGGCAATATCAAATCAACATTAGAGCTGGCCCACCGGTATTTTACAGCGGCGGTGCCGCCAATACTCATACTTGCCAGCCCTCACGATTTTCCCGGGAGACTACCGAATTTCAGTGCCCCTCCCGAAAATCTCCCGGGGCAATCATTCTCCTGAATTTCTCCCGATTTGCACCCGGACAATACTATTGGAGGCGTGCCTTAAAGGTACTGCTTTTAACATCCTCTACGACCTGTCATCACATCTGCCTTTCCTCTTTACAAACAACGTGCTTGTCCAGTCACATAATATATGCGGCTACTACACTCACATAAGTGAATGCAAGCATACTTGGTCAACAGCCATACAGGTCACACTGAGGGTGGCCCTATAAACAACTTCAACACTGTTACAAATATGCGCCACACTGTGAACCCGCACAGAAACAAGAATGACAAACACATTTCGGGAGAACATCCGCACCGTAACACAACAGAACAAATACCCAGAACCCTTTGCAGCACTAACTCTTCCGGGATGCTACAATACACCCCCCCCCCCCTCTACCAAAACACCCCCCCTCCAATGTATTAGCCTGTGGAAAAAGTTAATATTCATATTTACCCCAGAAGGCTGCAAATAGAAAAGAGGCATTACATTTTTTATTGACATTTTATTTAATATACCGTTGATGTTTTTCCAATTTGTTTTTTGAAAGTTGATTTTGTACTATTTAGTTATATAAGCGTTGCTTGTTCCATTGTCAGTGTTAAAGCAAATCAGTGTAGAAAACTGAGCAATTATTAATATTTTATTCATGCACTTTATCTTGCTACTTCAAGGCTTGACTGTTTGATTCATTCATTATTGTTATTTTATTTTCAAATTTATTGTTAGCCTGTGGAAAAAGTTTATTTCGATATTTACCTCAGAAGGCTGCAAATAGAAAAGAGGCATTCAATTTTTATTAAAATTGTATTTGATATGCCATTGATATATTTTTTATTATTAATATTATTATTTGAAACTCGATTTTGCATGTCACTATAAAGATATATAAGCCTTGCTTGTTCAATATTCAATGCAAAACTTGTTTGGGTCCCTATTAAAAGGTTAATTTGTTGAACCTTGGCCTGCGACTTTGTTCAGTTTTAAATTTTGGCCAACTCTGTATTTGAGTTTGACACCCCTACCCAAGGACCTCCCATATTGTAAACATTCTGTTGAAGCAACCCCGGAAAAAAAAGATTTCAGTAGAGGCCCGATGTAATTTGTTGAAATTGAACCCTTCTAAAAAGTACCCATGAAGATGATTATTGGGTCCTACTGATGTTACAAACTCAAAGAAATTTCACATCAGACCTGAAGAAAATAAATGGACCCTTCTGAAAAGTGTCATTACCTTTGTTTTTTTTTATTTCAGGTCCTGCTCAGACTCCCAATGAGGGCCAGGATTAGGGCCGTTGGGGCAACCTTTAAAAATGTGTGTACTGTACTCCTCAAGGCCCGACGTATTTTGCTGAAAATAAACCTCTCTGAAAAGTGAGGTTTGTGGCTATTTTCGTGTCCTGTCAGAACCCAAACTAGGGTCCGGGATGTTTTTTTTCTGCATCCCAGACTAGAAAGATGCTATGGAAGCAATTTAGGAAATAAACTGATTTTGCAACTGAGCCAGACAAAATGGAACCCTCTAAAACAGACCTGGGAAAATTGACGCTTTTCAATCTGGCCAACCGGGTATTCCCAAATAATTTCTTTAGATCTTTAAAATGGAAACTGTAGCTGCCATGATGATGTGCAGTGATCTTTTCAAATTACCGTAAGTCTTGAACTATACAAAGTATTTCAATGGTTGGAATCTGCGCTTTCACATGATATACTAGTATGGTAATCTAATGAGTTAATATGGTAATCCAATTAGTTATTATGGTAATCTAATTAGTTGCTACAGTAAGATAAGTCACAGCAGCTCAGACAAGCCACCAAGCAGTGTTTCCACAGAGTGTCAGCCTTAAATGCAGGGACAGACGCGGAAGGAGATTTTTACAACAAAGTTCTAAAACTAAGTGATTTATCGGATAGTACCGTATTTTTCGGAGTATAGATCGCTCCGAAGTATAAGTCACACCTACCGAAAATGCATAATAAAGAAGGAAGAAAACATAAGTTGCATTTTTGGGGTAAATTTATCTGATAAAACCCAACACCAAGAATATACATTTGAAAGGCAATTCAAAATAAATAAAGAATAGTGAACAACAGGCTGAATAAGTGTACGTTATATGACGCATAAATAACCAACTGAGAAGGTGCCTGGTATGTTAACATAACATATTATGGTAAGAGTCATTCAAATAACTACAACATATAGAACATGCTATACGTTTACCAAACAATATGTCACTCCTAATCCCTAAAGCCCATGAAATCTTATACGTCTAGTCTCTTACGTGTATGAGCTAAATAATGTTATTTGATATTTTACGGTAATGTGTTAAAAATTTCACACATAAGTCGCTCCAAACTATGAAAAAAACTGTGACTTATAGTCCGAAAAATACGGTAGGTGTTTTTTTTGTTTTACCCTTTGCATTCAAGTTTCGCTGTTTGTTGCATTCTTGTTGCGTTTCGCTTGATTGTAAAATATGTTGATGGAGAGGGGGTGTGACGTTCGTATGTTGTCAATATTCAGTGTTTTATCGTTGTTTTATCGTTCGTTAATATTGTAAATCCCACATACTTTAATTTCATGTACATTCTGGGTGTCTCATTCAGTAAAAAAATTAAAGATTCCATTACGTTTTTTTAAGGCGGTCTGTCATAACGTTTTTAGCATTCAGTCATTATTGTGAGGTTTTGTGTTAGTGTTCCTAAAAATAGATATAACAGCCCCCAGACATATTTTTTTTCTCTAAATTTGCCCCCCCGAGGCAAAATAATTGCTCAGGCCTGCGCTAAAAAAGTCCTATTTTCTGCTAATATGAGGTCCTGCAAGGACCTGACCTCCTGGATTGGAAATGTGTTGTTGAAACACCTGAAAAAAATACTTTTCCTGAGAGGCCCAATGTATTTGCTGAAAATGGACCTCTCTGAAATGTAATGTTTAATGCAATATGATGAAGAGTGCAGGGTTTTTTATGGGCCCACCTTTTATCCAGTTTGTGTGTGCCAACTACTTAAAGGGGAACATTATCCCCAGACCTATGTAAGCGTCAATATATACCTTGATGTTGCAGAAAAAGGACCATATATTTTTTTAACCGATTTCCGAACTCTAAATGGGTGAATTTTGGCGAACTAAACGTCTTTCTATTATTCGCTTTCGGGGCGATGACGTGACGTTGTGACCTAAGTAGTCAATCCGCCATTTTCTCAAACACATTACAAACATCGAGTCAAATCAGCTCTGTTATTTTACGTGTTTTTGACTGTTTTCCGTACCTTGGAGACGTCATGCCTTGTCGGTGTGTTGTCGGAGGGTGTAACAACACGATCAGGGACGGATTCAAGTTGACTTACGCGGAGTGTGCATCGATTAGCACGGCATGCTAATCGATGCTGACATGTTATTTAGGCTAGCTGTATATACATATTGCATCGTTATGCCTCATTTGTAGCTATATGTGCATCCACCCTTTCCCTCCACTCACATTTAATGCCAAACAAACACTTACCAATCGACGGATTCAAGTTGCACCGTACCAGTGGTCAAAAGATGCGAAATTCCCTCGTCTGCACATTTTACCGGCGATGCTACGACAGACATAGCACAGAGATGTATGGATACCCCGCGACACTCAAAGCAGATGCATTTCCAACGATAAAGTCAACGAAATCACAAAGGTGAGTTTTGTTGATGTTATTTACTTATGTGGTAATCAGACATATTTGGTCACGGCATGACTGCAAGTTAATCGATGCTAACATGCTATTTAAGCTAGCTGTATGTACATTTGTAGCTATATTTGCATCCCGCCTTTTACTCCACCCACATTTAATGCCAGACAAACACTTACCAATTGACCGATTTAAGTTGCTCTTGCACATTTTACCGGCGATACTACGACAGACACGGCACAGAGATGTATGGATACCCTGCGACACTCAATCGTTGGTTGGAAGGCGATCGCTGAATAGCTTCAATAGCTATTCGCTCAATAGCTTCAGTTTATTCTTCAATTTCGTTTTCGCTATCTGCCTCCATACTCCTGTTGAATCGCTTAAGCTGCTGAAATCCGATTCCGAATCCGAGCTAATGTCGCTATATCTTGCTGCGCTATCCGCCATGTTGGCATCACTAAATGACGTCACAGGAAAATGGACGATGGATTTAAAGATAGGGAAAATCAGGCCCTTTAAAGCCTTTTTTCGGGATATTCCATGATGGGTGAAATTTTGAAAAACACTTTGAAAAATAAAATAAGCCAATGGGAACTGATTTTTTGTGCTTTTAACCCTTCTGAAATTGTGATAATGTTCCCCTTTAACACCAACAAGTGTTGCGGCTGACACAATTACCTATGGCTGCCCTCTAAGCACACGATCTTAACAAGAACATGTGTTTAAAAGGCGACACACATGCAAAGGGCAAGACTCATTTTACCAGGTGACTGATGGTGAAGCACCAACTAAAGCTTTGTGTAGCCAGAGCGTGACGTCATGGATAAGGAAAGATGAAGATTATCCAAATGTTGGCCAGGTTTTACTAAGACTGGGACTATTGCTGGAGAACAACTTAGTAAATGTGGCCAATGGTGGACAGTAACTTAGTTAAAATGCACAACTTGACACAATACTATTTGCATGACAGCATGATGCAGTACAGTTGAAAATGTTGAGCTCTTTTGTTGTTGTAGTTGATTTGGAAAACAGGTTGCTGAGCAAGGGAAAATCCTTTTTATTATTGAAAAAACAAGGCAAGGCAGAATAAATCTACTACAGCGTGGAAGTGCACAGAAGACCAAAGAGCAACAGGTGAAAATAAAATGGCTAAATTAACTAATCAAAAAGAGGTGTGCTGGCAGTAAGCAAAACTGAAAGTGAAGATGCAGAAAAACAAGAAATCCAAAAAGTAAAACCAAAATAGCACTATCAATCAATCAATCAATGTTTATTTATATGGCCCTAAATCACAAGTGTTTCAAAGGGCTGCACAAACCACAACGACATCCTCGATACAGAGCCCACATAAGGGCAAGGAAAAACTTACCCCAGTGGGACGTCGGTGACAGTGACTATGAGAAACCTTGGAGAGGACCACATATGTGGTCAACCCCTCCCCAGGGTAGACCGAAAGCAATGGATGTCGAGCGGGTCTAACATGATATTGTGAAAGTCCAGTCCATAGTGGATCAAACATAACAATGAGAGTCCAGTCCATTGTGGATCCAATATAGTAGTGAGAGTCCCGTCCATAGTGGAGCCAGCAGGAAACCATCCCAAGCGGAGGCGAATCAGCAGCGCAGGGATGTCCCCAACCGATGCACAGGCGAGCGGTCCATCCTGGGTTGCGACTCTGGACAGCCAGCACTTCATCCATGGCCACCGGACTGTGTCGCCTGTGCTTTTATTCAAGGCCTGGGGTCAAATGTTAACAGGGATGTAGCACGCTAAGCTACAAGTTACTCTCCAATAAATGTATTTTCTCAGTGGTGGCACTGTTACTAAACACTTGACATTTCTAACAGCTCAATGCGCTCTACAAACCACCTGCTGTAACTTTAGGTTATCGAGTTGAACCATGATGAAATTTCGCTGACACCTTTGGGGGACATACAAGCAGGTGTGTGTAAAATTTGAGCAAGTTTGGTTGAAAAACATGGGCGCCATCAGGCAAAATGTCATAGCAGGGACACATGGCAGGACTTAGCAACAAATCGTCCGTAAATCATTAACCATTTGTGCACAGCAGTGAAACAACACTTGTAAAAATCACAAACGATCTCCTCCTGGGAGCTGATTCTGGTCTTGTCTCTATCCTATTCTTTCTAGATCTTACTGCAGCTTTTGATACCATTTCACACACTGTCCTGCTCAAAAGATTGCACAGTATTGGCATCAAAAACACACCTCTTCAGTGATTAGGATCAAAACTCTGCGACCAGACTCAGTTTGTTCAACTCCGTTCATCCAAATCCCCTCGTCTCCCTTTTCTTCTGGTGTGCCTTTCCTTCTCCTGTTTTTTTCATTGTTTACAACAGGGGTGCCCATTACGTCGATTGCGAGCTACCAGTCGATCGTGGAGGATGTGTTAGTCGATTGCCAGCCAGGCATTTAAAAAAATAGACCTAAAAATTAGCGATCATCAATCTTCACCAAGACGTCACTTTCATCACTTGATTGACATTCACGACACCTGAGGGTCTTGTGAGATGACACTGCCTGCTGCGAGCTCGTTATTAAGAAAAAGTGATAGACAGGAAGATGAGAAACACTTTTTATTTCAACACATTCGCGCCGTACCTGCTGTCAAAACTCTAAAGACCGCTGCTTCCTCTTGCCTGCGCTAACAAAATAAGAGTCTCAGAAAGCTGGCATGCACAAACTCGCAAGCTACGGAGCTATTGGATTTCTTGTAAAGTGTATAAAAACGAGTATGGAAGCTGGACAAATAAGATGTCAAAACCCAACCACTTTCATGTGGTATTGGACAGAAAGGAGGAATTTTTTTCTCCTCCATTTGAAAATGCCGACGTTATCCGCACTTCTGTCTGATTCCAATCAATGCAAGTCATCCGAATCAGGTACTACTCCAATTTATATTCTTGTCTTCATGAAAGAAAGGACTCTATATGTGATAAACATTATTGCATTATCATTAAAGACCTTTAATATGTTAACAAAAATGTATGTTTCATAAATAAAAACATATAAATGATATATATGAATGAGGTAGATTCCCTCGGCTTGGTCAATTGAAAAAGTAGCTCGCCTGCAGAAGAAGTGTGGGCACCTCTGGTCTACAATATCCATCCATTAATTTTCTACCGCTTATTCCGTTTTGAGGTTTGTGGGGGGCGCTGGTGCCTATCTCAGCTTCATTCGGGCAAATCGCAGGGCCAACACAGATAGACAGACAACATTCACACTCACATTCACACACTAGTGCCAATTTAGTGTTGCCAATCAACCTATCCCCAGGTGCATTTCTTTGGCGGGGGGAGGAAGCCGGAGTACCCGGAGGGAACACACACAGTCACGGGGAGGACACGCAAACTTCACACAGAAAAATCCAGAGCCCGGGATTGAACCCAGGACTACTCAGGACCTTTGCATTGTGAGGCAAGCGCACTAACCCCTCTGCCACCGTGCTTCCCTGTCTACAATATTTTCGGTAAATTTAAAATAGATTTTCGCTGTTATGCGGATGACACCCAGTTCTACCGCTTTAATGAACCCACTGCCTCTCTTCCTCCTTCCTCCCTTACACACTGCCTCAAAGAACTCAAGCGGTGGTTCTCATCCAATTTCCTCCAAACTCAAGAGTAATAAAACTGAAATCTTACTTGTAGGTACTAAATCCCTTCTAGCCAAAACCAACAATTCCTCCGTCTCCCCCTCCTCCCAAGTTAAGAGTCTGGGTGTCATCCTCAACAGCACACTCTCTTTTCAAGCCCACATAAACAACTACCTGGTCTGTTTACTTTTATCTTTGCAATATTAATCACCTCTGCCCATCCCTTACCCCACAAACTTCTGCTGTACTGGTCCATAGCCTCGTCACCTCTCGGCTGAACTACTGCAACTCTCTCTGGTTTGGTCTGCCTCACAAGTCACTCTACAAACTTCAGCTTCTCCAGAACTCTTCTGCCCGGATAATCACCGGAACCCCTTCAATTCAACACAACCCCCCTATTCTGCAACAATTCCACTGGCTACCCATCAAACACCGTAGCCATTATAAAATAATTCTCCTCACTTTGAAAGCTATCCATAACCTTCCACGTCATATATTTCTGACCTGCTCCATGTCACCACGCCCTTACATTCCCTAAGATCCTCATCATCCATTCATCTCACTGTTTCATTATATAGACTGTCCACTATGGGGGCCCGAGTCTTTAGCCGCTTAGGCCCTCATCTTTGGCACTCCCCACCTCCAGACCTTCCCATTGTGGATTTCACTCTTCAAACCAAGGTTTAAATCATAACTATTCCTGACTGCTTATTCACTGTAAATTGTATCTATCTTTGTTGTTTTGGTTTTTATCCTATTGATTTTATAAATTTTTTTTGTACAGTGTCATTGTATACCTAGAAAGGCGCCTTAGAAGTGAAATGTATTAATATTATTATTAGTAATACCGTATTCTGTCCTTGGCCCTGCACTCTTCAGCATCTACATGCTGCCGCTAGACAGAGGTGGGACCAAATCATCGTTTTGCAAGTCACAGGTAAGTCTCAAGTATTTGCCTTCAAGTCTTGAGTCAAATCCCAAGTCAAGACAGGCAAGTTCCGAGTCAACTCCAAAGTCAAAACTGGAATGTCTCAAGTCAAGTCCCAAGTCCTGCATTTTGAGTTTCAAGTCATTTCCAGTCATTTTAACCACAGACTAATATATTTACACGGATTGTGTATGCTTTTTAAACCCTGGATGTACTTATTATTAAAAAAATAGTGCTGACAAGGCACTTCATAATAGCACTATTAACCAGTTATTTTAAACATGTAACTCAAAACAAGTGCAACTGTACTTATTTGCACAAAAATGTTAACATTGTATTTCCATTGCATATTGCATTGTAACTACAAACCCTGTTTCCATTTAAATGTAAATATAAACAGAATACAATGATTTGCAAATCATTTTCAACCCATATTCAATTGAATGCACTACACAGACAATATTTGATGATAAAACTCATAAACTTTATTTTTTTTGCAAATAATAATTAACCTACAATTTCATGGCTGCAACACGTGCCAAAGTAGTTGGGAAAGGGCATGTTCACCACTGTGTTACATCACCTTTCCTTTTAACAACACTCAATAAATGCTTGGGAACTGAGGAAACTAGTTGTTGAGCTTTGAAAGTGGAATTCTTTACCATTCTTGTTTTATGTTGAGCTTTAGTCGTTCAACAGTCCAGGGTCCCCGCTGTCGTATTTTACGCTTCATAATGCACCACATATTTTCGATGGGAGACATGTGTGGACTGCAGGCGGGCAAGGAAAGTACCCGCACTCTTTTACTACAATGCCACGCTATTGTAACATGTGGCTTGGCATTGTTTTGCTGAAATAAGCAGGGGCATCTATGATAACGTTGGTTGGATGACAACATATGTTGCTCCAAAACCTGTATGGGCCATTCAACAATAATGGTGCCTTCACAGATGTGTAAGTTACCCATGCCTTGAGCACTAATACACCCCCATACCATCACAAATGCTGTTTTTTTTAACTTTGCGCCTATAACAAGCCGGATGGTTGTTTTCCTCTTTGTTCCGGAGGACACCACAGCCACTGTTTCCAAATCTAATTTGAAATGTGGACTCTTCAGACCACAAAACACTTTACGACTTTGCATCAGTCCATCTTAGATGAGCTCGGGCCCAGCGAAGCCGGCGGCGTTCCTGGGGGTTGTTGATAAATGGGTTTTGCTTTGCATAGCAGAGTTTTAACTTGCACTTACAGATGTAGCGACCAACTGTAGTTACTGACAGTGGTTTTATGAAGTGTTCCTGAGCCCATGTGGTGATATCCTTTACACACTGATGTCATTTTTTGATGCAGTACCGCCTGAGGGATCAAAGGTCTGTAATATCATCGCTTACGTGCAGTGATTCTGCAGATTCTATGAACCTTTTGACGATTTTACGGACAGAAGATAGTAAAATCCCTAAATTGTTTGAAATAGCTTGTTGAGAAATGTTGTTCTAAAACTGTTCGACAATCTGCTTACAAATTGATGACCCTCGCCCCGTCCTTGTTTGTGAATTACTTAGCATTTCATGGAAGCTGCTTTTATACCCAATCATGGCACCCACCTGTTCCCAATTAGCCTGCACACCTGTCGGATGTTCCAAAATAAGTGTTTGATGAGCATTCCTCAATTTTATCAGTATTTCTTGCCACCTTTCCCAACTTCTTTATCACGTGTTGCTGGCATCAAATTCTAAAGTTGATGATTATTTGAAGAAAAAAAATGTATTTATCAGTTTTAACTTCAAACATGTTGTCTTTTTAACATATTGTATTCCGTTTATATTTACATCTAACACAATTTCCCAACTCATATGGAAACGGGATTTGTAGTTTCACAGCACTTTCCATCCTGTTCTTACCTTATATCATTGATCTCATCACATAATGTATGTGTGTTTATGTGTGCGTACACATGAAAAACATAAATACATGAACATTACAATGAACAGAGTTGTACTTTTTAGATGTCAGGGCCCTATGGAATTTGTACATGTATTCTTAATATAGTATACATTTTAACTGACCTTTATTTGACTATGTTTGTCTTTTTGTAGGTGGCTAAAATACGCGGTGCTGCTGACCGCCATCTAAAGTTACATTACTGTGTGTGATGCATTGACTAACGTAACCTCATGCAACCACGTATAAAAAAAAAATCACTTGACAAAAAGTATGAATAAGCTAGCGAACTGCAGTGGACGCAACAAATTGTAATGTTTGCAATGACGTTATAACCATAGACATCTTATAAGTAGACCCAGCATTGGCTGCTGTGACGCGAGCAATTTGGCCGCCATCTAGAAGTGGTGAGGAGGAGCTGGCGAGCAGCCTTAACTGACAGTTGAGAGGTAGAAAACAAATGAGCGGACTGTTGAAAATAGGAATCGGGGGATTACTTTTCACAAGTAAGATTTAACATTAACATACTATTGGTTGTATTTTGTGAAAAGAATATTACCACAGAGTTCATAAGGAGCAAAGGTTTTCAATATTTGTATGTGAAAATCACAAAAAAATCTTCTGGGGGAGGATGACGCCCCTACAGGTATTTGGTTTACAAACTTTCAGCCCCACCTGAAACAAAATTCGCCAGCCGCCTCTGATTATGATGCATTCTCATTTTATGCAAAATATAAGACAATTCTCTCTTAACAGTATAATTGTAAGCAGGAATAAGTCTTCATGTAACAATATTCAAATACTAACGTTGTTGGGTAACACAGACCTTGGTTTTATTCTGAATCCAGTGAAAGATTGGTGGTTTTAGCTGATATAAAGACTTTCAGGTGTTTACATATGTTTAAGTATTTGGCAGACACTTTTATCCAAAGCAACATACATGAAAAATACATATAAAACAATCACTGTAAACATGATCGTTTACGGGAAGAATGTAATACAAAATATCAATACAAAGTGTCAAGACAGAATAAACTCTATGCTGTTGCAGCAACAGAGATACAGTCTAGTGGTCCGGAAGATATTTAATATATTCATACATTGTTTATGTAGGATATACACATGCACATATAACCTAATCATATTGTTTCTTCAATTTAAAAATAGCTGACCGTTTTTTCCCTCTTCTCTGGGATTATTATTCCTATTTTTAATCTATGGCGTCTGGTCGCATATAAGAATATTCTATTACTGTTAAGCAAACTACGAACACGCCGAAACATGTGTCCTTTATTATAGTTACACGTATGACAAAAAAGCGCGTGAAAATCAGTGGTATTCAGAGAGATAAAATGCGCTGACAGTTCATTGCTCCTGCCAAATTAATTGCATGAGTGGAGTGGATCACCACTCCAAGATGGCGTCAGCACCAGTAGGCAGTAGTGGTCGATGCTGCGTCTACTTATAAGATGTCTATGGATATATCGTTAGCAGTGAATTTACAGCCTCACTGATTTAACTACACAGCCAATAAAAGTTACGTTACTCAGCCAATAAACATTAGCTTACATTCAAAACTTACTTTGTGCAACTTCAAATGTCGAACAAAGTTGGAAGTTGTTGCGTCTCCGTCTGTAATCTTCAAACCGCATGTTTTGCATACGGCAATTTGTTTTTTGTTGACCTAGTCGTAGTTTGAATACCCAAACAAAACTATTTTTGGCATCTTTTATCCTCACTGGCGCGTTGTTTGAGAGCTCTTCTTTGTTGGTTTTCCTGCAATTTGATTGGATGAATGCTGTGGGACAAAAATAACGTGGATGTAATTTGATTGGCTGTTGTACTGACAGGTAGCGCACATGCTGTCACACACATACGTGGACAATGGAAGATACGGAGCGCTCCTGAATAACTTTTTAATCGTTGGGTTTTGGGGAAAGTAGCAAGTCTTGTCAAGTCAAAAGGTTCAAGTCTAAGTGAAGTCACAAGTCATTGACAAGTCTTTTTACATTTTGTCAAGTCGAGTCTAAAGTCATCAAATTCATGACTCGAGTCCAAGTCATGTGACTCGAGTCCAAGTCATGTGACTCGAGGCAACAGCTCTGGTGACTGCAATCTACTGGTCACACTTATCATATTATCATGTACCAAATAAAATGGTTTCGACCACAATTAGTCCATACATTAGGCGCATCGGGTTATAAGATGCACTGTCAAGTTTTGAGAAAAAAACATTTTTTTAAGTTGCTTTTTAGTCCGGAAAATCAATCAATCAATCAATCAATGATTATTTATATAGCCCTAAATCACTAGTGTCTCAAAGGGCTGCACAAACCACTATGACATCCTCGGTAGGACCCACATAAGGGCAAGGAAAACTCACACCCAGTGGGACGTCGGTGACAATGATGACTATGAGAAACCTTGGAGAGGACCGCATGTGTGGGCAACCCCCTCTCTAGGGGACCGAAAGCAATGGATGTCGAGCGGGTCTAACATGATACTGTAAAAGTTCAATCCATAGTGGATCAAACACAGCCGCGAGAGTCAAGTCCAAAGCGAATCCAACACAGCAGCGAGAGTCCCGTCCACAGTGGAGCCAACAAGAAAACCATGCCAAGCGGAGGCGGATCAGCAGCGCAGAGATGTCCCAGCCGATACACAGGCGAGCAGTCCGTCCTGGGTCCCGACTCTGGACTAGCGGTCCATCCTGGGTCCCGACTCTGAACAGCCACACTGAAAAAACTGACATCTAAGTAAGATTATATATATCAAATAAGGGTGATATTTGCTTATTTTCTGTCTGATAAGATAATTCTTCTCACTAAGCAGATTTTATGTTAGAGTCTTTTACTTGTTTCAAGGGTTTTGGTCCTAAATGATCTCAGTAATATATTACAGCTTGTTCCTAAGATTTTTTGACCTATATTAAGTGAAACATGCTTGAAACTAGAATATCAACTGTTGCAAAGCGGTGTCATAAACACTCACAAGTATAAAACTACTTTTTTAAAGTAATAATTTCTTATTTCAAGCATGAAACAAAAAATCATGACGCCGAGCACATATCATTATGTCAAGATAATGGCACTAGCATTTACTTAATTTAAAAAAAATTTTTTTAACATATTGAGCAAAAAGGTTTCTTTTTTTTCTACCAAGAAAAGTGCACTTGTCATTAGTGAGAATATTCCTTTTTGAAGGTATTTTTGGGTTCATTGAGTTTAGCTAATTTTACCTGTTTTGGAAAGTCTTGACAAGCCAAATTTTCTTGTTCTATTGGCAGATAATTTTGCTTAGTTGAAGTAAAATACCCCTCATTTTTCTATTTGTTTTTCTTGTTTTTGAACACTGACTTTTTGCAGTGCAGTACTTCAACCATGGCCATCGGACCGGACCACCTCCACAAGGGAGAGTGGGACAGAAGAGAAAAAGAAAAGAAACGGCAGATCAACTGGTCTAAAAAGGGGGTCTGTTTAAAGGCTAGAGTATAGAAATTAGTTTTAAGGTGAGACTTAAATGTTTCTACTGAGGTAGCATCTCGAACTGTTACCGGGAGGGCATTCCAGAGTACTGGAGCCCGAATGGAAAACGATCTATAGCCCACAGACTTTTTTTGGGCTTTAGCAATCACTAATAAGCCGGAGTCCTTTGAACGCAGATTTCTTGCCGAGACATATGGTACAATACAATCGGCAAGATAGGCTGGAGCTAGACCGTATAGTATTTTATACGTAAGTAGTAAAACCTTAAAGTCACATCTTAAGTGCACAGGAAGCCAGTGCAGGTGAGCCAGTACAGGCGTAATGTGATCAACTTTCTTGTTCTTGTCAAAAGTCTAGCAGCCGCATTTTGTGCCAACTGTAATCTTTTAATTAGATTAGATAATACTTTATTTATTCCTTCAGGGGAGTTCCTTCATGAAAATTTAAATTTTGCTAGACATGGGGAGACCCAAAAATGATATGTTACAGTAATCAAGGCGAGACGTAACAAACGATAATGATGGATAATGATTTCAGCGTCGTTAGTGTACAAAATAGAGCACATTTTTGCGATATTACGGAGATGAAAGAAGGCCGTTTTAGTAACGCTTTTAATGTGTGACTCAAACGAGAGAGTTGGGTCGAAAATAATACCCAGATTCTTTACCGAGTCGCCTTGTTTAATTGTTTGGTTGTCAAATGTTAAAGTTGTGTTATTAAATAGAGGTCGGTGTCTAGCAGGACCGATAATCAGCATTTCCGTATTTTTGGAGTTGAGTTGCAAAAAGTTAGCGGACATCCATTGTTTAATTTCATTAAGACACGCCTCCAGCTGACTACTATCCGGCGTGTTGGTCAGCTTTAGGGGCATGTAGAGTTGGGTGTCGTCAGCATAACAGTGAAAGCTAACACCTTATTTGCGTATGATGCTGAAGAGTGCAGGGCCAAGGGCCGAATACGGTACTACTAATAATAATATTAATACATTTCACTTCTAAGGCGCCTTTCTAGGCACTCAATGACACTGTACAAAAACAAAACAATAAAATCAATAGGATAGAAACCAAAACAACAAAGATGGATACAGAATAAGCAGTCAGGAATAGTTGTTATTTGAGCCTTGATTTGAAGAGGGAAATCCATAATAGGAAGGTCTGGAGGTGGGGAGTGCCAAAGATGAAGGCCTAAGCGGCTAAAGACTCGAGCCCCGTAGTGGACAGTCTATATAACGAAACAGTGAGATGAACGGATGATGAGGATCTTAGGGAATGAAAGGGCGTGGTGACATGCAACAGGTCAGAAATATATGACGTGGAAGTCTTTAACTGCCAGTCACACACAAGACATAAGTTAGACTGCAATATGACTCAAGTAAACAACACCAACATTGTATATGTTCCATTGAAAATATAGAACATTACACACGGCACTCAAAAATCTATCAATATGTTTAGTACAACTTTGGTAAGCTTTGAAGCTGCACCGCCTGATGGATTGTACTGTGCTTCAACATGCGAGTATTATTATGGTGTGTATGTAAGTCATATTATCTGGTGTTTTGTTTTGCAATATTATGCAAAGGCAGCTTTTTTTACCTTCTGGTACCTGCTGATCTGTATTTGGGATCCGCATAAGTCCCGGAAAATTTGAGCGAGATCGCCTTTGTAGTCCGTGTCGATACCGTAGTAGATGAGCTTCTTCTTTCTCTCTATCTTCTTCTTATGAGGCATTCATCCTCTGCTGTTGCCATTTCTAATATAAAGTAAGTTCTTACTTATAACTGTCAGTTATCTCACCATGAAAGCACTAAAACATACCGGTGTAGTGAGTTTACACAATTCACCCAAGTTACTTTAGTAACTTTAGTTCCGGTCGGACGGTTGTTCACGGGACACATTTCCGGTGGAGGAGCAGATGCTGCTCCGTTATTGATTTAAGTAAAGTCTGAATGTCATTAAAACTGTTAGCTCCATCTTTTGACACTTCTTCCACTCCCGTCCTTGCACGCTACACCGCTACAACAAAGATGACGGGAAGAAGACGCTGTCGAAGGTGATCTGTTGTTTATTTTCTTTTCTTTTCTGCTCTACCCCCCTCTCCCTCGTGGAGGTGGGGGCACAGGCTTGGTGGCCACAGATGAAGTGCTGGCTGTCCAGAGTCGGGACCCGGGGTGGACTGCTCGCATGTGCATTGGTTGGGGACATCTCTGTGCTGACCTGTCTCCGCTCGGGATGGTCCCCTGCTGGCCCTTTATAGACTGGAATCGGACTATAATGTTAGATCCACTATGGACTGGACTTTTACAATATTATGCTAGATCTACTCAACTTCCATTGGTCGCCCTAGGGGGACAGGGGGTGTCACCCACAACTGCGGTCCTCTCCAAGGTCTCTCATTGTCATCTCAATGGGTTGAGTTTTTCCTTGCCCTGATGTGGGATCTGAACCGAGGATGTCGTTGTGGCTGGTGCAGCCCTTTGAGACACTTGTGATTTATGGCTATATAAATAAACATTCATTGATTGAAATAAGACGGCCCACAAAATGGCGCATCCTGTCAGCAAGAAAGCAGCTTTAAGATGATCTGTAAAACATAATCTTTGCAACATTTTGACCAAAGAACCACCATTACATGTTATGTAGACCACCAGAAAGTGTTTTCAATTTAGAAAAAAATAATAATAATATGACTCCCTTAATGCGCCCTGTAATCCGGTGCGCTTTATTTATTAAAAAAGATAGAAAATAGACCATTCATCGGCAGTGCGCCTTATAGTCCGGAGCGCCCTATGGTCCGGAAAATAAGGTAGGAGTATTCTTTTAATTATTATTAAGCGCTTATACAACTTATCTAATACATATATGCTAGCATGTCTTCCTGAGCATTTTGAGTCACTAATGTAATTTACAGCCGGTAGGACAAATATTCAATATATAGCAGTATAATATATCTTGTGTGGCTGACCAAAAGTATGTAACTCATTAAATACGATCAATCATTACTCTTCTTTTTCCATTTGCCCTTTCACTTTCCAGATAGCACTAAATAACCATCAGCCTTCACGTTAGCTCCTCTTCATCTCCAGTCAATCCACCATTTTCCAGACTCTAAGCCACAAAGAGGGTTTGCCGGGGCGTTGGGGGGCATGTTGACTCACGTACTGTAACTGAACCTTAGGCCTTCAGATGGGGTCTGCAAATGTATGTCGCTGGAGAAAAAGCACAACGTTGTGACTTTTTCTCTAATTTTAGTATAAGTATAAAACGCACCATGCACTTATTTAACTCTCTCAACGGCATTTTTTGTTTATGTGTCGGGTAAACTAAGCCAAGACCATTTGTGCAATTGACTCGCTATGACGGTTACTGACGAAATGTGCGTATGTACTAAGAAGCCACACCTTTTTAAGTTGCAATAACTTGAATTTCCTGATCTATGGTTATTATCACACTTTCATTTTTCCTAATATAATAGTAAGTCAGACCTGGGCAAATTAAAGCCTGGGGGCCAAAGCTTTTCAATCTGGCCCGCCGGACATTCCCAAAATATATATTTTTTAAATCTTTAAGGTGGAAACTGTAGCTGCTATTATGATGTGCAGTGATGTTTTTAAATGACTGTAAGTCTTGTTTTTAAATGGTTGGAATCTGTGCTTTTGTATGATATACTAGTTACTATGGTAATGTAGGTCACAGCAGCTCAGACGAGGCACAAAGCAGTGAGGGTGGGGAGCGTTTCCACAGAGTGTTTCCAGAGCGGCCGGACAGAAATGCGGGTGTCAGTGACAAACGCGGAAGGAGATTTTCACAACAAAGTTCTAAAGCTTAGTGATATATCAGATATATCAGATTGTAGTTGGGTTTTTTTTACCCTTTGTGTTCATATTTCGCTGTGTTTGTTGCATTTTTGTTGCGTTTTGCTTGATTGTAAAATATGTCAAAGGAGGGGGGGTGTGACTTTCATATGTTGTCAATATTCTGTGTTTTATCGTTCATAGTTAATATTGTAACTGCCACAGTTTTTATGTTCATGTACATTCTGGGTGTCTCATTCAGTAAAGAAAAGTTTTTAGCTTTCAATCAGACATTATTGTCCATCCATCCATTTCCTACCGCTTATTCCCTTTGGGGTCGCTGAAGCCTATTTCAGCTTTGTCTATCTGTGTTTCCAACACAGATAGACAACATTCACAATCACATTCACACACTTTAGTGTTGTCAATCAACCTATCCCCAGGTTCCTGTTTTTGGCAGTGGGAGGAAGCCAAAGTACCCGGAGGGAACCCACGCAGTCACGGGGGGAACATGCAAACTCTACACAGACAGATCCCGAGCTCAGGGTTAAACCGAGTGAATGTGTAAAAGAAAAAAAAAACATTATTGTAAGGGTTTGTATTAGTGTTCCTAAAAAGAGGACCCAAGCACACATACTGTACAGCAGATTTGAACAGTTTACACACACATATATATATATATATATATATATATATATATATATATATATATATATATATATATATATATATATATATCCCGAGGCCCCAAAAGGGAATAAGCGGTAGGAAATGGATGGATGGATGGATACATAAATATGTATATATATATATATATATATATATATATATATATATATATATATATATATATATATATATATAAATTAGGGCTGCGAATCTTTTGGGGTCCCACAATTCGATTCAATATCGATTTTTTCGATTCGATTCAATTCGTTTCTCGATTCAAAAACGATATTTTTCCGATTCAAAACTATTCTATATTCATTCAATACATAGGATTTCAGCTTTTATAATTGTAAAGGACAATGTTTTATCAACTGATTGCAATAATGTAAATTTGTTTTAACTATTAAACAAACCAAAAATATAACTTATTTTATCTTTGTGAAAACATTTGACACAGTGTGTCAAATGCAGTGTTAATACCAAGAGTAGTAGCTTTATACGATTGATACTCTGTAAGCAAGGGTGTCAAACTAATTTTAGCTCAGGGGCCGCATGGAGGAAAATCTGTGCACACGCGCTCCAGACTATTAAAATCATGGCATTAAAACTAAAAAATAAAGACAACTTCAGATTGTTTCATCCGTCTTACTTCTGAGAAAAATGGAATAAACACATTCTGAAAATATTACAATTAAAATATTTTAAAAAATAAGTAAAGTTTAGATCCATGAAGGAAAGAAGAAAGTGAATGAATGTTTATAACTGGCTTTGCAATGAATGGCAACTTGTCCAGGGTGTACCTCGCCTTACGCCCGAATGCAGCTGAGAAAGGCTCCAGCGACCCCCCGTGACACCAAACGGGACAAACGGTAGAAGAATGGATGGATGGACAGATGTTTATAACTGAATAAATTTACATATGCATAAAGAATTGTTTTCTTTTGTATTATTTTTTAAAATGAATTAAGTAACATTTATGACAACCTTTTTCCAAAACACAACATACAAACCCCGTTTACATATGAGTTGGGAAATTGTGTTGGATGTAATTATAAAAGGAATACAATCATTTGCAAATCATTTTCAACCCACATTCAGTTAAATATGCTACAAACACAACTAATTTGATGTTCAAACTGATAAACATTTTTTTTATTTTGCAAATAATCATTCACTTCAGAATCTGATGCCGGCAACACGTGGCAAGAAGTTGGGAAAGGTGGAAATGAATACTGATAAAGTTGAGGAATGCTCATCAAACACTTATTTGGAACATCCCACAGGTGTGCAGGCTAATTGGGAACAGGTGGGTGCCATGTTTGGGTATAAAAACAGCTTCCCAAAAAATGCTCAGTCTTTCACAAGAAAATATGTGGCGAGGTACACCCCTTTGTCCACAACTGCGTGAGCAAATAGTCAAACGGTTTAAGAACAATGTTTCTCAAAGTGCAATTGCAAGAAATTTAGGGATTTTAACATCTACGGTACATAATATCATCAAAAGGTTCAGAAAATCTGGAGAAATCACTCCACATAAGCGGCATAGCCAGAAACCAACATTGAATGACCGTGACCTTCGATCCTTCAGACGGCACTGTATCAAAAACCGACATCAATCTCTAAAGGATATCACCACATGGGCTTAGGAACACTTCAAAAAACCACTTTCACTAAATAAAGTTTGTCGCTACATCTGTACGTGCACGTTAAAGCTGTACTATGAAAAGCGAAAGTCATTTATTAACAACATCCAGAAACACCGCCGGCTACTCTGGGCCCGAAATCATCGAAGATGGACTGACGTAAAGTGGAAAAGTGTTCCGTGGTCTGATGAGTCCACATTTCAAATTGTTTTTGGAAATATTCGACATCCTGTCATCCGGACCAAAGGGGAAGCGAACTATCCAGTCAGTTATCGACGCAAAGTTAAAAAACCCGCATCTGAGATGTTTTGGGGGTGCTTTAGTGCCCAAGGCATGGGTAACTTACACATCTGTGAAGGCACCATTAATGCTGAAAGGTACATACAGGTTTTGGAACAACATAGGTTGCCATCTAATCGCCGTCTTTTTCATGGGCGCCCCTGCTGATTTCAACAAGACAATGCCAAGCCACATTCAGCATGTGTTACAACAGCATGGCTTTGTAAAAAAAAGAGTGCGGCTACTTTCCTGGCCCGCCTGCAGTCCAGACCTGTCTCCCATCTAATGTGTGTGGCGCATTATGAAGCGTAAAATACGACAGCGGAGACCCCAGACTGTTGAACGACTGAAGCTCTACATAAAACAAGAATGGGAAATAATTCCACTTTCAAAGCTTCAACAATTAGTTTCCTCAGTTCCCAAACGTTTATTGAGTGTTGTTAAAAGAAAAGGTGATGTACAAACCCCGTTTCCATATGAGTTGGGAAATTGTGTTAGATGTAAATATAAACGGAATACAATGGTTTGAAAATCATTTTCAACCCATATTCAGTTGACTATGCTACAAAGACAACATATTTGATGTTCAAACTGATAAACATTTTTGTTTTTGTAAATAATCATTAACCTTAGAATTTGATGCCAGCAACACGTGACAAAGAAGTTGGGAAAGGTGGCAATAAATACTGATAAAGTTGAGAAACTCTCATCAAACACTTATTTGGAACATCCCACAGGTGTGCAGGCTAATTTGAAACAGGTGGGTGCCATGATTGGGTATAAAAGCAGCTTCCATGAAATGCTAAGTAATTCACAAACAAGGGTGGGGCAAGGGTCACTGATTTGTAAGCAAATTGTCAAACAGTTTTAGAACAATATTTCTCAACGAGCTACTGCAAGGAATTTAGGGATTTTACCATCTACGGTCTGTAAAATCATGAAAAGGTTCAGAGAATCTGGAGAAATCACTGCATGTAAGTAATATTATGGACCGTTGATCCCTCATTTCGCATCAAAAACAGACTTCGGTGTGTAAAGGATATCACCACATGGGCTCAGGAACACTTCATAAAACCACTGTCAGTAACTACAGTTGGTTGCTACATCTGTTAGTGCAAGTTAAAACTGCTATGCAAAGCAAAACCCATTTATCAACAACACCAAGGAATGCCGCTGGCTTCGCTGGGCCTGAGCTCATCTAAGATGGACTGATGCAAAGTGGAAATGTATTCTGTGGTCTGACGAGTCCACATGTCAAATTATATTTGGAATATGTGGATGTGGTGTCCTCCAGAACAAAGAGAAAAATAACCATCCGGATTGTTATAGGCACAAAGTTCAAAAGCCAGCATCTGTGGTGGTATGGGGGTGTATTAGTGCCCAAGGCATGGGTAACTTACACATCTGTGAAGGCACCATTAATGCTGAATGGTCCATACAGGTTTTGGAACAACATATGTTGTCATCCAAGCAACATTATCATGGACGCCCCTGCCTATTTCAGCAAGACAATGCCACACCACGTGTTACAACTGCATGGTTTCGTAGTAAAAGAGTGCGGGTACTTTCCTGGCCCGCCTGCAATCCAGACCTGTCTCCCAACGAAAATGTGTGGCGCATTATGAAGCGTGAAATACGACAGCGGAGACCCCGGACCTTTGAACGACTGAAGCTCTACATAAAACAAAAATGGGAAAGAATTCCACTTTCAAAGCTGCAACAATTAGTTTCCTCAGTTCCCAAACGTTTATTGAGTGTTGTTAAAAAAAAAGTGATGTAACACAGTGGTGAACATGCCCTTTCCCAACTACTTTGGCACGTGTTGCAGCCATGAATTTCTAAGTTAAATATTATTTGCAAAAAAAAACAATAAAGTTTACGAGTTTGAACATCAAATATCATGTCTTTGTAGTGCATTTAATTGAATATGGGTTGAAAAGGATTTGCAAATCATTGTATTCTGTTTATATTTACATCTAACACAATTTCCCAACTTGTAGGGTTTGTTGAAGGTGAGATATAACGAGATAATGCATACATTTATAATTTTTTTTAAAAACGGTTACAAAAAAGTGGCACCCCAAAAATTTACTGTGGGACCCCAATTTTATGACTTGATGGATTTCGAAAATTCCTAACACCAACACTGATGCAGCAAAAGGTGGCTGTAGCCTGCGGGCCGGTTCTAATACTAATCAAATATCATCCTGGGGGCCATAGATAATTCATTTGCAGGCCGGATTTGGCCTGTGGTCCTTGACTTTGACACCCTTGCTCTAAAGGGACTAGGTGGATATTCTAATTTCAGAAAAATATTTTTTTGGGGTTTTTGTTTATGTTGACACATTCAGGGTATAATTTCCTTGCAACAGCAGGACTTTCAGGGTAAAGCCCAAGGGATTTAAAAGAGTAAAAGATTGTATGTTTTGTTTAGTTCTTGTGTAGTATTGCCTTTGTTCTGATCAAACAGTTGCATGTAATAAAATAGATTAAGGAAGTAGTTTAAGTAATGTAGTACTCACAATAAACAAATAGAACAATGCAATGTTACTACATGTATTGGCTGATATCACACATGCATGATCAGTATTGGCAGCATAACCCTGATAGGATCATATTGTATTTAAAGAAGAATCAGCGAACATATCAGCTTTCTGTTGCAGTTATCAAATTAAAATATTAGAATTAGTGCATAACTTAAAACAATAACAAAAAATAAATAAATGTGGCTGGGGGAGACAGAAGTCTGAGCTTTTCTGCTTAGGCTGCTGCCCCCGCGACCCGACCTTGGATGAGCGGAAGCAAATGGATGGATGTTTTTAGTGGTGACTAAGGTGAAGTCTCTGGCGTGACCTCACCTGATGGTACTTTGTGAAAGTCAAGATTTTAGAAAAACCTTATCAATCAAAATTGAAGATTGTTATGTAAAATCTGCCAATTTTTTAAAACAGTTTTGCATGTGCTGCCTTCAAGCACTCTTGATTTAGTCAGGACATGTTGTGAAGACTATGCCTCCCGGCTGGCCTGGGAACACCTCGGGATCCCCCGAGAGGAGCTGGACAAAGTGGCTGGGGAGACGGAAGTCTGAGCTTCTCTGCTTAGGCTGCTGCCCCCGCGACCCGACCTTGGATAAGCATAAGAAGATGGATGGATGGATGTCTTTAGTGGTGACTAAGCTGAAGTCTCTGGCGTGACCTCACCTGATGATACTTTGTGAAAGTCAAGATTTTAGAAAAACCTCATCAATCAAAATTGAAGATTGTTATGTAAAATCTGCCAAACTTTTAAAGCAGTTTTGCATGTGCTGCCTTCAAGCACTCTTGATTTAATAACATATTCTGCATAAATGTGTCAAAAAATCATCAGAATGTTTCATATTGTGTCATCGCTTTATATATTTGTACATTTGTATTTTTTGTTTTTATTTTATTATTTTTACCACAGATGCATTGACGGGGCATCTGTCAGTTGTTTCCACTATCTTTGCTGCTTCTTCTCTGTCTCACTTGCCTCCGGCTGTCATTCCACAGCAAGTCAGACCAATGCATTCCAAAAAAAAAAAAAAAAAAGATTAGGAGGGTGTACAGCGCCTCCTCGCGGCCGTGAGGGTGTCGTCCTGACTGATATGTAGATAAGACAGCAGCTTTTATGCTGTTGTGCTGTGTCTTGCTGCCCATTGCCATTCTTAGCAGGGGAGGACGAAGGAGCTCCTTTTTCCTTCAACTTTCACTTGGGTTTGGATGTTTTTGCTTGCTGTTTTTCTTAGTTTTCTATGGACTTTTGCTGACAAACCGGATATATATCACTCATTATCTATTTTTTGTGTCATTTTTCTTTGAGGATGAAAGCATCTTGAACACCCCGCTCAGAATGTTTGGAGGAGCTCTCGCCCGCGGTGCGCGCGCCCCCGACGCATCCATGACGAGCCTTTTGAACCAAAGCGACTTGTGGCAGGCGATCAACGACTCCTGGTCCAACCTGAGCGTCCTCAGCGGGCCGAACCAGACGAACCCCCTGAAGAGGAACGAGGAGGTGGCCAAGGTGGAGGTGACCGTGCTGGCCCTGGTGCTCCTCTTGGCGCTGATGGGCAACCTGTGCGTCCTGGTGGCCATCCACGGCGTCAAACACTCCCAGTCCCGCATGTACTACTTCATGAAGCACCTGAGCATCGCCGACCTGGTGGTGGCCGTCTTCCAGGTGCTGCCCCAACTCATCTGGGACATCACCTTCCGCTTCTACGGCCCGGACCTGCTGTGCAGGCTGGTCAAGTACCTGCAGGTGGTGGGCATGTTCGCCTCCACCTACATGCTGGTGCTCATGTCCGTGGACAGGTGTCTCGCCATCTGCCAGCCTCTGCGCTCCTTGCACCGCAGGAAGGACCGCGTCTACGTGGTGTTCTCCTGGATCCTCAGCATGCTCCTCAGCGTGCCGCAGATGTTCATCTTCTCCCTGACAGAGGTGGGCTCGGCCGGCTCCGGAGTGTACGACTGCTGGGGGGACTTCGTGGTGCCGTGGGGCGCCAAGGCGTACATCACGTGGATCAGCCTGACCGTCTACATCATCCCGGTGGCGGTCCTCAGCGTGTGCTACGGCCTGATCAGCTTCAAGATCTGGCAGAACTTCAAGCTGAAGACCAGGAGGGAGCAGTGCATCAGCTTGGCGCCCAAAGGCGGGAAAAGTGGCACCACGTTGGCGCGCGTCAGCAGCGTCAAACTCATCTCCAAGGCCAAGATGACCACCGTCAAGATGACCTTCGTCATCGTGCTGGCCTACATCGTCTGCTGGACCCCCTTCTTCTCCGTGCAGATGTGGTCCGCCTGGGACCCCGCGGCCCCCCGTGAAGGTGAGAACAAGTCACTTCATTAGGTACATGCCATCGCACCCAAAACTTAATTGCAATCAAGAGAAAGTCTGTTTCTTTCAGATTTGGCATGAAACTCGGTGCACATTTCTGAATGTAGAATTTCAATTAATTTGAAGAAGTTTAATTTGCCTTTAGATCATGGGTATCAAACTCTGGCCCGCGGGCCAAATTTGGCCCGCCATGTAATTTCATTTGGCCCTTGAGGCAATATCAAATGAACATTAGAGCTGGCCCGCCGCTGTAACACCGCATTCACCACTAATACTCATACTCGTCAACCCTCCCGTTTTTCCCGGGAGACTCCCGAAGTTCAGTGCCCCTCCCGAATTTCTCCCGATTTCTACCCGGACAATAATATTGGGGGCGGGCCGTAAAAGCACTGCCTTTGGCGTTCTCTACATGTCGCCACGTCCGCTTTTCCTCCATACAAACAGCGTCACGGCCCACTCACATAATATATGCGGCTCATACACACACACAAGTGTTTGCAAAGCATACTTGGTCAACAGCCATACAGGTCACACTGAGGGTGGCCGTATTAATAACTTTAACACTGTTACAAATATACACCACACTGTGAACCCACAGCAAACAGGAATCAAGAATGACAAACACATTTCGGGAGAACATCCGCACCGTAACACAACATAAAAACAACTGAACAAATACCCAGAACCCCTTGCATCATTAACTCTTCCGGGACGCTACAATATACGCCCCTGCTACCACCAAACCCCGCCCCAACTCAAACCCGCCGCCGAAAAGAGGCATACAATTTGTATTTTTATTTTATTTGATATGTCATTGATATTTTTTAATTACTATTATTTAAAACTCGATTTTGCATGTCACTATAAAGTTATATAAGCCTCGCTTGGTCAATATTCAATGCAAAACTTGTTTGGGTCCCTATTAAAGGATTAATAGTTCAACCTCGGCCCGCGGCTTTGTTCAGTTTTAAATTTTGGCTCACTTTGTATTTGAGTTTGACACCCCTGCTTTAGATTTACTACAAATCATGAAAAGTACTTAAAGCCAATTAACAAGAAGAACATTTACAAAGGTGTTGGTTTACCGTATTTTTCGGATTATAAACCGCTCCGGAGTATAAATCGCACAAACTGCATAATAAAGAAGAAAAAACATAAGTCGCAGTAGAGCAGGGGTCGGCAACCCAAAATGTTGAGAGCCATATTGGACCAAAAGTACAAAAACAAATCTGTTTGGAGCCGCAAAAAAATAAAAAGCCATATTACATACAGATAGTGTGTCATGAGATATAAATTGAATTATGAGGACTTAAAGGAAACTAAATGAGCTCAAATATAGCTACAAATGAGGCATCGTAATGCAATATGTACATATAGCAGGGGTAGGGAACCTATGGCTCTAGAGCCAGATGTGTCTCTTTTGATGGCTACATCTGGCTCTCGGATAAATCTTAGCTGAGATTGGTTAACACGATAAGTAATGAATAATTCCACTGGTAGTCACGATGTTAAAAATAATGTTCAAAATATAAAACATTCTCTTGCATTTTAATCCATCCATCCGTTTTCTACCACACCTGTTCAAGAAAAATCAATGTTATTAAAAAGAATTACAGAGTCATTATACCCTAAAAATGTTGGTCTTACTTAAAAAACGCACGCATTTGTATTCAGTGTTAAAAAATATGGTATGGTTCTAACGGATATACATTTTGAAATATTTGGCTTGCATGGCTCTCTCAGCCAAAAAGGTTCCCGACCCCTGACATATAGCTAGCCTAAATAGCATGTTAGCAGCGATTAGCTTACAGTCATGCAGTGACCAAATATGTCTGATTAGCACACTCCACACAAGTCAATAACATCAACAAAACTCACCTTTGTGCATTCATGCGCAACGTTATAAGTTTGGTGGAGAAAATTAGACAGAAAAAGAAGTGGCATTAAACACGTCTTAGAAAGTCGGAGAAAGTTATGCATACAAACAAACGAGGGTGAGTTCAAGGACCGCCATAATGAGTAGGACAAAACAGTGCTCGCCAATTACTCGAATCAGTAAAGCATGTTTAATATAAACAGTGTGATTTATAGCAATTAGGAAGGTGTGTGTCATGTTTGTCCTCCAACAGAAACAAAATTAAAACGAAAAATGTGTTTTTTTTCCCCTCATCATTTTAATTTTTATATATATTTTAGAAAAAGCTCCAGAGAGCCACTAGGGCGGCGCTAAAGAGCCGCATTTGGCTCCAGAGCCGCGGGTTGCCGACCCCTGCACTAGAGTATAAGTCGCATTTTTGGGGGAAATTTATTTGATAAAATCCAACACCAAGAATAGACATTTGAAAGGCAACTTAAAAGAAATAAAGAATAGTGAACAACAGGCTGAATACGTTATATGACACATAAATAACGATGTGAGAACGTGCCTGGTATGGTAACGTAACATTATTATGGTAAAAGTTATTCAAATAACTATGAAAAAAACTGCGATTTTGATCTAAAAAATACCGTTAATACTACAATACAAATACATAAATAAACACAAATCCCCGGCCTATACTTTGAACATTCAGATAAAATAAAGCATTCTTGAAGTATTTTCCACCCTATTGTTTTATTGTCCATCCATCCATCCATTGCGCTGGAGCCTATCTCAGCTACAATCGGGCGGAAGGCAGTTTACACCCTGGACAAGGCGCCACCTCATCACAGGGCCAACACAGATAGACAACATTCACACTCACATTCACATTTTATTGGATGCAAGTTAAATTATCTGTTTTATGGAAAATTCTTAATTGTCGATGAAAAATATTTGCTTTAATTAAAACATAATTTAGATGGATAAATAGATAGGTTGATAAGATAGCTAGAAAGGTATACTTTATTGTTTCCTTCAGGAGAGTTCCCTCAGGAAAATTTTAAATTTGCACGTGAAGTAAATAGTAATATTTCTGTGAAACAGGTAAAACAATAGTGAATAGAATGTTATGTACAGCAGGGATCATCCACAATCTCAGTGGTGCCCAAAGTAGGGTGCGAGGGCCAAATTTGACTCGTCGAGTCGTTTGATTTGGCCCACGAAAGTGTGGATTGGCAAATGTATCATATTCACACTGACTTTTCTCAAGGTCAATAGGATTTCCCAATTCAGTATTGGTATTGGATATCTGTCTGATTTTGGCAAACACAAGTATCTGAATATAATGTCTAGCATCTAAAATTTCTGATAAAAGCACTTTTGATACAAGCAGTCCTGCAGCATGTGTACTTGGACAGTTAGTTAACATCTGTCCTCCAATAAGCACACAAGGTTGGTCTTTTTTTACTTCAGTGAAGTCATTTACAAAAAGGTAAACATGGTAGGCTATATGCTACGAGCTAGCACAACACAACATCTAAGCACACAAACCAGACATACCTTTTACAAATTGGGGTCCACAAATTAAGCGCATAGTAAAAAATATTGGTTTAAAAAAATAACCCAATTTTAACCTAACTTCTGGTTCAGAAAAGGACAAACCCCTTATTTGGGTTATTTAAACTCAACATTTTGGGTTATTTTTACAACCCAACTTTTGCTTTCAATTATTTAACCCAAAAGTTGAGTTATGGTAACTCCATGTTGGTTGGTTCATAACCCAACCATTGGGTTGACTTTATTTAACACAAAAACTGAGGTATGCTCACTACTATGTTGGGTTATTCCTAAACCAACTATTGGGTTGTGCGATTTAGCGCTCCTTCACCCAATAGTTGGTTAAAAATGATCAATTTTACTGCTGGTTTGTCCTACTGCTTCCCAACTACTGATCAACATTATTTTATTCCATTAAAATAATGTATCAGGAGCAAGGGTGAAGTATCTTGCTCAAGGACACAACGAACGTGACGAGGTTGGTAGAAGGTGGGCATTGAACCAGAAACCCTCAGGTTGCTGGCACGGTCACTCTCCCAAATGCTAACCAAAGTGACTGCCATCTACTGGTCACACTTTTCATTTACCATGTACCAAATAAAATAGCTTCGAGGTCGGTAAGCATAACCAAAATTATTCCGTACATTATGCGCACCGGGATATAAGGCGCACTGTCGAGTTTTGAGAAAATGAAAGGCTTTTAAGTACGCCTTACAGCTAAAAAAATACGGTAATGAATGAGTGAACAAATGCCTCTCTGTCAATGTAAACAAGGAAGTGAAGATGCAGGGCGACAATTGATTGGTTAGACCAGTGCCTCTTAGTTATTATTCTGGGTACACAACTTTTTTCACGTCCCACTAAATTGTAATATAATTAAGAACCTGAAAATATTTATATATTTATCTATACAAACCCTGTTTCCATATGAGTTGGGAAAAGCACCCCCATACCATCACAGGAGCTGGCTTTTGAACTTTGCGTCAATAACAGTCTGGATGGTTCGCTTCCCCTTTGATCCGGTTGACACGATGTCGAATATTTCCAAAAGCAATTTGAAATGTGGACTTGTCAGACCACAGAGCACTTTTCCACTTTGCATCAGTCCATCTTAGATGATCTCAGGCCCAGAGAAGTCGGCGGCGTTTCTGGATGTTGTTGATAAATGCATAGTAGTGCTTTAACTTGCACTTACAGATGTAGTGATGAACTGTATTTAGTGACAGTAGTTTTCTGAAGTGTTTCTGAGCCCATGTGGTGATATCCTTTAGAGATTGATGTCGGTTTTTGATACGGTGCCATCTGAGGGCTCGAAGGTCACGGTCATTCAATGTTGGTTTTCCGGACAGATTCTCTGAACATTTTGATGATATTATGGAATGTAGATGTCGAAATCCCTAAATTTCTTGCAATTTCACTTTGAGAAATGTTGTTCTTAAACTTTTTGACTATTTGCTCACGCAGTTGTGGACAAAGGGTTGTACCTTGCCCCATCCTTTCTTGTGAAAGACTGAGCATTTTTTTGGGAAGCTGTTTTTATACCCAATCATGGCACTGTTGTGTTTTGATCCGGTCTTCTGCCGGTCACCCCCCACATTCGTTAGATGAGACATAAGATGGTTTTAAATTAACCCTGAAACAGAGTAACTTATCTTGATATTTTATTACCAAAGCTTTGGGAGACCAAATCTATGCACGACACATTCAATTCACATCGCCCTAGTTGATCTGACCATACTACGGAAGTTTCGCCTCTTACCCCCTCTCACTCGCCCCACTTCTTCTCCTCTCTCCCTCCTCCTAAGCCTGGGACATTTGAGATAAGAAGAGTGTTTTGACTTCTCGCTACATTCCAACCTTCAAGGTCTATGCATGGCCAATACTTAGCGGTTCTAAAATATGACTATGATTTAAAAATATATCTATCTCCATCAGCACCCACCTGTTCCCAATTAGCCTGCACACCTGTGGGATGTTCCAAATAAGTGTTTGATGAGCATTCCTCAACTTTATCAGTATTTATTCCCACCTTTCCCAACTTCTTTGTCACGTGTTGCTGGCATCAAATTCTAAAGTAAATGATTAAAAAGGGAATAAGCGGTAGAGAATGGATGGATGGATGATTATTTACAAAAAATATGTTGTATTTGTAGCATATTCAACTGAATATGGGTTGAAAATGATTTTCAAATCATTGTATTCCATTTATATTTACATCTAACACAATTTCCCAACTCATATGGAAACAAGGTTTGTAGTTGCTGGCACTCACATTCCACCTAGCTGAAAACTTGTGGTGTTTTCTCACGCCCCACCCTGACACCTTATCATGAACTCCCCACTATAAAAGTTGGTCCAATGATTAAACTTTAAAGATATCTGTATTTAATTTATGCAATAATGTTTAGCCCAACCAATAAGGGGAACCACACATGCCATGGGAAAAATAATCCCTGCCACCACAGAATGCATTTTTACGAGAGGATAAAGCCATATAATGTTAACTTAACATAGGAACCTATTTGGAACAAAACATACTTATCCATTTTTGTATCATGATGTTTGTGTAAATACAAATATATATATATATATATATATATATATATATATATATATATATATATATATATATATATATATATATACGTAACACCTGATATACCTTTAATACTTTAGTACAGGATCAAAGTCTGTGTACTACTTGTCCTCCGTGTAAATCAGTGGTTCTCAATTATTTTCTATCACGCCCTAGCGAGAAGACAAAAGTATGTTCACACACCCCCTGAACTGATTGCTTGATAAGACTACGATGCTTGATGAAATCAGCACAATACTACTTAAAGGGGGTTGGAAATATTCTTGAGTGTGATTTGCACTGACCACTAGGGGTCGCCAAACACACCATCAGTTGGTGTTTTGGCCCTTTATCACAATACACCCTTGTCCGAGGCTGACTCACCACACGTTGATCAGGCCTGGGTATGTGTTGTTCGGCGGCTCCATGCGGTCATTTTGTATCAGTGTCTTTAAATTTTAGCCACAGCCAGTAGCTGCTGCTTTTGGTGACAATGGCAAGTCCTTTGATTGCCTTCTGTTGGGCTTGATCTCTGATACACATCTCCTTTAGGAGCCCTGAAGTGGAGCTGGCTACAAAGCCTCTAAAGCCCACCTCTACTGGACGCATCCTTACGCTCCAGCCTAGCTCCTCTGCTTTGCAAGCCTTTTCTTTTCGTATGCCTTAATAATGGCAATTTCCCAACGGACCGTCAGTTCAACGATGAGGACACATTGCTGGTATTGGACCAGAGAACCAAGTTTTGTCGCAGGTTAATCACTGACCGCTCGCCTGTGTATCGGCTGGGAACATCTCTGCGCTGCTGATCCGCCTCCGCTTAGGATGGTTTCCTGCTGGCTCCGCTGTGGACGGGACTTTCGCGGCTGTGTTGGATCCACTATGGATTGAACTTTCACAGTATCATGTTAGACCCGCTCGGCATCCATTGTTTTCGGTCCCCTAGAGGGGGTGGGGGGTTGCCCACATATGTGGTCCTCTCCAAGGTTCTTTTAGTCATCATTGTCACCGACGTCCCACTGTGTGTGAGTTTTCCTTGCCCTTATGTGGGCCTACCGAGGATGTCGTAGTGGTTTGTGTTGCGGTTTGTGCAGCCCTTTGAGACACTAGTGATTAGATTAGATCAGATAGTACTTTATTTATTCCGTCAGGAGAGTTCCTTCAGGAAAATTTAAATTTTCAGCACAATCCCATTCAAGATCAGACAAACATTACAGGGAGACAGAACAGGATCGCTGACGGGTCTGCCGGCTTCCAGCGCCCCTTACAAAAAAGGTGCGATAAAGGTAAACAAAGGGGGGGGGAGAAAAAAAATAGAAGATTAAAACAAAATTAAAAAATCGGTCTAAGCCTGAGCCCCTGGAGAGGGGTGCAGACTGAGGCCAAGGGAAAAAAGCAACTCATAGCCATAGTACACATCCCTCTTACACACATGTAAGAGGGAAACATCAAACATCAAAGAACACAGAGGACATTAAAGACATTAAAAAAGCGGATACAACTAGACACTTCTACATGCTACAGCTATGAATAAAAAGTAAAAGAAACATATCGACTGTGGTGGCCTCTGCGGTGTTCCACACCATCGTCCGCTGGGGTGGAGGGAGCATGGCCAGAGACAGAAGCAGACCCAACAAAGCAACCAAGAGAGCCGACTCCACTCTCGGCCAGTGTCAAGTCCGAATGGATGAGCGAGGATACGTCCAAGGTGACTGAGGTATCCGACACCTGCTCACCCAGCCAAGACACCAAGAAGCCTCTCCGTCCCAGCGCTCAGTGCTAGCTCCGCAGCCCTGTCCCCTCATCCGCATTTCCTCCAGTCCCTCCAAATCGACTCTGGTGTGGCAGAGACCCAGCAGCTGGTCCCATGGCCAAAAGGCTCCCGGGAGGCAGATCCAGAAGTCCACAAAAAAGCACCACAGAGGTCACGAAAGTGCCCCCCCTTGTCACACAGTCCCAAAAGGCAAAAAAATATAATAACACATGAAAACAAGAGGGAAACACAAAAAGGATGACACAAGAGCACAGAGCTCCCGCCAACAGCAGCCACTACAGCAGCGCCATCTTGGATTTAGGGCTATATAAATAAACATTGATTGATTGATTGATTTATAACCTCATTAATGCTAAACTGAAGGGTCATATGTGTACTCATACATTTCCTGGTTGAGTCTGTTCATTAGTTCAAGCAGTGATGTCACCTAGCTGGAGGCTTGTGTTTAAGAATAAAAAATATGCTAATACTGTAAAGCTACCGCCGTGACACCTCACCACTATTTGAGAAGCACTGGGTTCGACAGGTGTGTTGCATTTGAGTCCTGCTGGGATAAATTCGATTGGCCAAATATAAGAGGAAATTGCAGGAATTCAACAAAGTTGCAAAGCCGCAAGATTGGGTGAGTTTGCATAAATTGCGTCGTAAAATCCCGGAGAGACTGACTAAAGAAATTTCAGCTAAAAACTATAATTGCAGGATGAAGCTGAAATGCAAAATTACCTTTTGCAGGTGAATGCCATTTTACTGTCTCTAAATTCTTGAAAGACAAACTGTTCAATGTTGCCGTTTGTACACAACTTCATGTTCTCTAACAAAGCGCATGACAACTAAATTCCCAAGTATTAATGGACCAATATTTCTTCTGGATTTTATTAAAATTGGACTCTTCTCAGAAGGAAGTGGCAACTGCGGCTTAGAGTGCCATCAACAGGAAGGCTGTATGAGTCATCGCAGCAAGGCATGTTGTATGGCCTGGTGTGAGTGACGAAAAGAAAAGCTTTGCATGTGTAAAGAATGAATATTGTGTTTTATTACCGGTAGTTTAGCAAAATATTAGAAATAATCTAAGTCTGACACTAGATCTGACCAATGGGCATAAACTGATGAAGCCTACTCAAATGAGAGGCCAAACGTCTTCCTAAGACAAGCCAAACAGTCCAGTTGCGATCGATTGAATTCCCAGAGAGAGATCTGACCAAGGAGAAGCAGGTAGTTGATGAAAAGTATAGGGCCGAGCCCTAGGTTACATCTGGAGATAGGGGGGATGAATGAGATGAGAATGATTTTAACTGGATGAACTGAGTACATTCGTACTCAGAAAGATAGGAAACCAGGCTAGGAGTGTGTCTGATAAACCTAGCCGGTGAAGGAGGGTGGAATCCATCCATCCATCCATTTTCTATCGTGTTCGGGACACGCAGAGCCTATCTCAGCTGCATTCGGGAGGAAGGCAGTGTACACCCTTGACAAACCGCTATCTTATCGCAGGGCCAACACAGACAGACAAACAAAAATTAACACACGAGGGCCAATTTAGTCTTGCCAATCAACCTATCCCCAGGTGCATTTCTTTGGAGGTGGGAGGAAGCTGGAGTACCCGGCGGGAACCCACGCAGTCACGGGGAGAACATGCAAACTCCACACAGACAGATCCCGAGCGCAGGATCGAACCCAGGACTTTCGTATAGTGAGGCAGACGCACTAACCCGTCTTCCACCATGGAATGACAAATGGTGTCAAATAGGGCGCTCAGATCAAGGGGGATGAGAATGGATTTGAGTCCCGAGTCAGCTGCCAATACAAGGTCATTTGTAATTTTGACAAGAGCTGTTTCTGTACTGAGGTGAGGGCGTAAAACCGAACTGGAACTGTTCATAAAGGTTATTGCTGGAGAGAGTAGTAAAGCTACTGTTTTTTCTAGATCCAATGATACAAAATTCTGCCTTGACATGAAAGTCCCATAGGCGTGCTTGGTTAAGTGTGGTTTGGAAGCACCACCATAGGCATCCTGCCTCCGTCAAACAGCTATTATACCTTACATACATCAAAAATGTGCATATATTAAATATGTCAAATGGAAAGCTTGTCCCTTTTAAAATGCACAAGGCGCTCCCCAAGCTTCTATTATGTCCCTTGTCACACTGTAAGGTGTCATACGGCTAATCATTAATCAAATTAGTGTGCGCCACCACGCGCCCACAAAGCTTTATGTGTGTCCCGCGGGGCCGCGATGGAGTGCCTCGTTGACATTTAACAGCAATAAAGCTGCAGAAACGGACATTGTGAACTGTACGTCCTCATGGTTGTCGATCTGTATCCGACACGCATATAGGCCATGCCTACTTAAATTGGGATGCTTTAGGACAGGGGTGTCCGAAACCGTCAGGGATCTTGAACTCATGACCCGCAGGCCCGTGTTTACTGGCCCTCTACCTGGCGTTGTGGTTTAGTGTAAATGTCAGCTAATAGGACGAAAAACACGCTTTATTTCTTTTATTTTCTTTTTTTTGCATTTTAATGGGGAACTGCATTTTTGGGGGGGAATTTTGCCTATCGTTCACAATCATTCTGAGAGACAAGACACATATGGTTTTTTTAGAATCCTAAAGATTATAAAAAAAAAGGCTTGCAAAATGCATCTAATGGGAGTCACCGTTCAAAGCCCTCTAAAATAACTTCAAAAACCTCCATCAATGTTTTATACACACTGCAAGTGCAGTAGGAGACACATTCATAACAAGATGTAATATGTACAATATTTACAGTATTTTGGTCATTTTATGCATTAGCGGAACTTCTTTCCTCAGCGTATTTACTTCCGTTTCCAAAACAGCACAATTCCGACTTCTGGTTACTTCTTCCAGGAAACAGATACAAGTGTGTTCTAGTCATTGTCAGACTTGGTAACGGACAACAAAGTTGGTAATTTTTGACAAATGAAGATTACTAATCCTTCAGTGACCAAAACACACGCTGTCCCATTTGTTTGTTTTTGTTTAGTTTTGTCTGGTTTTGTTTTTTGTTTTGTTTGTGTCATTCTTTTTTTGTTTTGTCCAATTTTCTTTTGGTTTGCCTTGTTGTTGTTTTTTTTTTTTCCGTTTTTTTTTTTTGTCTTGTTTTGTTTGTTTTTGTTTTTTGTTGAGTTTCGTTTCCTTTGGGTTTTTTTTTGTTTCATTTTGTTTTGTTGTGTCTCCTTTTATTCGGTTTTGTTTTGTTTCGTTTGTATTATTTTGTCTCATTTTGTCTTGTTTCATTTGGAAGTCTATTTAATGAGGTTAGTGATTAAATAAGTAGATACCATATTTTTCGGACTATAAGTTGCAGTTTTTTCATAGTTTGGCCAGGGGTGCGACTTATACTCAGGAGCGACTTATGTGGGAAATTATTAACACATTATCATAATGTATCAAATAATATTATTTAGCTCATTCACGTAAGAGACTACACGTATAAGATTTCATGGGATTTAGCGATTAGGAATTGCCTTTCAAATGTCTATTCTTGGTGTTGGGTTTTATCAAATAAATTCCCCCAAAAATGCGACTTATACTCGTGCGACTTATAATTGTTTTTTCCTTCTTTATTATGCATTTTCGGCAGGTGCGACTTGTACTCCAGAGCGACTTATACTCCAAAAAATACGGTACTTTAATTCCACTCATTCATGAATTGAAAAGAACATTAAATCAGGTCCAATAAAAGAGAGATGCTGTCAAAGACAATAATATTGACTTTTGATTGACTTATAAAATGTGGCATCTCACCGAGATGGGCTGTTTCTAATATTTAGTTCCTAGTTAAATAAGAAGCCCGGTACATACATCCACACGCACATTAAAGGTACAAATATACATATACATATACTGCACGTACAAAAGCAAATACAGTAGGCATACATACACTTTTGCTTGCAATCACGTTTCTTCAAACATATTAACATTGTTCCCCTAGTGGAGACCGGGTAAAACACGGCACACTGATGAAGCTTATACTATTTTTACTATAACAATCTAAGAGGTTTATATGGTCTGCTTCTCTTTCTCCCCCTCCATTTATCTGATTCTTTTGTGTTTCAAGTTTGCATTACATTTATGTGTTGTTGAATTTGAAACAATTGCATCGTTGATAATTGAGGTAATTATTGTTATTATTATTATTCAGTATCAATAAAAATGTCCGATAATATCGGATTGCCGATATTAATGGCCGATAAATGCTTTAAAATGTAATATCCGAAATTATCGGTATCGGCTTCAAAAAGTAAAATGTATGACTTTTTGAAACGCCACTGTATGGAGTGGTACACGGACGTAGGGAGAACAACGGAGCGCTAATAAGCCTTAAAGGCACTGCCTTTGCGTGCCAGCCCAATCATATACTATCTACAGCTATTCACACACACAAGTGAATGCAAATCATACTTGGTCAACAGCCATACAGGTCACACTGAGAGTGGCCGTATAAACAACTTAAACACTGTTACTAATATGCGCCACACTGTGAAGCCACACCAAACAACAATGACAAACACATGTTGGGAGAACATCCACACTGTAACACAACATAAACACAACAGAACAAATACCCAGAACCCTTTGCAGCACTAACTCTTCCAGGGCGCTACAATATACACCCCCGAAAGCCCCCTCTTCCCCCACCTCAACCCCGCCCCCTCCCAACCCCGCACACCTCAACCTCCTCATGCTCTCTCAGGGACAGCATGTCCCAAATTCCATGCTGCTTTTTTTACCAATGTCAAAAAAAATAATGTACTTTGTGACTGCAATAATAAATATGGTAGTGCCAATTTGGCATTTTTTTCCATAACTTGAGTTGATTTATTTTGGAAAACCTTGTCACATTGTTTAATGCATCCAGCGGGGCATCACAACAAAATTAGGAATAATAATTTGTTAATTCTACGACAGTATATATCGGTATTGGTTGATATCGGAATCGGTAATTAAGATGGACAGTATCGGAATATCGGATATCGACAAAAAATATCTAATTATCAATATTTTTATTTCTATTGGTATTTTTCGTGTTCCATTTATAGTGCAATGAAGTTCATTGTCAATCTGTGGTATTACTGTCTACTTCACTAACTTGTTCTTTGCTATCATTTTTCGTATCATACATCATATTTGCTGATTTAATTTACTGTTCTGTTCTTGTTTTTGTTGTTGTCTGTCTTATCCCCTTCTTGCTTTTGCATTTCCCCCCTTTGTTTTTCATCTTTCTGTCCCCTCCTGCTCCGGTCTGGCTATGCCAAACATTGAATAAATCCATTTTATAAAGTAAAAAACAAACAAAAATAAGGCATTGAATTATGCGTCAGGGGTATTTTAGAAGCACAAAAAGCTTATGGTGTTCTAAATAATTGATTTTCCTGTGCCTAAAAGAACCTATAGAATGGAGTTAAAACAAAAGGAAGAACACAGTGGTGGTAAACAAACAAGCTTTATTGTAGAAAATCCTCTTCTTCACAGAAAGCTTCTGAGCGAGCGACTGCCATTCTTGACTGTGTCGCCACGTCTTTAGGCAGCCTTTTAATTTAATTTGACCATTATTCTACACGATTGCAAGAAGGAGGCTGATGGCGTTTGTCCACGTGAACGACGCTCAGAAAATGCACACAAGTGTCAGACACACGTGCTGCTGTTTGTGTAAATAAATAGACCAGAGAGCCGCCTGTGTGCGGAGATCAGCATGCATTAGACGCACACTAATGTCAACTAGAGCAGACACACACCGACTCTGTTCCTGTTTGTTTTGTTACTCATAATTTGTTAGCACACAACTGTCTATTCGGCATAATAATTCATACATGTGCATCTCAGTCAGGCAGACTACTTGATTTTTGTTAGTAGTTCAATTTGAAAAGTGAAAGATTTTAGGAAAAGGGTCAAAGAGGTGACCCCAGGATGCAGAGACGGGAGGCCAGGTAGAATTACAAAAAGGGAAAATTTAAAGAGTCCAAAAAGTGTAACAAAAGGGGATGGGGCAGAAGTGCACACCATGAATAAACAAACAAAAACAGGTCCCTCAGTGGAAAGATCCCGAGCCCGGGATTGAACCCAGGACTACTCAAGACCTTTTTACTGTGAGGCAGACGCACTATCCCCTCTTCCACCGTGCTAAAAATCCGAATTTAAAAAAATTATTTGATATTTCCAGGTTGCAATTGAGGGGCCGGTTAATATTTTCCCATGTTGCTTGCAGACATACTTAAAGTTAAAGTTAAAGTACCATTGATTGTCACACACACACTAGATGTGGTGAAATTATCCTCTGCATTTGACCCATCATCCTCACCGCCTGGGAAGTGGAGGATTTAACCCCCAATTCCAACCTCTGATGCTGAGTACCAAGCAGGGAGGTAATAGGTCCCATTTTTATAGTCTTTGGTATGACTCCGCCGGGGTTTGAACTCACGACCTCAGGGCAGACACTCTAACCACGAGGCCACTGAGCATGTCACATACAAGTAACTTACACATACAGGTTACTTATAGATATAGGTTACTTACACATACAAGTTACTTGGAGATACATACAAATTACTTACACATACACATTACTTACAAATGCAAATTACTTATACATAAGAAAATGTATCGAGTATATCGAATATATTCGATAAATAGCGGGTTTGTCTGTGCGATACAGAAAATGACTATATCGTAGGTGTTATGTCAGGCTTGGCCCTGACAGTTTGTTTGGGTTTTAGTTTTTCCTCTGTGTGTTTAGTATTTCCTGTCCTTAGTTCCTGTCAGCACTCTTATTTTGGTTCGGCTTCCGTTTTGTCTCCATGTGTTCTGTTTTCCCCTCAGCTGCGGCTGATTGGCACCTGGCCACACCTGGTGTCAATCAGCCCACTTCTATTTGAGTCTGTTTTTGTCCTCCCGCCTGTTGCTGGATTATTGTCGTTGCCACATGTCGCTCTTGTCGTTGCTACCTGTCGTGTCGTATCTTTGCAGCGTAGCGGTAGGCTATATTTTCATTAGATGTTTGTAGCTTACTGTTTTTTGTTCCCTGCTTCTAATTTGTCTTGATACAACATCTAACGACTTCTGTAATGGTTCTGTTTATGCTTGCCTCCATGCTAAGACTTATTACCTAGTGGTAATATGAGAGAAATAAAATGCGAATCTGGTAACAAATGAAGGAAGAATAATTAATTCCCAAGAAAAACAGAACGGTGTCCATCATCTGGCGGTGGTTTGGCTTCAACTGGGAAGATGTTGAACAGACAACCGTAATATGTCAAGTATTATGGCTACAAAAAGTAGCATTACTACTAATGCAGCATCATTAGTAGTACTTTATTGATCACAGGGATCAATAAAGTACTTTCTATTCTATTCTATTCTATTCTATTCTATTCTATTCTATTCTATTCTATTTGAAAAGTCACCCGCTAGAGTAGGAAGAGTGCTTGAAACTCCGCAGGTCATCATTTGTGGCCTGTGCCACACCAACAAAATGCCCAAGCACCCATTTCTAGATTAACACCGTATGAAACAAATAGTCAACAACAGAAGGAGATAACGTCCGCAGTAACCTACCACATAGCGAAGGACATACACAATTTGATTTCCTATTATGCAGCTCATTTTTATTTGACAGTTATTGAAACATATTGTGTGACATCATGCAGAAAAGTGCACTTTATTTGTTTTAATCAATTGCAGTGGCGTTCTGTACAAAAAAGTGCACTTAATTTAGTGTAGTTTTGATATGTCATCTTAGTGACATCATGCACAAAAGTGCACTATTAGCTTGTTTTAAAATGTTTGGCAATCTTGCACTTTCTGTTTTGAAATTACATGAATGTTTGCTGTGCCACTGCTTAATAACTGTTTAATAAATACAGTTTTGGTCAATTGACTTAGTTGTGATTTCCATCTCTGCATGAAAGTTTACAATGAGCATATATTAATGCAGTATGAACAAGAATGTTTTAATGTAGACACATAGAATCATCATACTGCTGTGATTATATGCATCAAGAGTCCATTCAAGGCTAAGCCAAAATATCGAGATGTATATCCTGTATCGTGACATTGCCTAAACATTTCGAGATATTAATAAAAGGCCATATTGCCCAGCCCTACTTACACATACATGTTATTTACAAATACAAGTTTCTTACACATACACATTACTTACACATGCAAATTACTTACACATACAAGTTATTTACACATACAAATTACTTACACATACAAGTTTCTTACACATACACATTACTTACACATGCAAATTACTTACACATACAAGTTATTTACACATACAAATTAATTACACATAAAGTTACTTACACATACAAATTACTTACACATACAAGTTACTTACACATACAAAGTTACTTACGCCTCCACATCAGTTACACAAACAAGTTACTTACACACACAAATTACTTACACATACAAGTTACTTACACATAAAAGTTACTTACACATACAAGATTACTTACCTACGCATTACATAAGCATTCAAGTTACTTACCTATAAGAATTACTTACACATACAAGTTACTTACGCGTACAAGTTACTTACCCATACAAATTACTTACACGTACAGGTTACTTGCACATAGACATTATTTACACATACAAATTACTTACACATACAGGGTATAGCTCGAATGGTAGAGCGGTCGTGCCAGCAACTTGAGGGTTGTAGGTTCGATCCCCGCTTGCACAATCCTAGTCACTGCCGTTGTGTCCTTGGGCAATACACTTTACCCACCTGCTCCCAGTGACACCCACACTGGTTTAAATGTAAAAATTAGATATTGGGTTTCACTGTGTGAAGCGCTTTGAGTCACTTTGAGAAAAAGCGCTATATAAATATACTTCACTTCACTTCACTTCACTTCACTTACACATACATAGTTATTTACACATACTCGTTACTTACACATACAAGTTACTTACACATACAAAGTTACTTTCCTACACATTACATACGCATACAAGTTACTTACCTATACAAATTACTTACACATACAAATGACTTACACATACAAGTTACTTACACATACATAGTTATTTATACGTACAAGTTACTTACACATAACAATTACTTACACATACAGGTTAATTGCACATAGAAGTTATTTACACATACAAATTACTTACACATACAAGTTACTTACACATACATAGTTATTTACACATACAAGTTACTTACACATAACAATTACTTACACATACAAAGTTACTTACCTACACATTACATACGCATACAAGTTACTTACCTATATAAAGTTACTTACCTACACATTACATACGCACACAAGTTACTTACATATACAAATTACTTACACATACAAATTACTTACACATACAAATTACTTACAAATAGAGGTTACTTACACATACTGTACATAGTTATTTACACATACAAATTACTTACTCATAACAATTACTTACACATACAAAGTTATTTACCTACACATTACATACGCATACAAGTTACTTCCACATATAAGTTACTTACACATACAAATTACTTCCACATACAAGTTACTTACACATACAAAGTTACTTACCCATACAAATTACTTTCACATACAAGTTAGTTACCCATTCAATTTACTTCCACATACAAGTCACTTACACATACAAATTACTTACACATACAAGTTAATTGCACATAGATATTATTTAAACATACAAATTACTTACACATACAAGTTACTTACACATGCAAAGTTACTTACACATACAGAGTTACTTACACATACACATGACTAACACATACAAATTACTTACATATACAAAGTAGCCAAGGGTTGTTACTAAAAATATGTTAGTGTTTTTCATACCTACCATTGTTTTCTGTTTGATTAATTCAAGCCTATTCTAACATTCATCTTCAAACTAATAAAAGGATGCATGATGTGTGCTGATATGATATCGGATCAATCCTGGTATTGGCCAATACCCAATGTGCTCAATTATCGGTATCGGTATAGTGAAAAGTTGTATTGGGACACCCATGTGTAAGACATACATTATTACATTATTAAAAAACATTATTTTAGTCAAGTTTTTACCAAAAACATAAAGCAAACATTAACTTTTCATGCCAACAATGTTCTTATGGGCTACAAAAAGGATATCCCTCCTGTTGATAGCTAGGTTAACTTACTGGCTAAAGTTTTCTCGTTCCAACTTGCAGCATTGTTCTCATGCAGTTTAGTTTGGGCACTCAAAACTGTTCGCCCCATCAGCCACGTTTTAGGAAATATCCACATTTTCACTTTGTGTGCGGCCGTGCATCCCGATACTTGTGTCCACTGAGTATGACAAATGCAAGCTTTGGCAAAGCGGATGTTCTTTTTCAGCGATGCTTCACACAGCTCCACTTGACTCCCTTTTTGCAATTTCCTTCTCCAGCCTGTCCAATTGTCAAGTGTTAAAATGGCCTCCTTCTGCCCTTTTCTGGCGCAACATCTCATTTGCTCTTTGGCTCGGCTTCATCATCCTCATTATCATCATTATGATCATCACCATCATCGTCGTCTTCAAAATCATTATCATTATTTTTAATGGCAGTAATTGCATGGCGAAATCGACGCATTTAGCGTGGATTTCACATTTAGACGCTTTGACTACGAAGTGAAAGCTATCAGAAACACAAGGTGTGAAAAAACATTCCCCTGCTGAGCCTGGTGACTCAAACTGGCTGGTATTGATCTGCATTCAGTGTTCAATAGGCATTAGAGTTGTACGGTATACCGGTACTCGTATAGTATCGCGATACTAATGAATCAAAAACGGTACTATAATCCGTTTGAAAAGTACCGGTTCTCGGTTGATTTATTTATTAATTTATTTAGCGGGCATGATGGTGTCCGTCACGTTATGACGGGTTTAAGTGCAGAGGAGCATGTTCGGCAGTGCACAATTACAGAGTACTTACAAGCAGACACAGTTTGTAGACAGAAAAGTGAGGATGGACGCAGTTTGAGCTAAAACTGACAATAAAGGTGTAATGTGCAGTAGCATATCTACTCGATACTACTATGATTACATCAATATTTTTTATTGTCCCAAAATCTTCTTTCCTTATTTTAAAATTCATGTTATATTTATAAACTCAGTAAATACGTCCCAGGACACATGGGGACTTTGAATATGACCAATGTGTGATCCTGTAACTGATTGGTATCGGATTGATACCTACATTTGTGGTGTCATCTAAAACTAATGAAAAGTATCCAAACATCCAAAGAATAAGTGATTATTACATTTTAACAGAAGTGTAGATAGAACATGTTAAAACAGAAAATTACCAGATATTAACAGTAAATGAACAAGTGGATTTTGACAAAATAATAGAATGAGAAATGGCACCATATATTACTGCATACATCAGCAGACTAACTAGGAGCCTTTCTTTGCTTACTTACTATTAAAAGAGAAATTGTCTTGTATGTCCACTATTTTTTAAGGACGGAATTGTTCTTTAAACGCAATAAGAAACTTATGTTAAGTGTTTTTTTGTGAAAATAAAGCCAATAATGCCATTTTTTGTATTTTGGTACCTGTACTGGTACCAAAATATTGGTATTGAGACAACCCTAATAAAGCCCAATAATCACCTAACAACAACTGTTTACTTGGCATCCACAAAACGTATTTGATAAACATGCCATTATGCTTTGCTGTTATTATGTTTTTTATCTGACATTTCAGGAAAACGACAATGCAAATTCATTCAGACATAATGAAAATACATCTTAGCAATAATCTACAATTACATATTAAATAATACAGCAAAAGCAGCATTCCTTCGCTTTCTCCTTCTCAGATTTACTCAACCGCTTTGTTGCCAAGCAGGAAATATTTGCATAAATGGTCCCCCCCACAACACTGTTCAACCATTGACGAACTAGAACTGACAGAAACTGGAAGAGAGACAAAATGAAAACAAGTTAAGTATTAAAAGAGAAGTGTGCTCATACATCATCGTGGATTTGAAACATTGCTCTGTATCATATTTTAGGTTTAATAAAACTGGTTATGGTTGACCTCAAAATGGTTTGAATTAAAAAAAAAAGTTCCTGTGTGACTGAGATAATTAATAAAAAAGTACAATGAGAAGTGTTTTAATACACATTAATTTTGCATTGGAATCCCTGCTCTGTATTAAATATAAGATCAACTAGACCAGTGCCAAAAGTCTGGTTCACCTTTGAACTGTTTAATCCAAAAATATGGAAAATAAATACGTTGTATTTTTTTCAAGAAGGGTATTTATTTAAAATAAGCATTGTCACTTCTCAGTATTAAATATAATGTTGCGATCTGCTGCTCAGATCTTCACGTGTTTGTTTTTTCATTCTCTGTCTGACCCGTTTATTTCCTGTTTTTATCCATCACTATGGTTACACATCAGTCCACCTGCTAGTCTCGCCCCGCACACCTGCTAATAATTATCACCCTCCTATTTAAGCTCACCTTTTCTGTTCACTCATTCTCGGATCCTAATTTGCCCACGCGCATCAGTGACGACTCTCATCATTCGTATGTATTTTCTCGCTAGCTCTCACGCCAAGCCACTTTATTGTCTAGCTTTCATGCTAAATGTTTTGTTTACTCTTTTGTGTCCTCGTACCAAGTTCTAGTTTTCCTTGTTTTATCCTAGCTTTCACGCTAGCGTCTTTTGTTTACTTTTTCTCTTTACACCAGTATTTTTGTTCATAGACTTTTGTTATTAAATACCCTTTATCTTACCTATGCTGTGTTCTGCTTCGACGCATCCACGGGAAAACCACACCGGCATTACAATGCCGAAGAAGAGTCTTCACAGTAGGATCCGAGCATCAAGTTGTTTTTCCGCGTCGAAACCACGGGAGGAACCCTTCGACTTAGGGTTGTGGTTGGAGCTCGTGGCTTGGGAGCAGGAAAGACTCGACTGTGGGCCTGAAGTCTCCTCCGAAGCCGTTCGCGCTGCCCCGAAGAAGCGGGGGGTCCAGTGGAGAGGTCCCCCGCGCGGCAGTAATGTTCCAGCACCACTTATTCCTCCCCATGGACACAGCAAGTTTCACCCCGTCCAGGATTCACCCGTCATTACCGGTAATCCTGCTTGTTTTTTTTCAAATCATTCCTTAAGCTGCCATGACACTTTTTCTGACACAAGCGATGACGTCATTTGGGGAACGCCCACCGGTGACGCAACACCGGCCTCTGTTGATGACATTTTTTCAGAAGATTTTTTTATTGTGGACGATATATCTCAGCCATTTTCCAAAAACTTGGACAGTAATAATACTTTCACACAGTATCAGGACATTTATATTGATTCTAGTCACCCTCAGTATATTGTTAATTGTCAAGATCAGCCTCCCATTACTTTGGCCCCGCCCACATCTCAGCCTATTTCACGTCCTACCCCTACGTCACCTGATTTTGAAACTGACCTAGAAAAATATAGTCCTGCCTGGATGGACGAGTGGTACAGGAGAGTTTTGATTGAACTGGAGCTGGAGGAGAAATTTCTTGCTGCTCAGAACAATCCTCTCCTCATACAGACTAATGGGGTGGAGTCTGCCCTCCTCCAAACCTCCCACCGCCCGCCCTTACGGTCAGCCTCTATCCAACGGGACCCCGTCTGGAATCCGGGTCTCGAGGGGAGGGCCAGTATTACTACTAAGCCTCCTAGACCTCCACCACCGGTGTTCACCCCTGTTAAACCTGTTAAGCCACTACGGCCTCCTAGACCTCCTCCACCGGTGTTCTCCCCGGTCAAGTCACGCCCTCTTAGACCTCCTCCACCTGTGTTCCGTCCGTGCCCTAGTTCTAGTTTTAGTCACAGTCTCTCTCAGAGTTCGAGTCCCAGCCTTCTTCGTAGCCCATGCTCTAGTCCTACTCGTAGACCGACTTGTAGACTGAGTCGTAGTCCAAGTCCTGGTCCGAGTTTCCGTTCTGATTCTAGTTGTAGTCCTAGTCTTTCTCGTAGTCGTCGTAGTCCTAGTTCCACTCGTAGACTGATCCGTAGTCCGAGTCCTGTTTCGAGTCCGGTCCCGAGTCTTGTTTCTTGCCTTTGTAATATTAGTACTGATTCCCCTCGTGGTCTTAGTCCGAACCCTAGTCCTTACCCAAGTTCTTGTCCGAGCCCCAGTGTTACTGTAAGTCCTAGTCTTTGTCCTAGTCCTTGCCCGAGCACCAGTTTGATTGTTAGTCCCAGTCCTTGCCCAAGCCCTAGTTTGACCGTTTGTCCTAGTTCTTGCCCAAGCCCTGGTATGACTGTAAGTCCTGGTCGTTGCCCAAGCCCTTCTCAAAGCACTAGTGTGATTGTAAGTCCTGGTCCTCTCTCAAGTCCTTGCCCGAGTCCTAGTGTTTGTCTTATCACTCATCATAGTCCTAGTCCTGCTCACAGCCAGTCCCCTAGTTCTCCTCGGCAGACCCCTGTGCCTGCTCCTCGGCTGAAGCCGACACCTGCTCCTCGGCTGAAGCCGACACCTGCTCCTCGGCTGAAGCCGACACCTGCTCCTCGGCTGAAGCCGACACCTGCTCCTCGGCTGAAGCCGACACCTGCTCCCAGTCTGGTTCTCACACCAGCACATGACTCTGACCTGGTTTTCACACCAGAAAATGTTTCTAGCCTTGTTCTCACGCCAGTTTCAGACTCTAAACTGGTTCTCACGCCAGCACCAGTTCCTAAGCTGGAGCCCACTCCGGTACCAGCACCACGACAGGTACCGGTGCCAGCTCCGTGCCGCCAAGCACCGGTGCCAGCTCCGCGCCGCCAAGCACCGCCGACGACGGGGCTGGAGCCCACACCAGCGCCGACGACGGGGCTGGAGCCCACACCAGCGCCGACGGCGGGGCTGGAGCCCACACCAGCGCCGACGGCGGGGCTGGAGCCCACACCAGCGCCGACGGCGGGGCTGGAGCCCACACCAGCGCCGACGACGGGGCTGGAGCCCACACCAGCGTCGACGACGGGGCTGGAGCCCACACCAGCGTCGACGACGGGGCTGGAGCCCACACCAGCACCACCGACGACTCCTGCGGCTCCCAGGCCGCCTCCGACGACTCCTGCGGCTCCCAGGCCGCCTCCGACGACTCCTGCGGCTCCCAGGCCGCCTCCGACGACTCCTGCGGCTCCCAGGCCGCCTCCGACGACTCCTGCGGCTCCCAGGCCGCCTCCGACGCCTTCTTCGGCTGCAGCACCCGCATCATCCTCGCCAGCTGCACTCGGGCCTGCTTTGGCTGCAGTCCCCGTACCCTCGCCTGCTGGGATTTCGGTGCTGAGGCGTCGTCCACCACGTCGACCACGGGCGTGGCCTCTGCGAGGTCATCCTCCTCGCCAGATACTCCCTCCTCCATGTCGGCCACGGATGTGGCCGTGCCCGGGTCGTCCGCCTCGCCGGGCACCTCATCCTGCGAGGCGGCCACTAATGTGGCCTTTTCGAGGTCGCCCGCCAAAACTTTTTCGGCAGCAGCGTTCCACCCGCCGCCGCCACATGATGTGTCCTCGGTGGATTCGGGGACATGCGATCTGGCGACCCTCCACCGTGGCCTCCCTCCGCCCTCCCTTCGTTTGTGAACTTTCTGGTTTTGGGGAGGGGGTTCAAGTTTTGTTTGTTTTTTAAGACATCTGGTATCTGTCTTTTGTTGGGGGGGAATACTGTTGCGATCTGCTGCTCAGATCTTCACGTGTTTGTTTTTTCATTCTCTGTCTGACCCGTTTATTTCCTGTTTTTATCCATCACTATGGTTACACATCAGTCCACCTGCTAGTCTCGCCCCGCACACCTGCTAATAATTATCACCCTCCTATTTAAGCTCACCTTTTCTGTTCACTCATTCTCGGATCCTAATTTGCCCACGCGCATCAGTGACGACTCTCATCATTCGTATGTATTTTCTCGCTAGCTCTCACGCCAAGCCACTTTATTGTCTAGCTTTCATGCTAAATGTTTTGTTTACTCTTTTGTGTCCTCGTACCAAGTTCTAGTTTTCCTTGTTTTATCCTAGCTTTCACGCTAGCGTCTTTTGTTTACTTTTTCTCTTTACACCAGTATTTTTGTTCATAGACTTTTGTTATTAAATACCCTTTATCTTACCTATGCTGTGTTCTGCTTCGACGCATCCACGGGAAAACCACACCGGCATTACAATGCCGAAGAAGAGTCTTCACATATAAGGAATGTAACTCATTCCAGGATACTGGGCGACCTCTGAATTGTTCAGGTTTCCCCAAAAATGGTTATGGTATGGATTAAAAAATATATAGTTTATTCTAAACGTTGAGCCTTAATAGTCAAATATTTTGAATTTCCGCCATTGCATATAGACAGACAGAACACAGATACATCATTATCATTAGTATTATTACATTTGTTATTATCATTATCATTGTTTTGTCACACTTCTTTCAAAAAATGGACGGCCAAACTGGACAAATTAAAAAAAAAATACATTTAAACTATACTTACTTAGGTATTTAAGTATTTTATTTACTTTCTGTCATTAATGCATTATAATTGGAATGAAATACATAAATGTGTAATTAAATGTGTCATTAAATGAGTTAAAAATGTCATAATTTAAATAATATTACCATATCTCCTTGAATTGCCGCAGGGCATATAGTATGCGCCTGCCTTGAATTACTGCCGGGTCAAACTCGCTTCGCAAAATAATTAGCGCATGCTCAGTATTACCGCCTGGTCAAACTCGTGATGTCACGAGTGACACTTCCCCTGTCATCATTTTCAAAATGGAGGAGTCTGATTTCAATACTGGTAATTTGAAATCGCATAAAAGGAAGAAGACTAAGAGCTATTCAGTAGGATTTAAGGTCCAAGCTTACATCACACTCAATTTTTTACTACACGCCTTTGGTAAGTGCCGGAGTGAGAAGAGGTTTTAAATTAATTAGCGCATGCTTACTTTTACTGCAGGCCTTTGGTAAGCGCAGGAGTGAGAAGAGGTTTTAGAATAATTAGCGCATGCTTACTTTTACCGCATGCCTTTGGTAAACGCAGGATTGAGAAGAGGTTTTAAATTAATTGATCGCCCTGGCGGCAATTCAAGGAAATACGGTAATTACACTTTGCATTACTTCATTAATTATTTCAAAATTGTATTATTTCACAATTGAATTAATTAGTGCTTTCATTATTATCCATTGAATTGACTAATGATACATTTTTAAAATGTTTTAAATATTTGTTGAATTTTTTACCCACTTGGTTCTTGATACACAAATAGCGTCATGTGAAAAGTCAAAGTGCTTGATGACAGCCACAGTTTAAACCTGGAACAGATCACCTCTCATTATTCCCAATGGTATTTTTTAATGACAATTTTTCTTCTCCAAGTTTTGTAAACACGTCTTATAGTTAAAGGGGAACATTATCACAATTTCAAAAGGGTTAAAAACAATAAAAATCAGTTCCCAGTGGCTTGTTGTATTTTTTGAATTTTCTTTCAAAATTTTACCGGTCCCGGAATATCCCGAAATAAAGCTTTTAAGTGCCTTGTTTTCGCTATCTTCGAAACCACTATCCATTTCCCTGTGACGTCATACAGTGCTGCCAATACAAACAACATGGCGGTTACCACAGCAAGATATAGCGAGATTAGCTCGGATTCAGACTCGGATTTTAGCGGCTTAAGCGATTCAACAGATTACGCATGTATTGAAACAGAGGGTCGGAGTATGGAGGCAGATAGCGAAAACGAAATTGAAGAAGAAATTGAAGCTATTGTGCGAGTAGCTATTGACGCTATTCGGCCATAGCGTGGGTGTACCTAATAAAGTGGCCCATAGCATGGCTGCCTTATTAGCATCGCCGGTAAAATGTGCAGACCAAACGATCAGGACTTTCGCATCTTGTGACACTGGAGCAACTTAAATCCGTCGATTGGTAAGTGTTTGTTTCGCATTAAATGTGGGTATCTAGTTTCAAATGTACATACAGCTAGCGTAAATAGCATGTTAGCATCGATTAGCGTAGTATGTTAGCATCGATTAGCTGGCAGTCATGCCGTGACCAAATATGTCTGATTAGCACATAAATCAACAACATCAACAAAACTCACCTTTGTGATTTTGTTGACTTTATCGTTGCAAATGCATCTGCAGGTTATCCATACATCTCTGTGCCATGTCTGTTTTAGCATCGCCGGTCAAATGTGAAGACACTCTGGCACATTAAATGGGGGTCTGGCGGCAGATTTCTTGCCAGTGGTGCAACTTGAATCCCTCCCTGTTAGTGTTGTTACACCCTCCGACAACACACCGACGAGGCATGATGTCTCCAAGGTTCCAAAAAATAGTTGAAAAAACGGAAAATAACAGAGCTGAGACCCGGTGTTTGTAATGTGAAAATGAATATGGCGGGTGTGTTACCTCGGTGACGTCACATTCTGACGTCATCGCTAAAAGACCGATAAACAGAAAGGCGTTTAATTTGCCAAAATTCACCCATTTAGGGTTCGGAAATCGGTTAAAAAAATACATGGTCTTTTTTCTGCAACATCAAGGTATATATTGACGCTTGCATAGGTTTGGTGATAATGTTCCCCTTTAAACTTATCCGACCTGTGTCGTCCCACAGCCATGCCGTTCATCATCTCCATGCTGCTGGCCAGCCTCAACAGCTGCTGCAACCCTTGGATCTACATGTGCTTCGCGGGTCACCTCTTTCAAGACTTTAGGCAGAACTTCTTCTGCTGCTCTGCGCGCTACCTCAAGTCCTCGCGGTGCCGCTGCGAGCACGACTTGGACTCCAGTCACAAGAGCAACTCGTCTACCTTTGTCATCAAGAGCACGAGCAGCCAGAGGAGCATCACACAGACGTCCAGCACATGACTTCCTCTGAGGCTGCACATTGGACACAATGATGGCATGTACAGTAATAGGTATTTTCTAAGTAACTGTGGACCGAGCCAGCATTTCTCTTGATGATTTTTCCTGATCTTTGATGTACAAAGTGTATACAGACACAACATTAGGTACAGCTGCACACATTTTTATCCTTATTGGATGTAATAATTGGATGCATCACTTTGGCATCATAAAACATCCTTGGGTAAATTAAGTAATTTCATGACATTGCTTATTCCGTTGTAAGGTAATTGTTTATGTGTGATCATCGCCTCTCAAGTGCTTTCTTGCAACCATGTAAACATACATATACTGTACTGTATATATGTAAACATATGAAGTCTGTCACTGGCAATGGAAAATATGATGAAGACAATAAAGTGCATCTCAGGTTGTTTGACCACATAAGGCTGAGCAGAAACATCCAGTCTACAAATAACTGCTACAGCTATTAGATATAAGCCACACAGGCAATCTAAGGGAAGCTGCAATGATGATCGGGGAAAAAGATTATCTTAAGAATATATATACATATATATGTATATATGTGTACAGTATATATATATGTATACACACACATATTTGTGTACATATGTATATATATATATATATATATATATAAATATATATATATATATATATATATACATATGTATATATATATATATATATATATATATATATACATATGTATATATATATATATATATATATATATATATATATATATATATATATATATATATATATATATATATGTTCATCATAGATGTATTTCCACTGTTAGAGACGTCATCTAAGAATAATCCGGAAATAACATTGTATGATTTTTTTAATGATTTAGTTGTATGTTACTGGGGTTCATAAGTATTTGCACACATGTGAATCAGCAATAATTATGACTCTCAAAGAGTTGTCAGTTTACCTTAAAAAAGTCCACCTTGACCCCACAACTAATCACCCACCCACCACACCTTAGAGCTCATTAAAGACCTACTGAAATGAGATTTTCTTATTTAAACGGGGATTGCTGGTCCATTCTATGTGTCATACTTGATCATTTTGCGATATTGCCATATTTTTGCTGAAAGGATTTAGTAGAGAACATCTATGATAAAGTTCGCAACTTTTGGTCGCTAAGAGAAATGCCCTGCCTCTACCGGAAGTCGCAGACGATGACGTCACCCGTTGAGGACTCCTCACATCCTCACATTGTTTTTAATGGGAGCCTCCAACAAAACGAGCTTTTCGGACCGAGAAAACGACAATTTCCCCATTAATTCGAGCGAGGATGAAAGATTCGTGTTTGAGGATATTGATAGCGACGGACTAGGAAAAAAAAAAAAAAAAAAATCAAGTTAAAAAAAAAACGTGATTGCATTGGGACGGATTCAGATGTTTTTAGACACATTTACTAGGATAATTCTGGGAAATCCCTTATCTTTCTATTGTGTTGCTAGTGTTTTAGTGAGTTTAATAGTACCTGATGGTTGGAAGGGTGCGTGCACGGGTGTCTTGAGGCCAGTGTCTGATGGAAGTCGACGGCAGCTCTATGGGCGGCACAACGTCAGCTGATCTCCAGTAAGTGGTGACTTTTTACCACAATTTTCTCACCGAAAACTGCTGGTTGACATGTGGTCGGGATCCATGTTCGCTTGACCGCTCTGATCCATAGTAAAGCTTCACCCCCGGGAATTTTAAACAAGAAATCACCGTGTGTTTGTGTGGCTAAAGGCTAAAGCTTCCCAACTCCATCTTTCTACTTTGACTCCTCCAATATTAATTGAACAAATTGCAAAAGATTCAGCAACACATATGTCCAAAATACTGTGTAATTATGCGGTTAAAGCAGACGACTTTTAGCTGTGTGTGTGCGCAGCGCTAATATTTCCTAACAGTCCATGACGTCACGCGTACACGTCATCATCATTCATTTTAGATTGCAATTTAGTAAATTAAAAAGGCCGTATTGGCATGTGTTGCAATGTTAATATTTCATCATTGATATATAAACTATCAGACTGCGGGGTCGGTAGTAGTGGGTTTCAGTAGGCCTTTAAAGTCACTTTTGCAGCCCACAGTCAGTCAAGGTCCAACTGCTACCATGGGCAAGACCAAAGAGCTGTCGAAAGAGGCCAGAGACAAAATTGTAGAGCTCCACAAGGCTGGAAAAGGCTATGGGACATTTGGGAAGCAGCTTGGTGAGAATAGATCAACTGTTGGAGCAATTGTTGGAAAATGGAAGAGGCTAATCATGACTGCTAATCAACCTGCGACTCGGGCTCCATGCAAGATCTCTACTCGTGGGGCATCACTGATGATAAGAAAAGTGAGGAATCAACCCAGAACTACACAGCAGGAGCTGGTGAATGAGCTTGGACCACTTTTTCCAAGGCTACTATCAGTTGAACACTGCGGCGTAGTGGTTTAAAACAATGCATTGCACGGAAGGTTCCCAGTCCATGTCCAGGCCCGTCTGAAGTTTGCCAATGGCAATCCAGAGGAGTCATGGGACAACGTCATGTGGTCAGATGAGACCAAAATATAACTTTTTGGTACGAGTGCACTGTATTATTATTATTGGGGGCGGCATGGCGTAGTGGGTAGAGCGGCCGTGCCAGAAACCTGAGGGTTGCAGGTTCGCTTCCCACTTATTGACATCCAAAACGCTGCCGTTGTGTCCTTGGGCAGGACACTTCACCCTTGCCCCCGGTGCCGCTCACACTGGTGAATGAATGATGAATGAATGATTGGTGGTGGTCGGAGGGGCCGTAGGCGCAAACTGGCAGCCACGCTTCCGTCAGTCTACCCCAGGGCAGCTGTGGCTACAGATGTAGCTTACCACCACCAGGTGTGAATGAATGATGGGTGAATGGGGTCATGTATTGAGATATTTTGGCCAAAGACCTCCTTCCCTCAGTCAGAGCATTGAAGATGGGTCAACATGAAGCACACAGCCGGGATGAGTGGCTCCAACTCAGCATACAAGGTTCTAGAGTAGCCTCGCCAGTTTCCAGATCTAAATCATATAGGACATCTTTGGAGGGAGCTGAAACATTGTGTTGCTCAGCGTCTGCCCGGAAACTTACAGATCTAGAGAAAATGTGTGTGGAGGAGTGGGCCAAAATCCCTGTTGCTGTGTGTGCAAACCTGCTGAAGAACTATAGGAAACGTTTGACCTCTGTAATTGCATTCTGCACTAAATATTCACACTGATGTTCTCATGTGTGCAAATACTTATGAACCCCGGTAACATACAAATAAATCATAATAAATCATACAATGTGATTTCTGGATTTTTCTTTTTGAAAGATGTCTCTTAGAGTGAAAATACATCAATGATGAACATTTCAGACCTCTCCCTAATTTCTAAGTGGGAGGGTGTGCAATTACTTGTGGATCTCACTGTATATATATATATACATATATATATATATGTGTTTGTGTGTGTGTGTGTGTACAGTACAGGCCAAAGTTTGGACACACTTTCTCATTCGATGTGTTGTCTTTATTTTCATGACTATTTACGTTGTAGATTGTCACTAAAGGCGGAGTTATCCATCCATCCATCCATCCATCCATCCATCCATCAGGTCGGGTCGCGGGGGAAGCAGTCCAAGCAAGGAAGCCAAGACTTTCCACTTCCCAGCCACTTCGTCCAGCTCTTCCCGGGGAATCCCGAGGCGTTCCCGGGCCAGCCGGGAGACATAGTCTTCCCAACGTGTCCTGGGTCTTCCCCGTGGCCTCCTACCGGTTGGACGTGCCCTAAACACCTCCCTAGAGAAGCGTTCGGGTGGCATCCTGTCCAGATGCCCGAACCACCTCATCTGGCTCCTCTTCATGTGGAGGAGCAGCGGCTTTACTTTGAGCTCCCCCCGGATGACAGAGCTTCTCACCCTATCTCTAAGGGAGATACCCGCGACCCGGCGGAGGAAGCTCATTTCGGCTGCTTGTACCCGTGATCTTGTCCTTTCGGTCATAAGCCAAAGCTCATGACCATAGGTGAGGATGGGAACGTAGATCGACCGGTAAATTGAGAAATTTGCCTTCCGGCTCAGCTCTTTCTTCACCACAACGGATCGATACAGCGTCCGCATTACTGAAGATGTTAACACCGATCCGCCTGTCGATCTCACGATCCACTCTTCCCTCACTCGTGAACAAGACTCCGAGGTACTTGAACTCCTCCACTTGGGGCAGGGTCTCCTCCCTAACCCGGAGATGGCACTCCATCCTTTTCCGGGCGAGAACCATGGACTCGGACTCGGAGGTGCTGATTCCCATCCCAGTCGCTTCACACTTGGCTGCGAACCGATCCAGTAAGAGCTGAAGATCCTGGCCAGATGAAGCCATCAGGATCACATCATCTGCAAAAAGCAGAGACTTAATCCTGCAGCTACCAGAATGGATCCCCTCAACGCCTTGACTGTGCCTAGAAATTCGGTCCATAAAAGTTATGAACATAATCAGTGACAAAGGACAGCCTTGGTGGAGTTATGTACTTAACAAAAAAGGTGAAATAACAGAACACATGTTTTAATTCTAGTTTCTTCAAAATAGCCACCCTTTGCTCTGATTACTGCTTTGCACACTTTAGGTATACTCTTGATGAGCTTCAAGAGGTAATCACCTGAAATGGTTTTGATGCCTTCAGTGACAATCTACTAATAATAGTCATGAAAATAAAGAAAACCCTTTGAAGGCGGTCCAAACTTTTGCCCTGTACTATATATATATAAATAAATATATATATATATATATATATATATATATATATATATATATATATATACATATATATATATATATATGTATATATATATATATATATATATATATATATATATATATATATATATATATATATATATATATATATATATATATACATATACATATATATATATATATAGATATAGATATACTTCCAGGTTATTCAGTCGATCTGTTTGTTTTGTCTTATCTTACAAAGACGTCTCATCCAAGGAGGCTTCATCAGTTCATGCTCATAGTTTAGACATGCCCTTAGATTAGTCAGTTCTAGCCTTTGACTTCAATTGGTCGGATTTTGTCAAGGAGCTGGTGCCAAAATTCCAAATTTTTATTCCAAAACCAGGAGGGAATGCCTGGGCAAGGATGATTTTGCCCTATTGTAGTGAAAAACAACTGCTTTGATGCAAAACAAGCAATCCTCACTGTCAAAGCCAACGACAGTCTTTGAAGTGTACTTCTCCCTCGTTAGCATTGAGCTATTGTGTGGCAGAACGATCGCTGTGGATCGACTACTACCAGTCCAAACTCGTCGGAATCACCCACGTTAGAATTCCATTCAGTTGTAAACAAATGGCACAAAAAATTTGCATTCTGGTCACATTCAGAATGTGACCCGCGACCACGAGAGGTACACGCAATATAAAATGGATTGATGGAAACGTAAAAAAACTACTTTCCGTATAAAAATTAAAATACATGTTCTTAATGAGATTGCAGTCATCTCTATTTAGCAAGCATAATGTATTCTATTTCTAGAAAACATACTCAAATATTTTATTCAAATGGACTCAACTTCACAAATGTACTCCTTAACTTCCCTCAGTGGAATAACGCATGATAAGTCACAAATATTGATTGAACTTCGCTCATTACTCTTTCTGAAGATGCGCAACAGCAGCCTCTAGTGAGGAACTATTTTACGCACCTTAGTGTGAAAATGAAACACCCTGATACATTAACTTATGAACACGATGTACTCGTTTAATCGTCATACAAATGGTGAATTGGAAAAATCAAGTCTTCTAAGTAACACTGTAAAGGGCCTGAACTTCTAAGAATGCGTTGTGTGTAAAATAATACTGAAGTATTAAAGTGGTGCAGACTGGTTGTACGTTTTTGCACATACTACCAGCATTATGTGCCCATGGAAACACTCATGCTTCCTCTGGGGTTTTGCTATACTGCACTACCAGCACACCTTTTCTGCAATATAGAATCGCAATATAGACAACAGAAACTATATTTAGCGCATTGACGATGCACCCTGCAGGCGGTCGACCATCAGAACACGGCAGTGCATTTATGTGTCTACAATGATTCAAGCATAAGTAAATGCATATTACAAAACATGTTTTCATATCGGAGCTACAGTATATTATAGCAATATATTTCCTATATGAAAGTATGTACATTATTAAAAAAACACCAGCATACACCAAAACGCATCAATTGAATGTGTTTTAATCAGCCCCTTAAGTCATTCAGCAGCTATACAATTAAAACATGTTATTTCAGAATATATGTGTCACGATTGGGTCGTTCTCCCAGGATGCAGATGGAAAAACTCCGGATGAAGCGTGCAGGTAGGATATGATTTATTCCTCATAAATCATACCACATACAAAATACAGGGAACGAACAAAAAAAATGTGTGCTGATTGTACGGGGAGCTAAGTTAAAACTTAGCACAGGAATCAAAAATAAACAAGCATAGAAACGAGAAGCAAGGTAAACATCCAAAGTAGGATATTGCATAAAGCAAACAAGGCAGCCAGATCGAGTGTGGCGCACAACGTGAATAAGTGGCTCTCTGACTAGGGCCCAACAGCAGGTGAGTGTGCCGAACACTAATCAGAGGCAGGTGAAACTAATCAACACCCATGGTAACCAAAACACAAACCCAGGGGTGCTGAAAACAGAACTGAGGTAGTGGAAGTAAATAATAATAATAGAACAAAACTAAACAAAACATGATCCGGGCAACGAATCATGATGTGTGCAGCTTCAAATGACTTCCGGACATCTTGAAAGTGATTCTGGACCACCATTTGTCGCCTCAGGAAGGGGAAGCAGTGCTCTGTCAACACCATGTATGGTGAGGATGATGTACCTCCTCAATCCCCCCAGCACGTCTTCACAGTGCCTGGGCTCTCCTATTTCTAGAGCAGAAGTTGCTGAGGTAGTTTAAAAGCTCCTCAGTGGCAAGGCCCCTGGGGTGGATGAGATGTGTTTGGAGTTCCTTAAGGCTCTGTATGCTGTGGGGCTGTCTTAGTTGACAAGACTCTGCAACATTGCATGGACATCTGGGGCATCTGGATTGGCAGACTGGGATGGTGACTCCTTTCTTTGATTAGAGGAACCAGAGGGTGTGTTCCAACTATTGTGGGATCAGACTTCTCAGCCTTCCCGATAAGGTCTATTCAGAGGTACTGGAGAGGAGGCTATGCGGCATGGCCGAACCTCGGATTCAGGAGGAACAGTGTGGTTTTCGTCCTGGTCGTGAACTGTGGACCAGCTCTATACTCTTGGCAGGGTCCTTTAGGGTGCATGGGAGTTTGCCCAACCAGTCTACATGTACTATGTGGACTTGAAGAAGGCATTTACTGTGTCCCTCGGGAAGTCCTGTGGGGAGTGCTGAGAGAGTATGGGGTATTGGACAGTCTGATTTTGGGGTTTGCTCCCTGTATGATCGCTGTCCGAGCTAGGTCCGCATTGCCGGCAGTAAGTCAGACCCGTTTCAAGTGAGGGTTGGACTCTGCCAAGGCAGCCATTTGTCACCAATTCTGTTCATAATTTTTATGTACAGAATTTCTAGGTGCAGTCTGGGCGTTAATGGGATCCGGTTTGGTGGATCTGCATCCACCAAACCAGATCCCTTCAACGTCTCTGCTTTTTGCTGATGATGTGTTCCTGATGGCTTCACATGGCCAGGACCTTCAGCTGTCACTGGATGGGTTCGCAGCCGAGCGTGAAGTGACTGGGCTGAGAATCAGCACCTCCAACTCCGAGTCCATGGTTCTCGCCCGTAAGGGTGGAGTCACATCTTTGGGTTAATGAAGAGATTTTGCCCTAAGTAGAGGAGTTTATGTTCCTTGGAGTCTTGTTCACGAGTGAGGGAAGAGTGGATTGGGAGATCGACAGGCAGATCGACAGGCAGATCGACAGGCGGATCTGTGCGGTGTCTTCAGTAATGCGGATGCTGTATCGAGCCGTTGTGGTGAAGAAGGAGCTGAGCCGAAAGGCAAAGCTCTCAATTTACCAGTCAATATACGTTCCCATCCTCACCTATGGTTTTTAGCTTTGGCCGAAAGGACAAGATCCTGGGTACAAGCAGCCAAAGTGAGTTTCCTCCGCCTTAGAGATAGGGTGAGAAGTTCTGACATCCGTGAGGAGCTCATTGTAAAGCTGCTACTCCTCCACATCGAGAGGAGCCAGATGAGGTGGTTCAGGCATCTGGTCAGGATGGCACCCGAACGCCTCCATAGGGAGGTGTTTAGGGCACATCCGACCGGTAGGAAGCTACGGGGAAGACCCAGGACACGTTGGGAAGATTATTTCTCCCAGCTGGCCTTGGAACGCCTCAGGATTCCCCGTGAGGAGCTGAAGGAAGTGGCTGGGAGAGGAAAGTCTGGGCATGCCTACTTAGCGGTTAGGGTTATGCGTTAATGCGACACAACCCCGAATAAGCGAAATAAAATGGATGGATGGACGGATGGTAAGTGGATTGTTTGGTTTGTCTTAGAGGACGTGGTCTGCGACACCACCTGTCTCCCACATACAACACTATCTTTTCAACCATTCCTAAAACACTCTGTAATATTGTCTCTAACAAATAACAGGAGTTACAAACTCTGTGCTCCCAGAAGGTGACCAGAAAGCCATTTGGCACCAGCGGCGAAACTAGATCTGATCAATCTAAGTCTATGATCATGAACGAATGAAGCCTACGCGGATGAGCGGTAAAACGTTTTCCAAGAAAAACCAAACAGTCCAGTTGCGATCGATTGAATGCCCTGAGAAGTTAATAAATCCACTCCCTCCCATTTAAAAAAAATGTTTTCATTAGCGCTTTTATATTTGCCTCTGAACCTTTCAAAATACACCCAAATCTGCACTAATGCAAGTAAATAAACGGTAGCCTAATGGAACTCCAGACCATTGCCTGAAACCCAAGAAGTGCTTTTAGGTCACTTGATTGCAGAGAACAGGACAGAAGAAGCAGGTTATTTGTCACGGCCGGGGCGCTTTGGAATGCGCCCTCATCCTTGCGCTCTGCTTGTCGTGCCTCGGGACGCGCTCACGGCCGCGCGAATCCAGGAGCGCGCCGTGCGCGTCTCTGCCCAGCAGCAGCCGCCAGCTGCAATCGTTCACCAGCAATCAACACACCTGTCCATCGCTCGCCGGAGTATAGCCTTCCGTACCTTCCCTGTGTTCATCCCCGAGTCACGCTGTGTGTCGTGTGCTCCTGGATCTTCCCTGTCTTCCTCGTGCTTCCTGGTTTTTGACTCCTCGCTCGCCCTGGACAACGACGACTCCCTCCTGCCACGCGACCACGCTTCCGCCCCTGGACAACCCTGCCTGCCTTGCCCTTACCTGACAGCACCACTTCTCTCAACACGCACCTCCAACACTTACGGTAAAATCCCTCCAGTTAAATTCTACAGATAGCCTTTCATCATACACTTTTTGATCTTGTTCACACTCCATTTCCCTAGTTTATATTATTGTTTCATTATTATATATATATAATAAATCGTTAAACATCACGCCCCTTGGTGTCAGTCTGCCATCATCTTCTCTTGCAAACCATAACATTATTGTCATAAATAAAGGATTACACTTTCGCACACTCAGTAACAAAGTGGGCAGTTTACATAGAGTACTTATTAAAGTGTACTTCCAGAAGTATTCCATTTGAGACACAGCATAAGACTATTGGGTGTCATCAGCGTAAATGTCCACTTTGTTATCGAATCACCAGCATATATATTTAAAAATGAGGGACATTTCTGTGATATATGTTAGTCTGGTCTTTCCACCAGACATGCATGTCTGGCAGGGGAGGTTCTAGGCATGCTTTTATGAGGGGGCAGCATGTGTACACATCATGCTCCAGCACTTTTTTTTCTGTGCTTATAGTAACGATGCTTTCTTCATTGAAATGGGTCTTTAGCTATGTGTCCAACCCCAACCTGGAGTAGTGGATTGCACTTTGTCAGGCCTCTACCTTCAGACCTGTCCAACTTGGGTGTGCCACCTGAAAACTAAGCTGCTGCTGGTATAGTTCTTACGGTCACTGAGGCCCGCAAACCCCCTGACCACAATAAGGTGGCAGTCCCTCAGGGGGGGAACTGAAAAATACAAATAAAAATAAATGAATCAAAAAACAAAACATCCTTCATCCAGTTTTTATCAACCAACAACATAACATTTATCCTAACTGGATGGCCTAACTCTCAAATAAATGTTGACCCAAAGTAAGACTTCACACACTACAGTCAGTATTTACAAAACTGAAAGGTAGTCTGATGAATAATGATAAAAAATAATCTCAAACTAATTTATAAAACAGAACATGGGCACTCATCTGGGCACAAAATTAATTCACTCCAATGCAGGGGCGTCATTAGACCTAATACTGTACTGGGGCACACCTGGGGCACAAATAATTCATGTGAGCGCGCAAAGCGCGCAAGCAAAAACATTTTTAGCACTTATTTATCATAAAAAATACATAAATAATGCTTTAAACTATGAAATCATATCAGATTATGCTGTATGGATCTTTGATTAACCACCTGAAATTAACTAATGCATTTGACCTACTTGCGCACTTTTTTACTCCAGACTTCTAAACTGCTACTGGTAAAAGCAAAAAGGAAGAGCAATGAATCTTTTTGAAATATATATTGCAGTAATCATCTGCAAATTTAACATCTACAAAATTAAAACAAAAAATAAAGCACCCCTACATCTCTGGGTTCTTTTATATTATTTAATTTCCATTTATGGCAATGTGGCTAATCCTATTTCAGATACACAAAACTATAAAATATACACAAAACAATAAAACCACAGTAGTAGAATAAATGAACAACTGTTGTGTGTCTGTTTAGGGAATCATTTTCTGAGAAGTAAACTGTAACGTCTCATTTTCATTTTTGCAAAGTGGTCAATCACTCTGGACAGACATGGAAATATTACAGTAACTGTTATACAGTTGACCAGTGGTTCCCAACTGCTGGGTCGTGACATAAAAGTGGATTGTGTGTCATTTTCAGTGAGTCGCAGTCAGATGTGTGCATGACAAAAAAAAGTTTAGGGAGAAAAAAATCAAATTGTGGCAACAAAACCAGATATTTTTAGCCATTTTTCTAGTGACTATTAGTTAGTATTTTAGCAAAAGGCAAACCGACTAACAAGTTGGAGGAGGACTCAGGACAGACATGGAAATACGTTTTTTTTAAAATCTAAATGGGGCAACAAAACCCGATATTTTCAGCCATCTTTCTGAAAACAAATACAGAAATGTTACTATTTTTTCAGGAAACAAAATCAAATGCTTTAGCTGTAGCCATTTTCTGGTGACAAAACAAGATTATTTTAGTCAAAGTCACACCGATTAACAAGACAAGTCTACTGTGCTATTTTTCTGTGAAATAAACTTGAATGATTTAAAAATTTGGCTCACGACTTGATGATATGAAAAAATGTTTTTCTTCCTGAAGATAAACCATTTGAGAAGCACTCAACTCACACTTGCTTACTCCAAATCATCATTGATGCAGAACCAGCAGACAATAACCAACATTATGTTTCATGTTCATTGGAAATTCCCCCGACAGCTCGTACAGCAAATGAATGTTTGTCTTGATACAAGGAATAACGTTAGCTAACTTAGCATCAACTTAAGACAATGATGTTGCCTAGCTTGCTGGGACTTCACTTACATCTCTCATTGCTCACTTCTTCTCTGCTGCGGGCGAATAACTTTCTTAAATCCCTGTAGGAGTTACAGTTTGAGTCAAATCAAAATCAAAATATTGTAATTAACAAATTGTTGTTGGCTAACGTCACCTACCTCACGCAGTGATTCGAATCCCCCCCCCCCCCTCTCTCTCTCTCTCTCTCAACCGAAGTCTCGATCCACACGTGAATAAATTACCATTATAAGTAGCCATGTGCTCACTGTTTTGTGGAGTGAATACAGTAGCAATCAATTACCAAAGTAAGTAGTATGTGCGCTGTTGTCTATGTTATGTAGACTTAAAACTCTGAAGCGTTTTTTTTTTAATTGGTGAAATTTTTACTGGGGCACTGCAGATCAACAGTGGGGCACGTGCCCCAGTGAAATATGTCTGGCTACGCCCCTGCTCCAATGTATGTGTGTTGCCCACTTGCTTGTAAATTGATGAAAACGGCACTGTTTTTCTTTTTAGGTGTCTTGGTCATATCAAATGAAACTTATAATTTGTTTATTGCAAAATGTAGATTGAAACATTAAAGGTTGACTATGTAGAATTACAAGAAAAACAACAGAAAAAGAATTCCAGCAGTCGATTTCCAGAGTAAAACGGGCCGTTGCTAGGGACTCCGCTCTGAACAGAGGACAGCAGAGGAGGACTGCTAAGCAGGATATATATACCTTATGTTTCATATTTACCATCATTAACAGCATCATAAATGACTTGTAGCTTGTTACAGGGACAGTTGAGGCTCTCTGCCTTCCAAACCACTGCTGCTCAGAGCCTCCGCTGTCACTGCTCTCGTCAAGTTGTAAAAAAAAAAAAAAAAAAAAAAGGAACTCTGTAGCACCGAAAGTCCGCGACGATAAACGTGTTTATGACAGATAAGACTACACAAATACACCCATCCTAACAAGTGTATGATAAATGTAGACAACTTTTCCTTTTCTTTTACTTTCATACTGCAACAGTGATTGGATGTTTAATGAGGGCTAAGGGGTGTGTGCGGGTGTGTGTCTGCTGCGCAGCCTGTGGAATGGTGAATACACGCACAGCGGAGGGAGGGATGAGAGGGAAGCCGACATTACTATATCGTGTGTGTCCCTTTTTCGGCGGATTTTTCCGCTAGTGCAGATAATTTTGTCAATTTGTAATGTAGTAATTTTGTGAGTTTATTAAAATTTGCTTTATCAAATTTAGATTTGAGGGGGCAAGACATTTATTTAAGGGGGCTCTGCCCCCTCTTGCCCCTGCGTAGAGCCGGCCATGATGTCTGGTGCCCTATGGTGCGACCATATTATTTAATAGGCGTGCTTTTATTTTGAAAGCCTGAGTTGACCGTTAACCTTAACATCAGTTTACATTAATTATTGAAATGTAAGGATTTGCACCTGGGGATAGGTTGATTGGCAACACTAAATTGACCCTGGTGTGTGAATGTGAATGTGAATGTTGTCTATCTATCTGTGTTGGCCCTGTGATGAGTTGGCGACTTGTCCAGGTTATACCCCGCCTTCTGCCTGAATGCAGCTGAGATAGGCTCCAGCACCCCCGCGACCCCAAAAGGGACAAGCGGTAGAAAATGGATGGGTGCATGGATTTCGATAAGAAATGGAAAGTCCCTGAGAAAATGGGATTGACAGGTTTTTGTTTTGTTTATGTTTTTAATTTAAAAAAAAAAGCATATTTAGGATGTAATAGCTCAGAATTTAATTTTTTCAAGAAACTACAAATTGTCACAATCAATTAAAAGCATGTACTTTCAAAACCGTTACATTGTGATAAATGCTTTTCATGTTGAACATCACACACTTTGATGTTTTTATTGCAATTTTCAAGCATTTGGGGATTTTAAAGCGAGGTTTCATGAAAAAAACAAGTTTACACTCTCACTGTGGGAACTAAAATAAATAAATCATTAAAAAAAAAAAGATAATTCAAGCTGCTGCACCTTAACATGAATGGTAAATAATACTTTGAAAACTCCTGGCTAATGTTGATTTCTTTTAATCCATTTATTCAGAATCAGAATCAGGAAGTGTAATTTTTGTACAAAATTATACTAATGTGGTGAAACTCCTTGAGCATAAGAACATCTGTTGTAGAAAAAGGGAGGAGAGCTTGTTCGGCAACAATTTTTTGAGTTTTCAGACTTCTTTGCGCAAAGCCACGCGCACGCTGCTGAAGATCTTGCCGAGGGCTTTGAAGAAAGGGTCGCAGAAGGTCTGAATGCAGAGCGAGTAGATGCGACTGATGCACTGCGACTCGATCAGGCAGCTCTTGATGCAGGGCACCACCGCCCAGATGTGGAGGAAAGAGATGAAGGCGAACAGGAAGCCCCACAGCAGGGCCACGGGGATGCCAAAGATGGCCGACAGGATGCGGTAGCACCAGTACTTGGACACAGTGAAGGTGGTGTAGCTCAGCTTCCAGACACCGTCCAGGCTGTGCGTACCGTCTGGCTCTGCTATCACGTCCTCAAACTCCACCTGGGAAGAAATGCGATGATTGACGTGCTTGCATTAGTAATTGGATTCAAATGTTGTTGTGCGTATGACAAATATGTTGTAGCTTGTGATCGACTTGTTTTGGGTCATTACCCTTCTCCTCGTGTGTGTGTCCCAGACTACCATGTGCCAGTTAATAAAAAGTTTTTCTTTTCAACATACAAGTGTGTTTATGCAAATGGCTCAACTGTTGTGCGTTATGACAAATGTCGTGTAATGTCGTGATGTGTATTTCTGGTGTTGTCATCCTCGTCCGGGCAGAAGGGTGATGTCGGAGACGCTTTACTGAAACAAAAGTTGCTTTATTACAAGCGAGCGTAATTTTACAGGACTGCAGTACCTGGAGGAGGTCATGTGGAAACAAATTGCATTCCTAACTTGGAGGAGACAAACCACCTTCTTATATTCCTTCTTTCTCTGTTTGGGTGTGTGTTAATTCAGGAGAGTACAACCTGACCATGTAAGGAGATGTTCATGTGTAAGTGACCGGAAAACAACCTCTATATGTGTGTGTAACTTCAAAGTTGACATGAAGATAGACATAGCGTCTTTCCTCCAGGGTAGAGCTATCACTTTTGCATTCATCCATCCATCCGTTTTCTGCCGCTTATTCCCTTTTGGTGTCGCGGGGGGCGCTGGTGCCTATCTCAGCTTCAATCGGGTACCCCCTGGACAAGTCGCCACCTCAACTTTTGCATTCCAAAGTCTGAATTTATTGTCCTCTTCTCGTGAGAGAGTTAACCCAGTCCATTTGCGGATGTCCAAATAAGACTCCTTAATTCAAATGGTAAATGGGTTGTACTTGTACAGCGCTTTTCTACCCCTTTTTAAGGAGCCCAAAGCGCTTTGACAGTATTTCCACATTCACCAATTCACACACACATTCACACACTGATGGCGGGAGCTGCCATGCAAGGTGCTCACCAGGACCCATCAGGAGCAAGGGTGAAGTGTCTTGCCCAAGGACACAACGGACGTGACTAGGATGGTAGAAGGTAAGGATTGAACCAGTAACCCTCAGACTGCTGGCACAGCCACTCTACCAACTTCGCCACGCCGTGGACTCAACAATTATTTACTTAAGCCTGGAGGTTCGCTTTCTCCAAGTTGAATATAAACATTCACCATATGTTTAACATCAATCCATCCATCCATTTTCTACTGCTTATTCCCTTTTGGGGTCGCGGGGGGCACTGGCGCCTATCTCAGCTACAATCGGGCGGAAGGCGACGTACACCCTGGACAAGTCGCCACCTCATCGCAGGGCCAACACAGAAAGACAGACAACATTCATACTAACATTCACACACTAGGGCCGATTTAGTGTTGCCAATCAACCTATCCCCAGGTGCATGTCTTTGGAGGTGGGAGGAAGCCGGAGTACCCGGAGGGAACCCACGCATTCACGGGGAGAACATGCAAACTCCACACAGAAAGATCCCGAGCGTGGTATTGAACCCAGGACCTTCGTATTGTGAGGCAGACGCACTAACCTCTCTTCCACCGTGAAGCCATATGTTGAACATAATGATTCAATTAATTCACTTAAGATACTTGTGATTGATTTGGTTTGGCTTAATGCCCTTCTCCATGTTTCCGTCCCTGACCATCTTGTATAAGCCAGGAAGTAAGTAATATTGATTAGTTTATGCAAATATGTCGGCTGTTGTGCGAGACTAAAAAAATATATAATGCAGATCTAGTTTGCGTCCCCGACCATCTTGTAAAAGCGAAGAAGTACTGTAAGTAATTGTGTGCAAGCATTATGTTTTAATGCAAAGGGGTGGGCTGTTGGATTGACAAACAACTGTAATGTACTGTAGCTTGTGATCAGCTTGTTTTCGTTTCCTGACCTAAACTAAGAAATAGTATTTCATTTTCGCACTTTAAGTTTATACAAAGGGATCGACTGTTGTGCGTTACAACAAAAAAAGATGATATAGCTTGTAATGGACTTGTTTTGGTTCCCAGCAACTCCCCTCTCGTTTGCACCCATGACTATAATGTACTAGCTAGGAAATAAGTAGTTGGTTGTAGCGTTATGTGTTTATGAAAATGGATGGATACAGTGGTTGTACAATACAACAAAAAAACGGTATGTAAGTTGTGATTTACCTTAAGTTGTTTTGAGTCACATGCCTCGTCCCTCTACTCTAAGATACACCTCTGACCATCAAGTACATATATGTTATATTTTATATTGCTACTATGGTACATTTTTAGTCAACTTTATACCTGCATTATCTGTTACGGCACACGCTCAGTCTGCATCTCCCTTCTCTGCGGGACCACCCGGGGGATCCGCTTACACGCCCACGCAGCGACAAGCCTGCACTCAATTACCAATCTGCACACCTGGAATTGATGAGGGCGAGCTGGATAAAAGACCAGTGGACCCAAGGATCGGCGTCGGAACTTAGTTTTTCATGGTGTACCGTAAGCGACAAGCTGTTTGCACTATCCTTGTTTTCCTCTCCATGGCTTGATTTGTCCCTTGTCTTCTCCCGTGTTTTCAGCAGTGTTTTCCTTCCGTTGCCCTCCTTCGTTCCTCGACTCCTCGCTCGCCCCTGGATTGTAACGCCTCTCTGTCGTCCCTGATCATCTGCCTGCCCCCTGGACTTCCTCGTATCTCGTTCAACACTTTGGTAACACACACCAGTTAAATTCTACACATAATTATACACCATACACACTCTTGAGTTTTGTCACACTTTATTTCCTTAGTTTATTTGTTAATATTGTTTATTATTCTTATCATATATATATATATATATATATATATATATATATATATATATATATATATATATATATATATATTGACTACATACATAAACAATTATTGAACATTACTCCCCTCTGGTGTCTGTTTGCCATCAGCCCCTCAGTCCTCCCTGGATTTAATAACATTATCCTTTTCATCCTTACCCTTTCCATCCTATGTAACTGAGCTACAGTGTGGAACAATTTTTTTTGTGGATCAATACTGTTTGTCTAAGTCTAAGTCTAAATACTGGACATCTTTTTCTTTATTATGTTGTGTACGTATATGGACAGGCAGTCACAATGTGACACATAAGTGATGTAGTTTGTTACCAATGTAGACTTGACTTTGCTCACTTCTACAATGCGGAAATATGGTGGCTGTATAAACTACATCATCATGTAGCTGGTTAAGCAGACCACAGTATTTGCATTTCTTTGCAATAAGTTGTGTATGTATACTGAACAAAAATATAAACGCAACACTTTTTATTGTTGCCCATATTGTTCATAAATGATAAATAAATGATAAATGGGTTGTACTTGTATAGCGCTTTTCTACCTTCAAGGTACTCAAAGCGCTTTGACACTACTTCCACATTTACCCATTCACACACACTTTCACACACTGATGGAGGGAGCTGCCATGTAAAGCGCTTACCAGCACCCATCAGGAGCAAGGGTGAAGTGTCTTGCTCAGGACACAACGGACGTGACGAGGTTGGTACTAGTTGGGGATTGAACCAGGGACTCTCGGGTTGCGCACGGCCACCCTCCCACTGCGAGTTGGACTCAAAGATCTAAAACTTTTAGTATATACACATAAGACCTAATCCTCTCAATTATTGTTCACATATCCGTCTAAATCTGTGTCAGTGAGCACTTCTTATTTGCCAAGATTATCCACCCCACCTCACAGGTGTGGCATATCAAGATGCTAATTAAACAGCACGATTATTGCAGAGGTGTGCCTTGGGCTGCCCACTATAAAACGCCACTCCCACATGTGCAGTTTTGCTTTATTAGGATTGGAAGGGGACAGAAAAACAGTCAGTATCTGGTGTGACCAGCATTTGCTTCACGCAGTACAACACATCTCCTTCACATAGAGTTGATCAGGTTGATTTTGGCCTGTGGAATGTTGGTTCACTCCTCTTCAATTCACAGTATCCCAAACATGCTCAGTGGGTGACATGTCTGGTGTCTGGTGACTATGCTGGCCATGCAAGAACTGGGATGTTTTTAGCTTCCAGGAATTGTGTACAGATCCTTGCAACATGGGGCCGTGCATTGTCAACCTGCAAATATGATTTATACCTGAGGAGAGCACCTTTCCAAAGTGCCAGAATGTAAGCATTTGCCCATACATGTTGGTTACGGCGATGAACTGCCGTCAGGTCGAGACCCCATTGAGGACAACAAACATGCAGACTAGCTTCCTTGAAACGGGTTCTTACAGTTTGTGCAGAAATTTTTGGGATATGAAGGCTCTGGGCTGGTGCGGTTACACATGGTCTGTGGTTGTGAGGCCGGTTGGATGTACTGCCAAATTCTTAAAAACAGCTTTGGAGACAGCTTATGGTGGAGAAATGAAGATTCAGTTCAGGGGCAACAGCTCTGGTGGACATTCCTGCAGTCACCATACCAAATGCACACTCCCTCAAAACTTGTGACATTTGTTGCATTGTGCTGTGTGATAAAACTGCACATTTCAGAGTGGTCTTTTATTGTAGGAAGCCTAAGGCACACATGTGCAATAATGCTGTTTATTCAGGATCTCGATATTCCACACCTGTGAGGTGGGATGAATTCTCTTCGCAAAGAAGAAATGCCCACTAACACAGATTAAGTTAACAGTATTTGAGAGGAATCGGTATTTTATGTATGTAGTAAACATTTTGAATCTTTGAGTTCAACTCATGAAAAATGGAAACATAAACAAAAGTGTTTTGTTCAGGTAACTGGATACCACATTTTGAATTTAATTGATGGTGGCCCTATAAGAATGCTCAGTATTGGACTGGAAGTGACGTGTGTTCACCGCAACGTCTTCATGTTTAATAAAAAAATGATTACTAATCATGAATTATATTTGCTCATCTTTAAAGCAAGCAGCAAATGAATGTGACAGTTTATTATTAACACCTAGATGCCTATTTGTGCGACATACGCAGCTGGTCCTTACGGCTATAAATAGAAGAGCATGCAGTTTATTTACACTATTGCTAAAAATGGCGGCATGTGCATGCAATACATACAGTACTGTACTCATTTTTAGTACTGTATGTATTGCATGCAATACATACAGTACTGGGGGATGTTTTTTTTTGTTGTTTTTTTTTAAGTCAACTGCAGAAAAGACCAAGCATCTATTCAGAAGTAAGTAATTGGGATGTTCGGATCAAGGTTTTATGCTGCCGATTCCGATATCAATCATCCATGAGTGATATCGGCCGGTACCAATACCAACACCGATCACATGTAATAACTGTTATTATTTCAATGTATTTATGGTGAGTGCTATAGAAAGTGAAACAATAACAATACAATATTTACACAAGTTCAGTATTCTTTTGTATTATATACAATTGTTACAAATTGAAAGAGTAAATTAAATCACTTTTCTAGGCATAATGAGTAATGATTAAATTAACTGGGAATCTCACATTAAAAATGTACAACATAAAGCTAAATATGTATTGGACCAAAAATCACTTCAAATTCTTTACTGCTCATGACTGTAACAATATCTGAGTTATTGTGCAGACATATGGGGAAATAAAATACAAAAGTATGCTTCAGTGTTATAATCGTGGTACAAAAAAGGTCAGTTAAAGCAACATATAATGATTATTTGTTGAATCGTAAATATTCAAATTCCATGATATAATGAATTTGAAAACAGCTAAAATTATGTACAAAGCCAACTATAACCTGCTACCCAGGAATGTGCAACAATTATTTTCAACAAAAGAAGAGAAATATAAACTTAGAGAAAAATGTAGTTTAAAACATGTGTATGCATGTAAAACATTTAAGACCTTAGTATATCTGTATGTGAAATTAAATTATGGAAAGTATTAAGTAAAGAAATGAAACCGTGTACTAATATGATCCAATTTAAGAAACTCTTCAAACAAAAGAAGAAGAACCATGATAAACATTCTGAATTTATTGATAATCTTATTTATCTCACTGTATACAATACAACTTACTTCACAAATTATTATTTACTTGTTTATTTTCTCATGTTATTACTTATGGAGTATATTGACAATAAATTGAGAACAGGAAGTGAACAAAAGTGTTAGAAATGGTTATGTAAAGGAAAAAGGGTAAGATTAAATATAATTTGCTTCTTCCTAATTTTTTTCGAACATGTTGAAAAAAGAAACTGAATCTTGTAACGTATCATGTTGTAATTGTATGCATGTTCGATATAAACTCAAACCATAAACCAACATAAATCATTGTTTGATCAAAAAAGTAAAAACTACTACTAATCATTTGGTTTTTACCCTCAAAGTCCCACTGTGACCATTCAACTATTCCCCAAGTTCATCAAACATAAAAAAAAAAAAAACATTACACAAAAAAAAGATTTTGAGAATATGAACTGAATCACTCTCATTTCGAACATATACTGATACTATTTGTATTTTCTTGGTGTAGTCTTACGCTACTTTAGTGTTTTGTTCAGTTATTAGCATGTCTGCTCCGGACTTGCTCTCGGTGTGTAACATGTTTAGCCTCGTCCTCCAGTGATAACATTACTTTATAATGATAGTTAAGATACGAAGAAACGTGGTTTATTTTGCGGTTATCATTATTAACTTAGGGGAGCGGCTCCACACTGTGTATGGCAACACTGGGATACTAAAAACAAATAGAGTGAGGGGAGGGTATCGACCGTTGGGACTGGCATTAAAAGGCATTAATCGGCAATGGCGAAAACATATTTTTTGATAAAAATAGTCGGATACTGATTGATCGGCACATGCCTAATAAGTAAGACCTTAACTATTGGGCAGGTCTTCATTTATACTGATATATTCAATACTTTCTGTGTGGCGTTTGCATGTTCTCCCCTTAACTGCGTGGGTTCCTTCCGGGTACTCTGGCTTCCTCCCACCTCCAAAGACATGCACCTGGGGATAGACTGATTGGCAACACTAAATTGGCCCGAGTGTGTGAATGTGAGTGTGAATGTTGTCTCTCTATCTGTGTTGGCCCTGTGATGAGGTGGCGACTTGTTCAAGGTGTACACCGCCTTCCACCGGAATGCAGCTGGGATAATCTCCAGACCCCCGATCTTCTCCCCCATTTCCACGTAACAAGTTCCTCTTTAAACTCACACGCCAGTGGCATTGGTAAGAACCCACACATTAATTCCTCTGAGAGGCTACAGTTTGTGCTGCTGTTTTGGTTAGCAAACACTCTAATGGGTTCTGCAGTTCACACAAGTATGTCATTGAGGGTCAATTTGAGAAGATGGCAGCCATCAGAGCGGAGGTCACATTTGAGGAAATGCACTAGAGCAGACCTGGGAAAAATATGGCCTACGGGCCACATTTTATATGATTTTTTTCAGACTTTTAACATCAAAACTGTCGCCGCCATGGGGCTGTGCAGTGCTGTTTTTAAATGACCGTAAGTCTTGAACTATACAAAGTATTTCAATAGTTGAAATCTGCGCTTTTGGGTTTTGTACGAGTTATTACGGCAATCTACGTCACAGCAGAGGAACAGGGCAGAGTGGACGGGGTTTGTTTTCAGAGCAGCCAGTCCGAAACGGAAACAGATGCGCAAGCACATTTTTACGTGATGATATATCATATTGTAGGTGTTTGTTACACTTGGCATTCATATTTGGCAGTTTTTTTTTTTTTTTTACATTTGTGTTGTGTTTTGCTTGATTGTAAAAGATAAACAACAATCGAGGAGCTCGTCTGAGAATTAAAAAAGGAGCAACTTTTATATGTCATTCATATTCAGTGTTTTATTGTTCATATATAATATTTTTAATTCCAAATGCTTTACTTTCATGTACATTTTGGGTGTCCAATTCAGTAAAAAAATGTAAAATTCCATTAAGTTCTTTTGAGGTGGTCTGCCATAACGTTTTGTGACTTTTGGTATTAGTGTTCCTGAAAAAAAGGGACCCAAACACATATAATGTATAGCAGATTTTTACAACTAAATGTGTACGTATAATTTATACACACACACACATTGGGCCCCCCAGACATATTTTTCTCTCAATGTGGCCCCCAAGTCAAAATATTTTCCCAGCTCTGCACTCGATCCACCCGAGAACAAACATCCACTGCAGAGAACGCTGACTCCCAGGAAGTTTGTCTATGGCTAACAGGAGGAGTACACTTTAAAAAAAAAAAAATCTACCGGCAGCTATGGCTGCCAAACAAAAACCATAAAATTAAAGTAAAACATTGTAAACCAAATAATGATAAAAAAAACAACATTATATTTACAGAAATTTTCATGAAACGTTTTGCGGAAAAATATCATAATTTTACAGATTTTTACTAAATTATTAAGATCAACCACCTTTGATAAAGTGACGATGCAAACAGTTCTGCAGAAAAATACCTTTATTTTACATTAATGAAGTGACAATGCTGGCAGGTCCACAGAAAAATACCATTATTTTACAGATGTGTTCTGAATTGTTAAGATCAGGGGTCTCAAACTCTACTGTATATACCTGGGGGTCACTGGATACAGAAACTTGGTGCAAAGTGGATTCAGCTTCTTTGAATGGCAATTCCGCCCTAGCAACATACCTGCCAACCCTCCCGATTTTTCCAAGAGACTTTCGGTGCCCCTCCCGAAAGATTGTCTCGATGTTCACCTGGACAAGTACATTAAGGGTGTGCCGTGCACTGCAAAAACTGAAATCTAAGTAAGATTAAATATCTCAAATAAGGGTGATATTTGCTTATTTTCTGTCTGATAAGATAATTCTTCTCACTAAGCAGATTTTATGTTAGAGTCTTTTACTTGTTTCAAGGGTTTTGGTCCTAAATGATCTCAGTAATATATTACAGCTTGTTCCTAAGATTTTTTGACCTATATTAAGTGAAACATGCTTGAAACTAGAATATCAACTGTTGCAAAGCGGTGTCATAAACACTCACAAGTATAAAACTACTTTTTTAAAGTAATCATTTCTTATTTCAAGCATGAAAAAAAAATCATGACGCCGAGCACATATCATTATGTCAAGATAATGGCACTAGCATTTACTTAATTAAAAAATATATTTTTCAACGTATTGAGCAAAAAGGTTTCTTTTTTTTCTACCAAGAAAAGTGCACTTGTAATTAGTGAGAATATACTTATTTTAAGGTATTTTAGGGTTCATTGAGGTTAGCTAATTTTACTTGTTTTGGAAAGTCTTGAAAAGCCAAATTTTCTTGTTCTATTGGCAGATAATTTTGCTTAGTTCAAGTAAAATACCCCTAATTTTTCTTTTTTTTTTCTTGTTTTTGAACACTAACTTTTTGCAGTGTGATAGCACTGTTTTTATCGTCCTTTACAACATGCCGTCGCGTTTGTTCATTCACCATACAAACAGCGTGCCAAACTAGGCACATGTTGTATGAGGCTTGTGTTTATGTTGTGTTACAGTGCAGATGTTCTTCCGAAATGTGTTTGTCATTCTTGTTTGATGTGGGTTCACAGTGTGGCGCATATTTGTAACAGTGTTAAACTTGTTTGTACAGCTACCCTTAGTTAGACCTGTATGGCTATTGGCTGTTGATCAAGTTTGTCTTGCAGTCACCAACGTATGTCATATTACAGAGAAAAATGTGAAATTGTTAGTATGAGCATAAACCTTTATATAACAGGCTATATATATGTTTAACTTGAATGTAAAAATACACACAAATATTAAAAATATAAGATTTACCTTAAAATTACATAGAAAACTGTTAGATGTTTGTATGAACATAGACTTTTATATAACAAGCTACATATTTAATGAAAGTTCATTACTGAAATTTTTTACATGAATTTGAAAGTAATTTAAGAAAACAGAAAATCCATCCATCCATCCATTTTCTACCGCTTATTCCCTTTTGGGGTCGCGGGGGGCGCTGGCGCCTATCTCAGCTACAATCGGGCGGAAGGCCCAGAAAATGCTATGTATAAAAAAAACTTGAAATATACATAGTTTGTCATTACTGGAATATTCCTTAAAATTACAGGCGGACTGTTTATCTACAGATCATGTCTTCAAATCTACAGTTTTATAACTTATTTAAAAAAGAAAAAATACAGCAGAAAATTTAGATTAATTAACCAACAAATAAGGATTTTTTTTTTTTTTTACAGTGTATGACGTAAGAAGAGGAGCCTAACGGTGTCGTCTGCCAGATAGTCTATTCTAAAATCTTTCTGCGTTCCCGCAGCTGAGATTCAGCTACAGAATGTTAATGAACGTTTCAGTCAGGCAGACGCCCAGCACATATAAAAACATCTCCCTGTCATCCAAACCAGTGGCGAGGATCCGTTTGGGAAGTCAGGACGGGACGAACAAAGCAAGCCGTCTGAGTCATTCTCTGAATAATTTGCACCACACGGATTGTTTTGTTCTTTATGAAAAGTCTTTCCTGACAGTGTTGGGGTTACTTTAGCTTTGCCAAACGACAATAACAAAATGCTGGAAAGCATTAAAAATTCATAAGAAAGAGGTCTTGGCACTCTGTGACATGTACTATGCTTATTATGGGATTAGAATAGAGAATAGAATGTTCTGAGCTCCTATGTTGTAATGAGCAGAATGATGGCGGAGGTGTAGATCATCATTTATCACCAACACTTCAAATAATAATTAGAATAATAACAATATAAATAATAGTTGCATTGATGGATTGGTGCATATGGCACTACTGGGGAGGGGGTGTACATGTTCCACCCCACTTTCCTACAAACATCGCCGATTAAAATATTTCATGTTCCGTTATTTAGACTATACTTACTTTGCAATGCACGTAGAGTCCGACGTTTGTGTGCTACACTAGTGGTGCGTTCAAGTTCTACATGAATGTCTGGATTTTTAACCGGGGTCGTAGGCGTGTCTGCCAGTAGCTGTAGGTCATCTGATCATTGTCTACTATGAATGAGGCTGGGCACCATTTGAAATTGGATGATTCCTCGTTTGAATTCCGGTTCCAGATGATTCTTGATTCTGAGTCTTAAATAATGTTTGTTAATGGCGGCTCTGGCTTCATTATTGGAGGAGATTATTTCTTTTTCATTGTTTGGTGTTTTTACTTCCTGTCAGGCATCAAGATTGAGAATTATAGGCCTACTGAAACACACTACTACCGACCACGCTGTCTGATAGTTTCTATATCAATGATGAAATATTAACATTGCAACACATGCCAATACGGCCGGTTTAGTTTACTAAATTACAATTTTAAATTTCCCGTGGAGTTTCTTGTTGAAAACGTCGCGGAATGATGACGCGTATGATGACACATGTTTGTGACGTCTCGGGTTGTAGCGGACATAATAGCCCAGCACCACTTACGGCTAAAAGTCGTCTCTTTTCATCGCATGATTACACAGTAATTTGGACATCTGTGTTGCTGAATCTTTTGCAATTTGTTCAATTAATAATGGAGACTATAAAGATTAATGCTGTTGGTGGAAAGCGGTGTTTCTTTGTTTGTTATGAAGCTTTAACACGGAGCGGTCAAGCGAACATGTTTCTCTACGTCAGGGGCGCTCACACTTTTTCTGCAGGCGAGCTACTTTTCAATTAACCAAGTCGAGGAGATCTACCTCATTCCCATTTATAATTTATATTTATTTATTTATGAAAAACACATTTTTGTTAACAAGTTAATGGTGTTTAATGATAATACAAGCATGTTTAACACACATAGATTCATTTCTTTCATGAAGACAAGAATATAAGTTGGTGTATTTGATTCTGATGACTTGCATTGATTGGAATTAGACAGTGGTGCTGATAACGTCCGCATTTTCAAATGGAGGGAAAAAAAAGTCCTCCTTTCTGTGGTTGGATTTGGCATCTCATTTGTCCAACTTGCATACTCGTTTTTAAACACTTTGTTATGAGAGTAGCATATGTGTGTGGCCCTTTAATGTCTGGCAGCAGGTGAGTGACGTCAGTGAGAGTGCGGGTGGGCAAGCAAGTGAGAAAGCGGTCGCTGAGGGCGGGGGAGAAATACATTGGCATCAAACTCCGTAGCTTGCTGGCTTGTGCACGCTAGCTTTCTGAGACTCTTATTTTGTTAGCACAGGCAGGATGAAACAGGTCTTTTATGGTGAAGACAGGAACTGTGCAGTCGGTCTTTAGAGTTTTGACAGTAGGTACGGAGTCTCTAGAAATAAAATGTGTTTCTCTGCGTCCGCCCTGTTAGTGATTTTTTTCTTAAATATGAGCTCGCAGCAGCCAGAGTCATCTCACAAGATCCTCGGGTGCCGAGAATGTCAAAGAACTGATGAAAGTGAAGTCTTGGTATGATTGATGATTGCTCATTTTTATGTATATTTTTTAATGCCTGGCTTGAGATCGACTGACACACCCTCCGAGATCGACCAGTCGATCGCGATCGACGTAATGGGCACCCTTGGTCTACGTCAACCAGCAAGTTTTTGGAGGGGAAAATTGTGATATTAAGTCGACTCTTACTGGAGACTTGAGTGGATTATGCGACCTCCTCCTGCAGCTGTCAAAAAGGCTGCTGTAATCTTGGCTCCTCCATTGGTTTCTCTCAGAGACACTGGCGTTCACCGCAGCCCTCCGACTTTCAGGTATGACTTTATAATCTCACTGTAAAGGCAGGGATTAGTTTCTCACTTGTCACCAAGGATAGTGGGTGTGGCTACATGGGTGTGTGGGCGGAGGCGTGTTTGTGGGGGCTGAATGATTGCTGAATGAATATTACCTGCACTTTTCTGGGGGAATTGTTTGGCTTGTTTGGAGAGAGTGTGAACCTGGGTGCCGTTACTTCTGTAGACCGCAAAACGAGTGCAAAAGGAGCGCAAAAGGAACGCAAAAGGACTGCAAGGGAATCACAAACCATCTGAATGTAATGTATTGTATATTTACTCAAAAGGACAATAAATCACCCTCAAAACCGCAATAAATACTTCGTGTTGCATCCTTTGATCTAGCGTGTCAGACATCCATCCATCCATCCATTTTCTACCGCTTATTCCCTTTCGGGGTCGCGGGGGGCGCTGGCGCCTATCTCAGCTACAATCGGGCGGAAGGCAGAGCCCTGCTTTCCACTCTCAGTGAGTAATTGGTTTTTGGTTTTAGATTTTATATATTTTGAAGCTTGTTCTTGTTGTGATGGGGTAGGTTTATATAAGCGTTGCTTCAACCTACACCCTTTCGGCTCAATCATTGCTCAAATGAGTGTTTTTTTTTTTTTTTCTTTTCTTGTTGTTGTTCTTTGTTTTATGTGAAGATTGCCGAAATAAAATACATTGATTGATTGATTGATTGATTGATTGATTGATAGTCACACAACATTCACTAAAACACTATTAACACAATAAGCAGATAAGGGATTTTCCAGAATTATCCTAGTAAATGTGTCTAATAACATCTGAATCGCTCACACTGCCCTCGCCTGGAGCCGTCGCTTTTTTTTTTTTTTGTGCTTCACTCTAACTTTCCTCATCCATTAATCTTTCATCCTCGCTCAAATTAATGGGGAACTCGTCGCTTTCTCGGTCCGAATTGCCCTTGCTGCTAGTGGCTATGATTATAAACAATGTGAGGATGTGAGGAGCCCTACAACCTGTGACGTCACGCGCACATCGTCTACCACTTCCGGTACAGGCAAGGCTTTTTTATTAGCAACCAAAAGTTGCGAACTTTATTGTCGATGTTCTCTACTAAATCCTTATAGCAAAAATATGGCAATATCGCGAAATGATCAAGTATGACACATAGAATGGACCTGCTATCCCCGTTTGAATAAGAAAATCTCATTTCAGTAGGCCTTTGAAAAGAAAAGATTTGAATGATTCACAGGGAATTGTAATATTGGTTTCTGTTACCATCAATGTTCGATGCCCAACCCTAACAATGACTTGTTTGTGAACAAGATTAGACACCTTTTAGACCTCAGGGCCTGACTTTGCCACTTTGAGATCTGGGGCCCACTCAAATATTAACACTGAATTAATAATTTACCTTTGATTTTAATCGTTTTCAATAATTATATCTAACTTACATAAAGTTTACAACCTTGTCAAATGATATGAAATATTATGTCTATCACAAAAAAATATTATTTGTTTAGCACATAGTCCTGAGTCTTAGGTCAGGCTGACTAGATAAACATTTGTTTTTTACATGCAATTATGTAGCACACTGTGATAAGGTGGCAACTTGTCCAGGGTGTACCCCGCCTATTGCCCCAATGCAGCTAAGATAGGCTGGAGCGACCCCCCCCCCCCTCCCCCCGCGATCCCAAATGGGACATGCGGTAGAAAATGGATGGATGGATGGATGGATGGCAATTTTGTAGCGCTAAAACACATAAACAAAATTAATAATAAATGTTAATTAAAAAAACTGTAAATTAAAATTAAAGTCAAAATTAAAATAAAGCTTTCCTAGTTTTGCACTTAATAAACTTCTCTATGACTTTAGCTCCAGACTTCTGTTTGTTAGAGATTGTCATTACTGCCACAAGTGGTGAAAAAAAAGAAAGACATCAACATATTTTTGGTGGCCCTCTAGGGGGTGCTCACGGCCCAAAAAAGTGAAGTGAAGTGTATTTATATAGCACTTTTCTCTAGCGACTCAAAGCGCTTTACAGAGTGAATCCCATATGTAAGTTATATTTAAACCAGGGTGGGTAAAGTGTCTTGCCCAAGGACACAACGGCAGTGACAAGGATGGCAGCAGCGGGGATCGAACCTGGATTACTCAGGTTGCTGGCACGGCCGCTCTACCAACTGAAATATACCGCCCCATATGTATTCAGTGTTTTATTGTTCATAGTTAATATTGTAAATCACACTTTCTTTATTTTCATATTTTCACGCCAAAACTGGCTCCCCCACCCTCTTTTACAGTATCTGTGTTGATCCACATAGGAAACATAAAGCTTCAAACCATAGAATTTTTTATTGTCTTTTTTGCATTATGAATTTTAAATGGACAATTATGCAATGCGACATACACACCCGTTACATATGTCAACATTAAAACTTTCAACACAAAGGGTAAAAAATATGGAAATACTCGTTTCTCTGCATCCCCGCAACCTGTTTTCAGAATATCTGTCCATAATTGCGGCGGTAGCAGCAAGTAATGAGTTGTAAACCGCAATACTATTTTTTTTATGTTAAGGGATGGGCAGTTGTGCTAGGTGACAAACACGTGATGTAGTAGTAGGACACGAATGCTAACTGTAACTCTAATAATAAACATACAGTATTGGTAAATCAATACCACTTTGGCAGAAGAAAGTGAGCATTATTAATATCAAAGCTACATTTTTGAGGCATTCCATAGGATTTCATTACAGTAGATGTTACTGTTCTCTTTCAAATATGTGTATTTAGAGTATATTTCATGTCTGGTTAAGATAACAGTGATCATTTATCATACTTGTTTCACCCAGTCTAGCAGAGTCTCAGGTCTGTGTGTATTATTAGCTCTGTGCTAAAGGCCAATGTGTGGATGTCTGCTAACAATCACAGAACAAACAGTTGTCAAATCTAAATACAACGTGACGGTTCTGGTGATCGCTTACGCCATGATTCCCAAAATAAATGCCGAGTTCCGGATAGGCAACGGGAATAATTACTGGTGTACTTTAGAAGCTTTTGTACAGTTTTGCGACCTTGCAGAAAACGTGTTGCATGCACTACACAGTCTTAATGAGGCGATATTGAACAGGAGGCAGCACAAACCTTCACCACGTCGTCATTGATCTGCTTGGGGTCTCTGTTGATGAGATCAATCTCCTTCGTATGGCTGTCCTTGATCATCTTCTCCTCGTTGGCGTTGTACTGGTACTGGTCTGCCATGTTGGGGGGTGGGGGTCGCAGGCAGGGTCCTGGATGGTCAGACGATGAGGGTGAGCCTTCGGAGTGCACACTGCAGCAACAGCGGATCACCGTCTGAACCCCTGAATGCACCGCTGTGACACTCCCGTTGACATGCCAGTGGACAGCTGCTGGTAAAAATGGAGGCCTGACCTCCTACCCTGCACGCACACACACACACACACACACACACACACACACACACACACACACACAGACAATGTAGCGCGCACAGACGGAGAAAGTATGCCTTAAAGGGGAGCCCACGCTTGTGTCACATTTCACACAGGCTTGCAGGAGACCAACAGGGCAGGGTTTGCACAGTGGCACCAATGCGCACCACACACAAACACACACTTCTGCATGTGGAATGATGTCCAATCAGCTGGGAAGAAGAACAAGAAGGTTGAGGAAATAAGGCTTTTGACTTATAAACTTCATATACTGTACAACCCCCCCCCCCCCCCCCCCCCCCCGAAATGATGCAGTTCTTGAACTGTCAGTGTTGGCCATAGTTTATATATAGAGTGTTATGTAAATAGCGTCATGCTTGCAAAAACAGAACAGGGGGTGGAGCAGGCCCAATGAGAACTTCTAAGTCATGGGTCACCAACACGGTGCCCGCGGGCATCAGGTCGCCCTCCAAGGACCGAATGCATTGCCTGCAGGCCTGTTCTAAATATAGCACAACTCACTATTTGGGTCTAAAACAGGGGTCTCAGACACGCGGCCAATTGCGGCCCGTGAGACGTTATTTTGCAGCCCCAAACTTAATATAAAAGTTTAATGTTAGTGTGGCCCGCGAGTTTTATATGAATGCCGCTTGACAGCGTTGTATTATTTGGGTCCACAATGGCTCTTTCAACGTTTTGGGTTGCCTACCCCTGCGTTATTGGAAAAGCGGCAAATGAGTAAAAGCGACAGAAACGTTGCCACGGAGACTATGTTTTTTTTACGTGCCTGACTGCAGTCACACTGCGACACCTGTCCGTCAGTAATAACAGTCCCCGATAACCTGGACCAATTCAAACCGTTATTTGTTTTTTTTATTGTTTAATTTGCATTGCCTCACACGATGAACACTATATGACGCCGGATAACACTCCGGGAGCCGTCACTTTTTTGTGGTCGCTATCTCGGTACTTTCCTGGCTATTATCCGCCGACCGCCGTGTTGCTGTAGGGAGAAAAAGCGGAATGACACACATTTAAATAGACCTCCTTTTTAGACCAGTTGATCTGCCGCTTCTTTTCTTTTTCTCCTCTGTCCCCCCCTCCCTTGTGGAGGGGGTACGGTCCGATGACCATGGATGAAGTACTGGCTGTCCAGAGTCGAGACCCAGGATGGACCGCTCGTCGGGACCCAGGATGGACCGCTCGCCTGTGTATCGGTTGGGGACATCTCTACGCTGCTGATCCGCCTCCGCTTGGGATGGTTTCCTGTGGACGGGACTCTCGCTGCTGTCTTGGATCCGCTTTGAACTGAACTCTTGCGGCTGTGTTGGAGCCACTATGGATTGAACTTTCACAGTATCATGTTAGACCCGCTCGACATCCATTGCTTTCGGTCCCCTAGAGGGGGGGGGGGGGTTGCCCAAATATGCGGTCTTCTCCAAGGTTTCTCATAGTCATCACTGTCACTGTCGTCCCACTGGGTGTGAGTTTTTCCTTGCCCTTATGTGGGCTCCGTACCATGGATGTGGTTTGTGCAGCCCTTTGAGGGGGGGGTTCCCACATTTGAGGTCCTCTCCAAGGTTTCTCATAGTCATCATTGTCACTGGCGTCCCACTGGGTGTGAATTCTCGCTGCCCACTGGGTGTGAGTTTTCCTTGCCCTTATGTGGGTTCTTCCGAGGATGTCGTAGTCGTAATGGTTTGTAGTCCTTTGAGACATTTGTGATTTAGGGCTGTATAAATAAACATTGATTGATTGATTGATTGCGGAAATAACATTATTCTCCGTGCGTCGGCTAAATACAAATATATTCCACAACCCCAAACATGTCTTTTTCAAAGCCTGCAGTGAAGAGGAAGGTTTGTGATGAGCAAAGACAATTCCAGGAAAAGTGGTAGATGCAATATTTCTTTGTTGAGCACAAGGCACCCCGAAGTGTCTTAATTGCACAGAGAAAGTTGTGGTGCACAAGGGATACAATTTGAAACGTCATTATACAACTAGACATGCTGAGGAATATGCAACATTTTTTCAAAGAAATATTTTCTTGCGGCCCAACCTCACCCATACTCTGCATCCATTGGCCCCCAGTTAAATTGAATTTGAGACCCCTGGTCTAAAATGTAACTTTGTTCTGTTGTTATTGTCTTTTTAATCACAATATAGGTTTTTAAAATGCCCATATGTTAAAATTTTTCCATTATACATTTTTGTTATATACGTTTTGGTGAACTCTGACCTACTCCCGGTCAAAGGTCAGTATTGTGCGCGCGACTAAACCAGTGGTGGTGGTGGAGAGTAAGCTGGCGGGCGCAGCGAAGATGAGCGCTGAATGCAGTTTCTTTCCCCCCAAAAATGGTAGGAAAAAGATAGAAAGTGGATCACTTTCACTGCAAAAAGTCAGTCTTCAAAAACAAGAAAAAATATACAAAAATTAGAGGTATTTTATTTAAACTAAGCAAAATTATCTGCCAATAGAACAAGAAAAAATTCAAAAACAAGTAAAATTAACTACATGTAACCTCAATGAACCCCAAAATAGCTTAAAATAAGTATATTCTCACTAATAACAATTGCATTATTCTTGGTAGAAAAAATGAGAACATTTTGCTCAATATGTTTTAAAATAATTATTTAATTAAGTAAATTCTAGTGCCATTATCTTGATGAGCGCATTATCATGATGCGCTCGGCATCATGATTTTTTTTTTATGCTTGAAGTAAGAAATTATTGCTTTACAAAAAGTAGTTTTGTACTTGTGAGTGTTAATTGATTGGCGACACTAAATTAGCCCTAGTGTGTGAATGTGAGTGTGAATGTTGTCTGTCTATCTGGGTTGGCCCTGCGATGAGGTGGCGACTTGTCCAGGGTGTAACCCGCCTTCCGCCCGATTGTAGCTGAGATAGGCGCCAGCGCCCCCCGCGACCCCGAAAGGGAATAAGCGGTAGAAAATGGATGGATGGATGGAGTGTTAATGACACATTTTTGCAACAGTTGATATTCTAGTTTCAAGAATGTTTTACTCAATATAGGTCATAACATCTCAGCAACAAGCTGTAATATCTTAATGAGATCACATAGGACCAAAACCCTCAAAACAAGTAAAGCACTCTAACATAAAATCTGCCTAGTGAGAAGAATGATATCATCAGACAGAACATTTGAGGTATTTAATCTTACTTAGATTTTCAGTTTTTGCAGTGTTTACAGCAAATGGGAGGAGGAGTTATTTTTCAGGACTGTGACAAAAGCTATCATGCTAACTAGTGAAGTGAATTAATTAACTCATATTATGTTTTGCATGTGGTTAATGTTCATATTCATCTTGGAGAAAGCAAACCACCAAGTTTAGGTCAAGTTTAATTAGGTTTAACTAAGTTTAATAGTGGTGTTTCAGTTTGAGCACATAATAAAATAGGGCAACTTGGTTTGATATTCGCATGTGGACTGGAATTAGATCTCTCACGAGAAGAAGTAATAAAATCAGGCTTCGGAATGCAAAAGTTGGCCCTGGATCAGGTGGCGACTTGTCCAGGGTGTACGCCGCCTTCCGCCCGCTTGTAGCTGAGATAGGCACCAGCGCCCCCCGCGACCCCAAGGGGAATAAGCGGTAGGAAATGGATGGATGGATGTAATGTAAAAGTGATAGCTCTATAATGGAGGAGAGACTCCGTGTTTATCTTAAAGGTCAACCTACTGTTCTTTTTCAGAAACTTACACACAAACTTTTCCTTTTATGGTCAGGATGCGCTCTCCTGACTTAGCACACACACAGAGACAGGAGGGAGATGTATAAAAACTGATGGTTTGGCTTTTCCAAGTTAGGAGTGCCTCATTTTCTTGACCTGACCTCCTCCAGGAACTGCAGTCCTGTATAATGACGCTTGCTTGTAATAAAGCAACTATTGGTTCAGTAACGCGTCTCCGATGTCTCTTTTGATACAGCCGCACTGCCGTGTCACCCTTCTGTCCGGACGAAGATGAGAAGACCAGAAATACACAATGGGTAGAAAAAAAAACGGTGACCAAAAGGCAGAAACCGGTAAAAAAGTTACAAAAAGCAACAAACGTCTCAGTTTTCTGATAAAAAAAAGAAAGAAGAAAATAGTTTCAGACAAAGTTATAGAAGAAGCAAAGACTCTTATTGCTAACACTGTACTTAAAGACGAGAACAATTTCCACTCTCTCCAACGTCCCAATGGGGGCGAGTGTCATCTCTGTCTGGTAACTTGGCTGATCAGCTGTACCGGAATATGGCAAGGTGCAGGTGTTTTAGCATCCAGTGCGACAGCAGCAGAACAGCACAGCTGTTAATTCGTCATTAGTTCCAAATGTGACAAGATTTCTTTAAAAATATGTACCGTATTTTTCGGACTATAAGGCACAATCATTTAATTTTCTCAAAACTCGACAGTGTGCCTAATGTACGCGATAGTTTTGGTTGTGCTTACGGACGTTGAAGCTATTATATGTGGTAAATGGTGAAATGATAAGTGTGACCAGTAGATGGCAGTCAGACATAACAGATACATGTAAACTGCAATATGTCTCAAGTAAACAACGGCAACATTTTATATGTTCAATTAAAAACATAGCACATTACACACGGCGCTCAGAAATCTATCAAAATGTTTTAGTGCGACTTTGGTAAGTTTTGATTGTACTGTGATTCAACATATGGGTAATATAACGGTGTGTGTAAGGTAAGACATATTATCTGGTGTTTTGTTTAGCAATATTATACAAAAGCAACTTTTCTTAACTTCTGATTCCTGCTGATCTGTATTTGACATCTGCATATGTCTTGAAAATTTGCCCGCGTCCGCCTTCGTATTCCGTGCCGAAACCGTAGTCAATAAGCTTCTTCCATCCATCCATCCATCATCTTCCGCTTATCCGAGGTCAGGTCGCGGGGGCAGCAACCTAAGCAGGGAAGCCCAGACTTCCCTCTCTCCAGCCACTTCGTCTAGCTCTTCCTGGGGGATCCCGAGGCGTTCCCAGGCCAGCCGGGAGACATAGTCTTCCCAACGTGTCCTGGGTCTTCCCCGTGGCCTCCTACCAGCTGGACGTGCCCTAAACACCTCCCTAGGGAGGCGTTCGGGTGGCATCCTGACCAGATGCCCAAACCACCTCATCTGGCTCCTCTCGATGTGGAGGAGCAGCGGCTTTACGTTGAGCTCCTCCCGGATGGCAGAGCTTCTCGCCCTATCTCTAAGGGAGAGCCCCGCCACCCGGCGGAGGAAACTCATTTCGGGCGCTTGTACCTGTGATCTTATCCTTTCGGTCATGACCCAGAGCTCATGACCATAGGTGAGGATGGGAACGTAGATCGACCGGTAAATTGAGAGCTTTGCCTTCCGGCTCAGCTCCTTCTTCACCACAACGGATCGATACAACGTCCGCATTACTGAAGACGCCGCACCGATCCGCCTGTCGATCTCACGATCCACTCTTCCCCCACTCGTGAACAAGACTCCTAGGTACTTGAACTCCTCCACTTGGGGCAGGGTCTCCTCCCCAACCCGGAGATGGCACTCCACCCTTTTCCGGGCGAGAACCATGGACTCGGACTTGGAGGTGCTGATTCTCATTCCGGTCGCTTCACACTCGGCTGCGAACCGATCCAGTGAGAGCTGAAGATCCCGACCAGATGAAGCCATCAGGACTACATCATCTGCAAAAAGCAGAGATCTAATCCCGTGGCCACCAAACCGGATCTCCTCAACGCCTTGGCTGCGCCTAGAAATTCTGTCCATAAAAGTTATGAACAGAATCGGTGACAAAGGACAGCCTTGGCGGAGTCCAACCCTCACTGGAAACGTGTCCGACTTACTGCCAGCAATGCGGACCAAGCTCTGGCACTGATCATACAGGGAGCGGACTGCCACAATAAGACAGTCCGGTACCCCATACTCTCTGAGCACTCCCCAAAGGACTTCCTGAGGGACACGGTCGAATGCCTTCTCCAAGTCCACAAAGCACATGTAGACTGGTTGGGCAAACTCCCATGCACCCTCAAGAACCCTGCCGAGAGTATAGAGCTGGTCCACGGTTCCACCACCAGGACGAAAACCACACTGTTCCTCCTGAATCCGAGGTTCGACTATCCGGCGTAGCCTCCTCTCCAGTACACCTGAATAAACCTTACGGGGAAGGCTGAGGAGTGTGATCCCACGATAGTTGGAACACACCCTCCGGTCCCCCTTCTTAAAGAGAGGGACCACCACCCCGGTCTGCCAATCCAGAGGTACCGCCCTCGATGTCCACGCGATGCTGCAGAGTCTTGTCAACCAAGACAGCCCCACAGTATCCAGAGCCTTAAGGAACTCCGGGCGGATCTACTCCACCCCCGGGGCCTTGCCGCCGAGGAGCTTTTTAACTACCTCAGCGACCTCAGCTCCAGAAATAGGAGAGTCCACCACAGATTCCCCAGGCACCGCTTCCTCAAAGGAAGACGTGTTGGTGGGATTGAGGAGGTCTTCGAAGTATTCCCTCCACCGATCCACAACATCCGCAGTCGAAGTCAGCAGAACACCATCCGCACCATACACGGTGTTGATAGTGCACTGCTTCCCCTTCCTGAGGCGCCGTATGGTGGTCCAGAATCGCTTCGAAGCCGTCCGGAAGTCGTTTTCCATGGCTTCCCCGAACTCTTCCCATGTCCGAGTTTTTGCCTCCGCTACCGCTAAAGCTGCACACCGCTTGGCCCGTCGGTACCCGTCCATTGCCTCCGGAGTCCTATGAGCCAAAAGAACCCGATAGGACTCCTTCTTCAGCTTGACGGCATCCCTCACTGCTGGTGTCCACCAACGGGTTCTGGGATTACCGCCACGACAAGCACCAACAACCTTGCGGCCACAGCTCCATTCAGCCGCCTCGACAATAGAGGTTCGGAACATGGTCCACTCGGACTCAATGTCCCGCACCTGCCTCGTGACATGTTCAAAGTTCTCCCGGAGGTGTGAATTGAAACTCTCTCTAACAGGAGACTCAGCCAGACGTTCCCAGCAGACCCTCAAAATGCGTTTGGGCCTGCCAGGTCTGTCCGGCATCCTCCCCCACCATCGCAGCCAACTCACCACCAGGTGGTGATCGGTAGAAAGCTCCGCCCCTCTCTTCACCCGAGTGTCCAGAACATGAGGCCGCAAATCCGATGACACGACTACAAAGTCAATCATGGAACTGCGGCCTAGGGTGTCCTGGTGCCAAGTGCACATATGGACACCCTTATGTTTGAACATGGTGTTTGTTATGGACAATCCGTGACGAGCACAAAAGTCCAATAACAAAACACCACTCGGGTTTAGATCCGGGCGACCATTCTTCCCAATCACGCCTCTCCAGGTTTCACTGTCGTTGCCAACATGAGCGTTGAAGTCCCCCAGTAGGACAAGGGAATCACCCGGGGGAGCACTTTCCAGTACTCCCTCGAGTGTACCCAAAAAGGGTGGGTATTCTGATCTGCTGTTTGGTGCGTAAGCACAAACAACAGTCAGGACCCGTCCCTCCACCCGAAGGCGAAGGGAAGCTACCCTCTCGTCCACTGGGTTGAACTCAAACGTGCAGGCTTTGAGCCGGGGGGCAACGAGAATTGCCACGCCAGCCCGTCGCCTCTCACTGTCGGCAACGCCAGAGTGGAAGGGGGTCCAGTCCCTCTCGAGAGAACTGGTTCCAGAGCCCTTGCTGTGCGTCGAGGTGAGTCCGACTATATCCAGCCGGAACTTCTCTACCTCGCGGACTAGCTCAGGCTCCTTCCCCCCCAGTGAGGTGACGTTCCACGTCCCAAGAGCTAGCTTCTGTAGCCGAGGATCGGACCGCCAAGTGCCCTGCCTTCGGCTGCCGCCCAGCTCACAATGCACCCGACCTCTATGTCCCCTCCTATGAGTGGTGAGCCCATTGGAGGGATGACCCACGTTGCCTCTTCGGGCTGTGGCCGGCCGGGCCCCATGGGGACAGGCCCGGCCACCAGGCGCTCGCCATCGTGCCCCAACTCCGGGCCTGGCTCCAGAGCGGGGCCCCGGTGACCCGCGTCCGGGCGAGGGAAATCTGAGTTCATTTTGTTGTAATTCCATAGAAGTCTTTGAGCTGCTCTTTGTCTGATCACTCACCTAGGACCTGTTTGTCTTGGGAGACCCTACCAGGGGGCATGAAAGCCCCCAGACAACATAGCTCCTAGGATCATTGGGACACGCAAACTCCTCTACCACGGTAAGGTAGCAGCTCAGAGAGGAGAATAAGCTTCTTATTTTTCTTTATCTTCTTATTATGGGACATTCATCCTTCACAAAAGCAATTTTTTTTCTGTCAGTAAACTTGCCATTAAAGCCCTAAAACATGCTGTGAGTTTACAAATTCACCCACAAAACTTTAGTTATTGATTTAAACAAGTTGAAAAACGTATTCGGGTGTTACCATTTAGTGGTCGATTGTACGGAATATGTACTGTACTGTGCAATCTACTAATAAAAGTTTCAATCAATCAATCAAAAATGCTGCTCCGTTATTGATTTAAGTAAAGTCTGAATGTCATTAAATCAGTTAGCGCCATATTTTGACACTTCTTCCACTCCTGTCCTTGCACACTACACCCCTACATCAAAGATGACGGACAAAAGACGCTGTCGAAAGTGAGCCACGTCAATAAGACCGCCCACAAAATGGCCCATCCTGAAGCGACTGTCAGAAAGCAGCTTGAAGATGATCTGTAAAACATAATCCATGCAACATTTTGACCAAAGAACCACCATTACATGTTATGGAGACCACAAGGAAATGTTTTCAATTTAGAAAAAAATAAAAATAATATGACCCCTTTAATGCACTTTAGAATTCGGTCCACCCAATGGTCGAGAAAATATGGTAACTGATAACTTTTTGAAACAAGGGGCAACATAGTTCTTGGTTTCTTAAAAGGGTTTTTCCTATAAAATATAGAGACGTAAGTGATCATCTGAAAATGTAACCATCACTGCGATTAATAACGTTCAGAATATTTATGTTTCCCATCTTGTTGTCATTGTTGATAATTGTGAGAAATAATTAACGTGATCAGTGCATACTTGCCAACCTTGAGACCTCCTAATTGGGGAGATTGGGTGGGGGGTGGTGGGGGTTGGGGGCGGCGGTGTCAGGGTGGGCGGGGCTAAGGGGGGAGGAGTATATTTCTAGCTGGAATTCACTGAAATTCAAGTATTTCTTATTTCATATATATATATATATACATATATATATATATATATATATATATATATATATATATATATATTTATATATACATATATATATATATATATATATATACATATATACATATACATAGATATGAACACTGTAAAATTATATATATATATATATATATATATATATATATATATATATATATATATATATACATATATATATAATTTTACAGTGTTGATTTATTTACACATATATATACACACATAACACTCCTCTACTCTTTGTTGTATTTGAAGTGCAATGCTTTGCAGCCAGTAGCACTGCCTTTGAAGGAGCATAGGTATGGTCAGCATCTGTCAAATTGAATTTGCAGGAAAGGAGCGAGTTTAGGGTTGAATTGCTCATCCACGTTCTAATCTCTGTCACTATCTTTCTAACCATGCTGAACACCCTCTCTGATGATGCATTGCTGTGTGGCACCAGAGTCTGAAATATTCCATCTCTCCCTGCAAGCGTACTTTTTCTTCTTACTTGTCGTCGCCATGACTGTCTCTTCTTGGTTCTTCTGCTTTGTCTCTGTTATGTTTTTGGACATTACTACTTGCCGTAGTTTTGAAGCAATGCATGATGGGAATCCGGATGTTGTCTGTCAGTGTATTAACGTGGCAGTTGGAATAAACACACGCTGAGAAATAGCTCCCTGCCTGCCTCCTTTATGGGTTATAAATAAACCTATGGATAATGGAGACATATATAATAGTCTCCTTCTTCTTGCACTGAGCTCCAAAAGCCGTAGTTGTTCTAACGTGATGGGCCGGCATGCTGTGTTTATGGAGGAAAAGTGGACGTGACGACAAGCTGTCCTCACTCAGGTCCAGCTGAAAATCAGGAGAAATTTGGAAGAATGATTGTCCCGGGAGATTTCTGGGAGAGGCACTGAAATTCGGGAGTCTCCCGGAAAATTCGGGAGGGTTGGCAAGTATGGATCAGTGTCTTTATATCAATGAGTATCAATCATCATTCATAATGTACAATCAAAGGCAACTAAAAATTAGAGGCAACTGAAATGTGGTTCTTCAGAAAAATACTCCGCATATGATGGACTGAAAGGAAAATGAATGAAGAGATATTGGCAGAGGCAAAAACAAGAAGGTCTCTAAGTGCAACAATTCAAAATAGGCAGCTGAAATTCCTCAGACATATCATTAGAAAAACTGATGTTAACAGAGAAACTAGTAGGAAAGAAAGCTCCAGGTCGGCAACGAACAACATATATAAACAGCCTAAAAAATGTTATCGGAATCATCAATAATATAGAACTCATACATAAAGCGGACGACAGAGAAGACTGGAGAGCCCTGATCATCCCATGCCTGCAAACAGGCCTCATACTCCATGATGATGATGATGATCAAAGGCAAAACAAGCAAATTTCTTATTTCAAAGAGTGTATCAAACTGGTAGCCCTTTGTATGACTCAGTACCCATGAAGTAGCGCTCTGTTTCAAAAAGGTTGGCGACCCCTGCACTAAGTGATTGTTAATGCACACCGTGTTGATTCTTGGATATCATGTTCAAGCTCCCTGCTGTGAGAAATTGGGTGAGGAAAGAGGCGGGGCCTCGGAGGGAAGGGATCAGAGTGCATGTGAGCTGCAGTATCCAAGCCAATTAGAGGAGCGGCATTCTTGGTGTGAGAGTGCAAGGCCATGAGTGAGGAGATGTGGACGGACACAAATAGCTCAGCATATAGTGAAGGTGGGCAGGGCTGGTCCACTGAGGGTTTCAGCGATGCCATCGGAATCCGTCTTCTATGCAGGTCCACGCCCCTACTCCTAAATTTAGACCGTTTTGGTGTGGGACAGGGCAAGTATTCTATCAATTATGTTTGATGCTTAAGTCGAACCTGATCTTATTTTTAGTCATTTTTAATGTGAAGTGTGTGAGGATGCTGGATGATATCGTCAAGCTTCTCCTTATGGTAACAGGTGAAGGATCGGAGGACTAGTGCTCTCCTATCTAGTCTTTGCACGTGATCTGATGAAGCTGGATTGGATGAGAAGTGAAACATTTAATTTGTTCATGCTCAAACACTAGATAGGAGAGATTGTAGCTGTTCGTCCTATCTATTGACGGACTAGTGGTGTCCGATAACATAAACTGATGAAACATGCTTGGATAAGAGGCGAAATGTTTCATCAGTTCATCTCAAAGACTACACCGGTCCGTCTTTGCTATAGAGACAGAGCAGTGATGTCCTATCTAGTCTTTGCACATGAACTGAGGAAGTCTGTTTGAATGTGAGACGAAAAGTTGCATCAGTTCATGCTCAAACACAGACGGACTATAGTTGTCTGTCTTGTCTAAAAAACAGACTAGCGTCTAGTGTCCTATCTAGTCTTTGGACATGATCTAATGAAGCTTGCTTTAATGAGAAGTGAAACATTTCATCAGTTCATGCTCAAACACTAGATAGGACAGATTATAGCTGTTTGTCCTATCTATAGACAGACTAGTGGTGTCCGATAACATAAACATGCTTGGATAAGAGGCGAAATGTTTCATCAGTTCATGTCAAAGACTACACATAAGACTACACCGGTCTGTCCTAACTATTGGGCCGGAGTAGTGATGTCCTATCTAGTCTTTACACATGAACTGAGGAAGTCTGTTTGAATACGAGACGAAACGTCAAACAGACAGACTCTAGCTCTGTCTTGTCTAAAAAACAGATTACCGTCTAGTGTCCTATCTAGTATGTGCACATAAACCGATTATGTCTGATTGGATAAGAGGTCAAATGTTCCATCAGCTCATATCAAAGAGTACATAGGACAAACTAGATATGTCTGTCCTATCAACAGAGATATACTAGTGCTATCCTATCCAGTATTTGCATAAACTGAGGAAGTCTGTTTGAATGCGAGACAAAATGTTGCATCAGTTAATGCTCAAACACAGAGAGTCTGTCCTATCTATAAAACAGACTAGCGCCTAGTGTCCTATCTAGTATTTGCACATAAACTGATGGAATCTGCTTGGATTGAATGTTCCATCAGTTCATGTCAAAGAGTAAGTAGGACAAACGACATATGTCTGTGCTATCAAAAGAGATATACTTGTGCTATCCTATCCAGTAATTGTGCATGATCTGTTGAGAGGCGAAACGTTTCCTCACTTCAAGCTCAAAGACTAATTAGGACAAACTACATCAGTCTGTCCCGTTTACAGAGACTAATTGGTGTTGTCTCGTCTTTGCACATAAGTTTGTGAAGCCTGCTTTTATGAGGTTAAGACATTTCATCAGCTCATGCTCAAAGACTACAGGACAAACTATCTATAAAGACCGACTAATACTGTCCTATCTGGTCATTGCGCGTTAATAAATTTAGCCTGATTTTATGAGAGGTGAAACATTTCATCAGTTCAGACTACATAGGACAAGCTATCAATGAATAAGAGGAAACTTTTTATCAGTTCACTTTCAAACGCTAGATAGGACAGACAGCTATAGTTTGTCTTATTAACTCTGTCCTAGTGGTTTCCTAAGTAGTGTGTGCACATAAACTGATAAAACCTGCTTGGATAAGAGGCAAAATGTTTCATATGATCATGTTAAGGACTACATAAAAAAGACTAAACCTGTCTGTCCTAGATATAGGGACAGACTAGTGGTGTCCTATCTAGTATTTGGACATTAACTAATGAAACCTGCTTGATTGAGAAGCAAAACATTTCATCAGTTCATGCTCAAAGACCACATAGGACAGAGCAGAAGTGTCTAGCCTGGCAATCGAGACGGACTAGAGTTGTCCCGTCAAGTACTTGGATGATAAATGGTGAATGGATTATACTTATATAGTGTTTTTCTACCTTCATGGTACTCAAAGCGCTTTGACACATTCACCCATTCACACACACCTTCACACAATGATGGCAGGAGCTGCCATGCAAGGTGCTAACCACGACCCATCAGGAGCAAGGGTGAAGTGTCTTGCTCAAGGACGAACGTGACTAGGCTGGTAAAAGCTGGGGATCAAACCAGGAACCCTCAGGTTGCTGGCACGGCCACTTTCCCAATCACGCGCGCCAGGCCGTCCCTGGATGAAATGTTTCATCAGTTCATGCTCCAACACAGACAAAGACTAAAGTGGTCTGTCCTATCTATAGGCAGACTAGTGCTGCCCCAGCTAGTTATTGCACATGCACTGATGAAGCCTGCATGAGAGGTGAAACGTTTCATCAGTTGAAGCTCAAAGACTAGACCGACAAGACACTGGACCACACAAGGAGGCTGTGTGAGGCCTTTGTGTCCATTGCGTTAAGATGGCGCATGGATTCTGCTGCTGCTTGTCACCTTGGTGGAAAGTAAGTCACAGCAGCCTGAGGCATGCCTTAATTACATTTACATGCCTGTCTGCCATGACTTTGTCCACGAGACTCATTACATGACAACTCTCATTAAAACCTGCTTGAAAAATGGCCACCAGCCTTCAGTAAATGGCTAAAATGTCTTCTGCTGTCCAATCCACTCCATATGATCCACATAGTGTAAAACAGGGACATGTAATTGTCACGGCTGGTTACACCAGGCCGTGACCTTTTTGTGTTAGTTCCTGTTCTGTGCTTTTATTTTGGCGGCTCTTTTGGTTTTGTTAGTGTTTTCCTGTGGCTTTGTCACATTTGTCGGTTTTGAACCCCACCTGCTTTCTGTTGCCAATCAAAACTATTGAAGTTGATCCTTTTTCTCCCTTCGTTGTCGGGACATTGTTTGTTGGTGGATTTGTTTCCACTCCCTATTCGTTGTTGACCAGAGACGATCCTTTTTGATGCATCGCAATTGCACACGTATGTGTGGATACCATCTACTCCATATTACCCGTAAATGTTTTCGTTTTTGTCATAGCCTGTTCCGGTAAGAGCACTTCCCCGCTGCGTGTATAAGGACCGCAAAATGGCACCTATTAGCAGACATTATCTGCCGTTTTGTTTTGCAATATAATGCAAAACCAACTTTTCTTATCTTCTGGTATCTGCTGATGTGTATTTTGGATGTGCATGAGTCCTGAAAATGCGCATGCGTACGCCATTGTAGTCCGTGCCAACACCCTCGTCATAAGCTTCTTCTTTTTCTCTACCTTCTTATGTGACATTCATCTTCTGCTGTTGCAATTTCTAATATAGAGTAGCATAAAGTTCTTACTTATATTTGTCAGTAGAGTAGCTGTCAAAGCGTTAAAAATTGTAGTGGGTTTACATTATTCACCCACAGAACTTTAGTTATTAAAGGGTTATGGTCAGACGGTTTTCACAAGACATATTTCCCGCGTTTATGTTGCATTATTGAGCCACAGATGAAAAGATGCTGCTCTGTTATGGATTTAAGTAAAGTCCAAATGTCAATAAAACAGTTAGCTCCATCTTTTGACACTTTTCCCACTCCCGTCCGTGCACACTACACCACTACAACAAAGATGACGGGAAGAAGACGCTGTCAAAGGTGAGCCATGAAATAAGACCGCCCACAAAACGGCACATCCTGAAGAGGCGCTCAGAAAGCTACTTGAAAATGGTCTGTAAAACATGATCTATGCAACATTTTGACCAAAAAAACACCAGCACATGTTATGTAAACCACAAGATAGTGTTTTAGATTAAGAAAAAAATCATAATATAAGCCTGTGGAGGGGGCGTGGCCTGCGGACCTGCAGCGAAGCGGGGTGTGCCAGGACCGGCTTCGAGATCAGCGACAGGTGCGTAGACGACCCACCTGGGTCTGGTTATCTAATCACCTGTCGCTCTGTTAAAGGCGGCAGCCGGGAGGAGAGAGGTGGTGGAGCTGAAGCGAGAGCAAGAGAGAGACAGACACAAAAAAGACAATTGCTGAAAAGCACAGAGACACATTATTGTAAAATAAAACAGTGTTGTACCTTGACATGTCCATGCTTGGTGGTCTGAAGGACCCACGGGAGCGAAACCTCCACAAAGCCCTTTAATGCACCTTATGGATCGGACCGCCAAGTGCCCTGCCTTCGGCTGCCGCCCAACTCACATCGCACCCGACCTCTATGGCCCCTGCTATGGGTGGTGAGCCCATTGGAGGGGGGACCCACGTTGCCTCTTCAGACTGTGCCCGGCCGGGCCCCTTGGGAACAGGCCCAGGCGCTCGCCATCAAAAAAGAAGGCAAGGAAAGCAGAAAAGGCGGTTTCTTACAGAACATCCACAAAGCCAGTCTTTTCACGTATACCACTCCGTTTGGAAAGAGAGAGTAACTTTCCCTCCTGCTGATTGAAAAAAACCATTCAGCTCCGGCGTTGGTCTTCTTTTGGTAATTATCTCCTGCTTTGCTGGAAAGTCCACTTTAGAAAATGGTTAAAGTGCAGAAATGTAGTCATCCACGTTGAATGTCGGGGTGCAAGAGACGGAAAACATAAGTCGCTGCGGCACTTACCCGCTGAGGCCACTTTATGTCTGAGATCATGAGCGCCCGCCCCTATCGTGAGGCACGAGAACAGTTTGCCTCACCTCAGACTTTTTTCTCTGTTGTTTTGATGGCTCAACCAACACACAAAACATGTTACTCGCTGCGGCACTTGACTCCCTTACGCCACCGTATGTCTCTGACCCCTATCGTGAGACACGATAACTGTTTGCCTCACCTCAAACTGTTTTCTTTGCCGTTTTGAACGCTCAGCAACGCACCAGACAAGAACGCGCTCCGACGGCATGGCTGTCAGAGAAGTTTACGAGGGATTGCGAAAGTTCAGCGATTTTGAAGAACAAATAATCCAAATTGGTGAAGCTAAAGGAAAATTAAAAACTAACAATTACAATTATGTAATCATTATATATATTATTTCTTTGCATGATCACAGGTGAGGCACTGCCACCCTGCCTCCCCTGACCGCACGTCACTGTTTTCTACACAGACCCAAATACGTCCTTGTTTCACTCACTTCTGATAAACTAGGTGTTTAGTCTTTTCTTACCAGTTTAACAAGGCATTTGTAGCCCAATTACTGAAAACAGCATTTTAGCATGGCGTCTGTTAGCTGCTTTAGATTCTAAATACAGATTATTATAGCAAATAAAGAATAAAAATACATCCTTTAACTGCCCTTTATTACAAAATCCTTTAGATCATGGGTGTCAAACTCTGGCCCACGGGCCAAATTTGGCCCGCTGTGTAATTTAATTTGGCCCTTGAGGCAATATCAAATTAACATTAGAGCTGGCCCACCACTGTAACGCCGCATTCACCGCTAATACTTTTACTTACCAACCCACCCGATTTTCCCGGAAGACTCCAAAAGTACAGTGCCCCTCCCAAATTTTATCCCGGACAACAATATTGGGGGTGGGCCTTAAAGGTATTGCCTTTGGCGTTCTCTACAACCTGTCGCCACGTCCGCTTTTCCTCCATACAAACAGCATGCCGGCGCAGTCAGATAATATCTTCGGCTTTTCACACACACAAGTGAATGCAACACATACTTGGTCAACAGCCATACAGGTCGCACTGAGGGAGGCCATATAAACAACTTTAACACTGTTACAAATATGCGCCACACTGTGAACCCACACCAAACACGAATGACACATTTCGGGAGAACATCCGCACCGTAACACAACATTAACACAACCGAACAAATACCCATAACCCCTTGCAGCACTAACTCTTCGGGGACGCTACAATAAACCCCCCCCCCCCCCCCCCGCTATCACCAAACCCTGTCCATCTCAACCTCGCCGCCAAAAAGAGGAATTCCATTTTTATTTAAATTTTATTTGATATGCCATTTAAATTTTTTAATTATTATTATTATTTGAAACTTGATTTTGCATGTCACTATGAAGTTATATACTGTAAGCTTTGCTTGTTCAAGATTCAATGCAAAACTTGTTTGGGTCCCTATTAAAAGGTTAATTTTTTCAACCTCGGCCCGCGGCTTTGTTCGGTTTAAAATTTTGGCCCACTCTGTATTTGAGTTTGACACTGTCACGCCTGTAAATCTGATTTTATGTTTGATCATGTTTTGTTTTGTTTTCTGGACTCTTGTTCTGTTTTTTCACTTCCTGGTTTGTTTTTGTTACCATGACAACTCATTGATTTTCACCTTGCCCTTCTAGTCATGCCCCTGCCCTCAGTCCCGCACCTGTTCCTAATTATCACAGCCACTACTTAAGTTATTTTCTTTCTGTCCATCAGTCTGGGAACATTAGCTTTCATTGTAATCTACGACCTTTGCTGCTCATTCTCCATGCCCACGATCACCTGCCACGCACCTTGCTATTCTTGCCTCCTGTTTTTGTTGTCATAGTAAGTGTTTTGTTGTAGTTGTTTATAGTCATGCCATCGTGCTGTTTCTGTTCATAGTTCATTCATGCCAATCGAGCAAGTGTTTTTGTTTCCTGTTTATATTTTGTAGCCAAGTTTTATAACTCCTTGTGAGCGCCCTTAGTTTGCTTATTTTTCTGTTTGGTGTATAAATAATCATGTACCTGAATTCACACCTGGCTCGTCCCCTATTCCCTCTGCGTCGAATGAGCATAAACAATCCAAGTCCAAGCCTGACAGACACCCCTGCTTTAGATGAAGAGGTATGGCATTTTAGTGGCGATAGTTGTTATGGCACCTGTCTGAAATGTCATTAAATTAGGCTACAAGTAACACAGGTCAGTTTTGTGCATTTTTCTGTTGCCATGTAGCATATTTAAAAAAAAATAATTAAACAACTATTACACTGCAATGAATTATGGGCCAACTAATTTTTCCGTGCAACATATTTATTTTTGCAAACACTGTATAACAGGAAAATATAGGGGAACAGGAGCAAGTTTAATGTGTAGCTTATACACCTAATCACCAACTGACTTTTTCTTAAACCGCATTATAAAACATACTACACACAATATTACCATTGTACTAAAACGATCACTTTTGCTATATTTGTACAGTTTTTCACCACATCCATCATATTTTTAAATTGGTAAAATTACAATCCTTTGGAACCTCGATTCACGAATGCCTCTATTTGCGTTCTTTTCTACCTCCGAACATTGAGATCGAGGCAAATATGCCTCAGTGTGCGACCAATTTCTGAGTGTAGTCGTTTCGTTCAACTTCTTATTAATTTACTCATTTTATTTGCCAACAGATATTCTACGTGGGAGCTGCCATTTTGATGACAACTTGTCCTGCAAAACACCATTTTGAAGAGGCGGGCCCCAGACGTCACATCCTGTTTAGGTTTTGCACGGCGTACCAGCCTAGCAGTGCCGCCAACAGGACTTGGATTGCCTCACACGTATGGCAAAACCATGTCCACAATTGCAACAATTATCAAAAAGGACGTTTTAATGGTTGCTGACTTTGACAAAGAAGTTAAATATATTTGCAAGGACGGAGAGAAGGTGCAAGACACAGTAGATACAGTAAGCTTTTCTTAGTGTAGCTAAATGAGAGGCAACTAGCATTCCCTAGGCAAGTGTTTTTCAATCTTTTTTGAGCCAAAGCACATATTTTGCGTTGAAAAAATCGGGAGGCGCACCACCAGCAGAAATCATTAAAAAACTAAACTCATTGGACAGTAAAAAGTTGTTGTCGCAATTGTTGGATATGACTTAAAACCATAACCAAGCATGCATCACTATAGCTCTTGACTCAAAGTAGGTGTACTGTCAATACCTGTCACATCAACCCGGGACTTATTTTAAGTATATTGTTTTAGTTCTTGTCTTGCACTCTTATTTTGGTGGCTTTTTCTCTTGTTTTGGTAGTTTCCTGTAACAGTTTCAGGTTTTCCTTTGAGTGATATTTCCCGCATCTACTTTGTTTTAGCAATAAAAGATTTCATTTGTTTTTATCTTTCTTTGTGGGGACATTGTTGATTGTCATGTCATGTTCGGATGTACTTTGTACAAAGACTAACTACTCCAAAGTTAGTCTTTGCTGTCGTCCCGCATTCTGTTTTTGTTTACTTTGTAGCCAGTTCAATTTTGTTCTGCGTACCCTTCCCTAAGCTTCAATGCCTTTTCTTAGGGGGACTCACCTTTTGTTTATTTTTTGTTTTAGCATTAGATACCGTTTTACCTGCATGCTGCCTCTTGCTGTTTCTGACATGTACAAAGCAATTAGCTACCGGCTGCCAAATACTGATATGGAAGAGCTCTAGACAGCACCGACACTCAACAACAACACATAATTTGCAGACTATAACTACTGGTTTGCAAAAAATAATTTTAACCCAAATAGGTAAAAGGAGATAATCTCCCACGGCACACCAGACTGTATCTCACAGCACATAGTGGTTGAAAAACCTTGCCCTAGGCTATCATTCGAGAGATTGCTTGCCATTTATCTATATGGCGACTTGATGTCCAAAAGTCTCGGAAAAGCTTAAGAAGAGGAGCTCTTTCACAGCATGACGAGACTGCTTGGACAATGCTGACACTTTCACTTGGATTTTATTGTAAAGTGGGATTTCTACAAATCTTTTTAACTGTGATAAACCAGACTTTTTGGGGGGATAATGCCAGAGGGGACCTTTATGACAGCGGAGGAGAATGCAGTAGCTGGACACAAACCGATGGAGGTGTTCTGCCCTCACTGTATATGTTGAGGTTATAAAGCTTGGCAGACAGCTAACAACCAATCCAGGATGTTCTAATAAAGTTTAAAAGCAGATGAATCAATTTAGGCTCTTTATTGTTGTTGATCTTGCTTTGTCTTGCACTGGACTTTTATTTTTATTATTGTAAAACTGAAATACACACTGACAATGAATAAGATGTATGATTCAATTAAACTGAAACGTAATGCACAATATGTAAACATTGGCTTTACACAAATATACAGCATTATTACCAAACAAATACTGCTGAGTGTTGAAACTCTTTCGATGGTGGAAATGTGCGACCGGCAGCCATTTTAAATCCTCAAACATTCATTAAAATAGTGCACAAAAATCCATCCATCCATCCATTTTCTACCGCTTATTCCCTTTTGGGGTCGCGGGGGGCGCTGGCGCCTATCTCAGCTACAATCGGGCGGAAGGCGGGGTACACCCTGGACAAGTCGCCACCTCATCGCAGGGCCAACACAGATAGACAATCGTTTTTCAATACACATCTTACTATAAAATTTAGCCACTTTCCACCCTAGTATTGAGTTACATAAACAAGTTTAACAGTTAACTTACAGACTTATCTTTTCCAAGGCTTGTAAGAGTTAACACAACTCATCTACTTCTCATTGTTTGTGAACTGAACCAACATCTTCTTCTAATTCTTCTTCTTCTTTTGTTTTTATGGCGGTTGGCAAGCAACCTTCTGGTGCGCATTACCGCCACCTACTGTAATGGAGTGTGAACCGAGGTGGATCCCTACTCTATATTCTTTTACTTAACCCAGTGTTTTTTAAATATGTGTATATTGCTTTATACCCTATGTTTTCTGAATGCAATCCTAATATACCTCCCACTTCTAACCTAATATTTTCTTTTGCTAACTTATTTTCCAGTATTTCTCTTTCTCTATTATATTTCCTACATTGTATTAAGACATGGTCAACATTTTCTATCTGGTGGCAAAAATCACACAGCCCTGTAGTATGTTTGCCTATCAATTTTAGTGAACTATTTAGAAATGTATGGCCTAATCTCATTCTAGTAATAATGTCTTCTTTCCTATTTCTACCCCCTCCTCTCATTACACCTACTTTCCTCTGGACTTTGTAAAACTCTCTACCTTTTGTTTCCTTATTCCAATTATCCTGCCACTTTTTATTGTGTTCTATCTTAATTTTGCTCTTCACTTCTTCTTTACTGTGCTTAATTTCCATGTTTACTTCTGTTTCAGTGGTTGCTTGTTTTGCGTATCAACTCCTACATGAGCAGGAACCCAGAGAAATGTTACCACACCTGCCGCTTTATTTATCCTGTAGATTGCCTGAACTATTTCATAAACTATATCTAGTCTTGTTTCTGATGTTATGTTTTTTATGCTCGCCAATGCACTGCTGGAGTCCGAGCACACGACTACTTTCCTTGCTTTGTTTTCCTCTATCCAGTTAACTGCCATATACATTGCTACCAATTCCCCCGTAAAAACAGATAGTTTATCACTAATTCTTTTATTCAACACTATATTTCTCTGTGGGATAACTGCAGCAGCTCCTACTTTACTATTTATAGTTTTTGATGCATCTGTGTATATCATAATATTATCAAAAAACATTTCCTCAATCCATTGTTCTATTTGGTAACTATTTAAATGTCTATTCTTCAGTAACTGCATGTCTACCTTTGGGTTGTCATACATCCACGGTGGTATTGCAGGAATTGGTACTGTAGGGCTCACTTTAATATTGTCAATTTGTGTTTTTTTACATATATCTCCTATTATCCACCCAAAACTATTCATTTTTTTCTTCCCTTTTTCTTGGCAATTTATTAGCACTTGACGGGTTGGATGTCCTTGCTTGGATCCTTTAAAGTTTGCCCAATAAACTGCTGAGAGTTGATCTCTCCTCATGTCCAAAGGTTTTTCATTCATTTCTACTTGTAATGCTGCCACTGGAGTAGATTTAGTAGCTCCACAACATAATCTTAAAGCCTGCGACTGGATCCGGTCTATTTTCTCAAGTAGAGTTTTTGAAGCAGATTGATAAATAATGCATCCGTAGTCGATAACAGACCGAATTAAAGTGATATATATTGTTTTCAATGTTAACCTATCAGCCCCCCAATCTTTACCCCTCAAAGCCCCCATTATATTTAACACCTTTTTACTTTTCTCCACTATCTTGCTGATGTGGGTTGACCAGTTAATATTTTTATCAAACCATATTCCTAAATATTTAAATACTTGTACCTCTTCTATGTTTTCTCCATAGAGTTTTATTTGGAGCTTGTTTTGTACTTTCCTCTTTGTAAAATGTATGACTTTTGTCTTTCCAACAGAGAATCTTAAACCCCAAGCCGTCCCCCAGTCTTGAACATTATTTACCGCTTTTTGAATCTTCTTTTCTATATGATTTGTATTCCTACCTCTCTTCCACATCACTCCATCATCAGCAAACAATGCCACCTCCACTAACCCTTCCACTTCACTAAAAACTTCATTTATCATGATGGAAAATAGTACTGGACTTATTATACTCCTTCGTGGGGTCCCATTTTCCACTTCGTATTCTCTGCTATATTCATTCTCTATTTTTACTAATAATGTTCTACTTGTTAAAAAGTCTTTTATCCATCTGTACATTCTTCCTCTAATCCCAATCCTATTTAGTTTCATCAGCAACCCCTGTTTCCACAACATATCATACGCTTTCTCTATGTCCAAAAACACCGCAATTATACTTTCTTTATTTATTTGTCCCTTTCTAATTTCCTCTTCCAGCTGCACTGCTGGGTCATTTGTGCTTCTTGCTTTGCGAAAACCACTTTGGTAGTTTTTTATAATTTCTTTTGACTCTAAATAATATATGAATCTTTCATTAATAATTTTTTCCATTACTTTGCCCAAATTTGAGGTCAATGCTATCGGCCTATAATTTCCTGCCTCTTCCGGATCTTTCCCTGGCTTGCATATTGGAATTATTACAGCTGTTTTCCACTCATCTGGTAATTTTCCTTCTTCATATATCTTATTATATAATTTCAAGACCACTTCTTTGCCGATGCTACCTAAATTTTTGATCATTTGATAACTCACCAGGTCTTTCCCTGGTGTCGTATTTTTAACTTTTTTAAAAATACGAACCATTTCATCTAAAGAAAATGTCATATCCATAGTGTTGGTAAAACTATTATCGTTGTCTTCCTTCATTTCCTTAATATTTAAACTAATTGTTTCTTCTCTCTTTTGTTTTTCTACATTTCTCAAATTATCATTACTGTGCACTTTAACAAAGGTTTTTGCTAAAAGTTCTGCTTTTTCTTTATTTCCTACCACACTCCGCGTTCCATCTTTCATCACATGATTTTTATGTTCTTTTCTGACCCCTGACATTCTCTTGATCATTCCCCACACTTGGCTTAAAGGAGTAGTTCTATTTAGTGTTTCACAAAAAGTTATCCAATGGTGTTTTCTTGTTTTTTTAATAACATACCTTACTCTAGCTTGATGCCTTTTATATTGGATCATGTCTTGGAAATTATGTGTTCTTCTCAGTATTCTAAATGCTCTATTCCGTTCTTGTATTGCATCTGTGCACTCTTGTGTCCACCACGGCACTATCTTCCTTCTTCTCCCTATACTATTCCTTGGTATGCTCTGTTCGGCTGCTTCTATTATGCACTTTGTTACATCTGTATTTAATTGTTCAATATCTTGATTTATATCTACTTCCTTTAAAATCATGTCGGTAATTTCCCTAAATTTCCCCCAGTCACCATGATTATACTTCCATCTTCCTTCTGTCCTAGAGCTTTCTGTCCTATGATTTATGTTTATGTGAATGAAGATTGGATAGTGATCACTTCCCATTGTGCTGTATTTATTTACTTCCCACTCCACCTTTCCTGCTAACCCTTGTGACACTAGTGTTAAATCTATTGCAGTTTTTTTAACCGTGACGAAATCTAACCTTGTTCCCGACCCATCATTCACACACACCAGTTCTTTTTCCTCCAAAAGTGCTTCCAATGTATCCCCATTCCAGTCATCCCTTTCACGCCACATTGTGCTATGTGCATTAAAGTCACCACACCAAATAATATTGCCACTCCAGTGCTCCATTATTGTTTCTAGTTGGTGAATTTCTAATTTCTTGCATGGATTATAGAAGTTTAGTACTTTGTATCTTTCTTTATTATTCCATACTTCTACTCCTACTATCGCTTGTTCTTGTTTTACTTTTAATATTGAATAATGCATATCTTCCTTAATAAATATGGCACATCCTCCTCCTTGCCCATCATTCCTATCTTTACGTATCGTTATATATTCTTTTATTATAAAGTTTAATTTTGGCTTCAGCCATGTTTCTTGAATACATATTATATGTGGTTTATTTTTCATATTATTAATACATCCCTTTAATTCCTGTCCATTTGCTATCAAACTTCTGGCATTCCACTGAACAATCAACATGGCGTTGGATTGTGGTAACATGACTCGGTCTCGTCTACTCTCTGTAGCTCACCATGCACCTGTTCCCAGGACAGTTCTTTTAAATTTAAAAACTTTGCTGCTGCTTTGACAATTATTTTGATTTTCTCAGTCTTGTTTCTAGCCTGTTCTGTACAGTTTATTACGTAAGTCAGGAATACAACTAGTTTGTCCATGGAAATTCCTGTATTTACTGCCTCTTGTTTTTTATTTCTTGAACTATTTTCACTTCTGCCCTGTTCTGCACTTTCTTGATTTCTTATTTTAACTGCCTCTGCATATGTAATATTTCTTTCAACTCTGATTTGCTGTACTTCTGTTGCCTGTTTTCTTATGATGCAGCCTCCATACGCTGCTGTGTGATTCCCGCCACAATTACACTTGACCTGTTCATTTTCTCCACATTGTCCATATTCATGCTGTGGTGACTGTTCAACAAATGTCTCAAATCTGATCTGACGTTTCTTTTCTTTCCTCCTCTTCCCCCCTCTCCCTTGGACCGCTCGCCTGTACATCGGTTGGGGACATCTCTGCGCTGCTGATCCGTCTCCGCTCGGGATGGTCTCCTGCAGGCCAACCATGGACTGGACTCTCACTATTATGTTAGATCCACATTGGACTGGACATTCACAATATTATCCAAGGTTTCTCATAGTCATTCACATTGACATCCCACGGGGTTGTGCGTTTTTCCTTGCCCTTTTGTGGGCTCTGAACCGAGGATGTTGTTGTGGCTTGTGCAGCCCTTTTTAGACACTTGTGATTTAAGGCTATTAAATAAACATTGATTGATTGATTGATTGATTGATTGAAATAGTCAAAGTTACAAGGTAGAAGGACTTTCATTTTTAGTTGTGTATTGTAGCAACATGTTTGAAGCGCACCAAAGGGACTTTTGTGTGCGCGGATGCGTTGACAGTTAAGATGGCTCTTATTGTAATGTTTGAATTAAAAAAAAAAAAAAGATTGATGAGCCAAAACTCACTTTTGTGTGTTATTTTGAAACATATAGAATATATACACATTACAATGACTTCAGAGTGTGCATTTTATAATATAAAACAGGGACTTTTGTCGAGGCTAGAACAAATTAAGCATGTTTACATTGTTTCTTTTGGGAAACTATTTTTTTGTTGTTGTCCGAGTCTTTGGGGTGGCTGCCTTGCAGGGTCAGTCTCATCTTCATTTGCAGCTGTGATGTTTATCTCAGGCTCACCGTTGTCTGGCCTGTTAAGGTCAGGTTCAGAGTCTTGTATCTTTCAATTAGCTTGTTTTCAAACTCTTTGCCCATGTCGTGCTGTAGTCTGGTTGGGAAGCCAAACTTGAGTGTGAATTCATTAAAGAGCTTGTCAGCAACAGTTTTAGCTGCTTTGTTCTTCATCACGTAGGCCTGTAAAAATCTTGTGAAGTGGTCCAGGACAATTAGTACAAACAGATAACAATGCTTACAGTTTTCCAGGTGGAGAACGCCTATGCACACTAGCTGGAAAGGGTAAGTGGACTGGATCGTAGTCAAAGGTGTACAGATCTGTTGACTTGGCTTCTTATTCTTTATACACTGACATTTTTCTGTAAAGTGTTCAACAATTTAACCTTTCTCGGATGAGGTCAAGCGTCTATTCTAACGCCAAGTGGCCCATTTCTTGATGAAACTCTTTGAAAAACAGGAGACGGTAGACTTTAGGAACTAGTAACTGCTCTCGGCAGGTTGTTTGGCGACGCGTGATACCATTATGGTCGACATGAAGCTTCAACCATTGCTTGAGCAGTGCAGTTCCAGCGGGCTGCTCTGCCTTCACCTCTGTCCTACTTGGTCTTCTATTCTGTGACTTGTATCAGAGCACTCTTGACAGAACTTCACCTGCTTCTTGTGCTTGGCAAGTCTGGTCTGGTGTGAAAAGTAGGTTAGTGTTGGTCTTTGACGAACGTGAAAGCACTGACATAGATAACTCGAAACGCCTTGGCATGGGTCTTTCTGCTCTGCTGCCACAGAATCCGTTGATGCACTTACGGCTTATTGCCCAACTTGAGCTGTACAGCTCTTCGTGAAGCGGTCAATGTGTGTGGCATCCTTGACAGCCCATCCACTGCTGCATTGGTCTTGCCTGGACGATAGAGGAAGGTGAAGTTTAAGTTGTCCAGCTGCGACCCATCTGTGACGTTGATCTTTGCAGTAGTGAGTCCATATATGTATGTGAGCGGGTTATTTTTGGTGTAAACCACAAATGATTGTAAAGATACTGTCAAATGTACACAAATGCTCCACTCCATGGCTAAAAACTTACATTTTCCAGAGTGCAGGTGGTACCTTTTCTCAGTGGGTGTTGATCTCCTGAAGACATGATTTTATTTCCGAATTCCTTGAGAGAAAAAATGCCTGGTTAGGCTTTGTGTGTGTCGGGTGTGCCTTCCTTGGGTGAAGCCAGGTTTACAGCTATGTTGTTATTATGCTGTTTGTAACTTATGTATGTTATGTTGCAGCTATTTAAAATAGTTTTGTCAAATTGTTCTTGACTGAAATAAATTGGCCCTTTGAAACATATCTTTGTCTTTGTGTGTTGTATGTAGACCAGGTGGCTTAGCAAAGTTCAGTAATGCAAATGCATGTCGAGTTGATCAACAGATGGTATTGTTCTCCAGGGCATTAACAGTACTGAAGTGAAGGCTAAAAGGGCATTAATTGGAGCCTTTAAAAAAAAAAAAGGACAAAAAAAGAAGTGACTAGTTACTTTTCACGGTAACGCATTACTTTTTGGTGTAAGTAACTGAGTTACTTTTGAAATAAAGTAATTAGTAAATGGTTTTCAGTAACTTACCCAACACTTTATGTATATATATATATATATATATATATATATATATATATATATATATATATATATATATATATATATATACATATATATGTATATATATATATACATATATATATATATATATACATATATATATACATATATATGTATATATATATATATATATATATATATATATATATACATATATATATATATATATATATATATATATATATATATATATATATATATATATATATATATATATATATATATATATATATATACACTCACACACACATATACAAACCCCATTTCCATATGAGTTGGGAAATTGTGTTAGATGTAAATATAAATGGAAAACAATGATTTGCAAATCCTTTTAAACCCATATTCAATTGAATGCACTACAAAGACAAGATATTTGATGTTCAAACTCAGAAACTTTATTTTGTTTTTGCAAATAATAATCAGCTTAGAATTTCATGGCTGCAACAGGTGCCAAAGTAGTTGGGAAAGGGCATGTTCACCACTGTGTTACATCACCTTTTCTTTTAACAACACTCTATAAACATTTGGAAACTGAGGAAACTAATTGTTGAAGCTTTGAAAGTGGAATTCGTTCCCATTCTTGTTTTATGTAGAGCTCCAGTCATTCAACAGTCCGGGGTCTCCGCTGTTGTATTTTACGCTTCATAATGTGCCACACATTTATTTTTTATTTTTTTCGTCCTGTCCAGCTTCTCAGGCAAGTCATATAGTTGATGTAGATGCCCATATCGACTGTTCAGATTTACTTATTTGAATTTGACTTTATTAAATGTATTTATATTATCATTTGGTGCAGCCGGGCCGTAGCAGGAGGGGATACAAAGACAGAAAAAGGAAGACAGAGGGGGAAATTGTGGGGGGATAAGAGGGGGTTTAGACAGAGAGACAAAAACAACAACAGCAAACACAACAATAACAACAAAAACAACAACACTAGAACAACACCAGCACATACGATATGTACAAATATGATCGTAAAAATGAAAGCAAAGAAACAGTTAGTGAAATAAATAATAATATAGAAATGACAATGGGCATTTTTACACTACAACTGGAGCAATACAAATACCAATACAAAAAGCGCTATTGATTATGAACAATACCATTAGTTTACCTCTATTATCAACAATACAGTTGATAAAATGCAACAATACGTATACAATATGATAACTAGAAAGATTTAAAAAAAGAAAAAGAAAAAAGGAATACCAAAAGATGGAGGGGAAGAGAGAGAGGCAACCCATATTAATCTTGTAGATTGTTACAGTAACATTAGGTTAAGCTTTGTCAGTATGCCATGTGTTACCCAGTTTACCCTAGGGCAACAACGTTGATAAATATTTAATGAAACATGATTATGTGCATGAGTGTATGTATGTATATGTACTTCTATATGAACAGAATGTGTATATGAATGTTTGTACAGTAAATGTATCTGTACAGTATATGTATGTTTGTACACATTTTTGATGGAAGACAGGTCTGGATTCCAGGCGGGCCAGGAAAGTACCCGCACTCTTTTTTAGGAAGCCACGCTGTTGTAACATGTGCTGAATGTGGCTTGGCATTGTCTTGCTGAAATAAGCAGGGGCGTCAATGAAAAAGACGGCACCTAGATGGCAGCATATGTTGTTCCAAAACCTGTATGTACCTTTCAGCATTAATGGTGCCTTCACAGATGTGTAAGTTACCCATGCCTTGGGCACTAATGCACCCCCATACCATCACAGATGCTGGTTTTTGAACTTTGCGTCCATAACAGTCTGGATGGTACGCTTCCCCTTTGGTCCGGATGACACGATGTGGAATATTTCCAAAAACAATTTGAAATGTGGACTCGTCAGACCTCAGAACACTTTTTCACTTTGCATCAGTCCATCTTAGATGATCTTACAACAAGACACTTGGGAATACTTGTGCTGTCAAAGCAATGAACAAAACATACCAAAATACACCTCTAGAAAAGAAAGGTAAGCTGACTCCATCCATCCATCCATTTTCTACTGCTTATTCCCTGTTGGGGTCGCGGGGGGCGCTGGCGCCTATCTCAGCTACAATCGGGGGGAAGGCGGCGTACACCCTGGACAAGTCGCCACCACATCGCAGACTAACTCAAGCTATTTAATTAGTAAGACTCAACATCTTTTGCGCAATAAGGCATGTACAATTTACTGCCACTGTTGTCTACTACTTATATTTTTTTGTGAAGGTTGCTTCCAATTTTGAACATTGCACGACAATACAGGTGAACCGGAGCAGATCCAACATGTTGCTTGTATGTGTATGCCATGCTTACTCATTACAAACTGATTTACTCATCCCGTGAGCTTCAAGTGTCCTCTTGTGGCGAAAACTTACATTACATTCTATTGCAGCAAAGTAGTCATCAACAGTATTCTCTTTCTGCTCAGATGTTACCTTCAGTATAAAAATAAAATGGGGTTCACATAGGCCTGGGTAAAAAAAAGAAGATAATATACGTTTAGTAATATTTGCCCTTATATCAGGAACAGGCCCTAGTGTGTGAATGTGAGTGTGAAAGTTGTCTGTCTATCTGTGTTGGCCCTGTGATGAGGTGGCGACTTGTCCAGGTTGTACCCTGCCTTCCGCCCGAATGCAGCTGAGATAGGCTCCAGCACCCCTCGCGACCCCGAACGGGACAAGCGGTAGAAAATGGATGGACGGATGGATCAAGAACAGTGCAAAGCCCTGGTAAAGTTAATCTGATTACCAGACACAACACGTAATCATTGATAGTGGAAATATGATGAAGTAGTTTTAGGTGTACCAGGTTCACAAGTCTACATTTGTTGTTTTCATGACAGATTTTTGGGGTTTGTTTTAAGTCAGATTTGCCTACAAAAGCTGACTTTTGATAGAAGACTCTGCAAAAGAGATAGTTTTATGGCTCGTTGAAAGGGATCAAGGGCCGTATTTATCAAGCTTCTTAGAATTACTCCAAAGAAGTCTGCTAAGAGTTGACTTATGAGTAAAGAATTTCTTCGCTGAAAGCTGCACTTAAAAGTTAGTTATCAAGCGTCTTACTCACACTTTCAGCGAAGTGTAGGACTGAATCTTTAGTGTCACACTCAGAGCTGAATTACAACATTACTATGTGCCGTAAACGGAATTTTAGGTGACATCATTTTTGTGTCCATAGAAATGACCAATCACAGAAGGGAATCCCTTGTCTAAGAATAAAGAAATATCTTAGAAATATTTAAGTGGACAATGGGAGTGTGAAAACCCCGTTTCCATATGACTTGGGAAATTGCGTTAGATGTAAATATAAACAGAATACAATGATTTGCAAATCTTTTTCAACCAATATTCAATTGAATGCACTACAAAGACAATATATTTGATGTTCAAACCCATAAACTTTTCTTTTTTTTTTTGCAAATAATAATTAACTTAGAATTTCATGGCTGCAACACGCGCCAAAGTAGTTGGGAAAGGGCATGATCATCACTGTGTTACATCACCTTTTCTTTTAACAACACTCAGTAAACGTTTGGGAACTGAGGAAACTAATTGTTGAAGCTTTGAAAGTGGAATTCTTTAACATTCTTGTTTTATGTACAGCTTCGGTCGTTCATCAGTCCGGGGTCTCCGTTGTCGTATTTTACGCTTTATAATGCGCCACACATTTTCGATAGGAGACATGTCTGGACTGCAGGCGGGCCAGGAAAGTATCCGCACTGTTTTACTACAAAGCCATGCTGTTGTAACACGTGGCTTGGCATTGTTTTGCTGAAATAAGCAGTGGCGTCCAAGATAACATTGCTTGGATGACAACATATGTTGCTCCAAAACCTGTATGGACCATTCAGCATTAATGGGGCCTTCACAGATGTGTAAGTTACCCATGCCTTGGGCACTAATGCAACCCCATACCATCACAGATGCTGGCTTTTGAACTTTGCGCCGATAACAAACCGGATGGTTATTTTCCTCTTTGTTCTGGAGGACACCACGTCCACAGTTTCCAAATATAATTTGAAATGTGGACTCGTCAGACCACAGAACACTTTGCATCAGTCTATCTTAGATGAGCTCGGGCCCAACGAAGCCGGTGGCATTCCTGTGTGTTGTTGATAAATTGCTTTGGCTTTGCATAGTATAGTTTTAACTTGCACTGACAGATGTAGTGACCAACTGTAGTTACTGACAGTGGTTTTATGAAGTGTTCCTGAGCCCATGTGGTGATATCCTTTACACACTGATGTCTGTTTTTGATGCAGCACCGCCTGAGGGATCAAGGTTCGTAATATCATCTCTTAGGTGCAGTGATTTCTCCAGATTCTCTGAACCTTTTGATGATTTTACGGACCGTAGATAGTAAAAATCCCTAAATTCCTTGCAATAGCTCGTTGAGAAATGCTGTTCTAAAAGTTTTCGACAATTTGCTTGCAAATTGGTGACCTTCACCCCATCTTTGTTTGTGAATGACTTAGCATTTAATGGAAGCTGCTTTTATACCCAATCATGGTACCCACCTGTTCCCAATTAGCCTGCACACCTGTGGAATGTTCCGAATAAGTGTTTGATGAGCATTCTTCAACTTTATCAGTATTTATAGCCACCTTTCCCAACTTCTTTGTCACGTGTTGCTGGCATCAAATTCTAAAGTTAACGGTTATTTGCAAAAAAAAATATTTTTATCAGTTTTAACATCAAATATGTTGTCTTTGTAGCATATTCAACTGAATATGGGTTGAAAATGATTTGCAAATCATTTTACTCTGTTTATATTTACATCTAACACAATTTCCCAACTCATATGGAAATGGGGTTTGTATATTTTGACAATAAATTACAAAATAATACAAAACAAACAAACAATATTGGCAATGAATCAAAAATAAAAGTTTCTTTTTCTTTCCAATTCATTAATTAGGCAACTAATTTGAAACCGGTGTGGGTGGCTCTATATACATGTGTGATGGGCCCAAATCATCAGCGTTACACTGTTGCATTTTCCCAGTGGCGAGATATCGAAGCATTGTGATGACCTTTAGTTCTGCTGCGTGATGTTGCTGATGAGATGACGCCCCTCATTAAATCTGTGACAAAAATAATACCCGCTTTGTCTAAACGATAACGTTTGATCAGCTGCTTGTCATCAAACAAAGCCAGGACATCCTTCCGCTCCCTGAACTTTTGCGCACGTCTCTCTCGCCTCAGTGCCATCCCCCGCTGGCAACTCCGAACCACTTAGGACACCTCTGAAGGTCTCTTAAATATTGTGGAGAGTAGGAGGTATTCTTAGACTTAAGAAAGTTGATAAATAGCTTTTATTCTTAAGTTTGAGAGTAGGACTAAATTTCACAAATTCTCAGGACTTAACTGTAAAATGGCACTCTAAGACGCTGGATAAATACGGGCCCAAGATCTTTAGGAGCCATTCAAAAGACTCGCTCATTTGTTAGTTTTTTTTTCAACAATCAAGTAAACAATCACTAGAAGCAGTTGTAAGATAAGATGTGGATCAAAATCATTTGCATTTTACACAACTATTAGGGAATTATTCTGAAATATTGGCTATAATTGTATTTGTGTTGTGTTTTCATTGTAAAATTTCACAAGGAAGGCACCATATCACCATGCTTTCACAGGGACAAAGTTTTATTGGAGAACAAAACTTGCTTTTGAACAATACTTCAGAAAAAAATCTACAAATAAATAAGTTAAAATAAAATGCACATCTTAAAACTCTTTTGAATACTCTAGCCTTTAAGTGGACCCCCTTTTTAGACCAGTTGATCTGCCGTTTTTTTTCTTTTTCTCCTCTTCCCCCCTCTCCCTTGTACGGGTGGGACACAAGTCTGGTGGCCATGGATGAAGTACTGGCTGTCCAGAGTCGGGACCCAGGATGGACCGCTCGCCTGTGTATTGGTTGGGGACATCTCTGCGCTGTTGATCCGCCTCCGCTTGGGAGGGTTTCCTGCTGGCTCCACTATGGACGGGACTCTCGCTACTATATTGGATCAACTTTGGACTGGACCTCTCATCGTTATGTTGGATCCACTATGGACTGGACTTTCACAATATCACGTTAGACCCGGGGCTTCACGGTGGCAGAGGGGTTAGTGCGTCTGCCTCACAATACGAATGTCCTGAGTAGTCCTGGGTTCAATCCCGGGCTCGGGATCTTTCTGTGTGGAGTTTGCATGTTCTCCGCGTGAATGCGTGGGTTCCCTCCGGGTACTCGGGCTTCCTCCCACCTCCAAAGACATGCACCTGGGGATAGGTTGATTGGCAACACTAAATTGGCCCTATAGCGTGTGAATGTGAGTGTGAATGTTGTCTATCTGTGTTGGCCCTGCGATGAGGTGGAGACTTGTCCAGGGTGTACCCCGCCTTCTGCCCGATTGTAGCTGAGATAGGCACCAGTGCTTCCCGCAACCCCAAAGGGAATAAGCGGTAGAAAATGGATGGATGGATGTTAGACCAGCTTGACATCCATTGCTTTCGATCTCCTGGGAGTGTGAGGGTTGCCCAAATATGCGGTCCTCTCCAAGGTTTCTCATAGTCATCACTGTCACTGTCGTCCCACTGGGTGTGAGTTTTTCCTTGCCCTTATGTGGGCTCCGTACCATGGATGTGGTTGTGGTTTGTGCAGCCCTTTGAGAAACTTGTGATTTAGGGCTATATAAATACACATTGATTGATTGATTGACATTAAAAGTATGAAGTATACCTTCCCTTGTGTCTGCCCTTAAACTATTTCAAAAGTGTTACTATTTCAAAACTAAGTTGGGGAGAACAGAGGTGTTTATCACACTCACAGCTCGCCACAATGAGGCGCTGTTTCTGCATAGTCTTCTCTAGGGCAAAACTGCTAATTATGAGGTAAGAAAACCTTATGGGTTTTTCATGTCAGATTAAAATTGTACATTTTTAACTCCTCGGTATTTGACTTTTAAGCTTTGACACAATGACTTTAATACAAAACAAAAACATTACACTCATGCAACGGTTTAAAACAGTGGTTCTCTAACATTTTTCACCAAAGACCGCCTCAGAAAACATTTGTCTCTTTCAAGTACCACCATAATGAGCAACATTAAAATACAATAGCATAGTAGATCTAAGTATTCATTAAAAACAAGGCAGAGGTTTTATTCAACAAGTGAGGTTTTATTCAACAAGTATATTTAATATTTAGGCCACTGTAACATTACACACAGTTTGAACAACACCCTGTTTGAATATTGGAGAATAAAACACCGTACTTTAACAGTGATTCTTTGGCGTACCACTAGGTGGAGCGCAAACAGTTTGAGAATCACTGGTTTGGATTATCATTAGTTAATTACATACAGTACAGGCCAAAAGTATGGACACACCTTCTCCTCATTCAATGTGTTTTCTTTATTTTCATGACTATTTACATTGTATATTGTCACTGAAGGCATCAAAACTATGAATGAACACATGTGGAGTTATGTACTTAACAAAAGAAGGTGAAATAACTGAGAACATGTTTTATATTCTAGTTTTTTCAAAGTATCCACCCATGGCTCGGATTACTGCTTTGCACACTCGTGGCATTCTCTCGATGAACTTCAAGCGGTAATCACCTGAAATGGTTTTCAATTCACAAGTGTGCTTGAAGCTCATCGAGAGAATGCCAAGGGTGTGCAAAGCAGTAATCAGAGCAAAGGGTGGATATTTTGAATAAACTACAATATAAAACATGTTTTCAGTTATTTCACCTGTTTTTGTTAAGTACATAACTCAACATGTGTTCATTCATAGTTTTGATGCATTCAGTGACAATCTACAATGTTAATAGTCATGAAAATAAAGAAAATGCATTGAATGAGGTGGTGTGTCCAAACCTTTGGCCTGTACTGTATATGTTAGCCTACATACTTGCAAAAAAATTATGGTTTGGTTGTTCTCTTCCCGGTTAGCCACCTCATATGCATTAAGTATGTTCTTCAATAAAACTATGTTTAGCTTGTTTGAAACAAAACCATGAACATCACAGGGGTTATGTGTATTTTATAATATTAAATGGACACGACAAACCAAGAAAGTAAGGTTATGGAAATACTAAAATGAATATGACGTAAGTGTTGACTTAATCACATAGCAAAACATTTGTTGGGCATTACTTGCTGCAACTACATTTGTCTTGTGTTTGGGAATGACTAATACAAACAATAGTGGCCATAAAATAGCACTTTGTTCGCACTTCCAAATTTCCTGTAATGATTTCCATTCCAAATGCACTATAGCTGCCTCGCTGTACTCATGTTACCTATTATAAAAGTCACATTTCTTTCTATTCAAACCCTCATGTTCATCTATCTGAGCATATAAAGGATCTGTGCAGCAAACTAAGAACCACTAAGATAAAAGGCGAAAGGTCCTTGTTGCTATGTGAGTCACACGCTCACTCCGTCGCCATGACGGCAGAGGTGGATGACATTCAGCGTCTATCAGCACATTTGCTGCACACGCAAACATCGAAGGTGTTATCCCTCAGATTCACAAGAGGCTCCTTTACATGCGATGGTGTAATCTACTGACACGTTGGAGGTGGCACCAGGCAACGTCCAATACTTGACAATTAAGACCTAATGATACTAGCTTGTTTTCATACACTAACAATATTATGAATTCATTCATCACATTGTTTCAACCATGTTACACTTTAAACACACATACCATAGAACACAAGAGTCAAACTTAAGGCACGGGGGCCATAACTGGTTCGCCTGGAATTACCATTTGTTTCTAATTGTAGTCAACTTTCTATTTCCACAGAAAAAAAATACATGTACTGTAATGCAATTTCATATATTTTAAACTTAATGTAATATCGCATAAAATATATTATATCATCATACATTCCAAACATCAAAGTACTTGAATATCTGCTTGACTCATGATTTTGAAGCAACTTAAACCTCAAATTGTACAATGTATTTTTTTTTCCGTTAAAACACTGGTAGATCAGTTGCCAAAATTTTACCGTAAAAACAGGAGACAAAAAAATATGTAATATTGTTTTTCCATTTACAGTCAAACACCGTAAAAACTACGGCCATAGATTTTACAGTAACACAGTAGTACTGTTTTCCCATTTACGTTTACAGTATATATTGTAAAACACATGGTACATTTAATAGTAAAATTTCGGCAGCTAAACTTTACTCTAAAATGTACATGTTTTTCTTGGTGTACGTAAAATTTTTAACAAAAAATAATTGTGCAACGAAGCAAATTAAAATGTGTATATTATTCACTGTTACAAGTGGCCCTCTGAGGGCAGCCATGACTGTGATGTGGCCCCCAATGAAAACGAGTTTGACACCCCTGCTATGGAAGGTTTAAAACTATTTCAGCAAACATCAAATGTAGTCTTAAATTAATGGTTTATCCCAGAGGTTCAAGTGGGATTGTGCCCCACCACCATGGGCACACAGTAAAACACTTTGAAACTGATGCATATAAATACGCTCATACAATATCTCACAAAAGGAAGGACACCCCTCAATAAATCACAGCTCTCCATTGCCAATTTTTTCGAGGATTTTCAAGATAAAGGGAAGATGGCATTGTAAACTGGTAGTTTACCATGGGGTCAGAATCGAGGTTAGGTCTTTTGAGCAGAGGATGAAAAACCGCAGCACTCATGCAACATCAGACTATGACATCACTACCACGCGAGACTGGACACAATGGTCTCTCTACTTACTTGTGTTACTAGCTATTTAGACAATGATGGTTAGTTAGTAGACCAATACTGCTGTACAAGCTGTACACGGACTACTCTAAAGTATATTTAAATTTTATTTTCACACTATTGTCCCTTGAGAAGATATGCCCGCCGAAATGTGGGGGTTGTAGTCACTTATGTGAGATATCCTTATTAGTATTAGTGACTAGTCTGTCTGGCTCTGTTTTCTACCATCTTTCCCTGTCCTTTCTCTGCTCTGTGAAACATTTTAGTGAGCATGAATACCAGAAACTGTCGCCCCACAATATAATGACAGTGTTATTTACATTCTACAGAAACGTATGGAATCAATGCCATTGGTTTGTATGTCGGTTAGTTAGCAACAAACCTCAAAATGTTCAAGGCGAATCTTCCAAAATGAGATAAGGAACATCTGGTTGGATTTTGATGCAAATCACTTTTACTGGTTACGTTAACACTTCTGTGTGTGTATGTGTGTGTGTGTACTAGCTAGATCAGGCCTGGGCAATTATATTGACTCAGAGGGCCACATTTAGAGAAAAAAAATGTGTCTAGGGGCCAGTATATTTATTTTTAGGAACACTAATACAAAACCTCACAATAATGTCTGATTGAAAGCTAAAAACGTTATGACAGACTGCCTTAAAAAACGGAATATAATTTTAAAGTTTTTTTACTGAATGAGACACCTAGAATGTACATAAAAATAAAGAATGTGGGATTTACAATATTAACTATAATCGATAAGACGCTGAATATTGACAACATATGAACGTCACTCACCCTCTCGATCGACATTTTTTACAATCAAGCGAAACGTAACAAAATGCAACAAACATCGAAATATGAACGCGAAGGGCAAACAATAAACCCACTTACAATCTGATATATCTGATACATCACAAAGCTTTAAAACTTTGTTGTAAAAATCTCCTTCCGCATCTGTCCCTGACATTCGCATTTTAGGCTGGCCGCTCTGGAAAAACTCTGTGGAAACGCTCCCCACCCACACTGCTTGGTGCCTCGTCTGAGCTGCTGTGACTTAGATTAGCATAGTAACTAATTAGATTACCATGGTAACTAGTATATCATGCAAAAGCGCAGATTCCAACCATTGAAATACTATGTATAGTTCAGGATGGGCGGGCCGGATTGAAAAGCTTAATGGCAGGCCGCCCAGGGCGTTAATTTGCCCAGGTCTGAGCGGGATGGTGGCGACAGACTATTTGTTTCTTTCCGCTATACAAGTTATGGACAAATTTTCATCCCACTATAAAAGTTATGGACACATTTTCATCAACATTTAAGAAATGTCACAAATGGGCTAAGAAAGATGTGATTACAACCTGAGGTCGAAATGACAAGCCTCCTGGAATGTAGTACTGCAGTGAAACAACAAAAGGGATTCCAAACTTTAAAGCAGGCGTGTCAAACTCGTTTTCATTGAGGGTAAAATGGAAGTTTATAACAGGGAATAATATATAAATATGAATGTATAAGGATTCGCCTTATGATATTATACAATTGTCTATGCATTTAGTCACATCTACAGTTGTTGTTTTTACAGCAAAAAACTGACAGCTCAGTCGCCAGAGTTTTACTATAAAAAAAATGTGGTACCATTTTTTTCTGTTTAGTGAAATATATTTATATAACGCTTTTTCTCTGGCGACTCAATGCGCCTTTACATTGCGAAACCCATTATCTTTATTTATACGAGTGTGGGTGGCATTGGCAGCAAGGTGGGCAAAGTGTCTTGCCTAAGGAAAAAACAGCAGTGACACGAATGGCGGGATTCAAACCAGGAACCGTCAATTTCTGGTCGGCCGCTCTACCACCTGAGTTAATTTATTTCTTTTGACACCTGTGCTTTAAAGGGGACCCTACCTGTCATTTTAGGGGCTTCTAAAATTATATTAGATCCCAATGGTGGACTAAAGGAGTTGGTTTTAAATCAAATACTCAATGAAGCTCAAGTTGTGGTCATTCTGCATTCCGCAGGGGATCGAACCTAGAACAAGTTTCTGGCACAGATGCTCAACTAACCGGGCCGAATATCGGGATGAATATTGAAGAATTTGACATCAAACTATGTTTTGTTTACAAACAGCTGTGTAAAAAACTGTGAGTCCAGTGGAATAACATGTCTTTAGCTCCCCATTACTGCCTTGCTCAGGTTTAGATACACAATTCTTAAATGTGGAAAAAAAAAACTTGCTGCCATTCCGAAGAAAAAAATTACCAACTAAGCGGATTGCCACTGGACCATGGCAACTTGCCATACATGGACTTTCTGAAATTGTGATGCAAGAAACTGAAAGGATCTTGTGGAAATCTTGTGACAACTGTTATCACCATTAAAAGAGCGGCAGGAAAACGAAAGCTAGACACTTTCACATCCTGTAGAAAAACATTACAATATTTTAAACACAGCTGAAAAGTTGTAAATGTAGAATAGGGTCTCTTTAAAATATTATGAAAAAATGTCCCAGAAAGGCGATAGTCTGTGTGGGATCCTGTGGTATTTATCCTGGGATCCTAACCCTGTGGTCCTCCGTGTTTCTAGGATTAGAGTTAGCACCGCTTGAGCGTCTCTCTGTACTGCAGGTGGTTCTCTGAAAGAACTGAAGGAGGTTCTCTTGCAAGGAGCCGTCATGAATGAAGCGCCCAACTCCACAGGCTGGGTCAGGCAGCAGCGTCGGAATTTGACCAGCTCCTCTCTGATCTGCTTGTTGAGCAAACCATAGAAGAACGGGTTTACTGCGAATGAGGAAAAGGCAAGCCAGTTGACCGCCTCTTCTAAGTCTCCCGGGCTGCGCATTGAGCCAGTCAGAGACATTTGCAGGTGAAAGATGAAGTAGGGCAGCCAGCATACTAAGAACTGACCCACAATGAACACCAAAGTGAGTGCTGCCTTGCCTCCACCAAACGCTCTCTCTGGTGAAAGTCTCTGGGGCACAGGGGGGGTGGTGTTGATCATGGTGGTCTGGCTGCTGATGGAGTCTGACCGATTCTTATGCGGGTTTGCAAAGGCAAGGTTGGGACAGCAGGGACTTGCTGCAAGGCGGCCGAACGAGCGACCCTGTACACGGAGCAGTAAACAACGAAGATAATGACTGAAGGAACCAGGAAACAAAACACAGTGAAGAGCACTGCAAACACACCTCTAAGGTGACTGTGGCTCGCATGGAGAGAACAGTGGGCCGCAGCGATAGAGCTTTGGTTTCCATAGCCGGCCAGCCGAAGAGAGTAAACAAAGCCAAGAGGACCGACTTGATCCAGATAAGGACCATGACCCCGATTACTAAATTGATGGTCATTTTGACTTCGTAGCGCATAGGGTGCACAATGTAGAAATAGCGCTCCACACTGATGGCGGTGATGGTGAGAATGGACAAACAGATGAGAAACACATTTAAGAAGATGTACACTTGACATTCAAGAACTGTAAACACCACAGTACTGAAGAAGGGCGAGCTGGATATGATCCCCAGGGGCATGAGGAGAATGGCGCACATCAGGTCCACGGCACAGAGGTGGCACACGAAAGCAAACCTCTTCAGGTGCATAGCGCGGGCTATGGCCACCATGACGCCGATGTTGGCCAGCAGGGCGATGAGGTTAAGCGTCACCATGCAGAACAAGCCGACAAGGTCTTTGAGCTGCGACTGAGAGCTTGTGACCACACCTACGTCTGTTGGAACTGTAGGATGTTGCTCCCATAGAACAGTTGTCAGATTCGAGGCTGGTGGAATCATGTGATCCGATTCCTCTGCCATAATTCTTCTATAACTTGATCCGTTGGTGTCTTTAAGGCCGAATGACCTGCGGTAAAGAAAGGATGCAATCAACAGACAGTCCATTTGGCACAGTTACACATGGGATTTAATTCAAGAGTCTCAACAATAACTACAAAATATGGTACAGCTTCCTATTTGACTAAAATGTAGTTTTGTAGGTAGAAACCCTACAAACAACGACATTTGTTTTTTAAAACCTACCTACTGAATCTGTTGGGTCAGTGTGCTGTTAGGCCCCATTACAACTGTAAAAGCAGCAAGTGAAAATAAACCTTTCATCTATCCATATCTGCACTAAGATGTAATGTGTCAGCTAACTTCTTGGGTTTCATTCATTTCACAATTTTTTGGGTAACTCACTGTTAAAGCTTAAAGTATATATATATATATATATATACATACATGTTATTAGAACTTCATCTGCAATACTTGAAGGAGTCCAGACTGCAAAACTCAATCACCAAATGTTTTTGTTCAACTATCGAACGTCAAATTAGCACGAGCAGCAATTGCTGACTATTCTGCTTATTCAGTAATTAATATGGAGTACAGTAACAATGATTTGCTCTTGTAGGAAAAATAAAAAAAATTGCATAATAATATATTGACTAAAATGACATGAGATTACTTCTTAAAGCTATAGGCTCACTGAACAAAACTAAATATACAGACTGTGTGCCTCCTCACTTAAAACACAACTAAAGTACATTAACGGGTACCTACCCATGATACACTGCGTGCTTGTTGCCCGGTTAAAATGTGACAGATTGATAAATATTGTAACTCCACATGGTTCCCATAAAAAGATGGAAGTGTGTATCCTTTCTTCCTTTTGCTGAACAAAATCATCATCATCGCTTGTGAGGATATTCAAGTGTTGTCGACCGAAAGGTGGAATCCTCCTGCAAACACCCTCCAGAGGTCAGTCCTTTACATGAGTGCATTTCCAGTTAACAGCTGCTGATCTTTGACTCTGTTATGATTTTACATCCTTCCCAGCATCACCCCTCGTCATGTCAGTGCAGTCAGTGTTTGGCACCGACTGTCACACATTGTTTTTTTCCCCCCTTCGAAGTGACACACACTCCACAGTCTCCTATAGTCAAGAAGCCAGTCTTCCCTGGGTCCTACCGCCCACCACACGGAGAAACATCTAAACCAGGGGTCACCAACCTTTTTGAAACCAAGAGCTACTTCTTGGCTACTGATTAATGCGAAGGGCTACCAGTTTGATACACACTTGAATAAATTGCCAGAAAAAAAACAATTTGCTCAATTTACCTTTAACTCTATGTTATTATTAATAATTAATTATATTTATAATTGTGGAAACACTGATTCTCTTAATGATTTGTCACAATAAATATTTATAAAAACAGATAAATATCAATATGCAACACTTTATTTTTATATTTTCTCTAAGTGCACATTTTTTTCAAATGATCACTTCTAAGACAGTCTTGTGAAATGACAAAATCCCATTTTAACTAGCTAGACCAGGGGTAGGGAACCTATGGCTCTAGAGCCAGATGTGGCTCTTTTGATGACTGCATTTGGCTCTCAGATAAATCTTAGCTGGCATTGCTTAACACGATAAGTCAGTGTTTTTCAACCTTTTTTGAGCCAAAACACATTTTTTTCATTGAAAAAATTCTGAGGCGCACCACCAGCAGAAAAATAAAAAAAAAATTAAACTCAGTAGCCGATATTGACAAAAAAAAATTGTTCTCGCAATAGCTCTTGTCTCTATGTAGATGTACTGTCAAGCCGTAACTTATTTTGAGTTTTTTCGGTGTTTTCCTGTGTGACTTGCGCTCCTATTTTGGTGGCGTTTCTTCTTTTGTTGGTATTTTCCTGTATCAGTTTCATGTCCTCCATCCATCCATCCATTTTCTACCGCTTATTCCTTTTCGGGGTCACGGGGGGCGCTGGCGCCTATCTCAGCTACAATCGGGCGGAAGGCGGGGTACACCCTGGACAAGTCGCCACCTCATCGCAGGGCCAACACAGATAGACGGACAACATTCACACTCACATTCACACACTAGGGCCAATTTAGTGTTGCCAATCAACCTATCCCCAGGTGCATGTCTTTGGAAGTGGGAGGAAACCGGAGTACCCGGAGGGAACCCACGCATTCACGGGGAGAACATGCAAACTCCACACAGAAAGATCCCGAGCCTGGATTTGAACCCAGGACTGCCACCGTGAAGCCAGTTTCATGTCCTCCTTGAATGCTATTCATCGCACCTGCTTTGTTTTGACAATCAAGACTATTTAAGTTGTGCGGACGCACTCCTTTGTGTGGACATTGTTGATTGTCATGCCATGTACGGATGTACTTTGTGGACGCCGTCTGCTCCGCACACTGTAAGTCTTTGCTGTTGTCCAGCATTCTGTTTTTGTTTACTTTGCAGCCAGTTCAGTTTTAGTTTTGTTTTGCTTCAATGCCTTTTCTTAGCGGCACTTGCCTTTTGTTTATTTTTAGTAAGTATTGGATACCTTTTTACCTACAAGCTGCCTCCTGCATACTGTGATCACGACATAGCATGTTCCTGACATCTACAAAAGCAATTAGCTACTTGCTGCCACCTACTGATATGGAAGAGTATTACACTTACTCTGCCAAGCTCTAAACAGCAAAGACACTCAATAACAGCACATTTTTGAATTATAGTTACAGGTTTGCAAAAAATATTATCAACCCAATTAGGTGAAATTACATAATGTCTCCCACGACACACCAGAATGTATCTCACGGCACACGTAGTGTGCCGCAGCACAGTGGTTGAAAAACACAGCGATAAGTAAAGAATAATTCCGCTGGTAATCACAGTGTAAAAAATAACGTTCAAAATATAAAACATTCTCATGCATTTTAATCCATCCATCCTTTTTCTACCATTTCTGTTCAAGAAGTCGCATTAATGGTAAGAACTATTTTATTCATTAGCTTCAGAATAACAATGTTATTAAAAACAAGAATATACTTATTATATTCTTAAAATGTTGGTCTTACTTAAAAATGCACCCATTTATTTGTATTCAGTGTTAAAAATTATTATATGGCTCTCTCGGAAATACATTTTATAATATTTTGCTTTCATGGCTCTCTCAGCCAAAAAGGTTCCCCACCCCTGAGCTAGACACTAACATTTTTTAACAAATCATTAATTACTTTGCACCGTGTTTGTACAAATAATAACTTATTTAAAATAGAAATGTCAATTCACAATTTTTTAAATAAATCATGTCACAGGAAGCCTGGCATTGTTGTACTCTGGTGTGTAACTTGACACTGCAAGTCTGAGTGAGTCTTGGAGATGTGCATCAATGACGCATGTTCTGTGTTTGTGCTTGAAAAGGCTGATTCACAAAGATAAGTTGAACCAAACAGGCTTGGTACCTTGATAGCTGCTGCGCATACAGTGTCAACAAGGCACCAAAAGTTTGGTGCAGCTTGGTGGGCTTTATATTTTAAATTGTCAGGAAAGATGAGAAAGGAATTTAAAAGGTAAAAGGGTATATGTGTTTAAAAATCCTAAAATCATTTTTAAGGTTGTATTTTTCCTCTAAAATTGTCTTTCTGAAAGTTATAAGAAGCAAAGTAAAAAAAAAAAATTAACTTATTTAAAGTGAAGTCTTTAAAAATATTTTCTTGGATTTTCAAATTCTATTTTGAGTTTTGTCTCTCTTGGAATTAAAAATGTCGAGCAAAGTGAGACAAGCTTGCTAGTAAATAAATCAAATAAAAAAATAGAGGCAGCTAACTGTTAAGTGCTGCTATTTAAGATATTTTTAGAACAGGCCAAAGGGCGACTCATCTGATACTTACGGGCAGAGCCGGACCAAGGCATAAGCGAACTAAGCGCTTGCTTAGGGCCGCGCGGCCACCAGTGGGCCCCCAAAAGCAATTAACAAAAAATTCTTTTTTTTTGCATGTAAGAGTCTGACTGATGATCATCAAAGATATATTATCGTACAAAAACACAATTTTAGGTCAACAGTATGCTGCTACTGATCTAGGCCTAGCGCAGGGGTCGGCAACCCGCGGCTCTTTAGCGATTCTGATGCAGCTCAGTTGCAAAATCGCCGACCCCCCAGACTGTAACGGGGGGAATCCGGATTTCGTTGCCTCTCCCGGGCTCAACGTTCTCCGTTTTTCACTCGGACTACAACATTGAGGGCGTGCCGTGATGGCTTTACTTTTTACGTCCTCTACGTGTCATCACGCCTGCCTTTAACAAATGTTATCTGCGTGCTGACCGGACTCATTTTATTCACTGCTTCTATCGTCATACGTACGAGATTGCAAGGCATACTGGGTGATACAGTTTACACTGAAGGTTGTGATATAAACAACTTTAACACTCTTATTAATATGCACCACACTGTGAACCCACACCAAACAAGAATGACAAACACATTTTGGGAGAACATCCTCACAGTAACACAACATAAACGCAACACAACAAATACTCACAATCCTTTGCATCCATGATGGGTCCTGACTATATTATACACACCGACCCCGCCCACCTCAACCTACGCACGGAGGGGGGGGGGGGGGGGGGGGGGCGTGGTTTGGTGCTAGCGGGGTGTATGAGGAAGAGTCATGGATGCAAAGGATTCTGGATATTTGTTGAGTTGCATTTATGTTGTGTTACTGTGAGGATGTTTTCCCGAAATGTTTTTCTCATTCTTGTTTGGTGTGGGTTTACAGTGTGGTGCATGTTAGTAAGAGTCTTAAAGTTGTTTATATCACAACCTTCAGTGTAACCTGTATGCCTTGCAGTCGTGTACTTGTATCTGCGGAAGCCACATACAACATGTTGCTGGACTGGCAAGCAGTTTGTACATGTTGTACAAGGCGTTAAAGGCAATGGCTTCAGAGCACGCCCTAATTATTGTTATCTGGGTGGCCATCAGCTGATATTCGCGAGAATTGTTGCGGCTCTCATTGTCTTCGTTATTTTGTGAAAAGAGTCAAAATGGCTCTTTGAGTGATAAAGGTTGCCGACCCCTGGCCTAGTGATTCTTCCTGCCTCTCTTTAAATGTCAAAGCTCTCTGCCTCTGCTGCACCTGTGACGTTTGCCTCCTGCCGTGCATCAAAAGCGCAGATAGAGGCAAAACAATGTCACAAAAAAGGACATATCCTTCAGGTGCAGAAAAAAGAAAGAAGAAGAAAGTGGAAGAGGAGAAAAAATGCAATGATAAAGGTATGTTTGCATGACTTGGTAATAAAAAGTTTATCAAAGATATTTGTAGCAGTAATTAGGAAATTAGCTAGCTAGTTATCAATGACCCCCTTTGTATTGCTCACTTACCGCTCTCAAAATGAAATCTGTGAGTTGTACCCAAATCTTTGGGTAGCTCTGCGGATAGCCTGCACTCTTCCTGTGACTGTTGCATCTGCAGAGCGGAGCTTTTCCAAGCTCAAATTAATAAAAAACTACTTGAGATCTTCCATGGCTCAAGAAAGACTGAGTGGACTGGCAGTGATTAGTATTAATAACAATGTCGGCCCTCAGATTTCTTATAGTGATGTCATAAATGACTTTGCCTCCAGAAAAGCCAGGAAGCACAGGTTTTAAGGAGTGGGTGGAGTGGTGTGGGTGGTGAAGAACAGAGGAACAAAACTGTGATGTGATGGTCAAAACTGTGATGTGATGGTCAAATGTGTGAATTAAGGTAGTTTATTTTGATTTTTTTTCCCCCAAAAGGTTTGCACATCGTTATGTACATTTACATAGTTTTAATATGTAGTAAAACCGTTATGTTACCCTGTTTCTGGTAACTCTTTTCCATTAATATTATTTAAGTATTTGCTTGATATTTAATTTAATTACGTTGTTTTTTGTACAGTTGAATTTGTTTCTTTTTATATATATTTAAGTGATTTTATTGTTGCACTTTATTGTTTTTCTTGCACTACAAAATTATTTTTGCACATTACTGTTTCAGGTTTTTGTACCAAAAATAATAAAGTGAATCAGAATCAGCTTTATTGTCCAGTTATGTTTAACACACATGGGATTTAACTTCAGTAGACTGCGCAACATTCACACTCACATTCACAGACTAGGGCCAATTTAGTGTTGCCAATCAACCTATCCCCAGGTGCATGTTTTTGGCGGTTTGAGGAAGCCGGAGTACCCGGAGGAAACCCACGCAGTCACGGGGAAAACATGCAAACTCCACACAGAAAGATACCAAGCCCGGGACTAACCCCTGTTTCACCATGCTGTTTTGAATACCTTTTGGTTTAAACCCCTTCGGAACCGCGCAGTGAGGTGTGGCACTTTTGTGACTTTGGCAATACTTTTTTGTAAACTTTTTGAATCTGCACTGCATCCACATTATTTCCCCACTGTGGGATAAATAATATGCATTACCCGATCCTATATGCTATCATGTAACTTGGTATGTGACACAAGCTAACTATTATCATGCTCACGTTAGCTTGCTAGCATGCTAACATCAGCGTTCTAACTTTTTGAGTTAGTTTTGCAACTGTTTAGCCCTTGGTATGTGACACTTGATATGGTAAATTTGTTATACTTGTATAGCGCTTTTCTACTTTTTTTAAAGGAACTCAAAGCGCTTTGACACTATTTCCACATTCACCCGTTCACACACTGATGGCGGGAGCTGCCATGCAAGGCGCTAACCATGACCCATCAGGAACAAGGGTGAAGTGTCTTGCTCAAGGACACAACGGACGTGACTAGAATGGTACAAGGTGGGGATTGAACTAGTAACCCTCAGGTTGCTGGCAAGGCAACTCTCCCAACGTCACCACGCTGTCCCTGTGACTATTGTTAGCATGCAAACAATAGCATGCTAGCAAGCTAACTTAAACTTGCTAACTTTTTTTTCTAATTTTACACTTTTTTGTATTTCCGCAGTCTTACACCTTTGAGTCATATAAATTGGGAGATGAAACATGCTGACTGTTATCATGCTATTGTCAGCACACATGCTAAGTGTTTGCATTTTAATGTGTACATGCTAGTGCTTCAGGCTAGATCTGTGGCTCATTTTGTACTGTTACACCTAAAACCAGAGGTGGGACCAAGTCATTGTTTTGCAAATCATAAGTAAGTCTCAAGTCTTTGCCTCGAGTCAAGACAGGCAAGTCCTGAGTCAAGTCTCAAGTCAAGTCCCAAGTCCTGCATTTTGGGTTTCGAGTCAATTCAAGTCCTTTTAACCACAGACTAATATATTTAAACAGATTGTGTATGCTTTTAAAATGCTGTATTTATTTATAAATACAAGTGCATTTCAAATTGCAGAAAAACAATAGTTCTGACATTGCACTTCATAATAGCACTATTAACCAGTCATTTTAAACATTTAACTCATTCTTTTACTGAATAAACACATTTGAATAAACAAGTGCAACTGTGCACTAAAGTGTTAACATTGTATGTCCATGTCATTTTACATTGAAACTAGTTCCACAGCAGTTTCTATCCTGTTATTACCTTATCTCATTGATCTCATCTCATACTTTATGTGTGTTTATGTGTGCGTACACATGAAAAACATAACAAATACATGAACATAACAATGAACAGAGTTTTACTTTTTAAATGTCAGGGCCTTATGCAATATGTACACATATTCTTAATTTAGTATACATTTTAACTGACATTTATTTGACTATGTTTGTCTTTTTGTAGGTGGCTAAACTACGCGGTGCGCTGACCGCCGTCTGATGTTACGTTGCTGTGTGTGATACATTGACTACTGTAACGTTATGTAAAACCCCCAAAAAAATCACTTGACAAAAAGTATGAATGAGGTAGCGAACTGCAGTGGACGCAACAGATTGCCGTGTTTGCAAAGACGTTATAACCATAGACATCCTATAAGTAGACACAGCATTGGGTGCTGTGACGCGAGAAATTCCGCCACCATCTTGAAGTGTAGATGAGGAGCCGGCAAGCAGCCTAAACTGACAGGTAGAAAACAAAGATGCCGGGCTGGGGTTCAGTGTTTTCCTGCTCAAATGAGCGGACTATTGTTAATAGGAATCGGGGGATTACTTTTCACAAGTAGAATTTAACATTGACGTACTATTGGTTGTATTTTGTGAAAATAATATTACCACAGAGTTGAGAAGGAGCAAAGATCTTAATATTTGTATGTGAAAATCACAAAGAAACCTTCTGGGGGGTGATGACCCCCCTACAGGGGTTTGGTTTACAAACTTTCAGCCCCACCTACAACAAAATTTAACAGTCGCCACTGATTATGATGCATTCTCATTTTAGGTGAAGTATAAGACAATTCTTAACAGTATAATTGTAACCAGGAATAAGACTTCAAGTAGGAAGTATCCAGTGAAACAGATTGGTGGTGTTAGCTGATATAAAGACTTTTCAGGTGTTTATATACGTATGTTTAAGTTTAAGTATTTAGCAGACAACTTTATCCAAAGCGACAAACATAAAAAATACATATAAAACATCCATCCATCCATCCATTTTCTACCGCTTATTCCCTTTCGGGGTCGCGGGGGGCGCTGGCGCCTATCTCAGCTACAATCGGGCGGAAGGCGGGGTACACCCTGGACAAGTCTCCACCTCATCGCAGGGCACATATAAAACAATCACTGTAAACATTATTATTTAAGGAAAGAATGAAATACAAAATATCAATACAAAGTGTCAAGACAGAATAAACTCTGCTGCAGCAGCAACATAGATACAATCTATACGTACCTAAAATATATAGATATCTTATGTATTAATACATTTTTTATGTAGGACAGCGGTCGGCAACCCGCAGCTCCAGAGCCGCATGAGGCTCTTTGATCACTCTGATGTGGCTCAGCTGCATGCTTGCCGAACCACACGATTTTTCCGAAAGGTTTTCAGACTTTCAGTAACATTTTCCGGTTTTCACCCGGACAACAATATAGAGGGTGTGCCGTGACAGCAGTGCCTTTAACGTTCTCCAAAACATGTCGTCGCGTCCGCTTTTCTACCAAGCTATCAGCGTGCCGGCCTAAAACATGTAATATGCGGCCTCTGTTAATACACAGAAGTGACTGTAAGGCATACTTGTTCAACAGCCATACAGGTTACACTGAGGGTTGTGATATAAACAACTTTAGCACTCTTACTAATATGCATCACACTGTGAACCAACACCATACAAGAATGAAAAACACATTTTGGGAGAACATCTTCACTGTAACACAACATAAACACACACCTAACTCTTCCGGGCCACGTTATACACCCCGCTACCACCAAACCCCGCCCACCTCAACCGACGCACGGGGTGGGGATAGCGGGGGTGTATAATATAGCTTGGGAGAGTTAGGGATGCATGGGATTCTGGGTATTTGTTCTGTTGTGTTTATGTTGGGTTACGGTGCGGATGTTCTCTCGAAATGCGTTTGTCATTCTTGTTTGGTGTGGGTTCAGAGTGTGGCGGCGCATATTAGTAAGAGTGTTAAGTTGTTTAAACGGGCACCTTCAGTGTGACCTGTATGGCTGTTGAACAAGTATGCCTTGCAGTCACCTACAGACGTCTGCTGAAGCCACACACAACATGTGACTGGGCTGGCAAGCTGTTTGTTTAGGTTGTAGAGGGCGCTAAAGGCAGTGCCTTTATATCACGACCAAATTATTGTTGTAGGGGTGTAAATCAGCAGACATTCGAGATATTAATTCGAGAAATTCAAGTGACGCTGTCAAGCGTCATTCATATATAAGTCTTATTTGATTGGATGTTGGTTACTGACAGCCAGCACACACGCTGACGGACACACACGTACTCAATGAAAGAAACTCAAATTGCATCAAAGAAAGTTTCTCAAACAAATCAAATGTCAAACAAACATTTTACAAAGTGATTGCTGCAGACACAAGCAGGTTACGATTGTATTCCACAAGATGATTAAGAAGATACTTTTAAGAGCCATTTCCTTCAGCACACTTTTGTTTTCCCCCTGACTTTATTACATTTATGAACCACTTTTTAAGAGACTCTATGAAAGCGCTTTCCTATCTCTCCATTTGAATGATTGGCACACTCAAGAACTGAAAAGCGATACGGATTTTTCTGATCAAACTCTACACTAACTCATGTGTTTTAAGGCACATTACACAAGTTATACTTTTGTCTCGTTAGCATCACGATCACAGCAGAATGGCACTCGATATGTCAATCAAGTAAAAAATTTAGATATGCACTAAACGTTGTCATTTATGGATTTAGGTTTAATTTGTGGACCCCTCAGATGTAAAAACATGATGTGCCTCCAATATTTTCTTCTCTAAATACTGTTAGTGTCAAATGAAGTAAGGTAGCAGTATAACCTCTCGGTAATGATACAATGGTTTAAATCATTAAAAATATATTTTCTGAAAGTGTAAAAATCCACTCCATCCTATTTTAAGTATTTTTTTATGATTTATTTTAATATATGCCTCTAAAACTTTAAAAATTAAGCCTAAATCTTTACGTATTCAGGTAAATAAACAGTAGCCTAATGGGGCTTAGATGATCGCCTGAAACCCAGAAGTGCTTTCCGGTTACATGATTGCAACCCAGCTATACCATTTTTTGACGGAGCAGTAAATAGAGGACCTATAGTAGACTTAATGATTGAGGACTTGTGGTAGATTTAGTAGTTGCTTGGACAATTTATTAATATCTATTTTCTGCAGACACAATTCACAAAAAACATGCATAAATATTATTAATTTTCACATACAAAAAATGTATTTTGCATGAAAAATTTTGTTTTTATTTTATTTTATTTTAATTAAAAGGTTAGGATACAAAATAAACACACCAACCTTTGAGAGGGACTAACATTTATTGGTTCTGTCATTAAGTGCAAATAAAGCCCACAGCATGTTGGTCATACTACTGAGACAAGGTGGTGCCCTTTGTCAATATTTCAAGCAGACAAGTCAAAATTATATCATGATTACATTCATTTTAATACTATATATATATGTGTATATATATATATATATATATATATATATGTGTATCTATATATATATATATATATATATATATATATATATATATATATATATATATATATATATATATATAGTAATACATAGCAACCCATAGCAAGTTTCTCTTTGTATTTGTTAGTAGCTGTTAATAAAGTGACAAGGCTTTGATATTACAAGTATAAATCACACTTTGTACCTTGTCGTCCTGTAAACACATCATTACATAGAAACATTTTACTTGACATGTGTTTTGGATACCTCAGGATACCAAAGTTATATTTCTTTGTACAAAACAATGTGAATTGTCTTCAATCAACGGCCACAACATTAGATTTACCCGCATAATGAACTAATAAGATTATATGACAAATTAATTAAGTGTATGTCTGTGCATAATAACAACATACACTCAGTGCATCCTCATCATATATTTAAGGAAGGGAGAATATGTGACAAAAAGGCAAAGTCAGGCATGTACAGTAGGCACATCTTATCCTGGCGTTACATATTCAGCTCGAGCAGATAGCGGAGGCAGCACTGACTTTCTTTGTAGATGAGATACTCACTGTTGCAGAAGTAGCTCTTAGAGTACTCAGGCTGTGGTATAGGCTTACCCTGTGGGACAGCAACCTTCTTGCCCTCCAGAGTGATAAATACATCTTTAGAGGAATCTGAAACATACACGTGAGTTGTTTGATATTTTTTAGTCAATACAAAAGTAATATTACTTGAAAAACAACACTTATCTCGATCACAAGGGTGGTGATGACCCAATTAAATAATTAGGCAGGTTTCACAAAAATATGGCAATTAAAATAAAAAATTTACAGCCATTTCATGCAGAGTACCTCCATTTTTAGTGGCTAAAAAGTATATGGACAAATGACAACCACTTAATTTGCCAGTCCATTCTTTCATTCAAGATATATTATAGATACATTGAATAAAAACAAATGAATAGGAGCTCATCATCCAAAGCATACTGCATCATGAGTCTAACATGGTGGAGACACTGTTCTGGCATGTGTACAGTATATACAGTAGCTAATGAAATATCAAAGGGAGTGAAATTAAATATGGTAAAATGTTCACAAAGTGTAACAAAGGTTGCATGCCTGCTCCAAACCACTTCAGCCAGGATATGACCAACATGAAGGATACAGATGGTATCTTTGAACATGAAAAAAAAAAAATCTACTATCCATTCATCCATTTTGCTAACGCTTATTCCCTTCCACCCGATTGTAGCTGAGACGGGCGCCAGCGCCCCCCACGACCCCAAAAGGGAAAAATCTACTATCGAGAGATAATTTACCTGAAGTGAAGTTAATTGTATTTATAGGACTGTCTCAGAAAATTTGAATATTATGGAAAAAGTCCTTTATTTTCTGTATTGCAACTAAAAACATGAAAATGTCATACATTCTGGATTCATTACACATAAACTGAAATCTCAAAAATCCTATCTCAAAAAACTTGAATATTTCCTCAGACCAAGTTAAAAAAAAAATGTATAACAGCAGAACAAAATCAAACATTTGAAAATGTAATTAATGCACTCAGTACTTGGTTGGGAATCCTTTTGCACGGATTACTGCATCAATGCGGCGTGGCATGGAGGTAATCAGCCCGTGGCATTGCTGAGGTGTTATGGATGCCCAGGATGCTTCAATAGTGGCCTTTAGCTCATTTGCATTATTGGGCCTGGTGTCTTTCAGATTTTTCTTCACAATAGCCCAGAAATTCTCTATGGGGTTCAGGTCAGGGGAGTTGGCAGGCCAATCAAGGACAGTAATGCCATAGTCAGTACACCAGTTACTGGTAATTTTGGCACAGTGGGCAGTTGCCAGATCATGCTGGAAAATGAAATCCTCATCTCCATAGAGCTTTTCAACACATACAGCTACAATAGCCGTATTCCCATGGTCAGGCCACTCCTGACCTCAAGACAATGGAAGAAACATCTGACTTGGGCTATGGAAAAAAAGCACTGGACAGTTGCAGAGTGGTCTAGAGTTCGGTTTTCAGACGAAACCAAGTTTTGTATTTCATTTGGAAGTCAAGGCGCTAGTCTGGAGGAAGCAAAATACAAGTTGCTTGGAATCCAGTGTGAAGTTCCCACAATCAGCAATGGTTTGGGGAGCCATGTCAGCTGCTGGTGTTGGTCCACTGTGTTTCATCAAGTCCAGAGTCAATGCAGCTGTGTACCAAGAAATTTTAGAGCACTACGTGCTTCCATCTGTTGAAAAACTCTATGGATATGATGATTTCATTTTCCAGCATGATCTGGCACCTGCCCACAGTGCCAAATCCACCAGTAACTCGTGTACTGACCATGTACTGACCACCGTGACAGTAACAAGTCGTTGTCGCAATTGTCGGATATGACTTTGAACCATAACAAACAATGCATCGCTATAGCTCTTGTCTGAAAGTAGGTGTACTGTCACGACCTGTCACATCACGCCATGACTTATTTTGAGTTGTTTGCTGTTTTTCTGTGTGTAGTGCTTTAGTTCTTGTCTTGCGCTGCTATTTTGGTAGCTTTTTTCTTTTTTATGGTATTTTCCTGTAGCAGTTTCATGGCTTCCTTTGAGCGATATTTCCCGCATCTACTTTGCTTTAGCCATCAAGAATATTTCAGTTGTTTTTATCGTTCTTTATACGGACATTGTTGATTGTCATGTCATGTTTGGAAGTACATTGTGGACGCCGTCTTTGCTCCACAGTAAGTCTTAGCTGTCGTCCAGCATTGTGTTTTTGTTTACTTTGTCACCAATACAGTTGTAGTTTGGTTCTGCATAGCCTTCCCTAAGCTTCAATAACTTTTCTTAAGGGCACTCACCTTTTGATTATTTTTGGTTTAAGCATTAGACACCTTTTAACCTGCACGCTGCCGCCCGCTGTTTCCAACATCTACAAAGCAATTAGCTACCGGCTGCCACCTATTGCTATGGAAGAGTATCACACGGTTACTCTGCCAAGCTCTAGACAAAACCAACACTCAACAACAACACATAATTTACATACTATAATTACCGGTTTGCAAAAAATATTTTTAACCCAATAAAGGGAAATTAGATAATCTCCCACGGCACACCAGACTGTATCTCACGGCACACAAGTGGTTGCATATCCCACTTCTGTGAAAACTGTAACTGTTCCTGGAGGACAAAGGCCATGCCCTTGTGGGCTACTTTATGCGTGTTCTAGGCACTGTCTTTTGTTAAATTTGTGATTGAATACAAGCCCTTTTGTTAATAGTTCATGTTTTAATGTCTTCACCTGCGGATTATAGACTTCTCCGGCAAATATATGTACAAAATAAATGTTTTTCAAATATTAGGTGGTTGTGGTTTATAATTAGGGGTTTGCTCTATATCCCGGAAATTACGGTACATACAACGTCCTTTGCCCAATCACGCTTCTAAGTTTGCGTCTTCAGTCTAATGCAGGTTTTTTTTTAAAGCAGGTAATATGCGCCTGCCTTGAATTACTGCCGGGTGAAACTCGCTCCCCAAATTTATTGGCGCATGCTTACTTTTACCGCTCGGTCAAAGTCTTAACGTCACGAGTGACACTTCCCGTTGTCATTTCCAAAATGGCGGAGGAGTTATTTTTTTGCTTTTACTATGTGTAAACCAGGGGTCTTGTTCCACAGCCATACAGATCACACTGTTGGTTGTGATATAAAACAACTTGTCTTTAACACTCTTACTAATATGCGCCACACTCTGTGAACCCACACTAAACACATTTTCTGGAGAACATTGGCACTGTAACACATTATAACCGCAACATAAGAATTACCCAGAATTCCAATGCATCCATGACTCTTGGCTATATTATACAAACGCGCCTCCCAAACCCACCCACCTCAACCGGCGCATGGAGACGGGGGGAGGGGTTTGGTGCTAGCGTGGTGTATAATATAGCCAAGAGTCATGGATGCATTGGAATTCTGGGTAATTCTTATGTTGCGTTTATAATGTGATACAGTGCCAATGTTCTCCAGAAATGTGTTTGGTGTGGGTTCACAGAGTGTGGCGCATATTAGTAAGAGTGTTAAAGTTATTTATATCACAAACATCAGTGTAAAAGGTATGGCTGTTTTGACCAAGTATGCATTGCAATCTCGTATGAGAAGCAGCGATATGCATGCGTCCGACCGGCATGCAAATAGCATGGTGCAAAGGTGGGCGCGATGACATGTTGTAGAGCAGTGGTCCCCAACCACCGGGCCGTGGCGGCAGAATAATTGTTTTATTTTTTTTATTATATCACTCTAAATGTTTTACTGCATGCCCTTGGTAAGCGCAGGGGTGAGAAGAGGTTTTAAAATTATTAGCGCCTGCTTACTTTTACCGCATGCCTTGAATAAGCGCAGGAGTGAGAAGAGGTTTTAAATTATTTAGCGCCACGGCGGCTATTCAAGGAAATACGGTATCCTATATGTACTTTCAACCTAAACTAAGCATTTTAAAGCATTAACATGTCTAGAGTGACTACAAATATCAATGTTATAGTAGCATTGGCCATTAGATAAAACCAAACCAATCATAGCGCGCTGTTCAGTATCGTGGCCACTGATTGGCTCAGTTTTAGCACTCAACCATATTCGATTGAACGAGTGTAAAGGTGACTATTTGGGTGTCATTTCATGTCTAGCGGGCTCTCATAATGTTATAAACATATTTTGAAGGTCGTAAACATTTTTTTATGTTATAGCTATCAAAATATTTGATTTATAATTAATAACTACAACTTCGTGGACATTTATTTACCGCGGTGAGGTCTGAAGCCAATTAACAGTGTTAACAAGGGTATTACACATATTTATCCTTTTTTCACTACAGCAGTACCTAAACTTAAAGGAGTCATACGTAATAATTTAACGTCAAGTCATCATTAAATGGCCCTTACTTGTCAAAAAAGGCATTTACAAATCATGTTGTTTTTCAATACCTCTATACCTCAGGTATAGAGGTACCACCCAGTTCAGCTCATTTAAAAATTAAATTTACAGCCCCAAAATCTTGTTATTGTTTTCATTTCGATGTGCCACCCTCTACCGTTTGACCAATTAGAAAGTCTGTGAGTATGTCACATCCAGGTTTCCAGTTACGCACCACCATCTTTGTCTAGTTACTGCCACTGGTAAGGTTACAAAACATGTCAGTGTTGTTACAATTCTCAATGTATTCATGATGAAGCCAGGATTAAAACGAGGATTTGTATTGGGGATTGAAAGTGGAGAATATTTTTTAATCTTGGACATAGACTTAGAAAAACTTCATTGTCCCCAAGGGGCAATTTGGTTTATACTTCATTGTCCCCAAGGGGCAATTTGGTTTGCAGCAGTAGTCATTAAAAACAAGGTACAACAGTAAAAAGAAGGTACAAATACATAAAATGCATACACCATACAAACCATCAGGAAAGCATTGAGCTAAAAACGAAAAAACATTTGGAATACAATAAAAACTAATCACATGTCGCTTCCCACTAAAGTGACTGTGCATAGCAGCTAAGCTTGTTTAATAAGCCCATTTATAAAGTCAACAGCTGGGGGAACAAATGATCTTGTGTATCTGTTGTTTTTGGCCTTCCTCTTACTAGGGGCGTACTTGCATCCCTTAGGGCAAGAGTCTAAACTCTGAGAAGAGAGGGTGCTGAGGGTTGACCAGAATGGCCTTTGCCTTCTGGATGACTCTGGCCTGATATATCTGGTTCAGGGAGTTCAAGGTAGTGCCTATGGTCTTTTGGCACAACTTGATTATACCACCCAGTCTGTTTTTATTGGCCACACTGAAGTTACCAAACCAGGAAATGATAAAATAAGTAAAAATAGACTTGATACAAGATGAATAGAACATGTCCCATCAACCTGAAAGCCCCTCAGTTTTCTAAAAAAAGAACAGCCTCTGATTGGCGTTCTTGAAAATACGGTCAGTGTTGGCGTCAACGGTCAATTTATTGTACAAAATTATACCTAGAAACTTGTATTCACTAACTATCTCAACAGCAGAGCCATTAATGAGAATGGGTGCTTTGGCAGGGGGATCACGGTGAAAGTCAACAAACATCTCCTTCGTTTCATCGCCATTAAGTTCCAGGTATGAATCATCGCACCATTTGATGAAGTTCTCCAGAACAGGACCTTGGTCTGACTCTTTGTCCTGCAGGAGGCTGACTATGACCGAGTCGTCTGCAAACTTAATGATCGACCTTGACTGAAGTGTGCTCTTGACAGTCATTTGTGTACAGTACACACGGCAGGGGGGACAGGATCTGATGCCAAACTTGCTCATTTCTTCCTTGATAGGTAAGTAAGGCATTTACGTTTTCTTATTACTTGTACTAAATATAAATGGACATTTCATACGTAAACTATATTGTCCAATACAGTCTATGATCTTGTCTAACAAAGAAAACGAATGACACATCGACATAGGCTAAAGGGGGAAATACATGCCGGTTAACCTGTATGTCGATGTGTAATCCAACGGACAGGGCAAAATATATTTTTGACAAATAAAACCTATGTGGATATGGGTAGTGTCAGTGCCTATTTTGTTCTCAATTTGATGATACGCTGAGGAAATGGGTTTCAACATTAGCACGACTGTCATCATGGCAATGTGAAATGTATGGAGACAGCCTAATCACATGATAAAATAATTCCTCATTCGTGTTTCCATATTGTGGACTATATGTACCAAGTTATATGGCAATCTGAAACATTTGAAACAGTAGCCTATCGGTATACCTTGGTAAAATGTATCTTCTTATATTTTGGGTGTACATTAGGCTTCTAAGCATGAGTAGAGCTGTCTCTCAGCTAATTATTATGCTTAAAAGTTGCAAGCATCCCCGTCATGAGTTTGCATCGCAAATGTCAGTGAACCATACTCGCTAGTATAAGCTTACAGCTAGACATTGACATATATATGTATTCAAACCATGGTAAGGAAGAAAGGGAAAGGTAGAAGTAGATGATATTCATTGAATTAAAAAAATAAATCATCCGAAACATGACCGAGCATGTATTCATGATGAAATAAACAAGTTGCTGATGGTGTTTGACAAAGAAGCAGCTGGAAGGGGATACTGTAAAAGTCTCCTCATTAAGGTAAATGTTGTACATTATTTAAAGTTAAAGTACCACTGATAATCACATACATACTAAGTGTGGTGAAATTACTCTCTGCATTTGACATTATTACATTTACTGTGAATACTGTTTTTTTGGTCCTGTTCAGCTACTCAGACAAATTATATTGTTGATGTAGATGCCCATATCTGCTATACGGATTTACTTTACAAAAGAGAAGGGGGGATACTTCTCTTGTTGCTTTACTTGTAGTTGACTTTAATAAATGGATGTATTTAATGTTTGGCGCAGCCGGACCAGAGCAGGAGGGATTACAAATAGGACAACAAGAAAGACAAAGGGGGAGTTGCGGGGACAAGAGGGAGATAGGACGGAAAGACAACAACCACAACAAAAACAACTACTGTAGTTGTTAATATTACATTATGTATTGTTTTTATACAGTATTAATTACAGTACTTCCTATATAAAAGCCTGTTTTTCTTTTTAGAATATATGTTATATGTTAAAATTGTGCTGTTTAGGAGGTGGAGGTACTCGTGCATTAGAAAATTGTTAACATGGTACATAGGGTGGGGATAAATAAGCTTATTTCTTCCTACTTCTTTTGTAAATGCTGATCGTGCAAATGTAAACATGTGATGTACATTCATAAGACTTGTTAAGCATGATCATTAAAACACTACCCCTGTCCAAATACTTCAGGACTTGTATGGGCAAAAAGGCTCTCCCACAACACTGAGATGTATTTTCCCCACGAATTACCTGGTTCCACTGTTCCCCGTGCAACTACGCTATCATATCCAGCTGGAGCCCTACGCAAGGATGAGTTGTCTTGGGTGATGGTATGTTCCCTCCCAAGGGCCACTTCACTCAGAAACATAACGCCAGTGTTCTTCGAGGTGCGCACTTAAAAATAAAAGGACAAAGAAAAACAAAAATTGGCATTATTGCTGGGCTTGCAGACCATATATTTATGGCTAAATATTAGTCCAGGCTTACCATAACTTGCTGACTTGCTGTTTTCTGATGCAAAGTAAATACCCCGACCAACACGACCACCCGAATGGGGCATTATCCTCAGGCCGCTCTTAAGGATAGCGGCCACAACTGCTATGTTTGTGCCATGCCACAGCAGACGGCGGTTTTCCAGAGAGTCGTTCTCTTTAAAACGTTGCCCCTGCATTGTGCAATGAGTAAATGCTTTTATATGCGCCAACATGACCTCCATCTTTTTATTACCTGACAAAGCTCCTACCTCGGTCTCTCTGTCAACTTCCCAAATGTTGATGATTTTGGGCTTCTGATATCCGGCTGTTTCTGACAGGTACTTTTCTAATATCTTTAAATACATCGGACATATTATGTTAATGATTTGTACAGATTGCACTACACTAATGTACCAATACCTTGTACGTGGCCGTGGTTTTGTCCATCAGAGAGAGCTTGCACTTGAGAGAACTATAGTCCTGGTCAAAGGGGTGAGGAACCGTCTCTACCATCGCTTCCTGGGCCTTCTCTGTCTCTGACTTCAAAGTCTGGGCCAGCTCAATATCAGCCAACACCTACACAAGCATTGCAAAAAATGAGCACGACACCACGGAAATAATAGCCAATTAAGATTTAAAAATCATTCCAATTCTTACCATAAGCATTTCTTTTTTGTTTTCCACAATTTCTTTGCTATCAATGGTCGGCGGTCTGGTACGCCCAAAGTTATGAGGGATCGTGGTAAAGAACTTTGAGGAAAGCTCTTCAAGACGGGAACTTTTGCTTCTTTTTTGGTTCATGGCTGCTTCAATCTCCTCCAGTACCTCAAAGCCTTTAGCAATCTGCATCTTACTGAGTTTACCCAAAGGCATCTTCTTGATGTCTGCACAACATTAAAACCGCAAGTGTTTTGTGACAGGGATCTTTACGAGTTTTCCACACATCAGTCATTTCATACAATCTCCAGCACCACTGACAGAAATGGCACAACAACAAAAAAAATCTATGGTTTAACATGGGTTACGGCTATGTATTATTTTAGTAATTGAGTAATATTGATTAGTTTGTTTGTTTGTTTAATCGAATAAAACAAACTTAAATACAATGTGTATCATAGGGAAAATATGTGAAATTAAAAATTGTAATTTTGCTTGCAATAGCCTTCTTTCATTTCACGATAAATTCACATCAACATTGAAATAGCCTTCTTAGCATATGTGCAATAATAAAATGAAAATTAAAAGAAAAACTCTGCTTTTCGTCGCCACACAAATAATTTATTGACGCAAATTAAAATTGAAGTTTTATTTATTCTAATTGAATAATCGATTCTTTCATCTTCTTTCATCTCCGTAATATCGCTAAGATTCGCTCCATTCTGTCCACTAAAGACGCTGAGATCATTATCCATGCGTTTGTTACGTCTCGTCTCGATTACTGTAACGTATTATTTTCGGGTCTCCCCATGTCTAGCATTAAAAGATTACAGTTGGTACAAAATGCGGCTGCTAGACTTTTGACAAGAACAAGAAAGATTGATCACATTACGCCTGTACTGGCTCACCTGCACTGGCTTCCTGTGCACTTAAGATGTGACTTTAAGGTTTTACTACTTACGTATAAAATACTACACGGTCTAGCTCCATCCTATCTTGCCGATTGTATTGTACCATATGTCCCGGCAAGAAATCTGCGTTCAAAGGACTCCGGCTTATTAGTGATTCCCAAAGCCCAAAAAAAGTCTGTGGGCTATAGAGCGTTTTCATTTCGGGCTCCAGTACTCTGGAATGCCCTCCCGGTAAAAGTTCGAGATGCCACCTCAGTAGAAGCATTTAAGTCTCACCTTAAAACTCATTTGTATACTCTAGCCTTTAAATAGACTCCCTTTTTAGACCAGTTGATCTGCCGTTACTTTTCTTTCTCTCCTTTGTTCCACTCTCCCTTGTGGAGGGAGTCCGGTCCAATCCGGTGGCCATGTACTGCTCGCCTGTGTATCGGCTGGGGACATCTCTGCGCTGCTGATCCGCCTCCGCTTGGGATGTTTTCCTGCTGGCTCCGCTGTGAACGGGACTCTCGCTGCTGTGTTGGATCCGCTTTGGACTGGACTCTTGCGACTGTGTTGGATCCATTATGGATTGAACTTTCACAGTATCATGTTAGACCCGCTCGACATCCATTGCTTTCCTCCTCTCCAAGGTTCTCATAGTCATCATTGTCACCGACGTCCCACTGGGTGTGAGTTTTCCTTGCCCTTATGTGGGCCTACCGAGGATGTCGTAGTGGTTTGTGCAGCCCTTTGAGACACTAGTGATTTAGGGCTATATAAGTAAACTTTGATTGATTGATTGATTATTCTCTGTCGCTTGGATTTAACCTTACAGCTAATGTCAGCTAAAATATAAACATGACAGGTTTTAAGTAAACAGAAGACAATTCAAACCACATCCCCTGAGCTTGGCAATCATTTTGTAGGAAAAAATTAATCTGGCGGCCGGTCTGTGCGTATGTTCGTACTGTACAGTATGTTGTATGATACAAAAACTCACAATAATGTCTGATATAATGCTAAAAAAATAATTGTTGTGACAGACCAATTAAAAAAACGGAAATTATTTTTAGTTTTTCACTGAATATGACACACAGAGTGTAAATAAAAATAAAGAATGTGGGATTTGCAGTATTTACTAAGAAGGATAAAACATGGAATTAGAAGAACAAGGGGTGTAATGGTACCAACATTTCACGGTGCGATATTATGGTATCAAGCCTAGGGTACACTGTACATACCTCCCAAAAAAAGACTTATAAATGTTGTAGAGTGTAATATGAAATGGCAGAAATCTTTACGATTAAAACACTGATTGTAATTGAACTCAAACATAGAATATATTAGGGGTGTAAAAAATAATTTCAACTTTGGAAATATGAATACAGTGTTTGGTAAGCCTCTGGATCAATCTATATATAGTATGAATCGGTCAATGTCCGATTGGAAAGTCATGAATCGGTTAACTGGAGATCTGTTATAAAATATAGCCGTTCTAATCCTGCGAGAATTCCGTGCGGACGTATAACGAGACTAAGATTTGCGACTGTCGACAACAGCAGAGCAGCATGGCAGACAGCACCGAAAGAGTTAAACAACGCTCCCCTGAATAGAGATGCATATTGTTAAAATTCTGGACTAGTGATAGTGCTATCCGTAATTTTTTTTATCCATCTGACCGTTGTAAATATGACACTGCGCGTTGAAACATTAATTCGGGTGCTGCTGCAAAGCATAAAAAGAGACAACGGAATAACCAATCGAATTCAAACTTTTACCGCACCACTTTTGGGTACGCGGAAGTAAACAATCTATGGATTTGCACTAACCACACCCTATAAATGCGGAAAGTCGCAGAAATTAGCGCAACATGACTAATATGCTGTGATTGAGAAGAAAAGCTGAAATCCATCGAGCCGTGCCAGCGAGGGGCCAGCACTCTAAAAATGGCAGCCCTGCAGGGTGCACCCTCTTTGGGGCAATTTCTGTGCTGGACTGCGGGACACGCGGCCACCTCAAACTACCAAACTAACTCCAAAATACAGACTCAACATTTAGGTTTTTTTTGCAAATATGATGACTACTAGGCGCCATTAAGCTGTGTGAAAAGCACCGGCTACTACTGCAGCCAGTTGTGGAACTGACTGAATTAAACATCTTCATTGGTAAATTGGTAACACCTCCATACTTGATGCACAGCTTGCTTTTCTCTGTATTTAATTGTTGCTACTTGAACAAAAAACAGTAATTACTTGGTAGCTTTTCCAAAACTGTTTTGTTTGTCTTCTTTTCTTAAAGTTTATGGATTGCACTGCACTGAAGTTATTAGTTATACACTATTTGCACGATTCCTACAGTCAAGCTTGGTGGTGGTAATATTATGCTGGGGGCGTGTAAATGGAACTGGTGTCCCATTTACAGACAGTAAATGGGACAATGAAAAAGGAGGATTACCTCCAAATTCTTCAGGGCAACCTAAAATCATCAGCCCGGAGGTTGGGTCTTGGGCGCAGTTGGTTGTTCGAACAGGACAATGACCCCAAACACACGCCAAAAGTGGTAAAGGAATGGCTGAATAAGGCTAGAATTAAGGTTTTAGAATGGCCTTCCCAAAGTCCTGACATAAATGTGTGGGCAATGCTGAAGAAACAACTCCATGTCAGAAAACCCACAAATTTAGCTGAACTGCACCAATTTTGTCAAGAGGAGTGGTCAAAAAAATCAACCAGAAGCCTGCCACAGCTTGTGGAAGGCAACCAGAAGCACCATATTGCAGTGAAACTTGTCAAGGGACATTTAACCAAATATTAACATTGCTGTATGTATACTTTTGACTCAGCAGATTTGGTCACATTTTCAGTAAATCCATGATACAGTCATAAAAGAAACAAACTTTGTGAATGTTTTTTGTGACCAACAAGAATTTTGTATATTACATATATATATATATATATATATATATATATATATATATATATATATATATATATATATATATATATATATATATATATATATATATATGTATATATATATATATACATATATATATATATATATATGTATATATATATTATGGAGGGCACTGTATATATATATATATATATATATATATATATATATATATATATATATATACTATATATATATATGTTTCAATGATGAGGTGGCGACTTGTCCAGGGTGTACGCTGCCTTCCGCTCGACTGTAGCTGAGATAGGCACCAGTGCCCCCCGTGACCCCCAAAGGAAAATAAACAGTAGATAATGGATAGATGTATATATATACTATACATACATCCACACATTTGTGTGTGTGTATATATATATATATATATATATATATATATATATATATATACAGTATATATACATACATACATATATATATATATATATATACAGTATATATACATACATACATACATATACATACATACATATATATATACATACATATATATATACAGTATATATACATACATATATATATATATATATATATATATATATATTAGGGGTGTGGGAAAAAATCGATTGGAATACGAATCGAATACTTTGTGCGATTCAGAATCGATTCTCATTTTTTTTAAATTGATTTAAAGAAAAAAAAAAAAAAAATTTTTTATCAATCCAACAAAACAATACACAGCAATACCATAACAATGCAATCCAATTCCAAAACCAAACCTGACCCAGCAACCCTCAGAACTGCAATAGACAGAGCAATTGAGGAGACACAAACACGACACAGAACAAACCAAAAGTAGTGAAACGAAAATGAATATTATCAACAACAGTATCAATATTAGTTATAATGTCAGGACAGCAGTGATTAAAAATCCCTCATTGACATTATCATTAGACATTTATAAAAAAAAAAAAAAGAACGATAGTGTCACAGTGGCTTACACTTGCATCGCATCTCATAAGGTTGACAACACACTGTCTAATGTTTTCATTAATAAGTCATATTTTTGGTTCGTTTAATAGTTAAAACAAATTTACATTATTGCAATCAGTTGATAAAACATTGTCCTTTACAATTATAAAAGCTTTTTTTGTTTTAAATCTACTACTCTGCTAGCATGTCAGCAGACTGGGGTAGATCCTGCTGAAATCCTATGTATTGAATGAATACGGAATCGTATTGAATGAATACGGAATCGTTTTGAATCGGAAAAATATAGTTCTTGAATCGAGAATCGAATAAAAAAAAAAATCGATATATTATCGAATCGTGACCCCAAGAATCGATATTGAATCGAATCGTGGGACACCCAAACATTCGCAGCCCTAATATATACATATGTATATATATATATATATATATATATATATATATATATATATATACACATATATATATATATATTAAGGATGTAATGGTACACAAAAATTCCGGTGCGGTACGTACCTCGGTTTAGAGGTCACAGCTCGGTTCATTTTCGGTACAGTAAGAAAACAACAAAATATATATTTTTTGGTTATTTTTTTCCCAAATTTGTAAACAATGTCTTAATCCTTTTAACATTGGGAACACTATAATAATTTTGCCCACGTTAATCCACATTACACTGCCTTAAGTTGGTGCTTTGATTAAATAAAATGACAAAACCTTCCTTCTACATATAAAAAGTGCAACATTAAACAGTTTCAAGTCAACTCATCATGCTTAATTTATTACAGCATTTCGGAAGCCAGTAGTTGACTTTTATTATGTAAATGTTATATTTTTATCAACATGTGATAGCAGGGACCCTGCCATTCATAACAAGGCTGCTACATTACTAATAATTAATGTAACTATAGCTGAAAAAATAGTACAATAGCAATAGGAGAGACTATTCATCCCTGAACACCATGGAGTTCAATTAAATAACAGACAGATAGGGCTTTGCTGCCCCTAACACACACACACACACACACAGCAAAATGAGCTAACGTTATGCTAAAAGCTAATCAGCCTTCCCCTCAAGCCAGAACTGTGAGCGAGCTGAGCTGCAGTCTAAGTTTCTAGAAGGTCAATGGGCTCATAGTGATGTTAGTAATAGTTGTTGGGAATGGGAGATGTTTTTTATAATTTGGGGAGAGTACTCTGTTGTATGCTCCCCTGCTAAACACATATCTGCTCGACGCTGAAGCATTGACTCCATGCTCTCTGAATACGCACTGAATGTTTTTAACAATGTCCACTAATCGTCGCAGCTCTAATGTAAATACCTCACAGATTGATGCTTAGCCTCCTTGGCATCAAATATATTTTCCAGGTGGTTACTTGTGTTCCCCGCAGTGCAGTGTCACCAATTTTTTTTTTTTCCGTACTGTCGCTAATTCTACTTAAAACATGGATAACAATTCCATGTTGTTGTGATAGTCCTATCAAAATTAAGAATCTGTGAAAGATTTTAAACATCTAGAGACGTAAAGTGAAACTACTTTTTGTAGTTAAGGTTGTTGAAGTCATAGTCAAGTGTAAACTTTGGCATGAGCAGTGCGCTTGGAACTGTGATGATTCACACTTACCCAAGTTCATGCATTCCATAGCCTCCTTGAACATGTCATTACTGAATATGAGCTGGATTAGTCTCGATGTAGCCTCGTCAAGTGTGCAGGGTACGACATTTTTAGTCACTCTGACAGCCTTTCCGTCAACACTGTCCACCTGAAATGTGAAGAAGAACATTCTAAAGGACAACAATGGGGCAGGACCGTTTTTTAATGAACAGTCTTATCTCTATTTTAATGTTACCTTGACTTGTGCATCCTGCTCCCCATCCACTTCGATCAAAGTGTACTTCCCAGAGTGAGAGACAAAATTCATGCGATCGCTCCAGTTGTTCTTTGTCTTGTCTTTGAACTTTTTTTCAAAGTCCTTCACAGCATTGTCGGCATTAGCAAACGTATTAAGTTTGGATTGTCCCACTTCACCCTACATACGGATTAAAATGACTTGTTACTTTTGAAATAGCCACACAATTAATAAAGACATAACAATAGAAACACATTCATTTTTGATGTGTCTAAGCAAACCCACTAACTCCCTGAGCATTCCTTGGACCACATTTGAGCAACATCAGACATGCAGACTGTGTTATGTTTATTTTGTTTAGAGTTTACGTTGATTTTTGTTCATGTGTACACTAGCAAGGACTCTACATTGCATTGAAAATGGCTTTGTTCGCTTGTCACTGTTAAATTTGCGAACACAGCTAGAATGGGCCATTAACATGCATTATCACAATATGACAATAGTATTATAGGCCCCATTGTTGGCCAAACTTATATTATTTACAATGCATCCAAAAAGAATTCACAGCGATTCCATTTACCACATTTACACAGTTACAGATACCAGTATTTTGGTAGCGTATACTGTATTTTTTGATACCTTTCAAAATAAAGGGGACCATAAAAAAAGTCATTATTGGCTTTACCTAACAAAAAAATCTGATGACACTTTAACATATCTTAATAACAATGTGAACATGCAGGACAACTTCTATTTTAGTAGTAACTAAGCAAACAAAGGCTCCTAATTTGGCTGCAGACGTATGCAGTAACATATTGTGTAAATATATTTCCCACAGTATCATTCTGTCAAAATTATGACTGACAAGTGGTAAAAAATTGATTATTATTCTACTTGCTTATTTGCTATTACTATCTACACTTCTGTCAAAACACAATACTGTAAACACTTATTCTTCTGTTGTTTGATAATTTACATAGGTTTGGGGTAATACTACAAATTTTAGTATTCATCCAATCCAGGTAGTTACAAGATCATGCATTGGTCATACATAAAAGCTCTCTTGTCCAGCGTAGGGTTGTCCTGATAACAATAATGTGTTACTGATACCAAAATGTACATCAATACTTAAACATATTGCACTCAAAGAACAATTTTAGATGGTTAAAAAATAAAAGCCATTCAACACATTGGGTTTTTTACTGTTGGACTCAAAGTACTATTTACAATTTTCCATATTACACATGATCTACCATAATAAAGAATTAGGTTAGAATACAATAAAAAGCTTTATTGACATTACATTAAATGCTTTGTGATTTATGGTTGCCCCTCCTGGTCTGTGCTTTGAGAAAAATACAATTACTAGTAAATACTAAAACAAAACTATGGCTAAAAGTACACAGATACGCCACATTGTTAAAGATAAAACACAAGTTGTAGGAATTTGTAACAAAATTCAGCAATTTCCCTTGCATTAGTTGACACAAATTTTAACTCCGCTAATATTTGGCATCAAGCCAAGCAGCCATGTGCGCGTCTAAGTATCTACAGTATATGTGCACAGCAGGGGAGCGAGTTAATGGATGAGAGCTTTGTGAGTTTGCATCTGTGAGTGAGTGGGCAAGTGAAGAGAGAGAACTGTGCAGTGTGTACTGCACAGTAGAGTGATGAACGGGAAGAGAGAGAGAAGTGTGCAGTGTGTACTGCACAGTAGAGTGATGAACGGGTCCTGTTGTGTCCTGCAAAAGTAATATCAACCTAATTGTCACAAATCGGTGGCCTCGTCATTCTGACCTGAAGGCGGAGCTTTGCAGACCCATTGTGAAGTGAAGAGGGTTACGCCAAACGAAAACATTGGACTTGGAGAGAACGTCTGCCCTGTGTTCCTCGAACACGGTCTGTATTGGAGCCGAACAGCAGGAAAGGTGTAACAACTACATTATTACGTGTCAGTCTTCATAACTCTTTGTGCAGATCTGAATGCTTATTATTTAAATGTTCACCTAAGTTTAAAGCAGCACTTGCAGCGTGGCAACTTTCAGTTAAAGCGTCACCTTTATCGTTAGCTTTGAAGCCCATATACCAGGTGTAGGGAACCTACGGCTCTCGAGCCAGATGTGGCTCTTTTGATGACTGCATCTGGCTCTCAAATAAATCTAAGCTGAGATTGCTTGACACAATAAGTAATGACTAATACCGCTGGTAATCACAGTGTTAAACATAACGTTCAAAATATAAAACACTTGCATGCATTTTAAACCATCCATCCATTTTCTACCGCACCTGTTCAAGAAATTGCAATGATGATAAGAAGTATTTTATTTTATATTGGTTAGTTTCAGAATAACAATGTTCAGTGTTAAAAAATATTATATGGCTCTCACAAAAATACATTTTACAATATTTGGCTTTCATGGCTCTCTCAGCCAAAAATTTCCCCGACCCCTGCCATATACCTTCATATTAAGCTTCACACACCCAGTATAATTACCGTTTTTTGCCATTCTTCCTCTTCAAAATATTATTGCTTGTATGCGCTTTGTGTGTGTGTTTTGACACACTCAACATCCCCTGCTCTTTATGTTAGGCATTTATTGTTCTTCCTCCATTCGTGATAAGTTTCGCACCATCTCTCTCTTGTATTGTCACAAGCTCTCCTTGCTTGACCTGGCTCAGCTAACGTTAGCCATGCTGCTACCTCTCTGATCGGCGAGAGCTATGACGCTAGACGCGTGAGAGTATGTGACGTATGTAAGAAGGCGGGCTTGTTTTCCGTATCTGTCAGAATGAGAGACGAGGAGTGAGAAACGCCTGTTGTGTAATGCACGCAGCTAAATGCAACTCGACCTGCCTCAGCTAACGTTAGCCATGCTAACGTTAGCTCTTGGCGAGAGCATATCAATCAATCAATCAATGTTTATTTATATAGCCCCAAATCACAAATGTCTCAAAGGACTGCACAAATCATTACGACTACAACATCCTCGGAAGAACCCACAAAAGGGCAAGGAAAACTCACACCCAGTGGGCAGGGAGAATTCACATTCAGTGGGACGCCAGCGACAATGCTGACTATGAGAAACCTTGGAGAGGACCTCAGATGTGGGCAACCCCCCCCCTCTAGGGGACCGAAAGCAATGGATGTCGAGCGGGTCCAACATGATACTGTGAAAGTTCAATCCATAGTGGCTCCAAGACAGCAGCGAGAGTCCCGTCCACAGGAAACCATCTGAAGCGGATCAGCAGCGTAGAGATGTCCCCAACCGATACAGGCGAGCGGTCCATCCTGGGTCCCGACGAGCGGTCCATCCTGGGTCTCGACTCTGGACAGTCAGTACTTCATCCATGGTCATCGGACCGGACCCCCTCCACAAGGGAGGGGGGGACATAGGAGAAAGAAAAGAAGCGGCAGATCAACTCTGGACGCGCGACAGTATGTGACGTATGTAACAAGGCGGGCTTGTTTTTGCCTCTGTGAGAAGGAGAGACGAGAAGGAGTGAGAAACGCCAGTAATGTAATGCACGCAGCTTAAAGCAACGGTGTGAGAACATATAATCGAATATTACGATATAGTCATTTTCTATATCGCACAGAGACAAACCTGCGATATATCATATATATCAATATATCGTCCAGCCTTACTTCACAGATGTGTAAGTTACCCATGCCTTGGGCACTTATTCACCCCCATACCATCACAGATGCTGTCATTTGAACTTCGTGCCTATAACAATCCGGACATGGTGTCCTCTTTGTTCCAGAGGACACCATGTCCACAGTTTCCAAATATAATTTGAAATGTGGACTCGTCAGACCACAGAACTGTGGACTCGTCAGACCACTTTGGATCAGTCCATCTTGGATGAGCTCGGGCCCAGCGAAGCCAGCGGCGTTCCTTGGTGTTGTTGCTAAATGGGTTTTGCTTTGCATAGCAGAGTTTTAACTTGCACTTACAGATGTAGCAACCAACTGTAATTACTGACAGTGGTTTTATGAAGTGTTCCTGACCACATGTGGTGATATCCTTTACACACTGATGTCTGTTTTTGATGCAGTACCGCCTGAGGGATCAACGGTCTGCAATATCATGGCTTACGTGCAGTTATTTTTCCACATTCCATGAACCTTTTGATGATTTTACAAACCGTAGATGGTAAAATCCCTAAATTCCTTGTAATAGCTCGTTGAGAAAGGTTGTTCTAAAGCTGTTGCCCCATCCTTGTTTGTGAATTACTGATCATTTCATGGAAGCTGCTTTTATACCCAATCATGGCACCCACCTGTTCCCAATTAGCCTGCACACCTGTGGGATGTTCCAAATAAGTGTTTAATGAAAATTTCTCAACTTTATCAGTATTTACTTCCCCTTTTCCCAACTTCTTTGTCACATGTTGCTGGCATCAAATTCTAAAGTTAATGATTATTTGCAAAAAAATTAAATGTTTATCAGTTTGAACATCAAATATGTTGTCTTTCTAACATATTCAACTAAATATGGGTTGAAAATTATTTGTAAATCATTGTATTACATCTAACACAATTTCCCAACTCATATGGAAACGGGGCTTGTACGTATATGGCCTCGCGGAGCAGAGAGGTAGCCGCATGGGTAACGTTTGCTGCTGTGCCAGTGGGTAATACGAGAGAAAGAAGGTGCGAATCTGATACCAAATGAAGGTACCCAAGAAAAACAGCAGGGGGTCCATCGTCTGGAGGTGGTTTGGATTCAAGTGGGAATATGTCGAACAGACAACCTTAGTATGTTAAGTGTGGGGCAAAAGCGTTGCTAAAAAAGTAGCATTACTGCTAATATGTAACTTCATTTTAAAAGTCACCTGCTAGAGAATGAAGAGTGGTTACTCCGCATTTAAAAAATCTCCATTCGGTACCACCATCAAAATGCCGAGGCAAACATTTCCACATCTTGTTGTGTCCTGAGCAAGACACTTCACCCTTGCTCCTGATGGGTGCTAGTTGGCGCCTTGCATGGCAGCTCCCTAAATCAGTGTGTGAATGTGTGTGTGAATGGGTAAATGTGGAAGTAGTGTCAAAGCGCTTTGAGTACCTTGAAGGTAGAAAAGCGCTATACAAGTACAACCCATTTATCATTTATCCATACCGTGTGAAAAAAATAGTTAAAAGAAGAGCAGAGTGCACTAATAGCTTGTTTTAAAATGTCTCTGATAATCTTGCACTTTCTGTTTTGAAATGACATGAATGTTTGTGCCGCTGCTTAATAACTGTTTAAAAAATACAGTTTTTTTTAATTTACTTAGTTGTGATATCCCTCTCTGCATGAAAGTTTAAAATGAGCATATTATTAATGCAGTATGAACAAGAATGTTTTAATGTAGAAACATAGAATCATCATACTGCTGTGATTATTTATATATCAAATGGTAATTCAAGGCTAAGGCAAAAATATCGAGATATATATAGTGTATCGCGATATGGCCTAAAAATATCGAGATATTAAAAAAAGGCCATATTACCCAGCCCTAGTTTGGGGACATTGTCCTGTTGGAACACCCAACTGCGCCCAAAACCCAACCTCCGGGCTGATGATTTTAGGTTGTCCTGAAGAATTTGGAGGTAAACCTCCTTTTTTGGTCTGTTTTGCTGTGAATGGAACTGGTGCTTTACAGAGAGTAAATGGGGCAATGAAAAAGGAGGATTACCTCCAAATTCTTCAGGACCACCTAAAATCATCAGGAGGGGGGTGTATATATTCTCAATTATTTCTTATATATTAGGGGTGTAACGGTACACAAAAACTGTTGGTTCGGTACGTACCTCGGTTTAGAGGTCACGGTTCGGTTCATTTTCGGTACAGTAAGAAAACCAAATATATATTTTTGGGTTATTTATTTACCAAATTTGTAAACAATGGCTTGATCCTTTTAACATTGGGATCACTATAATAATTCTGCCCACGTTAATCCACATTAAACTGCCTCAAGTTGTTGCTTGGATGAAATAAAATGACACAACTTTTCTTCTACATATAAAAAGTGAAACAGTTTCAAGTCAGGTCATCATGCTTAATTTATTACAGCATTGGGGAAGCCTGTAGTTGATTTTTATTATGTAAATGTTATATTTGTATCAACATGTGATAGCAGGGACCCTGCCATTCAAAACTACGCTGCTACATTACTAATGATTAATGTAATATAGCTGAAAAATAGTACAATAGCAATAGGAGTTCATGTAGCCTTTATGATGCACTTACATTATTATACACACTATCAGAGACAGCAACTCTTAATTTAATATAATGTCCTATTTTGCTGCTTCAACACATCTCAATCAACACTGTCTGTAACACACACACACACATACACGCACGCACACACACACACCGCAAAATTGGCTAACAGTACGCTAAAAGCTAACTAACCTTCACCTAAAGCCAGGACTACGAGTGAGCTGAGCTGCAGTTTGTTTCTAGAAGGTCAACGGGCTCATAGTGATGTTTAGAAAGTAGTTGACTTGGAAGTGCTTAATATAACTTGGGGAGTGTCCGTTGCTCACCTGCTAAACACCTATCTGCTCGACACTGAAGCGCTGACTAGATGCGCTCAGAATACGCACTGCTGATTGGCTTGTGATCGCTACTGTTGTAACCAATCAGATGATTGTGTGGGAGGGACAATGCAGGGTGCTGTGCAGGAGACAGAGGCAGAACTGAGCGGAGCATTTTGTTAAGACTTTAGCATAGGCGGCTACTTCATATGTTCGTGCGGAACTCGTTCGGTACTCCTCCGCACCAAACCGGAACCCCCGTACCGAAACGGTTTAATAAAAATACACGTACCGTTACACCCCTATTATATATATATAAATATTCTGTTCAAGCATGAGTATATCCGTTCGGCCACCGTGTTCAGTCGAGAGGTCGGATTTACAAAATTTGCAGGCAGCACACCCCTTCCGCTTCGAGCTGAAATTATTTTTTCCAATCATTTTGGAACTTGGAAGCGTACTTCTTACCCGTTGTCGCCCTGTCTCTTCTTCTTTCTTCTGCTTCGTCTCTGTTATGTTTTTGGACATTACTACTTGCCGTAGTTTTGAAGCATTATGGGAATCCGGATGTTGTGTGTCAGTGTATTAACGTGCAGGCTGGAATAAACACATGCTGAGAAATAGCTCCGTGCCTGCCTGCCTTATGGGTTATAAATAGACCTATGGATAATGTAGATATATATAATAGTTTCCTTTTTCGGTGAGAAAAGACGCTTAAGGCAGTGCCTTTATGGTACGTGGAAATCGGGAGAAATCCTGGAGAATTGGTTGCCCCGGAAGATTTTAGGTAGGGGCACTGAAATTCGGGATGCTCACGGGAAAATTGGGAGGGTTGGCAAGTATGTGTATGTAAACTTTGACCACGACTATACATGTCTGAGAATGGCCTGAGAGTGTGTGTGAAAGCACTGCAGTTTGTACACACTTACCACTCTGCCCCATCTGTTCCAAGAATAGTATGTGTTGACTAATTTAATGACTTGGACGACGTAAAACTTATTGTTATTTTGTCCAATATTGGTCTGGTTGAGCATGCAGTCATAGTCTTCATACACCTGGAAACATTACAGAGAATATGTCATAATGTTTATCAAAGTGACTTTCTTTATATGTTCTGAGGCGTTACCTCTCCACTGCCTGACAGGTAGCAGTGCTCGTCCACCTTCCTTTTGCTTTTGATTTGTGGCCCTGCAGCCATCAGGGCCTCTTTGGTGGAGGTGAAGGCATCCTTCGGCTTTATTTGCTCGGGTTCTTCCTTTATTTTCTTGCCGCCAGCCTTGGCAGCAGAAGCAGCGCGTCTCTTTGATGCCATGATGACGCTGTGGAGCACACCAAAGATGCCATGTTTGTTGCGACCAACGGCTGTAATGTCTGGACATGCTCAGACATCACTTCTGCTACATTCTCAGGCACATTAATAACGTGTAAGTAATGAATAAATACAAATTTGGTATGGAAGTTACATATTTAAATACTTCCGGTGTTTTGTGAGCGAAGCGACGTCGCCACAAAGAGACTCGGACTCACCTTATAATTAAGTTTGAATGGCGTTACACGGGAATAAAGGCAACCTAGCGGTAATGGAGACAATGGTAAAAACAACAACATTAACCTCGCAGACGAAGCTGTCACTAACAGGGGAGGACTGACTCAGGGTTTCGGGAAGTTTTCCGGAGTATTTAGAAAGGAAGGAAGAGGCGGAGCTGTACTGTAAAAGTCTTCCTGCTTTCATGTTGCCGTCACTGCGGTCCGCCATGGGAACACACAGCAAAACCCGAGAAGCGACACTGCCATCTAGCGACCGTCTGGGTACCTGACTTAAAAAATACAAACTTTTAAAGTTATTATACGATTATTAATATTATGTGAATTATTAAAATCATATTATTCAAATTGTTATTCCGCCCTTACATTTGTCGGACTTCTCACACATTTTTCATCCGATTCAAGCCCTTCCACTTTCAAAGTGTTCATTCCTACCATGTTTTTCTTCTAAAAACTCCTATGAAATATTTTCCACATTTAAGCCATTCCAACATCAACACATTCCAAATAATAATGTTTGCACACTTTTTGCCCCCCACATTTTTTTTTACAAAGCTTTTGTTTGCAATTTGTTTACGACTTGTGCGGCGCGCCAACTTCACTGGTTTGGGGTTTTGTATATAGCAGTGGTGTGCCGTTAGGACCAGCAAGGCCTTCTCTGTCTAATGTAACCACAAATCATGATCATAATTAGATATAGAAATATTTTTTAATTTACTTTCTCTAAATATCCAAAAACATTCATATTATTTTCATGTCATATAATGCACGTGGGCAGCACGGTCGTACAGGGGTTATTAGTGCAGGGGTGTCAAACTCAAATACAGAGTGGGCCAAAATTTAAAACTGAACAAAGCCGCGGGCCAAGGTTGAACAAATTAACCTTTTAATAGGGACCCAAACTAGTTTTGCAAAGAATATTGAACGAGCAAGACTTAAATAAGGCAGCACGGTGGAACAGGGGTGAGTGCATCTGCCTCACAATACGAAGGTCCTGAGTAATCGGAATCTTTCTGTGTGGAGTTTGCATGTTCTCCCCGTGAATGCGTGGGTTCCCTCCGGGTACTCGGGCTTCCTCCCATGGAACAGGCAGAGCTTATGTAACGTAATAGTGCAAAATCAACTTTCAAAAAACAAACGAAAAAACATCAGTGGTATATTAAATAAAATGTAATTAAAAAAATTAATACCTCTTTTCTATTTGCACCCTTCTGAGGTAAATATCAACATTAACTTTTTCCACAGGCTAATAAATTCAAAAATAAAATAAAAATGAGGTGGGCGGGGTTTGGTGGTAGCAGGGGGTGTATATTTTAGCGTTCCAGAAAAGTTAGTGCTGCAAGAGGTTCTGGGTATTTTTTCTGTTGTGTTTATGTTGTGTTACGGTGCGGGTGTTCTCCTGAAATGTGTTTTGTAATTCTTGTTTGGTGTGGGTTCACAGTGTGGTGCATATTTGTAACAGTGTTAAAGTTGTTTATATGGCCACCCTCAGTGTGACCTGTATGGCTGTTGACCAAGTATCTGTGGCATTCGAATATGTGTGTGTGAAAGCCGCATATATTATGTGACTTGGCCAGCATGCTGTTTATATGGAGGAAAAGAGGACGTGACGACATGTTGTAGAGGATGCTAAAGGCAGTGCCTTTAAGGCACGCTCCCAATATTGTTGTCCGGGTGGAAATCGGGAGAATGGTTGCCCAGGAAGATTTTCGGAAAGGGCATTAAACTTCGGCAGTCTCCCGGGAAAATTGGGAGGGTTGGCAAGTATGAGTATTAGCGGTGAATTTGGTGTTACCGGCGGGCCAGCTCTAATGTTAATTTGATATTGCCTCAAGGGCCAACTGAAATTAAACGGCGGGCCAAATCTGGTCCGCGGGCCAGAGTTTGACACCCATGGGTTAGTGCATGTGCCTCACAATACAAAGGTCCTGAGTTCAATCCCGGGCTCGGGATCTCTCTGTGTGGAGTTTGCATGTTCTCCCCGTGACTGCGTGGGTTCCCTCCGGGTACTCCGGCTTTCTCCCACCTCCAAAGACATTAACCTTGGGATAGGTTGATTGGCAACACTAAATGGCCCCTCGTGTGTGAATGTGAGCGTGAATGTTCTGTCTATCCTTGTTGGCCCTGCGATGAGGTGGAAACTTGTCAAGGCTGTACCCCGCCTTCCGCCCTAATGGATAGTCTCCAGCACCCCCCGCGACCCCAAAAAGGGACACGCGGTAGAAAATGGATGGATGGATTATGCACGTTCCAGTGCTGTTGTTTTTAGTTTTAGTTTGTATCCAATCAGAATTCTGCAAGTTTATGTTGCCATGCAGTACGAAATCTGCCAGACCCCATCAGAATTAACAATACTAGCGTCCGTGCACTTTAAGTCAACAGGGACATAGAGTTGATAGATAATTGCAATAGCCAATCAGTTTATGTAATTTTCAAGGTGTGATTATTATATGTTGTTTAAAAGGGAATTTCACTTTTCTATGAAGCTCAAGATCAGAGCCCTATGTCTCCTGGTTTTACTACATCTTGTATTTGAGATTGTATCTAGGGTTAGGCGAAATAAGTGCTCAACTTCAGCCTAAACCCTTTCGGTCTGTGAAATTGTCAATTTATTAAATAAATAAATGGGTTGTACTTGTATAGCGCTTTTCTACCTTCAAGGTACTCAAAGCGCTTTGACACTACTTCCACATTTACCCATTCACACACACATTCACACACTGATGGAGGGAGCTGCCATGCAAGGCGCTAACCAGCACCCATCAGGAGCAAGGGTGAAGTGTCTTGCTCAGGACACAACGGACGTGACGAGGTTGGTACTAGGTGGGATTTGAACCAGGGACCCTCGGGTTGCGCACGGCCACTCTCCCACTGCGCCACGCCGTCACGCCGTGTAAAACTGCTCGTTTATTTTGTTGACCACTGACTGAAGAAATAATAAACTAAACTAAACTAAACTAAATCTAAACCAATAAACGTTGAACTTATTTTATTTTCTACTTCTAGTATGTTCCTGGTTTTCCAGATTTACCACTTTTCTGTAACACCTATTCTTTATAAAAAATATTACTACTTCCACAACATTCTCCTACTATTTTAAAGTAAAAGTGCTTGTTGCTAATATTAGTTTTTGTATCATTTATTTAAAAAAAGGTAATATATTTAATTTAGGGGTGTAACGATTTGTTTGAACAACGATTCGATTCGATATTTGTGGTTGTCGATGAGATTCAGGTGCGATCTCCCATCCACCCACCCATTTTCTACCACTTGTCAGGGTCGCGGGTGCCGGAGCCTATTGCAGTTGCATTTAAGCGGAAGGTGGTGTAATCCTTGGACAAGTCGCTATCTCATTGCAGGGCCAACACAGATAAACAGACAACATTCACACACTCGGGCCAATTTAGTGTTGCCAATCAAACTATCCCCAGGTACATGTTTTTGGAAGTGGAAGAAAGTCAGAGTACTCGGAGTGAACCCACGCAGTCACAGGGAGAACATGCAAACTCCACACAGAAAGATCCCGAGCCCAGGATTGTACCCAAGACCTTCGTATAGTGAGGCACACGCACTAACTGCTATGTATCAGAGAAGGGAAGGAGGCGACAACCAGGGCAGGACTGCGGTTTACAAGGTTTATTTTAAACCTTTGATGAATACATGGGGTGGGTATGCTACTCAAAGTGAATGAGTGTTAACTATGTGTAATATTAAATATGTAAATGTTACCAAGGGTTGTTGTCAGTATCGTTTGTCGTTATCCAAGAGGGTAAGGCGAAGAGGCAGTTCGTGGACATGCAAGAGGTCGTGGGCAAGAGCTGGGCAGCGTGGTCTGGGTCCGAGCAGGGAGGTCGTGGATCGAGTAGAGCAGTCAGGAATCCGAATGGGTGTCGAGTGACAAGGCACGATCACGGAGGACAGGAAAGTCACTGAGGAAATACAAAAGGACATTAACCAGGGGAAAACACGGCGAGATAGAGCAAAAACAAGGGCAAGGAACTCACTGGGAAAAAGGGAATGCCCGACGTGATGCTTACTGGAACGGTTAGCGACATTCTGGCAAAGGTTCCTCGGGTCCATTCGTCTTTATGCCGCTCCCCTTCATCAAATCCAGGTGTGTTGATTACTGAATGTCTGCAGGCTTGTTGCTGGGTGGGTGTGTTGCACCCAACACGTGCAGGGGTGTGTCTGAGCGCGCTGTCAGCGGAGGTTCCGGCAGCTCCAGTTGCCAAGGAGATGCGAGTAGAACTCCGCGTCGTGACACTAACCCCTGTTCCACCGTGCTGCCAGGTACGAACTCATTTAGTTTTTTTGAATGATGCAAACTGAAATGGTTCACTGAGTTGAAATCGATTCAATAACTTTTTTAGCAAAAAATAATCAAACAATGTAACTGTAAAAATAACCACTTCATACTGGACACTGTGGGTGAAATTTCCTATATTCTGAAAAGACACCCTAAAATGATATGCCAGCTCAACTTGTATCTTTTTAAGTTAATTCAACTTAGCCATTTTCAGTAAATTCCACAAAACATCTGGAGTTAGGCAAGCCCAATTGCTTTCGTACAACCAACTTGATTGTCTCTGTCATCTTCATGATTAGATAGGTTAAACCAATCTGATTTAAATTGTGTACTCCATTTAAGTTTTTCTAACTTACTAAGTTACCATCATCCTACTCAAAAATATCCATCAAAATTGTTACATCATTTTATTTGAGTAGTAGTAACTTATTTATCTTAAGTCAGAATAAATTACACATACACAATCAAGTTTTAGGATCACTGTTTATTAGAAGCTCAGCCAATGTTTCATTTACATGAGAACATTTCAATGACATATATTGTGCCTGTAGCATCCATAATACTTGGCCCTGTATAGTTGTACAACATAACCTTGTTAACAACAAGATAACAACAGTGTAACAATTATTTTCTATTCGGATTGCCAAACTCTTCACATTTTTTAGTACAACAGTTTACTCTTCAGACATATTACCTTCAGACTGACTTTCAGATCACCCAGCTGGAGGAATATCATTTGAAACACTTGACAAGTGTTTTTCAGTTCTTTGTGTAGTTGAGCTTGAGTGTGTATTGACTTAGACAAACTTTATTGATCCACAGGGGAAATTGTTCCACACAGTTGGTCAGTTACAAAGGATAGAAAGGGTAAGGACGGAAAGGATAATGCAGGTACAATAAAATAGAATAGAATAGAATAGAATGCCTTTTATTGTCACTATACACAGGATGAGATTAAAAGCAACTACAGTATCAGTGTGACAGTCTATAAATATGAAAAACACAGGAAGGAAAGAAAAGTAAAATAGTGCCCAAGGAGGTAAGGTGCACAGTCCAATCCTGAGAACGAATGTTCTGAATGTGTTGTTTAAATAATAAATATTAAATATCATACAATATTATACAATATATAAACACACACACACATATATATATATATATATATATATATATATATATATATATATATATATATAATATATGTATATATAGCGGTTCCGGGTCAACGTGAATGACTGCTCGCTGACTGCTCTTGTTGCAAAAAAGCTAAGTATCGTTCTATTTGTGTGCTTTTAACTGTTTTGCAGCTTTATTTATAACTTCTCAAACATAGTTAATAGTTCAATTTAACTTGCAAATCACCCGATCTCTGTCTCACCACTCCGCCCTCAGCTAGCTAGCTGCTAAGCTAACGAGGCTAGCGGAGAAAGGCAGCACCGGTCTGAAGGAAGCTACTCCCCCGCCACCGTGACCACCACTTCCCGAAGACAGCTGGCACTCCACTCGGCGACGGAAAGTTTCTGTGAGTATGGCTTCCTGCGCTTCGTGCACTTTACTCATGGATAGGTTGGCTCTGCTAGAGAGCCGTGTCCGCCAGTTAGAGCAGTGTAATTTCGTAACTTTAGATGTTGCGGACACATCTGCTAGTGTTAGCTGTAGCGAGCTAACTAGCCCAGCTTGTAGCAGCCCTAAGCGGCCTACAAGCAACGGTGTACCGGTTGAGACGCATAATAGATTTAGCCCTTTAGCTAGTCCTACACCCCAGTCTACCGGGCACCACACTTTAGTCATAGGGGACTCCATCACTCGAAACATAAAGCTTAGCAAACCAGCCACAATTAAGTGTATTCCCGGGGGCAGAGCACCTGACATTGAAGCTAATCTTAGGGAGCTAACTCGCAACAGGCCTAGTAAACACGTACGACAGGCTAACCGCACCACTAGTTATGCGAATATAGTAATACACGTTGGCTCCAATGACGTTAGGATGAGACAATCAGAGATTACAAAGAGAAACAAAGCCAGGGCTTGTAATCTCGCTAGAAAGATGTCCAGGCATCGAGTAATTGTCTCTGGCCCCCTGCCTGGGAGAGGCAATGATGAGAGATATAGCAGATTAGTCTCTCTTAACAAGTAGCTTCTGTAGACAACAGGGATTTACGTTTATTGATAATTGGCCCTCTTTCTGGGGCAAACCTGGCTTGCTGAGGAGAGACGGCCTTCACCCTAACCAGGAAGGCGCTATCCTCTTGTCTCGGAACATAGATTTCGCATTGAGCCACATTTGACTAACTGCACTAGAGCAAGCCCGGTCACAGGCAATTACAGAGCCTGCTAGCATGGGAATGGAGTCAGTTAAGTTAGAACTAGCCAGCGCCAGGCTGGATGATCCCTGTACACATAGCAATTTCCGTAGAATAATACACAACTCACATAATGTTTTTTCTGCTATGACTATGACTACGTCAGAGTTAGACATGCGTTCTACTGAGGTGGCAAATTATGATGCGTTCAGTTTATCGCAGCACCAAGTAGACAATCTGAAAATTCCCGTCATATCAAATCCTAGATATGGTTGTAATTATTTTAAGTACACTGCGCATAATAAACGCAACATTATTAATATTGCTACCCACTACAGCCCACTACCTATAATATGGGCTTTCTAAACATCAGATCTTTGTCTCCCAAAACGTTATTAGTTAATGAGGTCATTAGAGACAACAACCTTAACGTCATTGGTCTTAGCCAAACCTGGGTTAAACAAGACAACTTTTTTGCGATAAATGAGGCATCCCCTCCTAACTATACGAATGCGCATATTACCCGTCCCCTTAAAAGGGGAGGAGGGGTCGCACTAATATACAACGAAAACTTTAACTTTAGTCCTAACTTAAATAATAAATATAAATCGTTTGAGGTGCTTTCTATGAAGTCTGCCACACCGCTGCCTCTGTGCCTGGCTTTTATTTACCGCCCCCCAGGGCCCTATTCGGACTTTATTAGTGAATTCTCAGAGTTTGTTGCTGATCTAGTGACGCACGCAGATAATATAATTATAATGGGGGACTTTAATATCCATATGAATACCCCATTGGACCCACCGTGCGTGGCGCTCCAGACTATAATTGATAGCTGTGGTCTTACACAAATAATAAATGAACCGACGCATCCCAGCGGTAATACGATAGACCTAGTGCTTGACAGAGGTATCACCGTTTCCAAAGTTATAATACTCCCATATACTAAAGTAATGTCCAATCATTACCTTATAAAATTCGAAGTTCAGACTCATGTTCGGCAAGCTAATAATAATAATAACTGCTATAGCAGCCGCAACATTAATGCTGCCACAACGACGACTCTTGCTGACCTACTGCCCTCGGTAATGGCACCATTCCCAAAGTATGTGGGCTCTATTGATAACCTCACTAACAACTTTAACAACCCCCTGCGCGAAACCATTGATAGTATAGCACCGCTGAAGTTAAAATAGGCTCCTAAAAGGCGTACGCGATGGTTTACTGAAGAAACTAGAGCTCAGAAGTTATTATGTAGAAAGCTGGAACGCAAATGGCGCACGACTAAACTTGAGGTGCACCATCAAGCATGGAGTGATAGTTTAATAACTTATAAACGCATGCTTACCTTAGCTAAAACTAATTATTACTCAAATCTCATCCGCATTAATAAAAACGATCCAAAATTTTTGTTTAGTACAGTAGCATCGCTAACCCAACAAGGGACTCCTTCCAGTAGCTCCACCCATTCGGCAGATGACTTTATGAAGTTCTTTAATAAGAAAATTTTACTTATTAGAAAGGAGATTAAAGACAATGCGTCCCAGCTACAACTGGGTTATAGTAACACAGATACGACTGTATATACGGTGGATACTGCAAATATCCAAAATAGTTTCTCTCGTTTTGATGAAATAACATTAGAAGAATTGTTACAACGTGTAAATGGAATAAAACAAACAACATGTTTACTTGACCCACTTCCTGGGAAACTTATCAAGGAGCTTTTTGTATTATTAGGTCCATCAGTGCTAAATATTATAAACTTATCACTTTCCTCGGGCACTGTTCCCCTAGCATTCAAAAAAGTGGTTATTCATCCTCTCCTTAAAAGACCTAACCTCGATCCTGACCTCATGGTAAACTACCGACCGGTGTCTCACCTTCCCTTTATTTCAAAAATCCTCGAAAAAATTGTTGCAGAGCAGCTAAATGAACACTTAGCGTTTAACAATCTATGTGAAACCTTTCAATCCGGTTTCAGGGCAAATCACTCTACTGAGACAGCGCTCGCAAAATTGACTAATGATCTATTGCTAACGATGGATTCTGATGCGTCATCTATGTTGCTGCTCCTCGATCTTAGCGCTGCTTTCGGTACCGTCGATCATAATATTTTATTAGAGCGTATCAAAACACGAATTGGTATGTCGGACTCAGCCCTGTCTTGATTTAACTCTTATCTTACTGACAAGGTGCAGTGCGTCTCCCATAACAGTATGACCTCGGACTATATTAAGGTAACGTGTGGAGTTCCCCAGGGTTCGGTCCTTGGCCCTGTACTCTTCAGCATCTACATGCTGCCGCTGGGTGACGTCATACGCAAATACGGTATTAGCTTTCACTGCTATGCTGATGACACCCAACTCTACATGCCCCTAAAGCTGACAAACACGCCGGACTGTAGTCAGTTGGAAGCGTGTCTTAATGAAATTAAACAATGGATGTCCGCTAATTTCTTTGCAACTTAACGCCAAAAAAACGGAAATGCTGATTATTGGTCCTGCTAGACACCGACCTCTATTTAATAATACAACTTTAACATTTGACAACCAAATAATAAAACAAGGTGACTCTGTAAAAAATCTGGGTATTATCTTCGACCCAACTCTCTCCTTTGAGTCACACATTAAAAGCGTTACTAAAACGGCCTTCTTTCATCTCCGTAATATCGCTAAAATTCGCTCCATTTTGTCCACTAAAGAGGCCGAGATCATTATCCATGCGTTTGTTACGTCTCGTCTCGATTACTGTAACGTATAATTTTCGGGTCTCCCCATGTCTAGCATTAAAACATTACAGTTGGTACAAAATGCGGCTGCTAGACCTTTGACAAGAACAAGAAAGTTTGATCATATTACGCCTGTACTGGCTCACCTGCACTGGCTTCCTGTGCACTTAAGATGTGACTTTAAGGTTTTACTAATTACGTATAAAATACTACACGGTCTAGCTCCATCCTATCTTGCCGATTGTATTGTACCATATGTCCCGGCAAGAAATCTGCGTTCAAAAGACTCCGGCATTGTCACTGGCGTCCCACTGGATGTGAATTCTCCCTGCCCACTGGGTGTGAGTTTTCCTTGCCCTTTTGTGGGTTCTTCCGAGGATGTTGTAGTCGTAATGATTTGTGCAGTCGTTTGAGACATTTGTGATTTGGGGTTATATAAATAAACATTGACTGATTGATTGATTGATTGATATATACATATATATATCCATCCATCCATTTTCTACCGCTTATTCCCTTTCGGGGTCGCGGGGGGCGCTGGCGCCTATCTCAGCTACAATCGGGCGGAAGGCGGGGTACACCCTGGACAAGTCGCCACCTCATCGCAGGGCCAACACAGATAGACAGACAACACTCACACTCACATTCACACACTAGGGCCAATTTAGTGTTGCCAATCAACCTATCCCCAGGTGCATGTCTTTGGAGGTGGGAGGAAGCCGGAGTACCCGGAGGGAACCCACGCATTCACGGGGCAGAGGGGTTAGTGCGTCTGCCTCACATATATATATATATATATATATATATATATATATATATATATATATATATATATATATATATATATATATACAAAAAATATATATATATATATACATATGTTGTTTTTTTATTTTTATTTTTATGTATATACATATACGTATAAAGTAGACTAAAAATGTACCATAGTAGCAATATAAAATATAACATATATTTAATATGTTCATATTACATATACAGTATATATTATATACTGATATAAAATAGTATCATATTATATTTTTATAAACTAAATACAGTATATGAAAAATCCCAATTACCATGTACAATATTACAGTATATGTAAGAGCTGCAGCAAAAAAAGTGCAGTATAAACTAGAGAGTAGATCCAGCAGAAAATATACATTATAAACAAAGAAAGGTAGCTAACATAGAATGTCGAGGAATTATACAGCTGGATGTAGTGCGGAATGAAGGAGTTCTTGATGAAATACTGTGGGAACGAAGCTGAAGGAGCCTGATGGAGTATGAGCTCTGCTATCCCTCAAATGTTTGGCGGGCTTTCCGGATCAGTTTGTCAATCCTGTTTAAGACCCTTTTGCTGGTGCTGCTCCCCCAACAAACCACTGCAAAGTACAGGGCGCTGGCCACAACAGACATAGAAAAGATCTCCAACAGCTTGCTGCCCACATTGAAGGACCTCAGCTTCCTCAGGAAAAAAAGAGTCTGTGCATGCATCTGCGCCGATATACATTTCTGCCAGTGTGTGCTCGGATGGGCGGTAAATGTGACGCTACTTTTCTGAGCATGCACGGTTTTTGCTTGGTGGTGAGAAAGAATTTGCCATCAATCCCACGTGGGTTCTCATTGGCGCCTATGTGCTCATGCCCTTCTTGTATACAGTTTTGATGTTGTCCTTCCAGTCCAGTCTGCTGTTAAACTGGACTCCCAGGTACTTGCACTGCCCCACTACTGCCACCTCCCGGCCCAGGATGTTGATGGGCTCCACAGGGGTAATTTTCTTCCTGAAGTCGATGGCCATCTCCTTGGTCTTGTCCACATTAAGGAGCAGATGGTTCGCCTGAGACCACTCCACAAAGTCAGTGATCAGTGTCCTCTACTCCAATTCCTGTCCCTCTGAGACACACCCTGTTCTGTTACAACTAAAAGTTGTAAACTCCTGTTTTTTGAAGTGTTTTTACATATAACATTATTACATGTGTATTTGTCGTTGAGAAGTGTGTATTTTGAATCAAACTTTATAGACCGGAAGTTGCATAAGACAGAGAAATCTACGGTGCCAGCACGTACTTTATGGTGGTTATTTTTCGAAGAAATACTGCATATATCTTTTGTTTAAGGTTGCATCGCCGGTATGTATCATAAATTGAACTTTGAAACTTGTTTTTTGTCTAAAATATTTGGAGCTAAATTTATGATTTGTGATGTATGAGATCTTTGTTTTGTTGGCTTCACGGTGGCAGAGGGGTTAGTGCGTCTGCCTCACAATACGAAGGTCCTGCAGTCCTGGGTTCAATCCCAGGCTCGGGATCTTTCTGTGTGGAGTTTGCATGTTCTCCCCGTGAATGCGTGGGTCCCCTCCGGGTACTCCGGCTTCCTCCCACTTCCAAAGACATGCACCTGGGGATAGGTTGATTGGCAACACTAGATTGGCCCTAGTGTGTGAATGTGAGTGTGAATGTTGTCTGTCTATCTGTGTTGGCCCTGCGATGAGGTGGCGACTTGTCCAGGGTATACCCTGCCTTCCGCCCGATTGTAGCTGAGATAGGCGCCAGCGCCCCCCGCGACCCCAAAAGGGAATAAGCGGTAGAAAATGGATGGATGGATGGAGATCTTTGTTGTGCTCATTAGCATTAATTTGCGATGTCATCTAAAATGGCGTCGTCGTACAAATTTACCATTGTTTACCTTCTCATGCCTTGTAAAATAGCATTACAGCATTTATATGAATACATTTGCATAATATATGTACATATTGACTATAGTTTGTCTTTTTAGTTTCACCCTTTTGAATGTCGTTAAACCTGCTGACAACGCTCATTGGTCTTCACAGTCGTGGCATAAGAAAGGTGTTGAACAGCCCTTGCATTAGACATGCACTCCTAACGGCACACACCCGACCGACCACAGCAGAGTCATCAGAGTATTTCTGCAGGTGGCAGGACCTGGAACCATATATATATTAATTAATGATTATTAATATATAATATATATATTGTCTATCAGCACTATTAGCATGGCACAGGCTCTGGGTACATTCAGGTATGCTGAGACTTCTGTTCACTCAAGTATGATCCTCGCTTAGGCAGGAACAAATGTTATGGCACCTTTTGTTGTAACAATCTTCATCGCTTCATTAGTAACATCCCCGCCAAAGTCCTGGTGGATCAGAAGCAATATTAATGTTTTAAGTAGTCATATTTAAATGTGAAAGTAATAGGAAGGCGGTGTCAGATTTTCCTGCTCTTGGAAGAGCTCCTCCTTTTCTCTCAAATACACGACTAAGCCACAGATACTGTAGCAACCTTCTCCCCACACAATCATCTGATGAATAAGTACAAATATTGTTGAACTGCTCTCCCAGAAGGAGAAAAGGCTTTCGATAATTACTTCCAACAATTGTACCATTGCAGATATTAAAGTGATAATCGAAAAAACAAATTTGTTATTTTAAAGAAAGCTAATATAACTTCCCTAAATAGCGTTAAAATTTGTCATTTCAAATATATCATAAAACTGCAGATAAAAAATACAATGAAAAAAAAAGAAAAATCTTACAATTAACATATTCCATCTTAACTGTAATGTTTTCTTATTTAATATAGTTGCTAATAATATTTTTGTCTTAGACTAAGCCCTCAATTTGAAATATTATACTTACTTCTATGAACTAAGGTTGTAAACAGCTGCCTTTTAATACATCCTATTGATAATGGACAATATTATGGTTGATTTGTATCTGCTTTTTTTGGTAAAATGTACTGCTGTTCCAGTTATACTGAACAGCACAGTGTTACAATAGCTTTTTCCGCACCTGAGGTATGAGATGGGCATGATGGCAGCGTGGTGTAACAAGTTATATGTTTCAGACAATTTATTGATGTAGTTGCATGAGCAGCCTTCAGCTGCTTATGGAAAAACATAGGCCAGACTCCCGAGCTAAAGAAAAGCAGCGCCGGTCGGAAAGCTCTTATCTGTCAACATGGAAGCCCAATTGTAAACCAACACCTTCCTTAACACACATGCACTGCTCATGCATTAATAAAGATGTATTTGGGAAAAAAGTAGCCATATATGAAATTACCTACTTTTAATGGATTCATACCTTAAGCGGGATTGTCTGTATGTGCTGGATATTTGTTCTTGCAGCCCATCCCTTGAGGACATCAAGGACATTATTTTCGGGGAAAAAATGATAGAGCCAACAGGAATGATATTTTGAAATTCTCGATTTATTTATACAAAATCAAATGCACAAATAGGCATAATGTGTTTGTGGAGGGGGGCGTTGCCTGAAGCGGGGTGTGCCAGGACCGGCCTCGAAGTCAGCGACAGGTGCGTGGATGGCTCACCTGGGCCTTGTTATCTAATCACCTGTCGCTCTGTGTAAGCAGCAACCAGGAGGAGACGGGGTTGGAGCTGGAGGGGAGCTGGGGTGAGAGCGAGAGCGTGACGGACACGGACAAAAAAAGACAATTGCTGCAAAGCATCCCACTGAACTGAGATGAAATAAAATTATAATCTAATCTGGGTTCTCATGATGGTGATTGGTAATCCAAAGAACCCCTTGGTGGGCATCCTCCACAATGTTATTGTGTATAGTCTTTTCCAAAATAACACACACTGCAAATCATCAACAATATTTACTTGGCAGGTCATCTTTCTTTCAGGTCACATTAACAGAAAGTTGTGTTGACTAACGACTTATTGTACTGATTGCATGTTGCTTCATGATGCCAAATGTATCAATTATTGTGTCTAAATTAATACAACTACGCTCATATATCTGCAGTTACCTACACTCAGAATAACAAAAGTATATGTAACGTGTTAATACGACCTTCTCTGTAATGTTAACATCTTGCTTTGACCGTCTCTTCTTCAGCTACCACTCAATTAACAAACTTTAACTTCACATTTAAATAGTTCTGGAAAATAAACATCAAAATGCATCAATGTCAAACGGAATGTATGTTAAGTAACCTACATTTGTCACGTGTCAAGTCAAGGTCACAAATATAAACACCCCAGCCACACAGCTTTTGCTGGTCAAATTGACATCAACCCTGCAGCAATTTTAAATTAGGAAGAATAAAAATGTTAACTATTTTACCTGCAGGGTTCAAACTAATGCTTCTAATGCTGCCATCTTTGTCATGTTTTGTGGTCATGTTCTGTTTAGTTTTGGACTCATTGTGCACTCTTGTTTGATTTTGTTACCATGACAACTCATTACTTTTCACCTGTCATGTCACGCACCTGATTCACTTGGACTCATGCACCTGTTAATCACCACAGCACTATTTAAGCCTGCAGTTGCCAGGCAGTCTGCCTGGCGACATCACTTTCTACTCACCTTTGCTATCTATGCCGATGATCCATGCACTTTCTCAGTCCAAGTACGTTTTTCTTGCCATAGTTTTGTAATTTTTGTTTTATGTTCATAGTCTTGCCTTAGTGCAAGTTTTTGTTTTCATAGCCAAGTTTTTGTACCTCCTCTGACAGCCCTTTTTGTTTATACCCTTTGTTTTTGCAATACCTTTTGAGTGTTAGGATTAAAGGATGCCCTTACCTTAACATTGTGTCTGATCCAATCGCTTTGCACCACGGGAAAACACACCACACCATAGTCCAAGTCATGACAAACCAGGCTTCAACTATAAAACAAAACTTAAGAAATACTAATGTTGAAGCTGAATTACTACATCAATTAGCTTAAAGTCTACTAGCTTACACATTACTGTAACTGCAAGCTGAAGCCTTTAGTGTCGTGTGAAAACATTTTTTCTGTTGATGAAGTCATGAACTGTTGTAAATAAAAATAGGCAGAAATTGTACTCACCACACATTAAAATGAAGAAACGTTGCTGCAAAATTGTGTGTCTTTCTCCTCTCTTTTTCCCTCCATTTCTTGTTGCTGGTGGCTTGGCAGCTAAAGCCTTGTAGTACTCAGCTTTTAAAGGATGTTTATAATATTTTTAAGATGTACTGTTGTATAATGCTGGTCTTGTCATCCTCGTCCGGACCTGAGGACACCTTGGTGGTATGAATGGACCAAGCATGGCGCCGGTGAGGAATCGTTGAACAAAAGCTTTTATTTGATCAAGAACTAAAGGTGCTGCAGCAAACCTGGAAGGAGATGCTAGCCAAATGACAATCTCTCTCTCCCTCTCTGTTAGGGGAACTTCTTCTACATACCTTTAGATCTGACCTGGGCACATTAAGGCCCGGGGGGCATATACGGCCCGTCGAACTTTTCAATCTGGCCCGCCGGACATTCCCAAATAATGTTTTTAGATCTTTAAAATGGAAAGTGTAGCTGCCAATATGATGTGCAGTGATGTTTTCTAATGACTGTATTGAACTATACAAAGTATTTCAATGGTTGTAATCTGCGCAAATGGATGATATACCAGTTACTATGGTAATCTAGATAGTTACTCTGGTCATCTAATTAGTTGCTATGGTAATCTAGGTCACAGCAGCTCAGACGAGGAACCAAGCAGTGTGGGCAGGAAGCGTTTCCACAGACGCGGAATGAAATTTTCACAACAACGTTCTGAAGCTTAGTGATATATACAATTGAATAGAATAGAATAGAAAGTACTTTATTGATCCCTGGGGGAAATTCAGCAAATATCAGATATATCAATCAATCAATCAATGTTTACTTATATAGCCCTAAATCACTAGTGTCTCAAAGGGCTGCACAAACCACCACGACATCCTCGGTAGGCCCACATAAGGGCAAGGAAAACTCACACCCAGTGGGACATTGGTGACAATAATGACCCAGTGGGACGTCGGTGACAATGATGACTATGAGAACCTTAGAGAGGAGGAAAGCAATGGATGTCGAGCGGATCTAACATGATACTGTGAAAGTTCAATCCACAATGGATACAACACATTCGCGAGAGTCCAGTCCAAAGAGGATCCAAGACACAGCAGCGAGAGTCCCGTTCACAGCGGAGCCAGCAGGAAACCATCCCAAGCGTATCAGATTGTAGGTGGGTTTATTTTATTTTGCACCCCTTCGCGTTCATATTTCACTTTTTGTTGCAATTTTGTTGCGTTTCACTTGATTGTAAAATATGTCGATCGAAAGGGGGTGTGACGTTCATATTTTGTCAATATTCAGTGTTTTATAGTTCATAGAAAAATTTAAAATTCCATCACATTTTTTAATGCAGCCTGTCACAACGTTTTTAGCATTAAGTCAGACATTATTGTGAGGTTTTATATTAGCGTTCCTACAAATAGATATACCGGCCCCCAGACACATTTTTTTCTCAAAATGTGGCCCAGGAGTCAAAATAATTGCCCAGCCCTGTTTTAGATGAAGACACTTAGTCTTTGTTGTTCTAGCCTTGGGGCCGGCCAGTCTAGACAAAGCCTAGTTTGTTTGTACTCATGCAGAAAACATCTGTGCATTGTCTCTCTGACCAATGGAGTCAAGTGACCTTTGACCCCTGATCTCTACTCTTCTATCGGTAGGGTCCCCTACCAGATGTCGCTAATGGATTTATAGTATTCCCTAAAATCCAAATCCTGCATTTCTTTTATAAAACCAGTGAAGTTGGCACTTTGTGCAATTCGTAAAAAAACCACAATACAAAGATTTTCAAATCTTTTACAACTTGTATTCAATTGAATAGACTGCAAAGAGAAGATATTTCATGTTTGAACTGAGAAACATTTTTTTTTTCAAATAATCATTAACTTACAATTTAATGTCAGCAACACATTGCAAAAAAGCTGGCACAGGGGCATTTTTACCACTGTGTTACATGGCCTTTCATTTTAACAACACTCAGTAAACGTTTGGGAACTGAGGATACCGATTTTTGAAGATTTTCAGGTGGAATTCTTTCTTATTCTTGTATAATGTACAGCTTAATTTGTTCAACAGTCCGCGGTCATCGTTGTGGTATGTTAGGCTTCATATCCCGCCACACATTTTCAAAGGGAGACAGGTCTGGACTGTAGGCATGTCAGTCTAGTACCCATACTCTTTACTATGGAGCCAGACTGTTGTAACACATGGCTTGGCACTGTCTTGCTGAAATAAGCAGGGGCATCCATGATAACGTTGCTTGGATAGCAACATATGTTGCTTGAAAACCTGTATGTACCTTTCAGCATTAACGGTGCCTTCACAGATGTGTAAGTTACCCATGCCTTGGGCACTAATACCACCCCATACCATCACAGATGCTGGCTTTTGAACTTAGCGCTTTTAACAATCCGGATGGTTCCTTTCCTCTATGTTCCGGAGGACACAACGTCCACAGTCTCCAAAAACAATTTCAAATGTGGACTCGTCAGACCACATAACACTTTTACACTTTGCAAATTAATATAAATCAATACATCAATCATTCATTACACCCCAAATTTTATTTAGAACGCGCTTTATAAGACAGTAAATGACTGTCTTATAGAATAAATACAGAACCAACAATCAATCAACATTAAAAATGTTAAACATTCAATAGCATTTTTTTAAGTCATATATTTTAGTACTTGGCACATGTTAACTAATAGCATACTAGCTTTTTAGCTAATGTTTTAGGTATGCAACCAATAGTCGTATATTGTTACTTAATGCTATTTGTTACCGTTTCAGTTCAGCTTTGGCTTTTCAGCATTTACATAATCATTATGATATTAATATCATTATTTGTATTATTGTTTATTATATATGTTTCGTCTCGATTACTGTAACGTATTATTTTTGGGTCTTCCTATGTCTAGCAATAAAAGATTACAGTTGGTACAAAATGCGGCTGCTAGACATTTGACACAGACAAGAAAGTTTGATCATATTACGCCTATACTGGCTCACCTGCACTGGCTTCCTGTGCACTTATGATGTGACTTTAAGGTTTTACTACTTATGTATAAAATACTACACGGTCTAGCTCCATCGTATCTTGCTGATTGTATTGTACCATATGTCCCGGCAAGAAATCTGCGTTCAAAGGACTCCGGCTTATTAGTGATTCCAGTCTGCGGGCGATAGAGCATATTCTATTCGGGCTTCAGTACTCTGGAATGCCCTCCCGGTTAGAGATGCTACCTCAGTAGAAACATTTAAGTCCCATCTTAAAGGCCTACTGAAACCCACTACTACCGACCACGCAGTCTGATAGTTTATATATCAATGATGAAATATTAACATTGCAACACATGCCAATACGGCCTTTTTAGTTTACTAAATTGCAATTTTAAATTTCCCGCGAGTTTCTTGTTGAAAATGTCGCGGAATGATGACGCGTACGCGTAACATCGCGGACTGTTAGGAAATATTAGCGCCGCACCACTCGCAGCTAAAATGCGTCTGCTTTAACCGCATAATTACACAGTATTTTGGATATCTGTGTTGCTGAATCTTTTGCAATTTGTTCATTTAATAATGGAGACTATAAAGAACAATGCTGGTGGTGGAAAGCGGTGGATTGCAGCTGTCTTTAGCACCGAGACACAGCCAGGGGGATAAGTTCGGTGGCCACGAATGAAGTGCTGGCTGTCCAGGGTCGGGACTCAGGGTGGACCACTCGTCCGTGAATCGGTTGGTGACATCTCTGCGCTGTTGACCTGTCTCCGCTCAGGATGGTCTCCTGCTGGCCTCAATATGGACTAGACTCTCACTATTAAGTTAGATCCACTATGTAATAGACTCTCACAATGTTATGCTCGATCCACTCGACGTCCATTGCACCGGTCACCCAGAGGGTGATCGGCTGATGTAGGATCTGAGCCGAGGATGTCGTTGTGGCTTGTGCAGCCCTTTGAGACAATCGTGATTTAGGGCTATATAAGTAAACATTGATTGATATTACTTTTATCATTATATTGTGTTTAATTATCAAACACAATATCTAAGATAAAAAAAAGTTCTCATCTTCAACATTTTCTTGCTCTTTCTAAATTATATTTGCATTTGTGACATAGCATACCAATGTCAGTGTGTTCACCTTTTGGATAAAGTTTTACATAAAACTCTGAACACATTTGACATTCACTGCATGTGGGCATCGTATAGCAATTATATATTATACTTTTTTTTTAATTAGTCCGAAAATGTATTACAGTTTTTGCATCCGCCAAGTAATATATATTTGTTTGCATATAGTGTGGCAGGCGGGATAATTATTAAATGTTCTTCCACTTAATAGCTGAAATTATTAACATTCTACAACCTTTTTGCTGCTTATATTAAATAACTCAATAACAGTTATACATATTTGATCATATGTTACATCCAAATCAGCAGAATTAGTTGACTACTGGCTAATTAACAACCCAATTCTGCTCAGGATTTAAGTATTTTTAAGACACTTTCAACACATCATGTAGTGGACATGAGGACTTGTTTCTACTTTTTAATACAAGGATGGTGCAAAAATGCATGTGTCAAACCAAAAAGACAACATTCTTCTTTCTGTATCATTTATTATAGGACTGAGGATATCTGGCATTATCTTAACACAATTATTATGTCAATAATAAAAAAGGTTTGAGGGATTGATTATTTCTTCAAATGAATTTAGTTTACCAAATAATGCTGGTACAAACTTTTGAGTTTGTATCCTGAGAAGCATGTTCAGTTGTAATTGTCTTTCAGTATATTCAATTGGAAGCGTAGTTAGCAGGATTTTATGTTCTATTATGGCTTGAAACACAAGATGGCAGCATTACATAAATTTACTACAATACTGTACAAACTGATGTGTTTATTTTAAATACCACAGTAGAGGTGCTTGTAATGACAAGCACCAATATCTATTAATAGCTTTCATCAAAATCAGCATATTTAATTGACTGATGGACAATTAAACCAATTCTGCTCTGCATGCATCAACCATGCAGGAGGACTCATTTCAGGAATGTTACACTCATATTATTAATCTTCAGATACACCAGAAAGGAAAAACAAATTATAAGTCCTCACTGGGTAAGTGATTTTAAAAAAACTGTGCCACAGCAAGTTAGTGTGCAGTAAACACAATCAGAGGGACGACATTTGAATTAACTTAATTGGTCCAAAATGAATTTATGAAAACATATCTTTATCCTGCAATGAACATAAATACTCTTAATACATCAGTGAATTGTGCATCCACCTGTGTTGCCTTTTGCACGACAACATGAGTCTCACATAAAATATGTATCTTAAATGAGTCTATAAAAGTTGTGTTTTTCAAAGTGTGATGTTGCAAGTGTCCTTTTTAAGGGGGGAAGTACAAACCCCATTTCCACATGAATAGGGAAATTGTGTTAGGTGTAAATATAAACAGAATACAATGATTTTGAAATTATTTTCAACCCATATTCAACTGAATGCACTACAAAGACAAGATATTTGATGTTCAAACTCGTAAACTTTTTTTTTTTTGCAAATAATAATTAACTTAGAATTTCATGGCTGCAACACGTGCCAAAGTTGTTGGGAAAGGACATGTTCACCACTGTGTTACATCACCTTTTCTTTTAACAACACTCAATAAACGTTTGGGAACTGAGGAAACTAATTGTTGATGCTTTGAAAGTGGAATTCTTTCCCATTCTTGTTTTAAGTAGAGCTTCAGTCGTTCAACAGTCCGGGGTCTCCGCTGTCGTATTTTACGCTTCATAATGTGCCACACATTTTCGATGGGAGACAGGTCTGGACTGCAGGCGGGCCAGGAAAGTACCCGCAATCATTTTTTAACGAAGCCACGCTGTTGTAACACTTGTCTTGCTGAAATAAGCAGGCGCGTCCATGATAACTTTGCTTGGATGACAACATTAGTTGCTCCAAAACATGTATGGACCTTTCAACATTAATGGTGCCTTCACAGATGTGTAAGTTACCCATGCCTTGGGCACTAATACACCCCCATACCATCAAAAGTGCTGGCTTTTGAACTGTGCGCCTATAACAATCCGAATGGTCATCCTCTGTTTCCAAATATGATTTGAAATGTGGACTCGTCAGACCACATAACACTTTTACACTTTGCATCAGTCCATCTTAGGTGAGTTCGGGCCCAGCCAAGCCGGCGGCGTTTCAGGATATTGTTGATAAATGGGTTTGGCTTTGTATAGTAGGGTTTTAACTTGCACTTACAGATGTAGCGACCAACTGTAGTTACTGACAGTGGTTGAAGTGTTCCTGAGCCCATATGGTGATATCCTTTACACACTGATGTCGGTTTTTGATGCAGTACGGCCTGAGGGTTCAAAAGTCATCGCTTACGTGCAGTGATTTCTCCAGATTCTCTGAACTTTTTGATGATTTTACGGACCGTAGATGGTAAAATCCCTAAATTCCTTGCAATAGCTCGTTGAGAAATGTTGTTCTAAAACCGTTTGACGATTTGCTTACTAAGTGGTGACCTTCACACCATCCTTGTTTGTGAATTACTTAGCATTTCATGGAAGCTACTTTTATACCCAATCATGGCACCCAACTGTTCCCAATTAGTCTGCACACCTGTGTGGGATGTTCCATATAAGTGTTTGATAACCATTCGTCAACTTTATCAGTATTTATTGCCACCTTTCCCAACTTCTTTGTCACGTGTTGCTGGCATCAAAATCCAAAGTTAATGATTATTTGCAAAACATTTGCAAATATGTTGTCTTTGTAGCTTATTCAACTGAATATTGGTTGAAAATTATTTGCAAATCATTGTATTCCGTTTAGGGCTTCACGGTAGCAGAGGGGTTAGTGCGTCTGCCTCACAATACGAAGGTCCTGCAGTCTTGGGTTCAAATCCAGGCTCGGGATCTTTCTGTGTGGAGTTTGCATGTTCTCCCCGTGAATGCGTGGGTTCCCTCCGGGTACTCCGGCTTCCTCCCACCTCCAAAGACATGCACCTGGGGATAGGTTGATTGGCAACACTAAAAAATGGTCCCTGCTGTGTGAATGTGAGTGTGAATGTTGTCTATCTGTGTTGGCTCTGCGATGAGGTGGCGACTTGTCCAGGGTGTACACCGCCTTCCGCCCGATTGTAGCTGAGATAGGCGCCAGCGCCCCCCGCAATCCCAAAAGGGAATAAGCGGTAGAAAATGGATGGATGGATGGATGTATTCCGTTTATATTTACATCTAACACAATTTCCAAACTCATATGGAAACGAGGTGTGTACATTTTAAAATTACAAAAAAAAAAAAAAGTCTAGTCTATGACGTTATTGTGGTTAAAAATTGTGAATGCACTTTACTCAACACAAAAAGACACAACAAGCCGATTTGATATTGATAAAAAACACATTTTATTTACATAAATTACAAGAAAGCACAAACTTTTCACCAAAATCTACAATAAAAACATCCTGTATATATTACATTTAACAAATTCACTATAATTTACTCCATTTGTTGCAATAGAAACGAGGGCAACACTTTTATTGGTGTCTAGCTTTGAAAATCTCCTTGAATTGAACAGAATAAAATAAGTTGGACATTGTACTCACAGCACTCTGAGGACAACAAAGTAAGGACAACCATCCTCTGTAATATTTGAGAAACCTGATTGAGGACTATAGTGGTTATATACTGTAATTCTGTTAAAAATGCGTGGCTGATCTTCACAAGGAAGACGTCGTGGAGTCGACCACTTCTCGCCCGTTACACACTGTTGGAACAATATTGGAAGCTGATGCTGCAAAACAAAGACACAAAATCATAAACACAGTGAAGCCTCGGGATACAAGCGGCAGCTTAAGATTTTTTCAGGATACGAGCTGTCTTTCGGCTAATTGTTATGCTTTAGGATTGGGAGCAAACGTTCAGGTTGCGAGCGAATGCTCTAGTGAACCCCGTAACATCCAACCCAAAAATCTGGTTTTACCCGCTAGTGATGTATATTTCTGGTCTTATCATCCTCGTCCGGACAGAAGGGTTGACACGGTAGTGCGGCTGGATCAAAAGATACGTCTGAGATGCTTTACTGAACCAAACGTTGCTTTATTACAAGCAAGCATCATTATACAGGACTGCAGTTCCTGGAGGAGGTCTGGTCAAGAAAATAAGGCAGTCCTAACTTGGAGAAGCCAAACCATCAGTCTTATATTCCTTCTTTTTCTGTCTGGGTGTGTGCTAATTCAGGAGAGTACAACCTGACCATGTGAGGAGATGTTTGTGTGTCAGTGACTGGGAAGACAACAGATGTATACCCTAACTTATAGGTTTACGCTAAGATAAGCATGGAATCTCTCCTCCAGGATATAGCTATAACTTTTGCATTCCGAAGCCTGGTTTTATTACTTATTTTTGTGAGAGAGCTAATTCCAGTCCATATGCGAATGTCCAACTAAGGCTCCTTAATTTTATCATGAGCTCAACCATTATTTACTTAAACTTGGTGGTTCGCTTTCTCCATCCAAAGTGAATATAAATATTTACCATACAAAAACATAATATTAGTTAATTAATTCACTTCACGAGCAATGGCTTATAGCTAAAGGTCGACATGACTTAAGTTTTTTTCAACCACGGCAAGAAAGAAAGTGAGCGTGAAGGACACTGCTGAGAAGAAGAAGTGGATAATCTTCATTGAACTAAGGAAATAAATTGTCAAAAATATGACAGAGTGTGTAGTCGACTTGGAGGAGCGTAGTACTGCTAGCCTGCACCATACAGAAACAGAATGCGACGATAATGCCAGCCAAGGATGTTAGATTTATAGCGTAACGGCGGACATTTATCCATGAAAATGTGGAAATGCTGCTGATGGTTTGTTTGACGGAAAATCGCTTTCAGAGAAGTCCACTCTTCAAGGTAAATGTTGTACATTGTTACTACATTACTTCATAAAACTACGACAGTTTGAGTTTGAGTTTATTTCGAACATGCAAACATACACATGATACATCACAATTTCCAGTTTCTCTTTTCAATATGTTCGAAAAGGAGTAGGAAAAAGCAGAGCTTATTAAATCCTACCCCTTTTCTTTTACATAACAGTTGCTAAAACTTTTGTTCACTTCCTGTTCTCAATGTATTCACAAAATACTCCATAAGTATCACAATAAAAATACATTAAAAAATAATTGGTGAAGTAAGTTATATTCCATACGTTGAGATAAGTAAGGTTATTTTGAGAATGAAAGAATGGATGGATGAATAAATTCAGAATGTTTATCATGATTCTTCTTCTTTGTACTTTGTAAACACTTTAAGTTTGAAGAGTTTCTTGAAGTGGATCATATTTGTGTATTGATTGCTTTGCTTAATCCATTCCATAATTTAATTCCACAGACAGATAAACTGAAGGTCTTAAGTGTTGTAGGTGCGTACAAATGTTTTAAATTACATTTTTGTCAGATTATATTTCTCCTCTTTTGTTGAGAAGAATTGTTGTATCTTCTTGGGTAGCTGGTTATAGTTTGCTTTGTGTATAATTGTAGCTGTTTGTAATACTTTCTACTGTATTGTTTTAAACGATAGTTTGTACCTAAAAGTATTTATTATATTTTCAAAAGGCATGTCACATATTAAAATTGTGCAGTTTCATTTTAAATTGACTTCAATTCATTTTAATGGGAAACACTGTTACCCAATATGAACTGTTCAAGGTACAAACTGCGTCAAGGAACAAATTAAACTCTTATCACTGTGTATATGTACAGCAGAGCTATTCAAATGGCAGCCAAATCCGGCTTGGGAATGACACTAGAACAGCTCGTGAGTTCAGTTCAAAAAGCTTGGAAGAGACTAAAGAGACTAATATCTTTGCAGCAGTTTCCTAAAATACCTTTTTGGTAGTAGGTCCTTAAAAACTGCAGAGCACTTCTGTTGTATAAACAGGCTTATTTAAAAACAAAAACAAAAGTAAAATAGAGAGACAAAAATCAAATGTCCACTGCAAAGGATGCTGGTTCCCAGGAGTGTACAGAATTAGAACAATAGTGAAGGGAGAAATCCGGCACCCCGATCTGTAGCTTTCCGCAAATGTGGCCTTTTGAACTGTTTAGTAGAATAGCCCTGAAGTACAGTATGTAGACACACAATGGGGCTGTCCTCTAACATAGTGATTTTCAACCACTGTGACGCAACACACTCGTGTGCCGTGAGATATTACACCACTTCACCTAATTGGTCTAAAAAAATTTTTTTGCAAATCAATAATCATAATGTGACGTTGTCTAGTGCCTGTGCTGTGTAGATATTGGCAGGTTAATCTTGTGATACTCCATATCAGTGGGTGGTAGCTTTATAGAAGTCGGAATGCGTCGAGGATGGTTTGTCGTGATCCCAATATGCAGAGCACAGAGGGAGACAGTGTGGAGGTAAAAAGGTATGCAACGCTTAAACCAAAAATCAACAAAAGGCAAGTCCCGCTAGGAAAAGGCACAGAAGCATAGGGATGGCTAAGCAAAACTAAAGTAAAACTGAACTGGATACAAAGTCAACAAAAAAAGAATGCTGGACAACAGCAAAAACTTACAGCGTGTGGAGCAAAGACGGTGTTCACAAAGCACGTTGGTACATGACTATCAACAATGTACCCACAAAGAAGGAAGCGCACGCACAACTTGATTGCTAAAACAAAGCAGGTGCGGGCAATAGCACTCAAAGGAAGGCGTGAAGCTGCTACAGGAGAACACCAACAAAACAGGAAGGGTCACCAAAATAACAGCGCAAGACTCCACACAGGAAACAACAAAAAACTCAAACTAAGGCACGAAAACCTGGTGGAGTTTCATATTTGAACCTTTTCTGCTGGTGGTGTGCCTCTGTATTTTATTTTTATGAAATAAATGTGCCTCGGCTCAAAAAAGGTTGAAAAATACTGCTCTAACAAATATGCCACTTGTACCTTGAGAGAAACTGGAGGCCGGGCCGGTGGTGACGCTGAAGCGGGTGGTGGCCACCCTGAGAGTGCTGACGTTCTTCTGTGGCTGGAACAGGATGATGTGGACCTTAGGAGCAAACAGACAGCCCAGGACGACTGACCCGCTCAGACTGACTGAGATACACATGGTGGTGGTCTGCACCTGCAAACAGAGGTACAAATGCACTTATTAGCAAAACCAACACCATGTTGTTAGTGTGTGTACAGCATTGGAAGCAATGGTATTTGGAAACAAACTGTTGAAGGAGACTTGAGACTGACAAAAGTGTTTGAAGGACAAAACAATGGACATATAAAACATTAATCCATCCATTTCTACCGCTTGTCACATTCGGGGTCGCGGAGGGTCCTGGAGCACATCTCAGCTGCATTCGGGGGGAAGGCATTGTATACCCTGGACAAGTCGCCACCTCCTCACAGGGCCAACACAGATAGACAGACAACATTCACACCAGTGACGTGCTGTCAGGGGAGGCAAGTAAGGCAGAGCCTGACCTTGCCACCATGTTCAAAAAACAGAGTAATAAAATAAGTTTGAATATTTCTCTTTTGGTTTATGCTTTTTATGTGATTTTGGTGTGGTTTCTGTATATTTGGATAATTTTCATGGTCAAAATCGCGGAAATTCTGTGTTTCCTGATCAAAATAACCCAGCAGACCAGAAGTGAGGCAGACACAGGTGGTGCCTCCACGGCTACACACACAGTGTATAGAGCGTGTGCGTGAGAGTGGGCGCTTGCTTGATGTCACGGGGAAAAGGCAGGCCAAGAGGCAGCAAGTACCTCTGCCTCAAAGTAGGGGGCGATATATTGTTCAATGCCTCAGCAGTAATCTGACTCGCAGAAGCCAGGCTTTTTTCTTTTCTTTTTTAAACTGTATAACAAACATGGCATTTTTATGAGAGTAACCCAGCGTTTATGAGTGTTATTGCTGCTTCAGGTACAAATACAGAAAGGTGAGATTCACTCACAATACTTTATTTATTTTGTTAAAAGAAAATGGGACCAAAAGTTATTTAATAACAACTTTGTCAAATACTTTTTGGACCAATTTGTCAAACCATAATATCATTATGATAACGTTTTTATGAAAGCAAATTACTCCCTTCGTTTTCCTGTTATTCTAATGTGCAACTTAAATCAACAATGGTTACATCTGTTCATATAAATTTCAATAAAAAAAAAAGGAAGAAAAAAAACCTCCAAAAGTATCTATGCCTCACCTGGTGTATAGTTCACCGCACGTCACTATTTCACACTCATATTCCCACACTAGGGCCAATTTAGTGTTGCCAATCAACCTATCCCCAGGTGCATGTCTTTGGAAGTGGGAGGAAGCTGGAGTACCTGGAGGGAACCCACGCAGTCACGGGGAGAAGATGCAAACTCCACATAGAAAGATCCTGAGCCCAGGATTCAACCCAGGACCTTCAAATTGTGAGGCACATGCACCAACCACCATGAAAACAATGTGTTCCAAATAAAGCGTCAACTAGTGCAGTTGTTCTCAACCTTTTTTTCAGTGATGTACCCTCTGTGAACATTTTTTTATTTCAAGTACCCCCTAATCAGAGCGAAGTATTTTTGGTTGAAAAAAAGAGAAAAAGAAGTAAAATACAGCACTATGTCATCAGTTTCTGATTTATTAAATTGTATAACAGTGCAAAATATTGCTCATTTGTAGTGGTCTTTCTTGAACTATTTGGAAAAAAAATATAATAACAACTAAAAAGTAGTTGAAAAATAAACATGTGATTCAATTATAAATACCGATGATTTCTACACCTAGAAGTAATCATCAACTTAAAGTGCACTGTTTGGGGATTATAATAAAGATCCTTCTGGATTCATGAACTTAATTCTAAACATTTCTTCACCAAAAAATAAATCTTTCACATCAGTATTTATGGAACATGTCCTATTTTTTTTTCACAGTTTAAGAACTTACATTCATATTTTGTTGAACTATTATTCAATAAATATATTTATAAAGGATTTTTTAGTTGTTGCTATTTTTAGAATATTTAAAAAAAATCTCACGTACCCCTTGGCATACCTTCAAGTACCCCCACGGGTACGCGTACCCCCATTTGAGAACCACTGAACTAGTGTATCAAGTCTTGAGTGGAGAATTTTTTCATTAAGCCACTATGACCCTCAAATGAGTATAATATTATGCATAAAATCAACGTAAAGGTATTTTGCAATAGGGTGTGCTAAGGATTAATGTCTTCAGCTGGATTCAGAAGCCATTTTACCACAGACAGAACTGGATTGGAATTACTTTTAGGCGGATTTAATAATTCACAAGTGTTTCATAGGAAGAGGAGAGGCCAAATGCTCTGCTTTTGCAGCAACATTCTTTGACAAATGTGTTCTGCTCGGGGCGAAAGAGCAGCATGTAAAGCAGGTCTATAGCAGTTTTCACGCCGTTTGGCCTTTGAAAGTGAACAATTTGACTTCACAATGACAGCACTACTGTGTCAGGTAGCTATTAGTTTCTTCAGTAGTAGACTGACCATACGTCCTCTTTTCCCTGGACATGTTCTGTTTTACGGGCCTGTCCGGGCTGGGTTTCTTAAATGCCTCAAATGTCCGGCGTTTTGAGTCAGTGTTGTGTGTATTTTGAATGTAAGTACAGGATTAAAAAGGGGTTGAACACAACAAAACAAATTGTAAAGGTGCGTGCAAGCAGCGGAAATAGTGAAGGGGGGGGGCAGAGAGAGCGAGAGAAAGAGCTAATGGATTGGTTGTTAATCAAGGCATATTTGTTCAACAGCCATAAAGGTCACACTGAGGGTGGCCAAATAAATAACTTTAACACTGTTACAAATATGCGCCACACTGTGAACCCACACCAAAAAAGAATGACAAACACATTTCGGGAGAACATCCGCACCGTAACACAACATAAACACAAAACAACAAATACCCCGCATCCTTTGCAGCACTAGCTCTTCCGGGACGCTACACTATACACACACACACGCTACCCCTTCACCCCAACCCCGATTACGTCACATCAAATATTCCACTTTGAAAAATAATTTTGGTGGAAGATTTTACATAGTTTTGTGTGTTTGCCATAAAAAAACAGTTTTGCTTGACAAAAAAGGGTGGAAAACAAACAAACAAAAAAAAACATAAAAAAATAAAACATTTTGAAATGAATAATAGATCCGAAGTTGATTTAGAGATTTAAGCATTAAACATAAAATGTGTATGCCCTGGCACACCATTATCATCATTTCATGACTGAAGCAAAACCCTTTTTACACGTTTATACTCAAATGAATACACCGACAACTTATTAAATAAAAAAATTGAAAAAACTACCAGCAGGGTAAAGTTTAGATCCACGAAGGACAGAAGAAAGTGAATGAATGTTTATAACTGAATACATTTACATATGCATAACAATTTGTCCTTTTTTCTGACATTTTTTTTCCAAAACACAACATAGAATGTAAGATATAATAGAATAATGCATACGTTTATCATTTGTTTTCAAAACGCTTTCAAAAAAGTAGGACCCCAAAAATGTATTGTGGGACCCCATTTTTATAAATAAATAAATGATAAATGGGTTGTTTTTATAAATAAATAAATGATGAACGGGTTGTACTTGTATAGCGCTTTTCTACCTTCAAGGTACTCAAAGCGCTTTGACACTACTTCCACATTTACCCATTCACACCCACATTCACACACTGATGGAGGGAGCTGCCATGCAAGGCGCTAACCAGCACCCATCAGGAGCAAGGGTGAAGTGTCTTGCTCAGGACACAACGGACGTGACGAGGTTGGTACTAGGTGGGGATTGAACCAGGGACCCTCGGGTTGCGCACGGCCACTCTTCAACTGCGCCACGCCGTACCCCGTTTTTATGACTTCATGGGGTCCATGGGACCCCATTTTGAAAATTCCTAGTGCCAACACTGCTGTCAACAAAGGAGAAACAATGCTTTATTTAAATACATATATTATTTATAAAGCAAGTTCAAGTATCATTGGCAAATTTTCACCTTGTCCCGGGCTTGGCGTGCTGCCCGCCTTGGCACTTTTATATGTCCTCTTTTTGGGATTTCAGAATATGGTCAGCCTATTCAGTAGGCTTCAGGTTGTGTCATTATTGCGAAGTTTATTCACAAGACTCAGCAAAGTAGGACCTTGAGTTTTATTGACTGATGCATCAAAAAGTAACACATACGGCTTGAATTTGACCACATTTTGCAACCACAAAACACAAATGTTTTTTACGATGTGATAGAATGGACCAGAAATGTGTGGTCAGAGCAGGCAGATGAGGTAGAGCAGACCTAGGCAAAATACGGCCTGCGGGCCACATGCGGTCCATTAACATTTTCAATCCCGCCAGACGTTCGTCATTTTTCTTAGACTTTTAAAATCAAAACTGTAGCCGCCTGTTTTCAAATTACCATAAGTCTTTAACTATAGAAAGTGAGTAAATGGTTGAAATCTGCACTTTTGAGTGTTACACGAGTTATTATGGTAATCTACGTCACAGCAGCTCAAACGAGGAAGAAAGCAGAGTGGGCGTGGTTTCTTTTTCAGAGCAGCCAACCCGAAATGCTTGTTTTAGAAACACATGCGGAAGCACAGTTTGACGTGATATCATATTGTAGGTGTTTATTACACTTTGGATTCATGTTTTGATGTTTTTTTTGTATTTTGCTTGGTTGTAAAAGATACACAATTATTGAGGAGCTGGTCTGAGAAGTAAAAGAGAATCAATGTCCATATGTTGTTGATATTGAAGTGAATTATATTTATATAGCGCTTTTTCTCTAGTGACTCAAAGCGCTTTACATAGTGAAACCCAATATCTATTTTTTACATTTAAACCAGTGTGGGTGGCACTGGGAGCAGGTGGGTAAAGTGTCTTGCCCAAGGACACAACGGCAGTGACTAGGATGGCGGAAGCGGGGATTGAACCTGAAACCTTCAAGTTGCTGGCACGGCCGCTCTACCAACCGAAATATACCGGCCCATATGTATTCAGTGTTTTATTGTTCATAGTTAATATTGTAAATCACACTTTCTTTATTTTCATGTACATTTTGGGTGTCCCATTCAGTAAAAAAACTATAAAATTCTATTCTTTTTTTTTTAAATCCAAAAATGCACACAACTGTGGAGTAGAAGGAAATTTACACATGATTTTAGAAATGAAAAATGTGATGTGCGCAAAGGTGTCAAGCGGCACTGCCCCCCAGGTCAAAACTTTCCCAGAAACGTCTTTTGGGGTATGTCCCTACCAGTTTCTACAGACTGACATTTTTGCCTATTCTTATTTGTAAAAACATCTTAAGCTCAGACAGATTAGGTGGAGAGTGTTTGTGAACAGCAGTTTTCAGATATTAACACACATTCTTATTTGAATTTGTGTCTGGAGTTTGACTGGGCCATCTTAACATATTTGTATAAGTTTTTTTCCACTGCAGGAACTTTCACAGAAACTTTCCAGTTTACCGTGGTCAATGAAATATGGCCATCTGTTTTCACCAAAAATAGAACTTCACCAGGAACTAATTTGGTTTCTAGTCACCACCTGAAGTAGTGGGCTGTGCTGTCGAACGCGTATTGGTTGAATACAGTTGGGGAGTCTCTAAAACATTCTATTCACACATGATAGCCGCCCAAAAAGAATGGGTGAACAACATGTTTGTTTTTTATTTGTTGTGTAATTCAATTAATGACTACTTGACATATTGAGCAAAAGACAAACCGATAGGAACTTTTTGAGTTGCAGGAACTTTTGTGGGGGAATCTGTGTGCCGAACAGTGTTCTGAAAATTACTTTAAAAAAGTAATTGATAATAGTTACTTGTTACTTTACCAAAAAAGTAATTGATTTAAAAACATTCTCTAATAAATGTAATTAATTACTAGTAAAGCAATTTATATGTTACCTAAACATGGGGACCGGGTGGCTTGACCGTGCCAGCAACTTGAGGGTTCTTGGTTCAATCCCTGTCTTCTGCTATCATTGTCATGTCCGTTGTGTCCTTGAGCAAGACACTTCACTTTTGCTCCTGATGGGTTGTGGTTAGGGCCTTGCATGGCAGCTCCCGCCATCAGTGTGTGAATGGGCGAATGTGGAAATAACGTTGTGAATGATCCGCATTGCTCTTTTCTGTAATATGATCAGAGGATGAATTGTGTTGTGCTAAGTAAATGAAATATTCCCCCATACTTCAACACAGTATGTAAGGTATGGCAGTGCCAAGATGCAGTATAGAGTGCAAAGAAGTATTCAATACAGTATGTAAGGTAGGGCAGTACCAAGGTGCGGTTTAGAGTACAAAGAAGTATTCAACATAGTATGTAAGGTATGGCAGTACCAAGGTGCAGTATAGAGTACAAAGAAGTATTCAACACAGTATGTAAGGTATGGCAGTTCGAAGGTGCAGTATAGAGTACAAAGAAATTTTCAACACAGCATGTAAGGTATGGTAGTTCGAAGGTGCAGTATAGAGTACAAAGAAGTATTCAACACAGTATGTAAGGTATGGCAGTTCGAAGGTGCAGTATAGAGTACACAGAAGTATTCAACACAGTATGTAAGGTATGGAGGTACCAAGGTGCAGTATAGAGTACGGAGTCCATTTTCATTGAGGTATAGTTTTGCTTTGTTTGTAATTGAGAGGCTTTTGGAGATGTTTGTTTGAATGTGTCTGACATGAGGTTTCCATGATAGTTTACTATCAATTATTACTCCCAAAAATGTATTCTCATTTACGATTTCAATTTGGGTACCATCAATACATATTTTCTGTTCAGATAGTTATGTTGCGATTTCCAAACATCACTATCTTAGTTTTATTTAAATTCAAAGATCATTTATTTGTGTCCATCCATTTCTTTACTATATTTAGCTCTGTGTTTACTGTAGTTATGAGCTTATTATGTTCATCACTACTGTAGAATATATTTGTGTCGTCTGCAAATAGTATACATTTCAGTACTTTAGATGTATTAAACATTTCCTTAATATATACATATATACAGTTTGGGCCCCAACACGGACCCTTGGAGGACACTACAAGCAATGCCAAGAGTATCAGATAAAAATGGACCCATTTTTACAAACTGTACCCTTCCTGTTAAATAACTTTTTAACCAGTCACCAGCCAGCCCCCTAATTCCATATCTTTCCATGTTATCTAGTTGAATTGAATGATTAATGGTATCAAAGGCTTTCTTTCAAACAATAAAGACACCGACTTCATATCTTTGATGCTCCAGTGCATTAGTCATTTCTTCAATATCTTCAGTTATCGCCATTGAGGTTGTTCATTTGGACCTAAGCCATACTGACCGTCATTGATTATATGATGCTTCTCAAGAAAAGATTCAAAATGGGAGTTAAATAGTTTCTTTAAGATTTTTGAGAACTGAGCCAAAAGAGAGATTGGTCGGTTATTGGTGAAATCGTGTTTGTTGTCACTTTTGAAGAGCGGAGTTACCTTAGCCCTTTTCACTTGACTTGGAAATTGGCCAGTCTGGAATGATAGGTTACATATATAAGTTAAGGGTTTTACAATATTCAGTAAAACTTTTTGAAGCAATATCATGTTGATATCATGGCAGTCAGTGAAGCACTTACAATGTCACTTCCTGCTTATTTGTAGCTGAGAGGAAGAATGACCAAGAATTGTGTTCAATAGTTGATTTTGTAACTCCATTGTCTGGGATATCAACAGCCAACTTAGGAACAATATTTCCCCAAAAACTATTGAATTTATTCACTACATTACTCATATTATAATGCTCACCGTTTTCATCAATAAAGTAATCAGGATGAGTCAACTTTGAATATCCTTGTTTGATTAGACCATTCAAAACATCCCAAGTTCCTTTTATATTGTTTTTGTTTTCATATATATATATATATATATATATATATATATATATATATATATATATAAATATATATACATATATATAAATATATATATATATAAATATATATACATATATATAAATATATATATACATAAATATATATACATATATATAAATATATATATACATATATACATACATATATATAAATATATATATACATATATATATATGTAAATATATATATATATATATATATATATATATATATATATATATATATATATATATATATATATATTATAATATAACCTTTTGTTTGTTCTTATAATATCATTTAATTTATTTTCGGACTTCTTGTATCGTTGTTCGACTTCTTTTGTTTTTATTTTGATGAAAAGTTTGTAGAGATTGTTTTTTTTTTTTTAAAAGGCATTAATTATACCTTTTGTGATCCAAGGGCTATTTTTATTTTTTCCTTTTAGAAAATATTCTTTCACAGGGCAGTATTTATTATGCAGGGAAGTAAAGATGTCTAAAAAATGACAATAAGCCCTGTCCACATTTAGTTCTCTGTAAACTGAAGTCCAACCCTGAACTGCTAAACTATTGTTTAGGGCACATATTGTTTCCTCAGTTGTTATTGGTTTAAAGATGTTTGCCATAGTGTTTTTGGTTTTCTTGTGATGACAGTCATATAAAGTAAAAACAGGTAAATGGTCAGTGATATCACATATAAATAAGCCACTGGTGATTTGATTTCCCATAATGTTAGTAAAAATGTTGTGGATGGTTGTAGCACTATATGTTGTTATTCTGCTTGATTTGGTTATGGTTGGATATAGAGACAAGCTGTACATTGTGTCAATGAAGTCATCAACTTGTTTTTGCTTGGTTGAGTTCAACAAATCAATGTTAAAATCGCCACAGGTTTTATGGTTCACAGAGGAAAATACAGTAGTTTAGCCATCCATTTATTGAAAGTTTCAATGCTTGAACCATGAAGATATTTGTCTTTTTGTCATTTAGGATTTCCACTGTTAAACATTCAAATAATCTTTGCAGTCATGTTTTAACAAACATGACTGCTATTGTCATGTTTGTTAAAACTTTAACTGTACCAGATTTATGAATGTGCAATGCGACCCCTCCTCCTATTTTAATTATTCTGTTTATGTGTCTTAATTCATAGTCATTCAGACTAAAATCAATACCTTTATCATTGTTGAACCAGGTTTCAGTAATTGCAATAATGGTAAATGGATGAGTAAATTCCTTCAAGTAATCCTTGATAGCCTCAAAGTTGGTGTACATGCTTGGACTATTGAAATGTATTATTGACAGACTATCTTCTGATTTTACACTGTTTTCATATTGTTCACAGGTAAAATTATTAACGTTTTTTACAATTGCAGAGAAAAAATTCTTATCAGGGTCTATCTCCATATCAGTCTCTGTTGTGGCGTGCTCTTGATACTCTTACATTTCCAGTTATGATGTTGTAGGATCTTCTGTAACATGTCCATATCAATACTTGTTGTGGTGTGTGTTCTTGGTGTGGGTCGCATTGAGATGATGTAAAAGTCACAAAGCTACATTGATACCAAGTACTGCATCAATGTCAAGACTTATCAAAATCTTCTATTTTTCTCACTCCCAAGACTTTTGCTTCCTCCGGCGTCCCATTTAGTTTGATGAAGATCTTACAGTTCGTTGGCCAGGTTTGTTGAATCTTTTCCTTGGTGGAGGCATTCTGATGGTCTATATACCAAAGTATCCAGCAACAGAAGAATCCACACCTGTATGTCAGGCTGCTAATGCTAACCGGCTTTGGTGTGCTAGCCCGCAGCACAGATCGACACAGACAGCAGAATGGCACGGCACAGTGACACAGTGAAGCCAAAAAAGTACAAAAAAAGTACAAAAAAAGCAAAGAAGTTGTGCTGGTGATGCACAAAGTGATCGTTAAACTAGACAGTCAGACGCGCGCGAACTCCAAACAGGAAGTGACGTGAACAAGTAGAATGGATTGGACGCAGTAAAAGGGCGTTCTACCTTACGAGGGGAAACTGAGTAAATAATGACAGGTTATATGATTATTTATTTTAAACTCTTATTCGGGCCACTTTAAAATGAATGTATTTGTAAAAAAAGAAAATAGATTAAAATAAAATAAAATATAACGCGAAATTATTTAGGGAGGGGCTTAAGAATATTTTAGGGGGGCTTAAGAATAAATAAAATAGGCCTAGTGACACCCCTGCATTCGACCATGTCCCTTGGGAAGTCCTGTGGAGAGTACTCATCTGACTGGGGTCTGTAGCACTCATTGGATGATTTCACAGCTGTGTGTGAAGAGACTAGGATGAAAATCAACAAGTACGACGTTATGGTTGTCGCCCGGAAAAGGGTAAAGTGCTACCTCCGGGTTTGGGGAGGAGAGATTGCCTCAAGTGGAGGAGTTCAAGTATCTTGGGATTTTTTCATGAGTATGGGAGGAGTAGATTGTGAGATCGACAGGCAGATTGGTGCAATGTCTGCAGTGATGCGGACCCTGCATCGGTCCTTCGTGGTGAAAAAGCAGCTGAGTGGTTAGTGGTTGATCTACGTCCCCATCCTTACCTACGGTCATGAGCTTTAGGTTAGGACGGAAAGGACAAGGTCACGGGGACAAGCGACCGAAATGAGTTTCCTCCGTCGGGCGGCGGAGGAAAGAGATAGGTTGTCAATCAGAAGGAGCTCCGAGCAAAGCCGCTGCTCCCCCACATTGAGAAGAACCAGATGAGGTGGTTGGACATCTGGTCAGAATGCCTCCGAACGCGTCCCTGTGGAGGTGTTTAGGCTGCGTTCGACCGGTTGGAGAACACTGGAAAGACCCAGAACATGGACGAAGTAGCTGGGGAGAGGAGTCGGGGCTTCTCTGCTTAGGCTGCTGCCGCCGCGACCCGACTTTGGCTAAGCAGACTATGATAGATGGAAGGAATTATATTACTATAATACAGAGGTGGGTAGAGTAGACAGACATTGTACTCAAGTAAGAGTAGTGCTACTTTAGAGATTTATTACTCAAGTAAAAGTAAGGAGTAGTCACCCAAATATTTACTTGAGTAAAAGTAAAAAGTATGTTTTGAAAAAACTACTCAAGTACTGAGTAACTGACGAGTAACGTGTTCGTTTAATTATTCCAGCAACAAATAATGCACAAAAAAATAAAAATAGCAATGAGCTAATTCAGAGCCGGTATATCTCTTAAGCAACTAAAACAATATTATATATTAAATAATAATACATTAAAATAAAAAAAAATTAAGGCAAATTGAGCCACAATAACTTAACAGCACCATAGGCTCAGTAGGCATTGATTGATTGATTGACTGATTGAAACTTGTATTAGTAGATTGCACAGTACAGTACATATTCCGTACAATTGACCACTAAATGGTAACACCCCAATAAATTTTTCAATGTTAATCAATTACTTAATAAATGACCAAGTTGAGGTGATCTACCTCATATATACATATACATATACGCCAGCACCCCCCGCGACCCCAAAAGGGAATAAGCGGTAGAAAATGGATGGATATATCATATATATATATATATATATATATATATATATATATATATATATATATATATATATATATATGCATATATATATATATATATATATATATATATATATATATATATGTATATATACCTTTATATATACAGTATATAATTTATATTAATTTATTTTGCCGTTTTTGTTCACATGTTGAAGGTGTTTTAATGAATATACATGCATGTTTAACATATAGATTCCTATCTTTAATGAAGACACGAATATAAGTTGGTGTATTACCTGATTCTGATGACTTGCATTGATTGGAGTCAGACAGTATATTGCTGATAACGTCCGGGTTTTCAAATGGAGGAGGAAAAAAAGTTCCTCCTTCCTGTCTAATACATCATGAAAGTCGTTGGTTCTTGGCATCTTACTTGTCCAGCTTCCATATTCGTTTTTATACACTTTACAAGAAATATATTGGCGGCAAACTCTGTAGCTTGCTAGTTTGTTTGCGCTGGCTTTCGGAGACTCTTATTTTGTTAGCGCAGGTGCGATGGAGTGGCACTTTTATTGTGAAGACAGGATCTGTGCAATCAGTCTTTAGGCTTTTGACGGGAAGTACGGTTGAAATAAAAAGTGTCTTTTTTCCTTTACACTTTTGATTGATTGGTTGATTGATTGAAACTTTTATTAGTAGATTACACAGTACAGTACATATTCCGTACAGTTGACCACTAAATGGTAACACCCCAATAAGTTTTTCAACATGTCGGGTTCTACGTGTGACGGTCACGTGACCACATGGCTCGGTTTGATTGGTCCAACGTCACCACTGACTGCATGTGATTGGTGAAACGCAAGCATGCGTAGTTCCTACTTTGAATGCGTGTCTGACAAAATCTAAACAAACAGAGCGTGCATTAACAGATCGATAAAAAAAAAGTAGCGAGTAGCGACCTGATTGCAGATAAATGGAGCGGAGCAAAAGTAACGTTTCTTCTCTATAAATATACTCAAGTAAAAGTAAAAGTATGTTGCATAAAAACTACTCTTAAAAGTACAATGTATCCCAAAAGTTACTCAAGTAGATATAACGGAGTAGATGTAGCGCGTTACTACCCACCTCTGCTATAATATATCTCCTACATGATAAAACATATTTTATTGTGCATTTTCTCACATACAGTTTGCATTAATGCGATGATGCGATGATGCGATGATGCGATCCACAGGTTGTGCACAGAATTAGGTGTCAGTGTGCATATGTTTCTGTTGTTTGGATTGTTATTCCCAAAAAGTCTTACAGATAATAGATGTGTGTACCATGGAAAATGATTGTTTCCATGCTAAAAGCCATGTTTCAATTGCATGCGCAGTATTAGTACAAGTAGATCACACACAACACGCAAACTAAAAATAAACACAACTTTAGTTTTTGCACAACCAGAAAACCAGGCCCTTAGCAATCTTGTTTGAGGAAATATGTGAAGTAGAGGAAGCAGTAAACAAGTGGAATAAAGGTCAACCACATCAAATAATCACTGTTAGGGGCGGCATGGCGTAGAGCAGGGGTGGGCATTACGTCGATCGCGGAGGTTGTGTCAGTCGATCGCAAGCCAGGCATTAAAAAAATAGACATAAAAATGAGCAATCATCAATCTTCACCAAGACTTCACTTTCGTCAGTTGTTTGACATTCTCGGCACCCGACAATCTTGTGAGATGACGCTGGCTGCTGCGAGCTCATTATTAAGAAAAAAATCACTGACAGGATGGAGAGAAACACTTTTTATTTCAACAGACTCTTGGGCCGTACCTGCTGTTAAAACTCTAAAGACCGACTGCACAGTTCCTGTCTTCACCATAAAATATCTGCTTCATCCTGCCTGTGATAACAGAATAAGAGTCTCAAAAAGCTAGCGTGCACAAGCTAGCAAGCTACGGAGTTTGATGCCAATGTATTTCTTATAAAGTTGTTGCACCTTTCCTGCTTCCGGCGCCTAGACCGTAGTCAAGGAGCGCAGGGGAGACACTTCTCCAGAGCCGATGGATTCTCGGGGCAACACCCTTCACTTTACAATTCCGGACTCCAGGGCAAAATGACAAGTCCAGCGATCAGTTGCAAATTGTGGCTTTTTATTTACGTCTTGCGCACAGTCAAAATCTCACACAAAAACACTAGCCACTCCCCCGCCCTCAAAGACCGCTCCCTCTCCTCTCTCGCCCACACACTCACTGGCCACTCACCTGCTGCCAGACATTAAAGGGCCACACACACATATGCTACTCTCATAACAAAGTGTTTAAAAACAAGTATGCAAGTTGGACAAATGAGATGCCAAATCCAACCACTTTCATGTGGTATTGGACAGAAAGGAGGACTTTTTTTCTCCTCCATTTGAAAATGCAGACATTATCAGCACGACTGTCTGATTCCAATCAATACAAGTCATCAGAATCAGGTAGTACACCAACTTATATTTTTGTCTTCATGAAAGAAAGGAATCTATATGTGTTAAACATGCTTGTATTATCTTTAAACACCCTTAACTTGTTAACAAACATGACTCTTTCATAAATAAATAAATATAAATTATAAATATGAAGGAGGTAGATCTCCTCGACTTGTCAATTGAAAAGTAGCTCGCCTGCAGAAAAAGTGTGGCCACCCCTGGCGTAGAGGGTACAGCGGCCATGCCAGAAACTTGAGGGTTGCAGGTTTACTCCCTACCTCTTGACATCCAAATCGCTGCTGTTTCAACCTTGCCCCCAGTGCCGCTCACACTGGTGATGATGTACACAGTTTGTCACTGTTGACATCTGTCTTTGTGTATTTGGGATCCCCATAAGTGCAGAACATTTGAATTAAAACCATGCAAGCTTTGCAGATATTTTTAAAACAAAATGTATTTGCTCTAAATAATCCCATTTTGAGATTTGTTCCCTTTGTGATGTATACCACCTTGTGATCTTAGCAGATATTGCAATATATGGTAAATGTTTCCCTGATAATAATTTTTATTTCTCGCAGCACGTTTTGTAATCTGAGCAAAAATATGGATGGTGCGACCCAATGCTGGCATTGGTTGTGTTAACCAGCACAGGTCACTACGCAGAACCCCAGCCTCACCTGAAGAAGTAAGAAGTACCTGGTTGACTTCTGTGTTTCATGGCATCATGCCCACTACTCTGAGGAAGTTTCTCCTCTGTGTGCAAACTAATTTGAAGGCAGTTTACCAACCTCTGACAATATACTGATAAACTACTTTTAACAGCAGGTTCAGTTACTACTATCATGGCAATGAAGGAGACAATGAAGCGGTTAGTCTGTAAATGTGTAATGAATATTTAGCAGTAGCTCTCCATTGCATCTTAAATACGTTGTCGCAATGTCGCTTATTGTTTACAAGTAATTCAAGTGGCAGAGGAATGGTTAACGTGATGTCTGACTTGTAAATTGACATATTTACTCAACATTATTATTTGATCATGCATTTTGGTGTTCAACAATAGTGTCAAAAATTTTGAGATTTGATCCTTTTCATATATGTGTTTAGATACGTCATTTTTGCTTGTTGAATGATAGTGCATGTGCCTCACAATACGAAGGTCCTGAGTAGTCCTGAGTTCAATCCCGGGTTTGGGATCTGTCTGTAAGGAGTTTGCATGTTTTCCCCGTGACTGCGTGGGTTCCCTCCGGGTACTCCGGCTTCGTTCCACCTCCAAAGACTTGCACCCGGGGATAGGTTGATTGGCAACACTAAATTGGCCCTAGTGTGTGAATGTGAGTGTGAATGTTGTCTGTCCATCTGTGTTGGCCCTGCGATGAGGTAGTGACTTGTCCAGAGTGTACGCCGACCTTCCGCCCGATTGTAGCTGAGGTAGGCTCCAGGTAGGCGTAGATGGATGGATGAAATTAAACAATATGGAGGGGGCATGGAGTGATTGAATTGAATCTACAAAGACAACTCTTTGAAACCGCTCGTTTATGACAGACAGTTAGAAAGAGGCTAGAAGGTGGTTCTGCAAAGCGAGATTTTAACCAAAGTATAACCATTTCAGGTTATGTAGGCCACAAGGAATTGTTTCAATTGTTGATCAAAAATTGTTATTTCACATTGAGAGTGAAGCTTTTCTGGTTTTGCAAATCAAGAGCTGATTGTGACGTATAATTTCCTGATTGTGGTTAAATGCGATGTGTCTGATTAAAGTTCTCTTGGCACATCTGGCAAGGTTCACTAATTTGTCCAACGTTGTATTTCTCTCCATCTGGCCTTCAGTGTTTTCATGAGGCCACTGTCTGTGACGGTGGGTGTTTAATCAGTTGTGTTTGCTGCCAAGATGAGATGACCAGCACTGGCACACAAGGGGAGACCTCTCCCTTAGGGCACTAAGAAAAGCTTCAATATTCCGTATGATAATCAAATGAGTTATTCATAGCTCAGTGGATCACATTTAGTTTGTTGTTCGTGACAGACCGCAGTCAAATTGTTTCCCACACTGGAGATTTGCATCAGGGTGGGATAAGGACGTACAAAATTAGGAAAACACTAACTTGTAACATACTAACTGTGTGCTTTACTAATTATATATTGATCAAAATACATTTTTGTTGGTTTGATGAGCCCGTTATGGCTGTAACTCCCCCACATAGACAACAGAGTCTGCAGGGAGGGTGCATCCGAGCATCATCACAGTCCCAGGACATACTGTCGGACACAGCTGGGACTCTTCATTCTTGTCGTTCACACCCCATTCAACATAGCAATGTGCCAGGAGACTGTGGGACATCTATTTCTCTTTCCGCACTCAGAGTCCGACCTGTTTTCTCCTCGTTTCTGCAGAGGCAATTGTGTCAGGAGATTCCACTGCCTGCAAATCCTGTCTGCCTCCCTCAAGCTGCAATGTGTGAAGATCCCAATGGGAAATACCCATACGCCTCATGTCACTACTTTCGCTGACAGTCTATCAATTATGTCTACATTACAGTATATGGCACTTAGGTGAAAGGCCCAGGTGCAGGTATAGTGTCTAGTAGGCGAACACTCGTTGATTGATGCATTGCCAACATACTAACACATTGTTATGTTATGATTGTTGATATACAGTGGTACCTCAGGATATGGGCTTAATTGTTTTTTTGATACAGCTCGTACCCCAAAAACTTGTATTACGAAACAGTGTCACCCATTGAAATGGATTAAAAGCCTGAGTGCAGCTGGGATAGGCTCCACAAGGATTGTTTCCCTGGCTTCGAGAGTCTCCCGAAGGACAGTACGACAAAGACACAACAACCACCCTTTTTGTCTCTCATGGACACACACCTGTTGCTGACTTTGGACTGACTAAAGGCTACACAACACCAACAAAATGGAACAGAGACACATGGCAGGCTCACACACACACATATCCACAGAAAAATATACGCTACACACACATACCCCACCGTCCCATCCAACGCCCTTGATGCGAATCCTTTAGGGGTGATGGGCGGCTGGGCAGTGCCTGAAGAGCTGCAGCCTTCCACCGTAGCCCCCACTCCATCCCCTCCGTTGAAAGTCTCAAGATGTATGTTGTAATATGGATATGTGCTTTGCTATGGAGTTTTTTTTCCCACTCCAGACTGGGCCTCTCCCGCGTTTACGTTTTTCCCATCTTTTACGGGGCAACCTTGTGGCGACCCATCTGCATTCCTGTTCTGCAAGCCTGTACACTGTTTGTCTAATCTTGAATGAGTTTGTGCTGAAAACAAAGTTTCATTGTACTTGTGCAATGACAATAAAAATACCTACCTACCTATTCTCCGCAACCCCGAGAGGGATAAGCGGTAGAAAAGGATGTATGGCAATTTAGTTGGTGCATGTCTCCCCACCAGCAACATAATTTTAAGAAGTGTAATGCTTTTCAAAAAAGAAAAAAAATCCATCCATCAGCCATCTTCTTCCGTTCCGAGGTTGGGTCACGGAGGCAGTAATCTAAGCGGAAAGGACCAGACTTCCCTCTACCCAGCCACTTTTTTTTAGCTCCTTATGGTGGATACCGAGGCATTTTCCTTGCATAGTCTCCCCAACATGTCCTGGGTCTTTCCCCATTGTGTCTTAAATGCCTGATGTGCTTATCCTGACCAAATGCCCAGAACTTATGATCTGGCGCCTCTCAATGTGGGGGAGCAGTGGCTTTACTCTGAGCTCTTCCCGAATGACAGAGCTTCCCATCCTATCTCTAAGGGAGACCCCCGCCACCCGACGAAGAAAATTAAATTCGATCGACCAGTAAACTGAGAGCTTTCAGCTCCTTCTTCCCCATACTTCATGATACAAGTTCCGAATCACTACAGATGCCGCACTGATCTGCCTTTTAATCTCACTATTGACACCTACGGTCTGCTTCCTCAACATCAATTAGGTTTTAGAAAGATACATAGTACCATACCCGCTGCTATCAAACTTGTGAATGACATTATTAAGGCATTGTCTTGTAAAAAATATTATGCAGCTCTATTATTGACCTGTCAAAAGCATTTGATACGGTTGACCATAACATTTTTGCGGACAAATTGTACAGGATTTGCCTTTCTCAGCATGCTGTAAAGTGGTTTTTTAATTACCTGTCTGATACAACCAATGCGTCCAGTTTGCTGGGTCCTCTTTGTCTTTCTTTCGTGTTAAAGGTTGTACCTTAGGGTTCCATATTAAGTCCTTTATTGTTTTCCATCTATGTAAATAATCTCTGTGATGATGTGTCGGATGCTGCATTTCATTTTTATGCAGATGACGTGGTCATATATTGTTAATACCCCGCTATAGTGCAAACCTTTCAGCTCTTGCAGTCTGCTTTTGATGTTGTTCAGTCCCAGCTGGCTCAGTTTAAACTAGTGCTAAATGTAGAGATATCTAAGGTGATGTTGTTCTCAAATGGCGAACATCTGCTATTGAACATTCCAAAAATATAAACTGCTCACAGTGTTGGTCACAACATATACTGCAAGTACTTGGGGATTATTATTGATGAGAACTTGTCTTTAAATCACACACAAAAAAAAAAAAACGCTTGTCCCTTTCGGGGTCGCGGGGTGGGGATAGGGGAGCCTATCCCAGCTGCACTTGAGCAGAAGGCAGCGTACACCCTGGACAAGTCACCACTTCATCACAGGGCCAACACAGAGACAGACAACCATTCACCACTTCAAATGAAATTAGTGTCTTTCTTTAGAAAAATATCTTGTTTTCCCTACAAGTTAGGAAATGCTTGATCCTGACCACTTTCATATCTTTGCTAGATTATGGAAACTTGCCTTTTATGAATGCACCTGGCACTTAGTTGAGAAAACTGGATTCTGTATATCACTGTATGGCTGGGCAATATATCGATATATACGATATATCGCGGGTTTGTCTCTGTGCGATATAGAAAATGACTATGTCGTAATATTCGAGTATACGTTCTCGCGCAGTTGCTTTTAGCTGCAGGCATTACACTTCCGGCTCTTCTCACTCTTTCCTGACTCTTCTTCTCACAGACAAGCAGGCACACATTCTTACATACGTCACATACTGTCACGTCATACGTCACATACAGTACGTATACGACCTTGCCCAGGAAAGAGGAAGCAGACTGGGCTACGTTAGCTGCTAACGTAGCCGTACAAGTGAGAATACCAGAGAAAGAAGGTGCGGATCTGGTAACAAATGAAGGAAGACTTCATTCCCAATAAAAACACAGGGGGTCCATCATCTGGCGGTGGCTCGGCTTCAAGTGGGAATATGTCAAAGAGACAACCGTGATTTGTCAAGTGTGGGGCAAAAGTGTTGCTATAAAAAGTAGCATTACTGCTAATATGTATCATCATTTGAAAAGTCACTCACTAGAGAATGAAGAGAATTTTATAACGTCCGTCGTGACCTACTACATAGTGAAGGACGAATACTATTTGATTTCCTATTATGCAGCTCATTTTTATTTGACACTTAAAATGTCTCTGACAATCTTGCATTTTATGTTTTGGAAATGACTTGAATGTTTGTGCCATTGCTTAATAACTTTATTAAATACACTTTTGGTCAATTGACTTAGTTGTGATTTCCCTCTCTGCATGAAAGTTTAAAAGTAGCATATATGAATGCAGTATGAAGATGAATGTTTTAATGTAGACACATATAATCACCATACTGCTGTGATTATATGCATCAAGTGTTCATTCAAAGCCAAGGCAAAATATCATTATATATATTGTATATCGCAATATGGCCTAAAAAGAGATAATAAAAAAAGCCATATTGCCCAGCCCTATATTACTGTGCCTTTCGTTTTAGTACTGGTTGTGGCAACCTTGTCCACCATTGCACTTTGTAAGCAACAGCAAACTGTATGTCTTGGTCTATTTGCAGATTTTCTCAATGCATGGTTTGGATTTGGAAATAACTTAGTGGGCTGGTTCTTCCCTATTTGTTTTCTTAAATGGGCAAAGATTCCTGTCGTTGGGAAGAGTTTAAGCTTAAGGTCACAGGAGATCCTTAGCATATTGATTCCTAGGGCCAACACAAATCTCGTAAAAAAAAAGCTTTCAACTTGCTGCTCCATGGTAATGGAATGGTTTGCAAAATGATCTGAGGTTGCCTGAGGTGATCACTTTGGGGGAATTTTATTAAATTTGAAAGGACCGAGAAACCAGTTCTATTGGGTATTGTACTTGTTTTTTTAAAATGTTTTAACTGATCTTTTTTTAAGTTTTTGACCTATTGAGTGTTTTTATGTTAATGTTGCAAATAATTTACTAATTTAAAGTTTGGTGTTTGACTACTGCTATTTTTGTTGTTGTTACTGTATTCCTGTAACTTTGTGAAGTGAAGTGAATTATATTTATATTGCGCTTTTCTCAAGTGACTCAAAGCGCTTTACATTGTGAAACCCAATATCTAAGTTACATTTGTTTTTTGTTTTTTTAAACCAGTGTGGGTGGCACTGGGAGCAGGTGGGTAAAGTGTCTTGCCCAAGGACACAACGGCAGTGACTAGGATGGCGGAAGCAGGGATCGAACCTGCAACCCTGAAGTTGCTCGTACAGCCGCTCTACCAACCGAGCTATACCGCCCCACAAACTTTGCTTTGCTTCCCTTTTGGACCGGTCACTCTTTGAAAAGAAAGTTTAATCTCAACCCATGTTGCCAATTTGGGTTGTGCCCGGAGGGGCCTGATGGGGACAGGCCTGGCCATCGGGCGCTCGCCATCAAGCCCACCTCCAGGCCTGGCTCCAGAGGGGGGGCTCTGGTGGCCTGTGTCCAGGCGAGGGAAACCTGAATCTTTTTTGTATCTTTACATAGACATGTTTGAGCTGCTCTTTGTCCTGTCCCTCACCTAAGACCCGTTTGTTTTGGGAGACCCTAACAGGGGCACAGATGCCCCCAGACAACATAGCTATTAAAATCATTGAAAAAAAAAAAATAACTTATAGATAATACATATTACATAAAAATAAGAGTTTGTCCGCATGAACAATGCGATTATGATAGGCCTTCAGATAACAAGCATGCCTAATAGTAAAACAGGTGATAATAGAATGGGACAAAATGCTGCTGCCTCAACAGTGCAACTGGTGGCTAACTTTCTGCAATCAAAGTGAGTGAATGTAGATATCAACAACATGGAAACATGTATTCCAATGTCCAGCAGGAAAAAACACCACACCTGTCATTATCATTAAGATCAACAGCAAAATGGCTTTGGCTAAAGCAGCAAATTAATCTTAAATGAAAAAATGTCTAGTCTAGATTAATGAGGGTCTGACAAAATGCAATTCTGACATTGATAAGAAGCGAGTTGAGGAAGCAGGGGAAATTTCAGCGCACTAAGAGAGGCAACTGCAAAACGTCCATCAAGTTAAATGGAAGACAGGAAGAAGCCGAAGTACTTGCTGTTAAAGGCCTACTGAAACCCACTACTACCCACCACACAGTCTGATAGTTTATATATCAATGATGAAATATTAACATTGCAACACATGCCAATACAGCCTTTTTAGTTTACTAAATTGCAATTTTAAATTTCCCGGGAGTTTCGTCTTGAAAACGTTGTGTAATGATGATGACGTGTACGCAAGACGTCACAGGTTTTTAGGAAGTATGAGCGCTGCGCACACACAGCTAAAAATCGGCATAATTACACAGTATTTTGGAGATCTGTGTTGCTGAATCTTTTGCAATTTGTTCAATTAATATTGGAGAAGTCAAAGTAGAAAGATGGAGTTGGGAAGCTTTAGCTTTTAGCCACGCAAACACATGGTGATTCTTTGTTTAAAATTCCTGGAGGTGAAACTTTACTATGGATCAGAGCGCAGTCAAGCAAACATGGATCCCAACCACATGTCAACCGGCAGGTTTCGGTGAGAAAATTGTGGTTAAAAAGTCGCGTCTTACCGGAGAAAAGCTGAGCTTGTGCCGTCCATAGCTGCCGTCGACTCCCCTGAGACATTGGCGTCAAGACACCCGTGGAGACACCCCTCTGACTATCAGGTACTGTTAAACTCACTAAAACACTAGCAACACAATAGAAAGATAAGGGATTTCCCAGAATTATCCTAGTAAATGTGTCTGAAAACATCAATGCAATAGTCCGTCGCTATCAATATCCTAAAACACTAATCTTTCATCCTCGCTCAAATTAATGGGGAAATTGTCGTTTTCTCATTCCAAATAGCACTTTTTGTTGGAGGCTCCCATTAAAATCAATGTGAATATGTGAGGAGCCATCAACATGTGACGTCATCGTCTGCGACTTCCGGTAGAGGCAGGGCTTTTCTCTTAGCACCAAAAGTAGCATACTTTATTGTGGATGTTCTCTACTAAATCCTTTCAGCAAAAATATGGCAATATCGCAAAATGATCAAGTATGACAAATACAATGGACCTGCTATCCCCGTTTAAATAAGAAAATCTCATTTCAGAAGGCCTTTAAAGACATCAAAGAACTGCACTATACACATAGGATAACATCTCGACAGCAAGGACATAAAAGACACAACTCATAAACACTTGTTGCAGCTGAAGTAACAGATTATGACGTATTGTACAATATTGAGTAATACACAACGGTCAAATACTGTAAAAACTCCTGCAGATGTATAGTTCATTGAACTTAAAGGGGAACTGCACTTATTTTAAATTTTTCCTATTTTTCACAATCATTATGAGAGGCAAGAACACATATCCCTTTTTGAGGATTTTAAAGATGATTAAAAATGCTTGCAAGATGCAGCTAATGGGAGTAGAGCTGCAGCTATCGAAAAGTTTAGTAATCGAGGATCCTACCAAACATCCCAATCGATTAATCGGATAAATCATCCAACCATCCATCTTCTTCCGCTTATCACGGGGGAAGCAGCCTAAACAGGCAGGCTGAGACTTTCCTTTCCCCAGCAACTTCGTCCAGCTCCTCACAGGGGATCCCGAGGCGGTCCCAGGCCAGCCGGGAGACATAGTCTTCCCAACATGTCCTGGGTCTTTTCCGTGGCCTCCTACTAGTCGGACATACCCTAAACACCTCCCTAGGGAGGCGGTCTGGTGGCATCCTGACCGGATGCCTGAACCACCTCATCTGGCTCCTCTCGATGTATAGGAGCAGCGGCTTTATTTTGAGCTCCCCCCGGATGGCAGAGCTTATCACACTATCTTTAAGGGAGAGCCCTGCCACCCGGGGAAGGAAACTCTTTTCGGCCGATTGATCACGTGATCTTGTATTTTCAGTCATAACCCAAAGCTCATGACCATAGGTGAGGATGGGAACGTAGATCAACCAGTAAATTGAGAGCTTTGCCTTACAGCTCAGCTCCTTCTTCACCACAACGGATCGATACAGCCTCTGCATTAGTGCAGACGCTGCACCGATCTGCCTGTCGATCTTACGATCCACTCTTCCTTCACTCGTGAACAAGACTTCGAGGTACTTGAACTCCTCCACTTGACATCCTCCTGATGGGTCCTGGTGAGCGCCTTGGCAGCTCCCACCGTCAGTGTGTGAATGTGTGTGTTAATGGGCGAATGTGGAAATACTGTTAATATGCTTTGGGCTCCCTAAGAAGGGGTAGAAAAGTGCTATACAAGTACAACCCATTAACCATTACCATTTGGGGCAGGTTCTCCTCTCCAAATCCGTAGATATCACTCCACCCTTTCCCTTGGCGAGAACCATGGACTCGGAGGTAATGATTCTCCTCCCAGTCGCGTCACACTCGGCTGCGAACCGATCCAGTGAAAGCTGAAGATCCTGGCCAAATGAAGCCATCAGAACCACATCATCTGCAAAAAGCAGATACCTAATCCTGCAACCACCAAACCGGAAATTCTGTTCATAAAAGTTATGAACAGACTCGGTGACAAAGGGCAGCCTTGGCGGAGTCCAACCCTCAGTGTAAATGTGTCCGACTTACTGCTGGCAATGCGGACCAAGCTCTGACTCTGATCGTACAGGGTGCGGAATGGCACAATCAGACAGTCTGATACCCCATACTCTCTGAGCACTCCCCACAGGAAGTCCCGAGAGACACGGTCAAATGCTTTCCCCACATCCACAAAGCACATGTAAACTGGTTGGGCAAACTCCCATGCACCCTCAAGGACCCTGCCGAGAGTATAGAGATGGTCCACAGTTGCACGACCAGGACGAAAACCACACTGTTCCTCCTGAATCCGAGTTGCAACTATCCAGCATAGCCTCCTATCCAGTACACCTGAATAGACCTTACCGGGAAGGCTGAGGAGTACCACAATAGTCGGAACACACCCTCCGGTTCCCCTTCTTAAAGAGAGGAACCATTCCCCAGGTCTGCCAATCCAGAGGTAACGCCCCTGATGTCCACGCAATGCTGCAGAGTCTTGTCAACCGAGACAGCCCCACAGCTCCAGGTGGCCTTGAAACCGAGGAGCTTTTTAACAACCACAGCAACCTCAGCCCCAGATATTGGAGAGCCCACCACAGATACCCCAGGCACTGCTTCCTCATAGGAAGACGTGTTGGTGGAATTGAGGAGGTCTTCGAAGTATTCCCGCCCCAATAGCCGCAGTTGAGGTCAGCAGAACACCATCCTCACCATACACAGTGTTGACAGTGCACTAATTCCCCGTTCTGAGGCAGCGGATAGTGGTCCAAAATCGCTTCAAAGCCGTCCGGAAGTCGTTTTCCTTGGCTTCCCCCGAACTCCTCTCATGTCCGAGTTTTTGCCTGCGCGACCGCTGAAGCCGCACACCGCTTGGCCCGTCGGTACCTGTCTGTTGTCTCCGGAGTTCTATGAGCCAAAAGAACCCGACAGGACTTTTTTTTTCAGCTTGACGGCATCCCTCACCGCTGGTGTCCACCAACGGGTTCTAGGATTACCGCCGCGACAACCGATAGGCACCAATTTCTCTACGGCCACAGCTCCAATCAGTCGCCTCGACAATAGAGGTGCGGAACATGGTCCACTCGGACTCAATGTCAAGCACCTCTCACATGACATGTTCAAAGTTCTTCCGGAGGTGGGAATTTAAACTCTCTCTGGCAGGAGACTCTATTAGACGTTCCCAGCAGACCATCACAATGCGTTTGGGCCTGCCAAGTCTGTCCGGCATCATCCCCCACAATCGGATTCAGCTCACCACCAAGTGGTGATCGGTAGAACGCTCTGCCCCTCTCATCACCCGAGTGTCCAAAACATGAAGCCGCAAATCTGATGACAAAACTACAAAGTCAATAATGGAACTGCGGCCAAGGTTGTCCTGGTGCCAAGTGCACATTTGGACACCTTTTAGTTTGAACATTGTGTTTGTTATGGACAATCCGTGACGAGCACAAAAGTCCGGTAAAAAAAAACACCACTCGGGTTCAGAGCCGGGCGGCTATCTTTCCCAATCACGCCTCTCCAGGTTTCACTGTCGTTGCCGAAATGAGCATTGAAGTCCCCCAGGAAGACAAGGGAATCACCTGGAGGAGCACTTGCCAGTACTCCCTCGAGTGTATCCAAAAAAAGTGGGTAATCTGAACTGCTGATTTGTTGCGTAAGCACAAACAACAGTCAAGACCCGTTCCCCCCACTCGAAGGGAAGATACCCTCTCGTCCATTGGGTTGATCTCTAACGTGCAGGCTTTGAGCCGGGGGCAAAAAAATTTCCACCCCACCCCAGCCCGTCGCCCTGTGTGCAAAGCCAGAGAATCCAGACCCTCTTGGGAGAACTGGTTCCAGAGCCCTTGCTGCGCGTCGAAGTGAGTCCGACTATATCCAGCCGGAACTTCTCCACCTTGCGGACTAGCTCAGCCCCCCCCCCCCCAGCAGCAAGATGACATTCCATGTCTTATGAGCTAACTTATGTGGCCGAGGATTGGACCGCTAAGTGCCCTGCCTTTGGCTTCACCCAGCTCACCAGGCACAATGGCCCCTCCCATAAGTGGTGAGCACATTGGAGGGGGGACTCACGTTGCCCTCGTTGGGCTGTCCCATGGGGAAAGGCCCGGTCAACAGGCGCTCGCCATTGTGCCCCAACTGCGCGCCTTGCACCAGAAGGGAGCCCTGGTGACCCGCGTCCGGGCGAAGGAAATCGGAGTCTCGGTTTTTGCATTTCTATAGAAGTCTTCCAGCTGCTCCTTGTCTGATCCCTCACCTAGGACCTGCTTGTCTTGGGAGACCCTACCAGGGGGCTTCAAGCCCCCTGACAACATAGCTCCTAGGATCATTGGAACACGCATCTGGTCAGGATGCCCCCGTACGGAAAGTCCATATGGCGAGGAAAACCAACTTTAAAAGTTTTGTCTCTTTAAATGTTCTAATCACCCTGTGTGGTGTTACTGTGCTATCTAATTTAGTACTAGATTTATATTGGAGCTCGTTAGTTGGTAAGCTAACATAGCATACAGCTAGTTAGCCATGAGCTTTTCTGATAAAAGTAAACAGCGTGTCGTTTTAAACTGGGCAATTGCCAAATAAAACTAGTTTATAATATTTATCCAACTATCTTCATGTTCATTTTTAATTTGTCAGTTTGTCGAATCACTAGTTTAAAAACTGGCTGTTGCTAGCTTGTTTTACTAGCTCCTAGCTGGTTTAAGGACATAATAGTTTGAGTCAGTTTCATTAAACAGTACCAAGTTAGCGAAATGTACGTGAATTAAAATGATCACAAGCACCCCCGCGACCCAGCGAGGGGTAAGCGGTAGAAATGGATGGCTGGACATACATTAGGAAAGCAGAGAGTGAGGATTGGATTGTTTGATTATTGAAACTAAATACGTTTACTATGTACACAAATACCAGTTTGTCATCTTCACACTACATTATCAGTATGCTTTTAGCACGGGTTAATTTGAATTATAGCTATTATAATTGTAACCATATCAACTAAATAACATTATTATCACGTCATTTTTGCATACATTCCTTTTTTGTTTTAGACCAATAGAGAACTTTGTCATCACCACTCTGCAGCCATCAGACATGCTTGTAGAAATATTTAAAGGTAAGATATAAGTATTACTTTAATATTTTATTGTACATGTTTTTTTTTATTATTTTTTGTTTCAGATCAACACACCTTTGTTATCAAAACTTTACAGCCAACAGTTGTAGAACAATTCGAAAGCTAAGAAATATGTTACCTAAAAAAGTTAATAGTATTTTTTGGTCAACATTCTTTTGGTGATTTTTCAGCTCACCGGCCAGCTTTGACATCAAAACTTTGAGTGGCAGCTGACAAACCTTGTAGAAAGATGTAAAGGTAAGAAATATAAATCTATTCTCTTTCTATCCCCTCCTGCTCCAGCCCGGCTGCACCAAATGATAATATAAATAAATTTAATAAAGTCAAATTCAAATAAGGCAACAAGAGAAGTATCCTACACTTCTCTTTTGTAAAGTAAATCTGAACAGCGGATATGGGCATGTACATCAACTATATGATTTGCCTAAGAAGCTGGATAGGACAAAATAAATAAATAAATAAATAAATAAAATATATATATATATATATATATATATATATATATATAAATCTGAATATTAAATATAAAGTTTTGTTTAAATAATTTTTGTTGGTTTCAGATCAACAAATATCTTTGTCATCAACACTTTACAGCTGACAGTTGTAGAAAGATTAAAAAGGTATGGAATATATATACCGTATTTTCCGGACCATATAAGGCGCACTGTTGAGGAATGGTCTATTTTTTATCTTTTTTTTATTTATTAGGCGCACTAGATTATAGGGCGCACTAAAGGAGTCATATTTTTTTTTTTTTTTTTGAAAAAGGAAAACACTTCCTTGTGGTCTACATAACATGCAATGGGGTTCTTTGGTCAAAATGTTGTATAGATTATGTTTTGCAGACCATTCTCAAGCTGCTTTCTGACAGCCGCTTCCAGAGGAGCCGTTTTGTGGGCGGTCTTATTTACGTGTAGCGTGCAAGGACTGGATTGGAAAAAGTGTCAAACGATGGAGCTAACCATTTTAATGACGTTCAGACTTTACTTAAATTAATAACGAAGCGGCATCTTTTCATCCGGAAACAACAACACCGGAATTGTGTGCTGAGAAAAACTGTCCAATCGGAACTCTCTAATAACGAAAGTTCCTTTGGTGAATAATGTAAACTTACTAGACCGGGATGTTTTAGCGCTTTCATGGCGAGTTTACTGACAGATATAAGTAAGACTTTACACTACTTTATATCAGAAATGGCAACAGCGGAGGATGAATGTCCCGTAACAAGAAGATAGAGAAAAAGAAGAAGCTTATCCACTACGGCAGTGGTTCTCAACCTTTTTTCAGTGATATACCCCCTGTGAACATTTTTTTTAATTCAAGTACCCCCTAATCAGAGCAAAACATTTTTGTTTGAAAAAAAGTGATAACGATGTAAAATACAGTACTATGTCATCAGTTTCTGATTGATTAAAATTGTGTAACAGTGCAAAATATTGCTCATTTGTAGTGGTCTTTCTTGAACTATTTGGAAAAAAAGATATAAAAATAACTAAAAACTTGTTGAAAAATAAACAAGTGATTCAATTCTAAATAAATATTTCCACACTTAGAAGTAATCATCAACTTAATCTTTAGGGATTGTAATAGAGATCCATCTGGATTCATGGACTTAATTCTAAACTTTTCTTCACAAAAAAAATAAATCTTTAACATCAATATTTATGGAACATGTCCACAAAAAATCTAGCTGTCAACACTGAATATTGCATTGTTGAATTTGTTTTTCACAGTTCATGAACTAAAATTCATATCTTGTTGAATTATTACTCAATAAATATATTTGTAAATGATTTTTGAATTGTTGCTATTTTTAGAATATTTTTTAAAAATCTCACGTACCCCCTGGCATACCTTCAAGTACCCCCAGGGGTACGCGTACCCCCATTTGAGAACCACTGCACTACGATGTCTCCACGGACTCCAAAGGCAGACACGCTCAATTTTTCAGGATTTATGCAGATCCCAAATACAGATCAGCAGGTACCAGAAGGTAAGAACAGTTTATTTTGCACAATATTGCAAAAAAACGCCAGATAATATATCCATCCATCCATTTTCTACCGCTTATTCTCTTTGGGGTCGCCTGGGGCCCCGGTGCCTATCTCAGCTCCAATTGGCGCACCGTCGAGTTTTGGGGAAAAAAAAAAAAAAAAAAGGATTTTAAGTTCGCCTTATAGTTCGGAAAATATGGTATATTAACTAAAAAGGTTCATAGTAAATTTTACTCAACATACTTTTTGTAATTTTTCAGATCAGCGGCTAGCTTTGTCATCAACACTTTGGCATTGTTTCAATACTCATTACCAAATTAATGGTTTTAACAAAAAAAGCTAATTTATTTTGCCTCCATTTCGACTGTAAGGACCTGTCATCTCAAGCCTGACTATTTTGTATATTTCCTTATTTCTGTAGTAAGTTCCTTTCCTGCACTTTTATTTTCATTTCACTTCGTTTGCCTTGACCACTCTACAGGCTTGACCTGTCCCTGATTGGCAATCTGGACTCACCTGTTCAACGTTGCCAATCAGGCTCCTTTATAAACCAGCCTGCCTTGTACTCAGCGCTCGATCATAGACTTTTGTTTCTTGCTATTGCATGGTCCCAGTGAGGTTTTCAAATTACCGTAAGTCTTGAACTATACAATGTATTTCAATGGTTGTAATATGCGCTTTTGCATCATATACTAGTTACTATGGTAATCTAATTAGTTACTATGGTAATCTAATTAGTTACTATGGTAATCTATGTTACAGCAGCTCAGACGAGGCACGAAGCAGTGTGGGTGGGGTGCGTTTCCACAGAGTGTTTCCAGAGCGGCTAGCCTGAAATGAGGGTGTCAGGGACAGACGCGGAAGGAGATTTTCACAACAAAGTTCTGCAAGAAAAATTCTATCAGATCGTAGGTGGGGGATTTTTTTTATCCTTCGCATTTATTATTTGCTGTGTCTGTCAGATTTTTGTTGCATTTCGCTTGATTGTAAAATATGTCGATCAAGAGGAGGGGTGACGTTCATATGTTGTCAATATTCAGTGTTTTATCATTCATAGTTAATATTGTAAATCCCACATTCTTTATTTTCATGTAGAATTTGGGTGTTTCCTTGAGTGAAAAAATGTCACATCCCATTTTGTTTGTAAAGGTGGTCTGTCATAACGTTTTTAGCATTCAATCAGATATTATTTTGAGTTTTTGTATTAGTGTTCCTAAAAATGGATATACATGCCCCCAGACTCATTATTTACTCAAAATTTGGCCCCCGAGTCAAAATATTTGCCCAGGCCTGATGGAAATTGTTAAAACATATCTGAAACAAACATATTGTGACCAAATATCTTTGAAAGTGGAGCACTCGCATCCGGAGGTACCATTGTATTTAAAAACAAAAACAGAAAAAAACCTTATGTTAGGTGGCAGTGTCAAGAGCGCAGCTCCGTAAACTAAATGTGAGTGGAAATGCATAAAAAAAACACCAACACTGCAAATGGCAAAAAAAAAGACGCAACTCCCCAAATTACATGGATGGCACAAAATTCACAGATTAAAACAAAATTGATGCAGGCTACTTGGAAATTACCAGCGTCCTCTGCAGTGGACGTGTGTGTGTATTTGCATAACAAGGATATTGTTTTTCTTGGAATTTGCAACCCTGAGAAAAGAACAAAACCAAATGTCCACTGCAGAAAACGCTGGTTGTCAAGAGGATACATGGAAGTCACATTTTTGACTCACCCTGTAGTCACTGGCAGTGACATAGAAAATGGGCTGAAAAGCCAGCCAGATGATGCAGGTCGTGTACATGGTAAACCCAATGAACTTGGCTTCATTGAAGTTTTCGGGGCACTTGCGGGTCTTGAAGGCGTAAACCGTGCAGAGAATGATCAGGATGCAGTTGTAGGTAAGAGACAAAAGCATGCTCGAGTCCTTGCTGTTACATTTGAGGGTGACCACATCTCTCTTCTCCGGGCTTACTTCCTTTCTCACTCCTGGAGCTTCCACGAGCAGCCAGACCACCACCACGATCAGCTGGCAGGAGATCAGACCTCCACAGATGGCAACCTGGGAGGCTGGGCTGATAAATCGAGGTCGCTGGGCACCGCCCTTAACCCCACTGAAGATCCGAGCAATGCGATTTGTCTTGGTCAAGAGGGCTGAGTAGCATACGGCAAAGGAAGTTCCTAAGCCCAGGCGGCGCAGCGTACAAACTGCCGTGGAAGGTTTGGCAATGTATATGAAAGTCATCGTATAGCACATCAGCACCCCCAACAGAAGAATATACGAGAGCTCACGTCCACTGGCCTTTACCACGGGGGTCTCGTTGTGTTTGAAGAACAGGCCGATGACAAAGAGAGTGGACATCATCCCGAGACAGGAAATGGTGACAGGTCCAATTGCCCAGGCGTCTTCCCAGCGGATGTACTCCTCAGGTAGGTCATAACAACCTGTCAGATTAGCCAGAGGCCACTGTCCAAAGCTGCAGTCGGCACATGTGAACTCATCCTGCAAGTACTGGTAGGACTGGCAAGGGATGCAGATCCAGCAGCACACGTCCCCTGGCTGCATACTCTTCACCTCGTTCTTACTGCAGGGGTCACTACACTGGGAGGTGGGCGCACCATGTCCATCCCATGGGATCAGGCTCGTGTTCAGGGTCAAGCTCTGAGCCCAGTAACCAACTTTGTGATAAATGTAGCGTCCACCCTCCTTGTGATAGTGGAAAATGTTGTAGCGGCCGAAGCTATCTCCAAAGGCGTCAAAACTAACAAAGTTATCCGTCTCTGGGGGGCGAAATGGTGCTGTTGGGGACAATTAATGAAAAAAAGGTTAAAATACAATACCTAACACATTGATGTTAATAAGCACATATTGTTGCTGACCTCCAAAATCTTATAACATATCTAATGACCTCTGAAATTGCAATAATGCAATGCAATAACCTACTCAGTGGCCTAGTGGTTAGAGTGTCCGCCCTGAGATCGGTAGGTTGGGAGTTCAAACCCCAGCCGAGTCAGACCAAATACTATAAAAAAATGGGACCCATTGCCTCCCTGCTTGGCACTCAGCATCAAGGGTTTGAATTGGGGGTTAAATCACCATAAATGATTCCCGGGCGCGGCACCGCTGCTGCCAACTGCTCCCCTCACTTCCCAGGGAGTGATCAAGAGGATGGGTCAAATGCAGAGGACAAAGTTCACCACATCTAGTGTGTGTGTGACAATCATTGGTACTTTAACTTAATCATTCAATCATTAGCCAATAAGCCATTAACTGGCATACCATGCATATAGTTCCTGTAAAAGTAATAACTCTCGTAAACAGATGGCTGAAATCACACCGAGAAGGTCCATTTCAATCAAGGGAACAACAATGACGACAATTTTGATGTACACCAGCTTTACATTAGCCTCGCCTGTTGTATGTTTTGTACTGCTTCTCCGATGCAGCCCAGACAAGCAGAAGAAAAATATTTTCTTTGATGTTGAAGCAATTTGGAGTAGTACTACAACCTGCACTTTTACTTTTACTGCAGTATAAATCTGGTGCAATACATAATAATATTTACAAAGTTAAAGGATGTTAGAAGAAGGGGTATCCCAATACAACTGTTTTACTTGCAATACGATACAGACAGACTCGTCCAGAGTGGGTGTAGCCTGCCTTTTGCCCGAGTGCCGCTGGGACAGGCTCCAACACCCCTGGACAAGAGGTAGAAAAATGGATGGATGGATTGACGATACAGACATTGCAGTCTTGACTATTGGCTGATACCGATATCATTTTGATACAATGTCTACACAAATAATACATGCTTTTGACATATTTATTAGTGTGGAATGTTAAATAAAGGATTGATCAAGTAATATGTTGTTGTGATTACTTGGACTTAGCATACTGTATCCTGGCGCATCTGGATGGAAGTACTCGAGCAGAGTCTGAAATGTTCAGTGTCCTATTTGTTACATATTGATTTGTTATACTCCTGAGTTTAATTTGGCAGTGTGCATTTATTTTTTTATTTGTCCTGAACTGCTGCTGTAGTCAAGAAGTAGTCTCTGCCATTAAGTTTATTGTGCCAGTCGGAGTCCAATAAAGTCTTTTCCAGGAAGTATTGTATTTTGTACACACCAATGTGCATTATTGTTGCAGTTTTGATTGCCAAATCTGGAGGCGTTGAAATGTAATGATAATTAGCATGTGTATGACATATGCAATGTAAAATTAGCAATAGGTTACCACATTTGTTTTAATGCATTTATTTTATGGTGGAATGTCATAAATACCGGACCATAGGGGGCAGTGCCGATGAATGGTCTATTTTCTATCTTTTTTTCATAGATAAGGCGCACCGGATAATAGGGCACATTAAAGGAATCATATTATTATTTTCTTTTTTTTCTAAATTGAAAACACTTCCTTGTGGTGGTTGTTTGGTCAAAATGTTGCATAGATTATGTTTTGCAGATCATCTTCTAGCCGTTTTCTGATAGTCGCTCTGACAGTGGCTCATCTTCGGCAGAGACTCCCCATCATTTTTGTTGTAGCGGTGTAGCGTGCAAAGGCGGGAGTGGAAAAAGTGTGAAAAGATGGAGCTAACTGTTTTAATGACATTCAGACTTTATGTAAATCAAAAACGGAGCAGCATCTCCTCATCCGGAAACAACAACAAGGCCGGAAATCTGTCCCGTGAAAAAACGTCCCACCGGAACTCTGTAATAACTTAAGTTCCTTGGGTGATAAATGTAAACTCCCTACACCGGTATGTTTTAGCGCTTGCATGGCGAGTTTACTGACAGATATAAATAAGAACTTTACACTACTTTGTATTAGAAATGGCAACAGCAGTGAATGAATGTCCCATAACAAGTCGACAAGGGGTCGCACAGACTACAAAGGCGATTCGCGCAATTTTTCAGGATTTATGCAGATCCCAAATACAGATCAGCAGGTACCAGAAGGTAAGAAAAGTTGTTTTTGCATAATATTGCGAAACAAAACACCAGATAATATGTCTTAGATTATATACATACCATAATAATACTCATTTGTTTAATGCGCCGACAATCCATCAAGTGGTGCAAATTCCTACCTTACCAAAGTCGTACTAAAACATTTTGATAGATTTTTGAGCTTGTAATATTCTATATTATCAATGGAACATATTAAATGTTGGTGTTGTTTACTTGAGTCATATTGCAGTCTACACAACTCTCTTTTGACTGCCATTTCCTGGTCACACTATGTATCAGATAACATTTCTTTGAGGTCGATAAGCAAAACCAGAATTATTCTGTACATTAGGCGCACCGAGTTATAAGACGCGCTGTCAGGTTTTGAGGGGGGAAAAAACGATTTTAAGTGCACCTTATGGTCCGGAAAATACGGTACTCCATATCTGTAAATTCAGTTTTACAGTCTTTTAAAGTAAAGACTTCTAAAAGGCTCACAAATGAAGACGACCTGTTATCCTTTTGCTGAGCTTGCAGGAAGAGACTTTAGCAGGAGCAGAACAGACTGCTTGTATAGTAGATATATCAAACCTTGTAGATTTTATAAACTGTAAAAACTGGATCAGGACGCCCCTAGTTACAAGTATATAATACAGTCAGTCCAATATTCTAAAATAAATATATAAAAATAATGAAATTAATAAATATAAAGAAATGAATGAAAATCTGTCATGTTGAGGATTTTACTCACCTTCAAACTTGGTCTTGAGAATGTAGTCCCGATAAAACTTCCTGCCGTTGCCAGGTTTAAGAGCGTCGCAGACCTTGGTAGAGTTTTGGCACAAGGCCTGCCTCATGTTGTGTAATGCGGTGGCCATGGCATAAACGGCATTTACCACAAACATGATCTTGGATTCGGGTTGAAACGGAGCCTCTCGCAGGGAGTGCTTCCCACAACTTAAATCATTGAGGCTGCATTGAAACTGGTTCTCCCAGAACTCTCTAAACCAAGGATTTCTGGTGTTGTTGTACGGATGGAGAGCAGTGAAGTAGTCGTTAAACTGTGGGATCTGATAGGAAGCCAGTTCAATGGTGAAAGCGCCATCAGCAACAACTTCACTGCCTCTCACCACACTCTCTTGTGCCCCCCAGCCGTCACTGGCCACCCAAATGAAGGAGACGTTCATGCGGTTGGCCGCAACCAGAAGCTCACGAGCATCCTCGCTGCGTGTGAACAGGATCACTACCCTGGCATTGGACTTCTGCTGCAGGGAGCGAATCACGTTCTCATAGCTCCATCGGCTCATGGAACGGCTCACCTTGGCCGAAGTGGCAATGCAGATTTGGCGGGCCCGAGCCTCCTGCTGAAAGGCGTCGATTCCAGTCTCACCGTAGTCCCCTTCTGATGCCACTGTTGATACGTACGTCCAGTTAAAGTAACGTAAGATTTCAGCCATGGCCTTAGCCTGAAAAAAATCGGGGGGCACTGTGCGGGCAAAGTAGTCATATCGTGTCTTGTCACTGAGTTTGGCACTGGTGGACGCATAGCTGATCTGAGGGATCTGAAAGAGTCGCAGCAAGTTGGCCACCTAGGGACAAAGACAAAAAGGTGACAATTTCTGTTCAGTTCAGTTTCAGTTTTTTTTCAAACATGCATACGATACAATAGAATGCATCACATCTTTCCAGTTAATTCATTACAGCACGTTTGATTGATTGATTGAAACTTGTATTAGTAGATTGCACAGTACAGTATATATTCCGTACAATTGACCACTAAATGGTAACACCCGAATAAGTTTTTAAACTTGTTTAAGTTGGGGTCCACATATATCATTTCATGGTACAAATATATACTATCAGCATAATACAGTCATCACATAGGTTAATCATCATAGTATATACATTAAATTATTTACATTATTTACAATCCGGGGGGTGGGATGAGGAGCTTTAAATGGGAAATGGGTTGTACTTGTATATCGCATTTCTACCTTCAAGGTAGTGTTGTGTCGTTCGCGAAAGATTCATTTGAATGAACGAATCTTTTGAGTGACCGTACTGAACCGAATCACTTCATGAACTGATTCATTCCTTTCTCAGTTCAGTTGAGCTGCGCCGCCACCATGCCGGTATGAGTGGAACTGGCGAATTCGGTGACTCACTGAACCCTCGACCCAGCCAGCTACTCATCATGGGGGAGGTGGAGGGACTGAGCGAACGATTCGTTCACCGCGGATTAACGACATGAATCACTCAGTGAACGACAACGGTCTCGCTCTCTGCTCTGCTTGCCCCAATGCCGCGAGTGATTCTCCTCCCGTCGCGGGGATATTTTTCATGCCATTGGCATCCGTTCTCCATTCATTCTTCAAGCTAACGGCTAATGTTGACTCAAGCCACATGAAAACAAACACACACATGTGCCCCGTCCCCATTATCTCAACACATACAATTTTTATTGCATATTTAAGTTGATATTTCCATTTTTATATTTTTAAATGTAAGTTATAGATATTTTAGTTTTTATGTTGGCATTTCTGGCACTTGGTTTAATATTTGTTTTGTTTTATTTAAGGTAGCCTATTTATTTTCTTTTTGTTTGCACATTTAAGTTGATATTTTCCTTGTTATATTTTTAAACGTGGGCTACAGAACATTTAGTTTTTATGTTGGCATTTCTGCCTCTTAATTTATTAGTTTTATTTTGAAGGTATTTATTTTCTTTTTGTTTGCATATTTAAGTTTACATTTTCTTTGCTACAGAACATTTAGTTTTTATGTTGGCATTTGTTAAGGGTTTCTTAATTAATATTTGTTTTGGCAGAGAGCGATTCATGTCTGTCGCCCTCTGGCCCACAGAGCTGGAACTGAGTGATTCACGAACCTACAAGAACTGACTGGTTGTCGCTGAGGACGTAAATCACGTTCGCGCTGCACTCACTCACTCATTCAGAATCAGGATTCGCGATTCGCGAACCTACTGACACAGAGAACTGACTGTGTCACGGAGGACGACCTCACATTGAGGATCTCGTTCAGTCACTGTGCGCGTCGTTCATTGGGTGCTGAGGGCTTGTGTCGTTCGCGAACTGACACACACCGAGATAAGCTGCTGGGGAAGCTGTTACTGACTGACTCATGATTCGCCGACCTACACACAGAACTGCTGCTGCAGAAGTGATTCGGTGAACGAATCTTTTGAACGAATCAATTTAAGGAACTGATTCTAGTGATTCAGTACAGTCAAAAGTAAACATTGATTGAAAAGAACTGCCGATCCCATCACTACTTCAAGGTACTCAAAGCGCTTTGACACTACCTCCACATTCACCCATGCACAGTACTTAAGTCATCAACAATTGCATCAACAGAGAAATGGACATTGAAACAGTGTAGGTTTTACTTAGTAGGATATGTACAGCGAGCAAAGAACATAGTGAGTACAGATAGCATAAGAACAAGTATATACATTAGAAATACATTTTATTATTTACAAACCCTGTTTCCATATGAGTTGGGAAATTGTGTTAGATATAAATATAAACGGAATACAATGATTTTCAAATCATTTTTAACCCATATTCAGTTGAATATGCTACAAAGACAACATATTTGATGTTCAAACTGATAAACATTTTTTTTTTTTGCAAATAATCAGTAACTTTAGAATTTGATGCCAGCAACATGTGACAAAGAAGTTGGGAAATGTGGCAATAAATACTGATTAAGTTGAGGAATGCTCATCAGCCACTTATATGGGGCATCCCACAGGTGTGCAGGCTAATTGGGAACAATTGTGTGCCATGATTGGGTATAAAAGCAGCTTCCATGAAATGCTAAGTAATTCACAAACAAGAATGGGGTGAGGGTCACCACTTTGTAAGCAAATTGTTGAACAGTTTTAGAACAACATTACTCAACAAGCTATTGCAAGGAATTTAGGGATTTTACCATCTACGGTCCGTAAAATCATCAAAAAGTTCAAAGAATCTGGAGAAATCACTGCACGTAAACGATATTACGGACTTTTGATCCCTCAGGCGGTACTGAATAAAAAACCGACATCAGTGTGCAAAGGATATTACCACATGGGCTCAGGAACACTTCATAAGACCAATGTTAGTAACTACAGTTGGTCACTACGCTACATTTGTAAGTGCAAGTAAAAGGCCTACTGAAATGAATTTTTTTTTATTCAAACGGGTATAGCAGGTCCATTCAATGTGTCATACTTGATCATTTCGCGATATTGCCATATTTTTGCTGAAAGGATTTAGTAGAGAATATCAACGATAAAGTTCACAACTTTTGGTCGCGAATAAAAAAGCAGTAGCATTAGCAGATGATGTGCGCGTGACGTCATGGGTTGTAGGGCTACTTACATCCTCACATTGTTTGTAATCATAGCCAGCAGCAGCTAGAGCGATTCGGACCAAGAAAGCGACAATTTCCCCATTAATGTGAGCGAGGATGGAAGATTCGTGGATTAGGAAAATGAGAGTGAAGGACTAGAAAAAAAAAAGGGAAAAAAAGGCGAGGGCAGTGAGAGCGATTCAGATGTTATTAGACACATTTACTAGGATAATTCTGGAAAATCCCTTATCTGCCTATTGTGTTACTAGTGTTTTAGTGAGATTATATAGTTCCTGAAAGTCGGAGGGGTGTGGCCACAGTTGTGTTGAACGCCAGTGTCTCCGGTGGGAGGAGGTAATAGTCCGCAGCAGCTTCAGCAGGATGCAAGCTCCGCTGATGTCTCCGGTAAGAGCCGGCTTATTACCACAATTTTCTCACCGAAACCTGCCGGTTGACATGTGGTCGGGATCCATGTTCGCTTGACCGCTCTGTTCCATAGTAAAGTTTCACCTTCGGGAATTTTTAATACACCGCTTCCTACCTCCATCTTTCTACTTTGAGGTGTCCATTATTAATTGAACAAATTGCAAAAGATTCAGCAATACAGATGTCCAGAATACTGTGTAATTATGCGATTAAAGTAGACTACTTATAGCTTGGATCGGGCTGGAAAAAAATGTCTGTTACAACCCGAGACGTCACGCGCATGCGTCATCATTCCGCGACGTTTTCAACAGGATACCTCGCGGGAAATTTAAAAAATTGCAATTCAGTAAACTAAACCGGCCGTATTGGCATGTGTTGCAATGTTAATATTTCATCATTGATGTATAAACTATCAGACTGCGTGGTCGGTAGTAGTGGGTTTCAGTAGGCCTTTAAAACTCTACCATGCAAAGCCAAACCCATTTATCAACAATGTCCTGAAAAGCCGCTGGCCTGGCTGGGCCCAAACTCACCTAAGATGGACTGATGCAAAGTGGAAAGGTGTTCTGTGGTCTGACGAGTCCACATTCAAATCATATTTGGAAACAGAGGACGTTGTGTCCTCCAGAAGAAAGAGGAAAATAACCATTCGGATTGTTATAGGCGTGAATTTCAAAAGCCAGCATCTGTGATGGTATGGGGGTGTATTAGTGCCCAAAGCATTTGTAACTTACACATCTGTGAAGGCACCATTAATGCTGAAAGGTACATACAGGTTTTGGAACAACATATGTTGTCATCCAAGCAACGTTATCATGGACGCCCCTGCTTATTTCAGCAAGACAAGTGTTACAACAGCGTGGCTTCGTAAAAAAAAAAGAGTGCGGGTACTTTCCTGGCCTGCCTGCAGTCCAGACCTGTCTCCCATTGAAAATGTGTTAATTATTATTTGCAAAAAAAAAATAAAACTCATGAGTTTGAACATCAACTATCTCGTTTTTGTTGTGCATTCAATTGAATATGGGTTGAAAAGGATTTGCAAATCATTGTATTCCATTTATATTTACATCTAACACCATTTCCCAACTCATATGGAAACGGGGTTTGTACATTAGGTTATTTACAATCTGGGGAGATGGAATGTGAATGGAGGAGGGTATTAGTAAAGGGTTGAAGTTGCCTGGAGATGTTGTTTTAGAGCGGTTTTGAAGGAGGATAGAGATGCACTTACGTTTACACCTGTTGGGAATGCATTCCACATTGATGTGGCATAGAAAGAGAATGAGTTAAGACCTTTGTTAGATCGGAATCTAGGTTTAACGTGGTCTGTGGAGCTCTCCCTGGTGTTGTGGTTATGGTGGTTACGTTAAGGAAGTAGTTTGACATGTACTTCGGTATCAGGGAGGTGTAGCGGATTTTATAGACTAGACTCAGTGCAAGTTGTTTTACTCTGTCCTCCACCCTGAGCCAGCCCACTTTTGAGAAGTGGGTTGGAGTGAGGTGTGATCTGGGGTGGAGGTCTAAAAGTAACCGGACTAGCTTATTCTGGGATGTTTGGAGCCTAGATTTGAGGGTTTTGGAGATGCTGGGGTACCAGGAGGTGCAAGCGTAATCGAAAAAAGGTTGAATGAGAGTTCCCGCTAGAATCTTCAAGGTGCTTTTGTTGACCAGAGAGGAGATTCTGTAGAGGAATCTCGTTCTTTGGTTAACCTTTTTGATTACCTTGGTTGCCATTTTATCACAGGAAAGATTGGCCTCTAGAATGGAACCTAGGTCGGTGATCTCATCTTTCCTGGTGATAACAATGTCACCCACTTTTATAGTGAAGTCACTGACTTTCTTAAGGTTGATGTGGGACCCAAATAGGACGGATTCCGTTTATATTAAGGAGTTCAGCACTGAGGATTTGTTCCACCTTGCCAGATACCAGCAGGGCCGAGTCATCCGCAAACAGGAACATTTCAGTCGCATGCTGACTGCATGTCATTTATGTATATTAGGAACAATAAAGGTCCTAGTATACTGCCTTGGGGGACTCCAGTGCTTACTGAGAGGGGAGGGGACACGGTGCCGTTCACCTCTGCCACCTGTTTCCTCCCCTTCAAGTAAGATTGCATCCAGCTCGATGAGGTTTTATCGAATCCGATTGCTCTGAGCTTATCCAACAGTATAGCGTGGTTAACGGTGTCCAAGGCCTTTTTTTCTATTACTTTTTAAATGGAACTGAGAATAGAAACAGGTCCGTAGTTACCAGGTTCTAATTTGCTTCATTTTTTATAAAGGGGGGTTATTCTTGCTATCTTGAAATCTTTGGGTACTTGGCCTTGTTTGATTGAGAGGTTTATTATATGTGTGATAATCGGGGCAATGGTGGTGGCAGAGTCCATGAGGAATCTGGGGGAGATATTGTCAAGGCCAGTGGCCTTGTTTGGGTGGAGCGCGCTCAATTTATTAAGCAGCTTGTCAGCTGAGACCATTTCTAATTTGAAATTGTTGTTGATTACTCCCAGCTTTCTGTAGAGGCTTTAATGTGTTCTACACCAAAGCAACCAGAGTGATGGGACCGCTTGTTAACGAGAGTTGTGGCTATGCTGGTGAAAAAGGTGTTAAGTCTGCTTGCTACCTCCATTTTTTCTGTAATGAGGGAGTCACCCTCCTTGATGTTGATGTTGTTGAGTCTGGTTTTAAGTTTCTGGCTGCATCCAGGAAGCTGGTTGTTGAGAATTTTCCAGAGCTCACGTGGCTTATTTGTGTTTTCCTCTATTTTGTCGTTGATGTAAAGGAGTCCAAAAAGGAGTAGGAAGAAGCTGAGCTTATTTAATTCTACCCCTTTTCATTTCATAGCAATTTTATCCCATTTCCTTGTTCTCTATATCAGAACAGTGAATAAATAAATGATAGATGATTAATATACCATAGTAATTAAAGAAATATTAAATACATTAACAATTATCTAAAAATGTTTTTTTTTTAAATGGTTGAAGATGTTAATCATAATTGTTCTTTGTAATTTGTGGACACTTGTAGTTTGAACAGTCTCTTAAACTGGATCATATTAGTGCTTTGTTTGACTTCTTTGGTTAATCCATTTAATTCCACATACGGATATGTAAAAGGTTTTAAGTTTTGTACGTGCATACAAATGTTTTCAATTTGATTTTCTTCTAAGGTAATATTCCTCTTCTTTAGCTGAGAATAATTGTTGTACATTCTTGGGTAGCAGGTTATGGTTTGCTTTGCATATATTGTTTAGCTGTTTGCAAATGCACCGAATCGTGGAATTTCAATATTTGTGATTCAATAAATAAAGGTTTTGTGTGTTCTCTATATCCATCATTATGTGTTATTCTAATTGTTCTTTTTTGTAACACAATTAGTGAATGAAGGTCACATTTGTAGTTTTTTCCCCATATTTCTGCACAATAACTCAGATATGGCAACACTAGCAAGCAGTAAAGAATATGAAGTGAATTATAGTCCAGAACATATTTTGCGTTATTTATTATTGACATATTTCTTGCTCCTTTATGTTGTATATTTTTTACATGACGTTTCCAGTTCATTTTTTCATCTATTATTACACCCAAAAATGTGTTTTCATTTACCCTTTCAATATCTATGCCGTCTATTTGTTTGTGTTAGAATTTTCCTTCTACTGTTACCAAATAACATTATTTTAGTTTTACTTATATTCAAAAAGTCTTTTTGTCAAAACATCTTTTTAATTTGTTCATTTATTCTGTTTTTATTTGTATTAGTTTTTGTGTTCTCTGCTGAACAAAACACAGTTATGTCACTCAATAATGTTCTACTGCTTATCCTGTTCTACCAATGGAAACCATTTGTCTTTTTTTTTTGTTAGCAGAAGTTCAGGGTAAGCGGCAATATCTTGGTGTTAAATTATGTTTGCTTAACTGTCAGTCTGGCATGTGTGTCAAGGATTTGGGATGTTCGGTTATTAAGAGCACGAAGGGACAGGGGCCGTGCTATGTAGAAATTACTTTTGCAGGTTTTGTGACAGTCCTGACAGAGTACGGATGTTGACTAGTGACAGAGTAGTTTTTGCTTGAGGCGTCTTTGTTGAAGCCTCGGGGCAGCTAGTTTTTGGTCTATTTCTTTTATCAGGGTTGCAAATGTCAGCAAAGAAATAGCCCAGTTACTCAAAACACAAACGTTTACTGCAGAGGACGCTGGTTCTCGGTAGGATATCAATAACAAAGAGAAAACTCAAACACTCCAATTATTCCACTTTGAAAAAACAGTGGCACTTAGCAAAACTGTAAAACATAAATCCAGTGCGAAAGCAGCCAAAAACATTTATTGCGTGATTCATTAGTGGTCTTAAATCATGGAATCTTTGTTATAATGCAGAATCAGATGGATGAATACCAAATGAGCCGATCCAGCAGGAATTTCCCAACCCCAACATTTGTAGGAGCTATACAGTATCTGCCTCTGCACACATCCACACGCACACACAAAGAATGTGACGTGAACTCTCGGAGTCTAATTTTCCTCCCGCCACCCATCATTACCATAAACCAATTTAGAGCTTCCTGTCTCATCTGAGATGTTCCAACTGAAATTAAAATTTAGATTGCTGAAAGGCACGAATGCACATCTCACATAAGTTCAAAGGTTGGGAAGTCATGTCAGCTGGAGAATGCAGGCGCCCAAACAATGACATTTCCGCATAAAGTAGTCTTTAAATTGCCTTGACAGTCTTTTCCAACATGTGGTGAAGCAGCTAACTGCAGTGCGCCTGTTCTCTGAGGAGCAACTCATACCATTATTTGTAGTGGCAAGCGACACACATAATAGTGAGCCGAAGCACATTTTTTAAAATCATATTAAAAAGAAAAAAAACCTCCTCCCGTTTATCCTTACCGGGTTTGTTGTGAATAACGAGTAACCAGTAGAGGCAGGTGGAACAGTAAAAACAAATAATCGTTATTATCAACCGCAGACTAGTATCGAATCAATCAATATCTAACCATAGTTCTCTTCTGTTTAATATTTTCACGAATATCCGTGTTAGTTGTATAAATGTCATATGTTATGAGGGTTGTCCAATTTACAAGTTAAAACATGTGGTTAATCACAAATATTTCGAACAATAACGCTGATCAATCATACTATTTACAAAACCCAAAACCAGTGAAGTTGGCATGTTGTGTAAAACGTAAATAAAAACAGAATACAATGATTTGCTAATCCTTTTAAATCTATGTTCAATTTGAATGGACTGCAAAGACAAGATACCTAACGTTCAAACTGGAAAACGTTATTTTTTGCAAATATTAGCTCATTTGGAATTTGATGCCTGTAACATGTTTCAGAAAAGCTGGCACAAGTGGCAAAAAAGACTGAGTACGTTGAAGAATGCTCATCCAACACTTATTTGGAACATCCCACAGGTGAACAGGCTAATTGGGATCAGGTGGGTGCCATGATTGGGTGTAAACAGTCTCCGTGAAATGCTTAGTCATTCACAAACAAGGATGGGGCGAGGGTCACCACTTTGTGAACAAATGTGTGAGCAAATTGTTGAACAGTTTAAGAGCAACATTTCTCAACAAGCTATTGCAAGGAATTTAGGATTTCACCATCTACGGTCCATAATATCAAAAGGTTCAGAGAATCTGGAGAAATCACTGCATGCAAGCCATATTACGGCGGTACTGCATCAAAAAGCAACATCAGTGTGTAAAGAATATCACCACATGGGCTCAGTAACACTTCAGAAAACCATAGTCAATAACTACAGTTTGTCCCGACATTTATCAACAACACCAGAAACGCCGCCGCTTCGCTTGGCTCGAGTTCATCTAAGATGGACTGATGGAAAAGTGTTCTGTGGTCAGAGGAGTCCACATTTCAAATTGTTTTTGGAAACTGTGGACATTGTGTCTTGCTCAGGACACAACGGACGTTACGAGGTTGGTACTAGGTGGGGATTGAACCAGGCATCCTCGGGTTGCGCACGGCAAGCGCCACGCCGTCCCCAGTTGTCAGCAAATAATGGGTTGTACTTGTATAGCGCTACTTCCACATTTACCCATTCACACACACATTCACACCCATCAGGAGCAAGGGTGACGTGTCTTGCTCAGGACACAACGGACGTGACTGGGTTGGTACTAGGTGGAGATTGAACCAAGGACCCTCGGGTTGCGCACGGTTACTCTCCCACTGCGCCACGCCGTCCCACAAATGTACCTCAGCTAAATTAAGCAATGCTTTTGTAGCAACTGTGACCTGATTTATAAAATGTATCATTTCACAGCACAAATATATTAACATATTTTTGTATTTTTTTTTACTAAATCAGGGAATAAGTCTTTGGACACAAGACTCGCAAGTTGCAAAAAAGATAATAATAAGCCTTTGTTTTTGTTAGGTATTTTGTTAAAATAAAGCCAATTATGCAATTGTTTGTGGTTCCCTTTTAGAAAAGTACCAAAAAGTACAAAAATACATTTATTCGATTGTTGACTTTATTTTGCTAAATAATTATTTATTAGAATAATTAATAATTTATTTTGTTAAAATTGTTACTTTGTTGGGCTTCACGGTGGCAGAGGGGTTAGTGCAACTGCCTCACAATACGAAGGTTCTGAGTAGTCTTGGGTTAAGTCCATGGCTCGGGATCTTTCTGTGTGGAGTTTGCATGTTCTCCCCGTGAATGCGTGGGTTCCCTCCGGGTACTCCGGCTTCCTCCCACTTCCAAAGACATGCACCTGGGGATAGGTTGATTGGCAACACTAAATTGGCCCTAGTGTGTGAATTTGAGTGTGAATGTTGTCTGTCTATCTGTGTTGGCCCTGTGACGAGGTGGCGACTTGTCCAGGGTGTGCCGCGCTTTCCGCCCGATTGTAGCTGAGATAGGCACCAGCGACCCCCGCGACACCAAAAGGAATAAGCGGCAGAAAATGGATGGATGTTACTTTGTTTTATTTTGTATATTATTAAATTGTTCACAAAAAAGTGTAGATACAAATATTTCTTATGTATTGCATCGTAGTTATTCAAGATGGCGCCAGCGTGTATCGGTTGCAGTCCGCCTGTTCTGCTCCAACTATTTATTGCTGCTTTGTCTTATATTTTGTGCTGAATAATCACAGGCTTTACAGTGTTTTTCAGGCACTTATTGATTTTAATCGACTGGATGAGGTGTGTCTGAATCACAACTTTCAGGATCCAGCATCTAGACTTCCTCCTCACTTGACCTCAGTACATGCTCACCTGCTACGCTCACTTGGGCCGCAGAGGAAGCGAGCCAAAAAGCTGGGGAGACGCGAATAACTTCTAGTGGGAATCAAGGCGTACTGGAGATCTAATGTCTATCCTCTCTTCACCAGATGCCAGGAAACACACAGAGTGCTGTGGATCCAGCCTGGGGCTTGGCACATCTGGCCACCTGCCTGTGTCGTCCGCTTCTCAAGGCCGCGTTGTGGACCATGGGTGCTCCTCCGGCCGCTGTGCTGAAGCTCTCTGCGGGCTTGCGAGAAAAGGACTCTACTCTTTTGCCGGCAAAATGCTAGACAGCTAACAAAACACATCTCCTGAATGACCTCTTCATGTCCGTGAGTTGGATTTTATGTGTCTCACAGAAACTTGGCAGCTGGAAAATAAGTTTTTCATCTAAACGAGTTGTGCATTACGGACTAGTGATGGGATGGACAGTTATTTTGACTGTACTGAATCACTAGAATCAGTTCCTTAAGTTGATTCGTTCAAAAGATTAGTTCACCGAATCACTTCTGCAGTAGCATTTCTGTGTGCAGGTCGGCCAATCATGAGTGAGTCCGTAACAGCTTCCCCAGCGGCAGATCTCGCTGTGTGTCAGTTCGCGAACGACACAAGCCCTCAGCACCCAATGAACGAAGCATACAGTGACTGAACGAGATCCTCAATGTGACGTCATCCTCCGCGACACAGTCAGTTCTTTGTGTCAGTACGCTCGCGAGTCCTGTTAGCGAGAGCGTTGTCGTTCACTGAGTGATTCATGTCGTTAATCCTCGGCTCACGTGTCGAGGCGATAGTTTGTTGCTCGTTTACCGGGACTCTTTCTGCCGCAGACTGATGGACACAAACTAGTGTTGTCCCGATACCAATATTTTGGTACCGGTACCAACATTTATTTTTGTACTTTTTGGTACATTTCTAAATAAAGGGGACCACAAAAAATTGCATATTCGGCTTTATTTTAACAAAAAATCTTACGGTACATTAAACATATGTTTTTTATTGTAATTTTGTCCTTACATAATATAGTGAACATACAAGTAGTAAGTAAGCAAACAAAGGCTCCCAATTTAGCTGCTGGCGTATGCAGTACCATATTGTGTCATTTTCCATTCTATTATTTTGTCAAAATTATTGAGGACGAATGGTAAAAAATTGATTATTAATCTACTTTTTCATTTATTGTTAATATCTGCTTACTTTCTCTTTTAACATGTTCTATCTACACGTATGTTAAAATGTAATAATCATTTATTGTTCTGTTGTTTGGCTGCTTTACATTAGTTGTGGATGATATCACAAATTTGGGTATCAATTTGATACCAAGTAGTTACAGGATCATACAATGGTCTTAATTTAAGTCCTCATGTGTCCAGGGACGTATTTCCTGAGTTTATAAACATGATATACATTTTAAAAAAACGAAAGAAGATGTGATGGGAAGAAATATTGATGTAATCATAGCAGTATCGACTAGATAACGCCAAAATGCGTCCGTTCTCCCTTTTCTGTCTACACACTGTGTCTGTTTGTAAGTACTCCGTTATTGTGAGCTGCCGAAAATGAACAGCAATGTCGCAACGTGACGACGACAGGGGTGTGGGGGACCGGTTCTTTTTAGAAGCGGTATAGTACCGAATATAATTCATTAGTATTCCGTTATTAGACTACTACCGGTATAACGTACAACCCTGATACAAACCTGTAAGACTCCTTTGTGCTTCAGATGTGTAAGGTTGGAAACAAACTGTTTTTTTACGGTTTTAATCCACCAACTGCCTAGTCCTGCTCGTTTATTTATGTCATCTTTTGTTAAGATGGAAAATACATAATTATTGGTGATTTCAATCTCCACGTTGATAACTCCTTTTGTCCCTTGTTAGCGGTGCTGGTATCTCCTAAAGGACTCCTTTCACTTTTTACAGCATGCGTCGGGGCCTGCTCAAACAAAAGGTCATACTATAGATTTGGTTCTTCGTTTCAAGTAAAAATTGACCAACTAAGTATTTAAGATCTTTAAATAGGTGGCCGCTATTGTATAATTCACCCTGGCACAGACTACTTCCAAAGTGAAGAAAAAGACAAGCATTCTCAATGAATCTGCAATCAGTTAGATTTCTGCCTCTTTTGACCCAACCACCGTTGCTCGCTGTGATGATGTTGACACATTTATGGCAATCTTCAACCACCACTGTCTGATTGTTTTGTAGCACAGTAGCACCAGTTAAAAACACTGTAGGCTCTCATAAGAAACGTTGTCCATGGATGAATAAAGCCATTTCCAGCTCCAGAAGCTGTTGGAAAGTGTAATGTTTGTTGAAAACACACCCAATTAGAGACTTCATTTTAAAGAAAGGATATTGGAGCTAAATGAAATGATACCTACTGAAACATGCTCTGTTTTCTTTTGACATCTTGTTTTGCATAATAAAAGCCCTAAATTCTTTTTGACGCAAAAATCTTGTTGCACTCCATGTGCCCGTGTAAACACAGGATGACTGTAATATATTTTTGAACTTCTTTGTAAACAATGTGCAAGACATTAGGGCTGCTAGTATCAGTCCTCCCTTAGATAGCTTGTGGTTGTCAGCCCCTGTGTGCTCATGGTCTTTCTCTACTCATTTACTCCTGTCAGCCATCCCATTCTTAAAAAGCCTAATCTTGATCTGGTGGAGCCTATAAATTACCAGCTCATATCAAAACTTCCCTTCATGTACAAAATCATGGAAAAAAAATAGTAACTAAGCAGTTACCTAATTTTTGGAACAGCATGATTTTTATGATATTTTCAATCTGGCGTTAAATTAATCCATTCCACCGTAACTGCTCATTTGAAAGTTTCCAGTGACACGATTATGGGCGCTGATTCTGGTCACTACGCAGTTTTGGTTTTACTCTATTTGACATCTGCATTTGATACTAATTAATTTATTCAAATCTGAGATGGGGTGTTCTGGTGCTGTTCTCACGTGGTTTGTTTCTTATATGAATGGAAGTATTTTTAATGTTGCTTTTAATGAAGTAATGTCCAACCTGTCATGTGGAGTTGTCTGTCTGTTCAGAGGTCAATTTAATTTTTGTTGTAGATGGTGCCTCTTGGTCCTTAGTTTTAAAAAGGTGTATCATTTCCATGCAGATGATATCTAACTAATTCTTCTTTAATGATTGAGAGTTAAATTTTTTGTCTGAGTTCTTGGAATGTGTATCCTGTATCAAAAACTGATTGTCCATGAATTTCCTTCAAATGATTTCTAACAAAACAGAAACTCTGATCATTACTCCCAATAAAACTCCCCTGGTACTTTGGTTGTTAAAAACAGCCTCAAAAGCCTTTGGCTTGTGTTTGATCAGTCAGTGTCGTTGGAGCCACACTGTTCCCCACTGACAATAAAAAAATAAAAAATAAACAGTTCTTCTCTTCTCACATTGACTATTGTAATTGTATTTTCACTTCTTTCCACAAATGAGCTCTAAAGAGACTTCATACTGTACAGCAGGGATCGCCAACCTGTCGATCGCGATCAATCAGTTGATCTTTGGGACCCTACAGGTCATTGCCAAAATATAAGAAATTGTTTTTATTAATATGACTAACAGACCTGTCAACAGGCACACATTTTAACCCCTGAACACGCCCGCATGCCTCTGCCTCTTTCTCGTCAGCCTCACATCCCGCCGCTCTCGACACCGCGACCACACCCAAGCACAGCCTTACACTACACCCGCTCGTCTCACGAACTTGCATTGTGTGACATGCACAACAATCGTTAACTCTTCCCTCAACCACGACCATTGTCGCTCGCCTGCCTCAAAGCTAACAAGCCAAACATATGAGTCTGTGAACAGTGCTCCAAAGTGCATTTTTTGTGGATTTCTTACGCATAAAAAAGTCCAAAAGGAGGGGTTTGCATTAATTGCCCGTTAAAAAAGTATGTATTGTTAATGGATATTTATAGTTAAGGCGTAATCGCATTAACATGCCCTAGTTATAGCAAACACATCTTTTTAATAATTAATTATTTTAATTTTCGAAACACGTTAAGGGCCAATATAAAACTAGGTGCCGGCCAAAAATGGCCCTCGAGCCGCACTTTGGACACAGCTGCCCTCGAGGATGCTTCATTAAATGGATGCTGACTGACCTGTGAAAAGCTTTAAACAAATTAATAGCGTTCCACAAATTGCTACTGCATGATGGACTTGTGTGTCCACTTCCTGTGTAGTGTGTAGTCTATGGACACATTCGAGTGTCTGTTGGTCTGTTTCAGCAGAAAGGCGGTTGAAAGGCTGTGAGGCCTCCTGCAGGGAAGTAAAGGAAGATATGATATGTGATTGTTCAGCAAAAAAACAGCCAAGGCTGTCCTTTGTCACCGATTCTGTTCATAACTTTTATGGACAGAATTTCTAGGCGCAGTCAAGGCGTTGAGGGGTTCCGGTTTGGTAACCGCAGGATTAGGTCTCTGCTTTTTGCAGATGATGTGGTCCTGATGGCTTCATCTGACCGCTGGATCGGTTCGCAGCCGAGTGTGAAGCGACCGGAATGAGAATCAGCACCTCCAAGTCCGAGTCCATGGTTCTCGCCCGGAAAAGGGTGGAGTGCCATCTCCGGGTTGGGGAGGAGACCCTGCCCCAAGTGGAGGAGTTCAAGTACCTAGGAGTCTTGTTCACGAGTGAGGGAAGAGTGGATCGTGAGATCGACAGGCGGATCGGTGCGGCGTCTTCAGTAATGCGGACGTTGTACCGATCCGTTGTGGTGAAGAAGGAGCTGAGCCGGAAGGCAAAGCTCTCAATTTACCGGTCGATCTACGTTCCCATCCTCACCTATGGTCATGAGCTTTGGGTCATGACCGAAAGGATAAGATCACGGGTACAAGCGGCCGAAATGAGTTTCCTCCGCCGTGTGGCGGGCCTCTCCCTTAGAGATAGGGTGAGAAGCTCTGCCATCCGGGAGGGACTCAAAGTAAAGCCGCTGCTCCTCCACATCGAGAGGAGCCAGATGAAGTGGTTCGGGCATCTGGTCAGGATGCCACCCGAACGCCTCCCTAGGGAGGTATTTAGGGCACGTCCAACCGGTAGGAGGCCACGGGGAAGACCCAGGACACGTTGGGAAGACTATGTCTCCCGGCTGGCCTGGGAACGCCTCGGGATCCCCCGGGAAGAGCTAGACGAAGTGGCTGGGGAGAGGGAAGTCTGGGTTTCCCTGCTTAGGCTGTTGCCCCCGCGACCCGACCTCGGATAAGCGGAAGATGATGGATGGATGGATGGATGTTCAGCAAATAGACTCACAAATATATCTATTTGTACGTTCACATACTGTATATACAGTATATCTGTCCGTCCACAGACAGTAAGTCTATATGTACATCTGTTCATTCACAAAAGTGCACTTTATTTGTTTTAAACTGTTGTAGATGCGTTCTATACAAAAAGTGCACATTAATTTATTGTTGTTTTGATATGCCATCCTAGTGACGTCATGCACAAAAGTGCACTAATGGCTTGTTTTAATATGTCTGACAAGCTTGCACTTTCTCCTTTTAAATTACGTGAATGTCCGTGCCACTTCTTATTAACTGTTTAATAAAGACAGTTTTAGTAAATTGACTTTGTTGTGGTTTCCCTCTCTGTATGAAAGTTTAAAATGAGCATATATTAATGCAATATGAACAAGAATGTTTTAATGTATACAAATAGAATCATCACACTGCTGTGATTATATGCATCAAGTGGTAATTCAAGGCTAAGGCAACAAAATATCGAGATATATATCGTGTATCGTGACATGGCCTAAAAATATCGAGATATTAATAAAAAGCCATATCACCCAGCCCTATGTCAAACCAATATACAATATAGGGTTGTACCAGTACTAGTATAGAATCGCGGTCCTAATGAATCAAAAACGGTACTATACTCTGTTTGAAAAGTATTGGTTTGCCATATATTTTTTACAGGCATGATTGCGCATTGTCGTCACGCCGTGACATTGCTGGTTTAACGGGCATAGGAGCATGTTCGGCAGCGCACAATCACAAAGTACTTATAGGCAGAAAAGGGAGAATGGACACATTTTTCCTTAAAAACTAACAATAAAGGTGAAGGTGAACACTGAAACGCCCACAGGACAAAGTGTTTTGAAACATGGCTTGCTCGTTAGCGGCTAATGTCCATCCGCAATCGGCAGTGTTTTAGCTACTTTTACATCACTAATCCTTGTCTCCATGGTGATGAATTAGGTACATTTCTTACAAGTATCATCCCTGCAGGACGAGGAATAGCTAAACATACTTCACTACACACCGTAGGAGGATACAATTGGTTACTGGCGTCACAATGTAAACAATAACCATGAGTGGATCTACACCTGACATCCACTGTAATGATACCAAGTGCAAGAGCGTATCGAGTTGATACTATTATGATTACTTCAATATTTTTTATCATCACAAAATGGTTTTTTTTATTCATGTTATATTCATAAACACAGGAAATACGTCCCTGGACACATGAAAACTTAAATTATGTCCAATGTATGACCCTGTAACTACCCTGTATCGGGTCGATACCTATATTTGTGGTAACTAATGTAAAGTATCCAAACAACAGAAGAAAAAGTGATTATTACATTTTAACAGACGCGTAGAAAGAATACGTTGAAACGGAAAATAACCAGATATTAATAGTAAATGAACAAGTGGATTAATAATATTTTTTTTACAGCTTGTCCTTTAAAATTTGGACAAAATAATAACATAGAAAAGACACATTATGTTACTGCAGACATGTCAGGAGGCTTTGTTTGCTTACTACAAAAGACCAGTTGTCTAGTATGTTCACTATGTTATTTAAGGACAAAATTGTTCTTCGATTGCAATAAAAAAAAGATTTTTAATGTACCGTAAGATTGTTTTGTTGAAATAAAGCCAATAATGCAATTTTTTTGTGATCCCCTTTATTTAGAAAAGTATCGGAATACCTTTTGGTACCGGTACCAAAATATTGGTATCGAGACAACCCTAATAAATTGTCAATATTAAATGGGGGAATCCCTAACCTGCTGTATGTTGTTGGAAAGCATCTATGCGACTATGGTTGCTAGGGTTTGTGAAATTCAAGTGCAAATTCATATATAGTGTTTACACAGCAACACTACTTTTTGCGACTGTGGTATAAAAGAGATTGAAAACAGTAATGTTGCTGTCGGAATGTGATGATCTTTGCGACATGAAAAAGCCAATGGCTCCTCCCAGAAGACCTAGAGACAGACCAGCTTTACTTAGCAGCACACGTATACTGTAATAGTAGGCTGACCATATTCTGAAATCCCAAAAAGAGGACACATATGCGTGCCAAGGCAGGCAGCACGCCAATTTGCCAATGATACTTGAACTTGCTTTATCCATCCATCCATTTTCTACCGCTTATTCCCTTTCGGGGTCGCGGGGGGCGCTGGCGCCTATCTCAGCTACTTGCTTTATAGCTAATATATTTATTTAAATAAAACATTTTTTCTCCTCTGTAGACAGCAGTGTTGGCGCTAAGAATTTTCAAAGTGGGGTCCCATGGACCCCATTAAGTCAAAAAATGGGGACCCACAGTAAAGTTTTGGGGTCCCACTTTTTTGTAAGTGTTTTGAAAACCAATGATAAACATATGCATTGACCTGTTATATCTCACATTATATACTGTTTTTTGGAAAAAGGTTGTCATAAACGTTACTTGATTCATTTAAATAAATAATATAAAAAGAAGACAAATTTGTATGCATATGTAAATGTATTCAGTTATAAACATTCATTCACTTTCTTCTTTCCTTCGTGGATCTAAACTTTACCGCTGCTGGTAGGTTTTTCTATGTTTTTATTTAATAAGTTGTAGGTGTATTTATTTCAGTATAAAAGTGTAAAAAGTGTTTTGCTCCGGTCATGAAATGATGATAATGGTGTGCCAGGGCATACATACATTTTTATATTTAGCGCTTAAATCTTTAGAGTCTACATCAACTTCAGATCTGTTCCTCATTTCAAAGTGTTTTAGTTTTTTTTATGTTGTTTTCCACCCTTTTTTGTCAAAAAAAACTTTATTTTTTAATTTTTTATGGCAAACACACAAAGCATGCAAAATCTTCCACCAAAAATATTTTTCAAAGTGGAATATTTGATATGACATAATCAGGGTTGAGGTGGGGGGGTGACAGCGGGGGGGGGGGGGGGGGGGGGGGGTATATTGTAGCATCCCGGAAGAGTCAGTGTTGCAGGGGTTCTGGGTATTTGTTTTGTTGTGTTTATCTTTTACTACGGTGCAGATGTTCTTCCGAAATGTGTTTGTCATTCTTGTTTGGTGTGGGTTCACAGTGTGGCGTATTATAGCTGTTTATACGGCCACCCTCAGTGTGACCTGTATGACTGTTGATGAAGTATGCCTTGATTGACGATCTATTCTCTACCTCGCTCCCTGGCTCTCTATATCTCAACCCCTCCCTCCCAAACATTGTTGCGTCGCACACTTTCACAATTTGTTTTGTTTTTTAACCCCTCGTAATCCTGTATGTACAGTGAAAATACACGCAACCTTGACACAAAACACCGGACATTTGAGGCATTTAAGAAACCCTGCCCGAACACCTGTCCTCTTTTGCAGGACTGTCCAGAAAAGAGGACGTATGGTCAATCTAGTACACACACGGAACACAGAAGTCATTATTTGTTTATATCTTCAGCCGTTGCTTGGTAACGATGACCTGTACGAACCCCAGAATGAGAATGTTTTTGATGCCCCCTCATACTGCTGCAGTCTCACAGCCATTCATACTGCATCACACATTTCACATTTCATTTACAAGGACGCTCCTTCTGCATTGACACAACTCATTTTCTTGATAAAGGTGGGTTTTCTTTGTCAGGTTTCACTTCCATCTCACACTTACTCGAAGGACAAACCAAATTTGAGCTTCCTGTTCCCACTTCTTCACATACGATGATAGGAGGAACCATTGAATGAGCTGCTAAGGATCACATATTTCTTGCAACTGCACAAACAGACACTTCTGCCAAGCCACTGAATAATCCAATCACATGTGAATTATTTATGGTTTCACAAGCACATTCTTTACTTTTAAGCATGAATGATTAATTTTCACTGCATAGCTTTACTGATATGTTTCATCATTATTGTTCTTTCTTGGCCTGAATTCTGTCACATCCGTATCCATATTGGAATTCCTTGTGTGGCTCATGTACGCCGTGAGATTGGCAGCCATGTCTGCCTGCACACGAGGACGACTTTATAAATAAAGTTGTCGAAACCATGAGTCCTCAGTCATTAATTTAGCTTATTATTATGCGTACATAGCTTAGGCTGGAAAAGTCAAACATGCGTTCAAGTCAGGAGCTTTCTCTTTGAATATTGGCATGCATTTTTGGCAATGTACTTTTGTGGACCTCATTAGTGACAGGGAACTGGAGCATCACTTCTTAGGATAGATGCTAAAAATGTGTTAAATGACATACAGCTAGCTATCGTTGCACAAGTAAATAGATTTTAAAAGGGCAATTATTATATTATATTGCTCGTACTACCAATTTCCCCTTTTGATTATGATGTTTTGTCCATAGACACTGTGAGTTATAATAAGCATCACAGCTCACTCTGGATATAAAAGTGTCTGTTTCCATATGTAATCCATATGCATCCATATGAGAATCTGTGTTATTTGCAGTCGATATTTGTGTACCGCATAAACGAAATCTGGAATTCTGACAAAATAAATTGATCATAAACAAATGTCCACCAGGATACAGTTATACAAAGTGTTACTTTGGGTTTCTCACATTCTATTTTTTAAGTGATTCGATCATTGGTCAAAACGAAAAATCAAACATGTTGGTGACTTAGTGTCTGCAATTTGGTTTTATTGAGTACAACAGCAAGATAAGCCACCGTATGGGGCAAAGAAAGTTGTGAGCAACAGCCAGGGCCACTATTCGGTTGCCTAGGGCCACAACGACTGGGAGGGAGCAGGGGGGGATAGATTATGGCGCCCGGTCCCTTCAATAGCTGATCATCAATGTGGTCCTGCTTGTTTTACTTCGATGGACTGAATAACCTCAGAAATTAAATCATACTTTCTTTCTGGTAAACGTCTCTTCTGCGGTAAGTCAACATCCATCCAGCCATCTATTTCCTACCGCTTATAAATCAATCAAAGTTTACTTATACAGCCCTTAATCACAAATGTCCCAAAGGGCGGCACAAGCCACAAGGGCATCCTTGTCTCGGATCCCACATCAGGGCAAGAAAAAAATAAACCCAATGGGCACAATCATAAATCTTGGGAGGGATCGCAGATGTTGGGACCTCTGCCCTGGGTGACCGGTGCAATGGATGCTGAGTGGACATGGTTAACAATATGAGAGTCCAATCCATAGTGGGGCCAGCAGGTGATCCTCTTGCATGTAGAAAAGTCAGGGCGCCGAGACGTCACCGACTGATGGATTAGGAGTAGTCCAGCCCGGATCCCAACTTCATAATGTAAACGACGAGTCCATTGAGAGGCCAGCAGGGGATCATCTTGAATGGAGACAAGTAGGGCTGGGCGATATGTCCTTTATTAATATCTCAATATTTTTAGGCCATGTCACGATGCATATCTCGTTATTTTTCCTCAGCCTTGAATTAACATGCATATAGGCACAGCAGAATGATGATTTTATGGGTCTACATTAAAACATTATTGTTCATACTGCGTTAATATATGCTAATTTTAAACTTTCACGCATAGAGGGCAATCACAACTAAGTCAATTTACCAAAACTGCATTTATTAAACAGTTATTAAGCAGTGGCACAAACATTCATGCAATTTCAAAACAGAAAGTGCAAGATTCTCAGAGACATTTTAAAACAAGCTGTTAGTGCACTTTTGTGCATGATGTCACTAAGATGATATGTCAAAACAACACTAAATTAATGTGCACTTTTTGTACAGAACGCCAATACAACAGTAACAAATAAAGGAAGACTTAATTCCCAATAAAAACAGCACAGGGTCCAAAATTCGAAGTTCAGACTCATGTTCGGCAAGCTAATAATAATAATAACTGCTATAGCAGCCGCAACATTAATGGTGCCACAACGACGACTCTTGCTGACCTACCATTCCCAAAGTATGTGGGCTCTATTGATAACCTCACTGACAACTTTAACAACGCCCTGCGCGAAACCATTGATAGTATAGCACCGCTGAAGTTAAAAAAGGCTCCAAAAAGGCGTATGCCATGGTTTACTGAAGAAACTAGAGCTCAGAAGTTATTATGTAGAAAGCTGGAACGCAAATGGCGCACGACTAAACTTGAGGTGCACCATCAAGCATGGAGTGATAGTTTAATAACTTATAAACACATGCTTACCTTAGCTAAAACAAATTATTACTCAAATCTCATCCGCATTAATAAAAACGATCCAAAATGTATGTTTAGTACAGTAGCATCGCTAACCCAACAAGGGACTCCTTCCAGTAGCTCCACCCATTCGGCAGATGACTTTATGAAGTTCTTTAATAAGAAAATTTAACTTATTAGAAAGGAGATTAAAGACAATGCGTCCCAGCTACAACTGGGTTATAGTAACACAGATACGACTGTATATACGGCGGATACTGCAAATATCCAAAATTGTTTCTCCCGTTTTGATGAAATAACATTAGAAGAATTGTTACAACGTGTAAATGGAATAAAACAAACAACATGTTTTCTTGACCCACTTCCTGGGAAACTTATCAATGAACTTTTTGTATTATTAGGTCCATCAGTGCTAAATATTATAAACTTATCACTTTCCTCGGGCACTGTTCCGCTAGCATTCAAAAAAGCGGTTATTCATCCTCTCCTTAAAAGACCTAACCTCGATCCTGACCTCATGGTAAACTACCGACCGGTGTCTCACTTTCCCTTTATTTCGAAAATCCTCGAAAAAATTGTTGCAGAGCAGCTAAATGAACACTTAGCGTTGTGAAACCTTTCAATCCGGTTTCAGGGCAAATCACTCCACTGAGACAGCCCTCGCAAAATTGACTAATGATCTATTGCTAACGATGGATTCTGATGCGTCATCTATGTTGCTGTTCCTCGATCTTAGCGCTGCTTTCAATACCGTCGATCATAATATTTTATTAGAGCGTATCAAAACACGAATTGGTATGTCAGACTCAGCCCTGTCTTGGTTTAACTCTTATCTTACTGACAGGGTGCAGTGCGTCTCCCATAACAGTATGACCTCGGACTATGTTAAGGTAACGTGTGGAGTTCCCCATGGTTCGGTCCTTGGCCCTGCACTCTTCAGCATCTACACGCTGCCGCTGGGTGACGTCATACGCAAATACGGTATTAGCTTTCACTGCTATGCTGATGACACCCAACTCTACATGCCCCTAAAGCTGACCAACACGCCGGACTGTAGTCAGTTGGAAGCGTGTCTTAATGAAATTAGACAATGGATGTCCGCTAATTTTTTGCAACTTAACGCCAAAAAAACGGTAATACTGATTATCGGTCCTGCTAGACACCGACCTCTATTTAATAATACAACTTTAACATTTGACAACCAAATAATAAAACAAGGTGACTCGGTAAAAAATCTGGGTATTATCTTCGACCCAACTCTCTCCTTTGAGTCACACATTAAAAGCGTAACTAAAACGGTCTTCTTTCATCTCCGTAATATCGCAAAAATTCGCTCCATTTTGTCCACTAAAGACGCCAAGATCATTATCCATGCATTTGTTACGTCTCGTCTCGATTACTGTAACGTATTATTTTCGGGTCACCCCATGTCTAGCATTAAAAGATTACAGTTGGTACAAAATGCGGCTGATAGACTTTTGACAAGAGCAAGCAAGTTTGATCATATTACGCCTGTACTGGCTCACCTGCACTGGCTTCCTGTGCACTTAAGATGTGACTTTAAGGTTTTACTAATTACGTATAAAATACTACACGGTCTAGCTCCATCCTATCTTGCCGATTGTATTGTACCATATGTCCCGGCAAGAAATCTGCGTTCAAAAGACTCCGGCTTATTAGTGATTCCTAGAGCCCAAAAAAAGTCTGCGGGCTATAGAGCGTTTTCCGTTCAGGCTCCAGTACTCTGGAATGCCCTCCCGGTAACAGTTCGAGATGCTACCTCAGTAGAACCATTTAAGTCTCACCTTAAAACTCATCTGTATACTCTAGCCTTTAAATAGACCTCCTTTTTAGACCAGTTGATCTGCCGCTTCTTTTCTTTTTTCTCCTATGTCCCCCCCTCCATTGTGGAGGGGGTCCGGTCCGATGACCATGGCTGTCCAGAGTCGAGACCCAGGATGGACTGCTTTCCTGTGTATCGGTTGGGGACATCTCTACGCTGCTGATCCGCCTCCGCTTGAAATGGTTTCCTGTGGACGGGACTCTCGCTGCTGTCTTGGATCCGCTTTGAACTGAACTCTCGCGGCTGTGTTGGAGCCACTATGGATTGAACTTTCACAGTATCATGTTAGACCCGCTCGACATCCATTGCTTTCGGTCCCCTAGAGGGGTGGGGGTTGCCCACATCTGAGGTCCTCTCCAAGGTTTCTCATAGTCAGCATTGTCACTGGCGTCCCACTGGATGTGAATTCTCTCTGCCCACTGGGTGTGAGTTTTCCTTGCCCTTTTGTGGGTTCTTCCGAGGATGTTGTAGTCGTAATGATTTTTGCAGTCCTTTGAAAGAATTTGTGATTTGGGGCTATATAAATAAACATTGATTGATCGTCTGGCAGTGGTTCGGCTTCAAGTGGGAATATGTCGAACAGACAACCGTAATTTGTCAAGTATGGGGCAAAAGTGTTGCTATAAAAAGTAGCATTACTGGTAATATGTAGCATCATTTGAAAAGTCTCTCGCTAGAGAATGAATAGCATTTCATAACGTCCGTAGTAACCTACCACATAGTGAAGGACGAATATTATTTGATTTCCTATTATGCAGCTCATTTTAATTTGACACTTAAAATGTCTCTGACAATATTGCACTTTCTGTTTTGGAAATGACATGAATGTTTGTGCCGTTGCTTAATAACTTAAATAAATACACTTTTGGTCAATTGACTTAGTTGTGATTTCCCTCTCTGCATGAAAGTTTAAAAGTAGCATATATTAATGCAGTATGAACAAGAATGTTTTAATGTAGACACATAGAATCATCATACTGATGTGATTATATGCATCAAGTGTTCATTCAAGGCCAAGGCAAAAGATCGTAATATATATCGTATATCGCTTAAAAATATTGAGATATTAAAAAAAGGCCATATCGCCCAGCCCTGACTCAAGTATACTTTCTCACGCAGTTGCTTTTAGCTGCGGGCATTAAACTGCAAACGTTATTCCCTCTTTCTTGTCTCTCCTTCTCACAAACTTAAAACAAGCGCACCTTCTTACATACGTCACGTGTGCAACGTCACACGCCCTCCCACAGCAGAGAGGTAGCGACATGGGTAACATTAGCTGTGATGGTAACAGTGTGTTACGAGTGGTAATACGAGAGAGAGAAGGTGCAAGTCTGGTAACAAATGGTGGAATAATTAATTCCCAAGAAAAACAGCACGGGGTGCATCGTCTGGCGGTGGTTTGCCTTCAAGCGGGAACATGTTGAACATTTATACGGCAGAAGCGTTGCTACCAAAAGTAGCAGCACTGCTAATTTTTAGCATCATTTGAAAAGTCACCCCGCTAGAGAATGAAAAGTGCTTCAAACTGTGCATGTCAACATTTCCGTTGGGTGCTACACACACAAAATGCCAAAGCAACTATTTCCACATTAACACCGTAGGACATATACTATTTAATATGCAGCTATTTTTATGTGACACTTATTGAAATATCTTGTGTGATTTCATGCACAAAATTGCACTTTATTTGTTGTAACTAATGTAGTGGCGTTCTGTACAAAAAGTACACTTTAATTTAGTATTGTTTTAAGTCATGTGATCTTAGTGACACCATGCACAAAAGTGCACTTTGTTTTAAACTACTGTAGTGGCATTCTGTACAAAAAGTGCACTTTAATTTAGTGTTTTTTTGATATGTCATCTTAGTGACATCATGCACAAAAGTGCATTAATAGCTTGTTTTAAAATGTCGCTGACAATCTTGCACTTTCTGTTTTGAAATGACATGAATGTTTGTGCCACTGTTTAATAACTGTTTAATAAAATACAGTTTTGGTCAATAGTTGTGATTTCCTTCTCTGCATGTATGTTTAAAATGAACATATATTAATGCAGTATGAAGAAGAATGTTTTAATGCAGACACATAGAATCATCATACTGCTGTGATTATATGTATTCAGTGTTAATTCAAGGCTACGGCAAAATATCGAGATATATATCGTGTATCGCAATATGGCCTAAAAATTTCGAGATACACACCCCGTTTCAATATAAGTTGGGAAATGTTGTTAGATGTAAATATGAATGGAATACAATGATTTGAAAATCCATCAATTGAATGCACACCAGAGACAAGATATTTGATGTTCAAACACAAACTGTATTTTTGTTTGCAAATAATAATTAACTTAGAATTTCATGGCTGCAACACATGCCAAAGTAGTTGGGAAAGGGCATGTTCACCACTGTGTTACATCACCTTTTCTTTTAACAAGACTCAATAAACGTTTGGGAACTGAGGAAACTAATTGTTGAAGCTTTGAAAGTGGAATTCTTTCCCATTCCTTTTTTATGTAGAGCTTCAGTCGTTCAACAGTCCGGGGTCTCCGCTGTCGTATTTTACACTTCATAATGCGCCACACATCTTCGTTGCGAGACAGGTCTGGACTGTAGGCGGACCAGGAAAGTACCCGCACTCTATTTTTAAGAAGCCACACTGTGGTAACACTTGTCTTGCTGAAATAAGCAGGGGCGTCCATGATAACGTTGCTTGGATGACAACATATGTTGTTCCAAAACTTGTATGGACCTTTCAGCATTAATGGTGCCTTCACAGATATGTAAGTTACCCATGCCTTGGGCACTAATACACCCCCATACCATCACAGATGCTGGCTTTTGAACTTTGCGCCTATAACAATCCAAATGGTTATTTTCCTCTTTGTTCTGGAGGACACCACGTCCACAGCTTCCAAATATAATTTGAAATGTGGACTCGTCAGACCACAGAACACTTTTCCACTTTGCATCAGTCCATCTTAGATGAGCTCGGGCCCAGCCAAGCCGGCGTTTCAGGATATTGTTGATAAATGGGTTTGGCTTTGCATAGTAGAGTTTTAACTTGCACTTACAGATGTAGCGACCAACTGTAGTTACTGACAGTGTTTTTATGAAGTGTTCCTGAGCCCCTGATGTTGGTTTTTGATGCCGTACCGCCTGAGGGTTCAACGTTCCATAGTATCATCGCTAACATGCAGTGATTTCTCCAGATTATTTGAACTTTTTAAAGATTTTACGGACCGTCGATGGTAAAATCCCTAAATTCCTTGCAATGGCTCATTGAGAAATGTTGTTTTAAAACTGATCGACAATTTGCTGACAAAGTGGTGACCCTCACCCCATCCTTGTTTGTGAATTACTTAGCATTTCATGGAAGCTGCTTTTATACCCAATCATTGCACCCAACTGTTCCCAATTAGCCTGCACACATGTGGAGTGCCCCATATAAGTGTTTGATGAGCATTCCTCAACTTTATCAGTATTTATTGCCACCTTTCCTAACTTATTTGTCACGTGTTGCTGGCATCAAATTATAAAGTTAATGATTATTTGCATACAAAAAATGTTTATCAGTTTGAACATCAAATATGTTGTCTTTGTAGCATATTCAACTGAATATGGGTTGAAAATGATTTGCAAATCATTGTCTTCCGTTTATATTTACATCTAACACAAGCCCCCAATTCATATGGAAACGGGATTTTGTATTAAAAAAGGCCATATCGCCCAGCCCTAGGCTAAATCTATTTTGCGTCTCAACCAGTTCACTGTGGCTTGTAGGCCACTTAGGGCTGCTACAAGTTGATCTAGTCCGACTCTGCTTTAAATGGCGGACATGGTCCTCAAGTAGGGCCAACCTATCCATAAAAATGGTGCACGAAGAGCAGAGAGCCATAATCAGGTTGTTTCTTTCACCGAGTCGAATTCTTGCTGTTTTCGGAGCAATATCGAAGAGGAACAGCAGCGTAAGAGAGCAGACGCCTTCCGCTTTCCACGCCTTGTCCACATGTCCTTTTGAAATAGTTTTAGTTGGATTTAGCAACATGGCGCACACGTTCATTTAAAAGCCTATTGAGATAATTGCTAATTTAGATTCAGTTCAAATGCAGTCATCTTGGCAGATTTAATGCCAGATTTTTAAAACGACTGCATTAATTGTACTGACCAACAGCATCTCTGTCTGGACTGGAGCCTGCAATGCCTCAGAGTGGAATTTTCTCCAGAGAGTGGTGAGGACGGCGGAAAAGCCGCTGCCTGACCAGGGCTCAGAAAATCTGCAAAAACTCCTCCCACCCCCACCAAGAACTGTTTTCACTTTTGGACTCTAGGAAGAGGTTCCCCAGCCTCCGAAGCAGAACCTCCAGGTTCTGTAACAGCTTCTTCCCTCAGGCCATAAGACTATTGAACACATCATAACTATCCCCACAATTCCGCCCAAAATGAATTAACTCGCTGGAATAAAAAGAAAATATAACATACATCCATAAAAGTGGATGCATATGCAACAGTCCAATATATTTGGCTGTACAGTAATCTATTAATTTATATCTACACCTTATTGCTTTTTTTAAATCCTGCACTACCATGAGCTAATGCAACAAAAATGTGTTCTTATTTGTACTGTAAAGTTCAAATTTGAATGACAATAAAAAGGAAGTCTAAGTTAATTGATGTATTATGTTGTAATTGTACGCATGTTGAAAATAAACTCAAACCATAAGCAATTAAGTTTATATTGTAGCCAAATATTTTCCTGAAAGATACAATGTCTAAAAAACAATTGTTTTTTTCGTAAGTTTTCCCTATCTATTGTTTTGTTTACTTTTTCATTTAATGTCTAAGCGGCATAGCAGTTTTGAATTTACCTAACTGTGATAAGAGATTTTAAACACTTTTCTTTTCCGCTTGGACCTAGCAGCTATTTTCGTTTACGTTTTCATATAATCTATTGACTGAAAAATAAATACATGACTATTTACAGTAACATAGAAGGATTGTAGTAAATACAGTCTTTTTGTTTAAATGTGATTATTCACTGTAAAAAATATTTACTTAACTTGTGAAATATTATTAATCTAATGAGAACCATATTTGAACTGTTATTTTGTTTGTGGTGTTTCATAGCTAAATTTACATCTGGTCATCAAGAAAAATACAGAAAACCCATTTATCACTTTTAATTGGTTCCGGACCTGGCCATGGTAAATTAATTTCCACAATTTAAGAATTGTTCATTATAATTGAATAGGTTAATAGCTAAATCATAAAAAAAAATGATAATAGCTTTTTAAGTATGCTTTTTTAAATCACAACCTTATCTTTTTAACGGAGGTTAAACTACTACTTATAGAAGCCAGCATGAAGGAAGGGTGAGACTTTCGAGCAGACAGAAACCAAAAAAGTGAGGTCGGTATGATTCAAAGCTGTAAATGTGGAATTTGAAGCCAAGCTATTTCGACATAAATGGGGTGCTTACCAAAATAAACCGGAAAAAAACATCCCTGGCCAGCTGGACCAAATGCACAATTGTCCATCGAGTGCGTCACACCTGAATACTGTACATCAGTGGTCCCCAACATTTTTGTAGCTGCGGACCGGTCAACGCTAGATAATTTTTCTTTTTTTTTTTTTCTTTGCCATGAAAAAGGGAGGTTTTTGTCATGAAAAGGGGAGTTTTTTTGGGTTGGTGCACTAATTATAAGTGTATCTTGTGTCTTTCATGTTGATTTAATAAAATAAAAATTTAAAAATATATATATATTTTTTTAAATAGATAAAAATTAATAAAAAATTCTTCTGCGAGCTGCGGCCGGGTACCGGGCCACAGCCCGGTGGTTGGGGACCACTGCTGTACATGATACACGCAGCACGTCATGAGCGTTATTACAGCTATAGTACATACGCTGTCTGGCTAGCCGTGTACAAACAAAACATGAAATGTGGGCTAATTTTTTAAAGATACTCTAACGTGTTTTTTCACGTTTTTCAGTCAGTAAGATTGGTGTCTTATCACATTGCGTTTTTTGCTGACGTAGAAGCTAACTTATCTCTTTTTGTACCTCGCTTTTACAGCTAAGGCGTTTCTCGCGTTGTGTCACTTTCGTAGGCGACGCCGTCATCCCCCCTCTCCCTCCGTAGTTCCCAGGTTCGCGTCGCTGGCGACACACAACACAGACTTCTGATTGGTCATTTTTTGCCAGGGAGGGTCCCTGAACACAGGAGAGCAGTCTTTGTGCTTGAAATGCACAAATTATTGTATGAAATAAAACAATAGTGATGAAACATTTGCATGAAAACTGATGTGTACTCACTATCTCGGTGCACTGCGAAAATAATTACTGAATGTGTCGTTTTCAGCTTATTGTGTTGTTGTGTTCAGAAGTCACAAAGTGAAAGTACGACTGTTCCCTTTTTCCCGTGGAAAGGGTTGACCACGGTATGTATGGGAATTACTCAGCTCACAATTGTCCACCTTTTTCTTTTTTTATTTGACTCTTGGCATTCAGGAGTACAGGTGCAGTGGATGTAGTAGTGAAATTGCATTGAGCAGTAGAATATGAGGGGATAAACATTTGAAAGAGCTGGTGGAATGATCAGATGGTATGATCAGGTGGAATGAGCATGTAACAACCTAAACAATGTCAAATGTACAGTTTCAGGTATCAAATAAACACGGGATGCATTTAAAGACAGTTACTTATTCTCTCACTCACCACAGTATTTAACATTGGCAGAATAGACATTACATAAAATGACAATTACCAGGCACAGCACCAATAAAAAAAGCATCCATCCATTTTTTACCGCTTGTCCCTTTGGGGTAGCGGGGGGCGCTGGTGCCTATTTCAGCTACAATCGGGCAAACTACACATAATTGCATGTTAGTATAAATTAATACATGTATGCAATGAGTAGACCATAAATTATTCCATAAATTATCACCAATAATAACATTAATACACATCAACATCAATGTCGATCAATACTAATAATATACAATCTGCACTCATGAGTCTTCAGTTTAGGTTTCAGTTGTAAAAATGTATTCACAGATCTCATACAAACAATCTCTCCAATCACTTAACCAGACCGTTGACAAGATGCCGTTTGCCAAAGTTGAACTACAGTTCCCACAATGCTCGCGGCATCAGAAAGTCACTCGCCAGCTGATTTACAATCCACTCTTGAAACAAAAATACATGTAACCAAACAAATGTAACGTTCAAAGCACACGTTACACCCGCAAGCCAACTAACACAATAGCAAAGTAGCACAGCTTTAATCCGCACGTTATTTTGGCACTTTTGTAACGTTGCAAATAATCATTAAGACGTTTAGGACAGTAGTTTCAAACCACAAACAAAATAGCGTTTAGTAATAAACCGCGACATTATGGAGCACAAACTTGCAAACACAACACTGTTAAAGCAGACAACATAACACCCACAAGGTAAAGATAGACCAAAAAAAAGTGCTTTACCAGTTGGCTGTACACTGGGTCAGGATGTTTCGACGTCAGTACTTTTTTTTTTTTTTTTTTTTTTTTTTTTAAAGGTTTATTTATAAATTTCAACAATTACAAACAGTAAGACAAACAACAGTATACAACATTATAAAACATTATGAAAACAGTACAAAACAGCGCCAGGGGGTTGTAAGTTCAAAATAATAAAAAAAGGATACAAATATATATATATATATAAATAATAAACAAAATGCAAAGCCGTAGGCTTATTCAGATTCATCAAACAACTTAAATTTGGAACACAACATCATCGTTTTCACAGCTTTTTTGTTGTTAGAGGTAGAGAGCGTTTTAATGTAAAGTTCCAGATCTTTTTTAAAGGCACAAAAGATAGGACGGGTATTAAGAAACTTACATTTATGAATATAAAACTTAGCTAATAAAATAATGAGGTTGCAAAGGTAGAATTCCTTTTCAAATTTTTGTTCATACAGTGTAAAACCAAAAATCACATCTTTAAAGTAAAGCACAAATTTGTCATAAATATTGTCCAGGATGAAGCGACAGATGCCCTGCCATAGTGATCGAGTGTTTTCACAAGTCCAAAACAAGTGGTTAACAGTCTCTGGGTGCATGTTACAAAAGGTGCAGGTGACATCAATGTCCTTTTTGTATCTAACCATCACAGTCTTTACAGGGTAATAGCAATGGATGATTTTAAATGATATCTCTTTGACTTTGTTGGTAAGTAAATACCTGTTAGGAAGGGACCACGTTTTGGTCCAACAGATGTCATTTACAACATTATTCCATAAGGAAATTACATAGGAGACAGACACACAATCATTTTGGAATAAGCTGCGGATTTTTCTGTTATTTTTTTGATCAAAGCAAAGTTTCCCCACGGGAGTGTCAAGTGGATCATTCAGAATTTTTACAGCAGAAAGAGGAGGTGTGTAAGCCCTGTACAACATAACAACACCTGTTGGGATGGCATCAAATACAATAGCAAATTGTTTGGGAGTCACAGGTATCTTAAATTGGTTGAGAAATTCTTGGTAATTAAAAAGTTGACCTTCCTTATTGAAAAGCTGACTCACTAAAATAATGTTATTGTTAAACCAATTGTTGAGGAAAAGAGATTTCCTTTTGTAACATATGTCTTTATTGTTCCAGATGAAATATTTGGTAGGTGAACAATTGTGCTTGTATACAAGAGACCATGCTAGAAGGGCTTGTTTGTGGAAGTTTGAGAGCGCAACAGGAATCCTGTCAATGTTATAATTACACAATAGCAAAAATTTTAGGCCTCCAAGGTTAGAGAATACATGATGAGAAATAACGTTCCAAATTGAGGTAGGGTCTTTCAAGTAGTGTCTTATCCAATTAATTTTAAAGGTGTTGTTTAGTGTAGTGAAGTCAAGAAAGTTTAGACCACCCTGATTGTAATTGTTCATTATAACAGATTTCTTAATATAATGAATTTTGTTTTTCCAAATAAAGTCAATCAGTATTTTGTCAATAGTTTTACATATTTTTTGGTTAACATCTAAAGAAATAGCTGCATACGTAAGCCTGGAGATACCTTCTGCTTTGGAAAGTAAGGTTCTGCCTTTTAAGGATAAATCTCTCTGTAGCCATTGGTTAAATCTTTTCTTAGTTTTTTCTACAATTGGATTGAAGTTCAATGCCGATCTAGAGTTTTGATTTTTAGTGATATGTATTCCTAGGTAATTAATACTATCCTTAACTGGAATTTGAGATACAGACATAATTTCACATCTCTTCACAGCCATTAGTTCACATTTATTCACGTTTAGACGGAGACCAGAAGCCAAGGAAAAAACATGAATCACATCCAAGGCTAGGGGAATTTGAGAAGAGTCTTTCAAAAAGAGTGTTGTGTCGTCAGCCAGTTGGCTGATAATTATTTCTCTGTCTAATACAGAAATCCCCTTTAAATGACTAGTTGGGTGGCTAACAGAAATAAATATGGAGAAATAGGACAACCTTGCCATATCCCATGTTTTAACTCGAATCTTGGAGATGTACCAGATTTGAGCTTTATAGAACTATTACCATTGCAGTACAAAGTCTTAATTGTTTTGCGGAAAAAATTGCCAAAGCCAAATTTCTCAAGTGTCCTGAATATAAATTCATGTTCGATCGAGTCAAAAGCTTTGTAAAAGTCCAGGAAAAGAAGGAAGCCTTCATCATTAATGACCTCTGGGTAATCCAGAATGTCAAGTACAAGCCTGATATTATTAGATACTGTATGTGTCTTCCTTTCATAAAACCTGACTGTGTCTCATCAATTATGTCATCCAGAACCAATTTTAAACGTTTAGCAAAAATAATAGCTACAATTTTATAGTTATTGTTTAGAAGGCTAATTGGACGCCAATTATCAATGATTAGTAAATCTTTGTTTGGCTTGGGTATAAGGGTAATAAGGCCCTGTGTTAAAGTTGGAGGAAGGGCACCTGTATCAATACTTTCACAAAATACTTCTAGTAAGAAAGGAGCTAGCTCTTCTGAAAATATTTTATAGAATTCAGATGTAATACCATCCACTCCAGGAGATTTGTTATTTTTTTAACTATTAATTGATTCCACTACTTCCTTGAGACAGATTGGACGGTCACAGAATACTTGGTCAGCTATGCTGATTGATTTAGTTTCAGTTAAGGTATCCATAAACTTAACAGCATCACTTTCAGAGTATTGACTATTGTATAATGTTTTGTAAAATTGAGAACAAAAATTTGCAATCTGTTTTGCGTCATTGCAAACCACATCATTTATTTTCAATTGATCAATGGTGTTATATTGAGCCTGCGATTTTTCTAAACGAAAGAAATACGCATAGTTTTGTTCACTTTCCTCCAGCCATTGTTTTCTAGATCTTACAAAAGCTCCTTCTGCTTTTGATTGATACATTTTGTCTAATTTATTTTGGTTTTCTAAGAGACTTTCTTTTTCTTCTGCTGACATATTATCTGGACATATAGAGGATAATGCAGTAATGATGGAAATCACATTTTCCTCCTCAGAACGCTTATTCTTAGCTAGATTGCTGCAATATTTTCTAATAAATTTACCTACCTCATATTTAAGGAGTTCCCAATTAGTACAATAATTATTTTGGGTTTTGGCTTTATTAAGAACATTTTTTATTAGATCTTTAATCCTAATTTTAACTGCTTCATGACATAAAACTGAACTGTTGAGTTTCCAGTATGAGCTTTTTGAAGGATTGTGAGAGGGATGTAAAGAGATGTGAATCTGAATAGCCCTATGATCAGTCAAAGGAGTGGAGAGAATTTGAACAGTAACACAGTTTTGAAGTCCATCCATCCATCCATTTTCTACCGCTTATTCCCTTTCGGGGTCGCGGGGGGCGCTGGCGCCTATCTCAGCTACAATCGGGCGGAAGGCGGGGTACACCCTGGACAAGTCGCCACCTCATCGCAGGGCCAACACAGATAGACAGACAACATTCACACTCACATTCACACACTAGGGCCAATTTAGTGTCGCCAATCAACCTATCCCCAGGTGCATGTCTTTGGAAGTGGGAGGAAGCCGGAGTACCCGGAGGGAACCCACGCATTCACGGGGAGAACATGCAAACTCCACACAGAAAGATCCCGAGCCTGGATTTGAACCCAGGACTGCAGGACCTTCGTATTGTGAGGCAGACGCACTAACCCCTCTGCCACCGTGAAGCCATCAGTTTTGAAGTGATTTAGAAATTAACCACATGTCTATTCTAGACTTTTTTGAACCTGATTTATTGGACCAGGTAAAGGATGTCTTATTCTGATTTTTATATCTCCAGGCATCAATTAAATCAAACCTTTGCATTAATAACTTCAGATTTGAGCTGACACTACTTTGAGAGCCTGGTGGCCATCTATCAAGTGAATTGTCAATGACAGTATTGAAGTCACCTCCGACAAGTATATAAGCATTTGGAAATTTGGCAAGCCAGTGTAAAATCTTATTTTGCACTTCATTGAATAAAATAGTATTGTCAGGCACAGAGTTATATCCATAAATGTTAGCAACTATAAAGTTTGTTTTCTGAATCTCAAAAACCTGACAAATATAATGGCCATTTTTATCATAATCACTATGATGCAATAAGACTCCTGTAATTTTGTTTTTGAATGTGCCAACTCCTCCAGAACGCTGTAATGCATGAGAGCAATATATCTCATTACCCCATTGAGATCTCCAAAACTTTACATCATCATTCATACTGTGTGTCTCCTGTAAAAAACATAAATCTGTTCTACATTGTTTAAGAAATAAAAATAAAGCTTTGCGTTTCAAGTTCTGCCTTAACCCCCTGGCGTTGAGAGAAACTATAGATAAAGACAGATTTAAATAAAAAAACGATTGGAATTAGAAAATGCTTTGAGTTAGAAACAAAGCAACTAGACGCTGCGGGAACAACATCATATGAAAGTTCAGAAAGTGCAAAAAAAACTGGCTGGTGCGTGAGTTGTGACTCTTCATCTATCCATCCTTTTCTTTGACCAAAGTACAGTCAAGAGAAAGTTAAAGCCTGAAAGGTGTATCTTCAGATTGGAGGAAGGATTTCTTTTTTCTCAATAAAAGCACGACCGCCTACAAAATAGCCGATTTTCCCTGCCTTGCGAGCTTCATCTACCAGTGGCCATAACTTCATTCGTGCATCTCTGTCGACTTTGCAGAGATCCTCAGCGAAGCGTAATCCGTTGTCTCGTAGGTAGGAGGAATTCTTTGCAGCGGCCCAAATTGCAGCTCTGTGCACCCGGGAGGAAAACTGCAGCAAAACACACCTGTTACCTTTCGGTTTCTTCATTCCAACGCGGTGCACGGTGTCGATAACATTAGGGAACCGTTCAGCATCGGACGGCAGCAGAGCCTGGCAAACTCGGATCACCTCTTCACGTAAAACTCTGTCCTCCACACGCTCGGCCACACCGTGCAGTTTCAGGTTCCATCGTCTTGAATATCTCTCCATCTCGGTGATGCGTTCTTGAAGTGTATTGATTAGCTTCTTGTCCCCCTCCACAGCCCGTTCCAGCCCAGACACTCACCCCATAATCTCGCTTACTTGTTTGCAAATTTGTTCCACTTTGGCATTTCCGCTAGCAATTTGAATAGCATTGGCCTGGATCAACTTTTTCAACTCTTCCGAGCGGGCCTCCGAGCGGGCGCTCAGCTCATCCGAGCGGGCGCTCAGCTCATCCGAGCGAGCATTAATTAGCGCGGATAGCGTAGCAACAATGTCACTGTTGTTCATTTCATCTTTACCTTTCTTGGTGGGAGGCTTCTCCGGTGTTACTGGTAGGGAAGGGAGATTTTCTCCACTAATGAGATGCACTTTCATGTTGTCTTTACCGTTGAAATAGTCAAGGCAGTTCTTGAATAGCAAGTTTGAGTGTCCGGTTGTATCGTTATCCGCCATTTTCTTCTCTTTATCTTTCCTTTTCGAGCCAGAAGACATCGCCAAAGTTCGAAGAAGCAGTCGTCAAAGTCCAGCCAAAAGTATCATAAAACGATCCAAATACTATAAATAAACTATTTAGGCTTTTTATAATTATGCACGACCAGTTTTTGCAAGGTTATATTCCTTTTTTTAGATGCTGCTCCCGCATGTAGGACCGTTCACGGCGCCATCTTGGATTCCATCTCGACGTCAGTACTCTGCATTGGCGGCATTTGCTTTTCAAACAAATTCCGGTCACGTGAGCTTACGTGCTGACCAGACATTTAAAGGGACCGTTTCGCTAAGGCTCCGTTTACACTAAGCCAGCTAAGGTTATCCAAGGTAAATCCCACCTAACCTTATCCTTGTCCACACACACACGATGGTCGTTTAAGACCCCCTCCGTCCGCCGGCGCAAGCAAACTAAGTAAGCATTCGCGGAGAATGCACACGTCATAGTGACCGCCAGTGTTGCTTATCTGAACAATATCCAGTGTCGTGGTTTAGTTTAGTTTATTAAGGATCTCCATTACTCTACACCAGTGGTTCTCAAATGGGGGTACACGTACCCCTGGGGGTACTTGAAGCTATGCCAAGGGGTACGTGAGATTTTTCACAAATATTCTAAAAAGAGCAACAATTCAAAAATCATTTATAAATATATTTATTGAATAATACGTCAAGTAAATATGAATGTAATTTCATAAACTGTGAAAAGAAATGCTAGATTTTTTTTGTGGACATGTTTCATAAATGTTGATGTTAAAGATTTCTTTTTTTGTGAAGAGATGGCAGAGGGGTTAGTGCGTCTGCCTCACAATACGAAGGTCCTGCAGTCCTGGGTTCAATTCCAGGCCGAGGATCTTTCTGTGTGGAGTTTGCATGTTCTCCCCGTGAATGCGTGGGTTCACACCGGGTACTCCGGCTTCCTCCCACCTTCAAAGACATGCACCTGGGGATAGGTTGATTGGCAACACTAAATTGGCCCTAGTGTGTGAATGTGAGTGTGAATGTTGTCTGTCTATCTGTGTTGGTCCTGCGATGAGGTGGAGACTTGTCCAGGGTGTACCCCGCCTTCCGCGCAATTGTAGCTGAGATAGGCGCCCGCGACCCCGAAAGGGAATAAGCGGTAGAAAATGGATGGATGGATGTTTGGAATGAAGTTCGTGAATCCAAATGGATCTCTATTACAATCCCCAAAGAGGGCACTTTAAGTTGATGATTACTTCTATGTGTAGAAATCTTTATTTATAACTGAATCACTTGTTTATTTTTCAACAAGTTTTTAGTTATTTTAATATATTTTTTTCCAAATAGTTCAAGAAAGACCACTACAAATTAGTAATATTTTGCACTGTTATACAATTTAATAAATCAGAAACTGATGACATACTGCTGTATTTTACTCCTTTATCTCTTTTTTTTTTTTCAACCAAAAATGCTTTGCTCTGATTAGGGGGTACTTGAATTAAAAAAATGTTCACTGGGGGTAGATCACTGAAAAAAGGTTGAGAACCACTGCTCTACACCACAGTGGAGACTATTCTTCCTGAGGTCCAGGCAAAAAAAAACATCACACATTCACAAAACAAAAGATTACAATACAGTACACATGATCAAACAATAAAATGTAGTAATACAAAAATAGCAACAACAAAGAACCAAAAAAAAAAAATTAACTTTGAGTTTACATAATAATGTTCATACCAAAGATAAAAAGAGCAATATAAGAAAAGACATTTATATATTTGCAAAAATAAAACCAATAACCAATGGCTTAAAGGCCTACTGAAACCCACTACTACCGACCACGCAGTGTGATAGTTTATATATCAATGATGAAATCTTAGCATTGCAACACATGCCAACACGGCCGGTTTAGCTTACTAAATTGCAATTTTAAATTTCCCGCGATGTAACCTGTTGAAAACGTCACGGAATGATGACGGGTATGTTGACGCGTGCGCGTGACGTCTAGGGTTGTAGCGGACATTCTTTTCCAGCCCGATCCAAGCTATAAGTAGTCTGCTTTAATCGCATAATTACACAGTATTCTGGACATCTGTTTTGCTGAATCTTTTGCAATTTGTTCAATTAAAAATGGAGAACTCAAAGTAGAAAGGTGGAGGTGGGAAGCAGTGCACTGTAGCTGCCTTTAGCATCACAAACACAGCCGGTGTTTCCTTGTTTAAAATTCCTGAAGGTGAACAGAGCGGTCAAGCGTCAGGTTTCGGTGAGATAAGGGATTTTCCAGAATTATCCTAGTAAATGTGTCTAATAGCATCTGAATCGTTCTCACTGCCCTCGCCTTTTTTTGTTTTTTTCTAGTCCTTCACTCTCATTATCCTCATTCACAAATCTTTCATCCTCGCTCAAATTAATGGAGAAATGGTCGCTTTCTCGGTCCGAATCGCTCTAGCTGCTGTGAGGATGTGGAGAGCCCTACAACCCGTGACGTCACGTGCACACCGTCTGCTACTTCCGGTACAGGCAAGGCTTTTTTATTAAGCGACCAAAAGTTGCGAACTTTATCGTCGATGTTCTCTACTAAATCCTTTCAGCAAAAATATGGCAATATCGCAAAATGATCAAGTACGACACAAAGAATGGACCTGCTATCCCCGTTTGAATAAGAAAATCTAATTTCAGTAGGCCTTTAAAATATACACATTAGTGTACCGAAGACAAACGATAAGTGACGAAAAAGTACCATCCACCATTTTTGACTGTTTGTCCCATAATCAATAAAATAGTTAATAAACAATAAAACCAGGGGTCTCGAACATGCGGCCCGCGGGCCAATTCGGCCCGCGAGATGTTATCTTGCGTTCCGCAGTTTGATATGACAATTTAATGTATGTGCGGCCCGCGAGTTTAATATGAATGGAACTTGATAGCGTCACACTTCCCAAAGTTCCCAATTTTCACGGGAGTCCCTTTACTATCAGGATATCCATTCTCTGATTATCTCTGCCGAATTTTACCCAATCAACAATACTCAAGGGGTGCCGCAATGGCACTGTTCTTAACGCCCTCTGAAACCTGTACAGTAAGCGTGCAAGCCTATTTGATTGTCACATTTGGCTGAACAGTACACATGTGTGATGTTGCAAAACATATTTGGTCAACAGCTACACAAGTCACACTGAGGGTGGCCGTAAAAAAAACTTTAACACTGTTACAAATATGTGCCAGACTGTGAACCCACACCAAACAAGAATGACAAACATATTTCAGGAGAACATCCGCACCGTAATACAACATATACTTAACAGAACATATATCCAGAATCCCAAGCAGCCCTGACTCTTCCGGGCTACAATACACACACCCACACTACCACCAACCCCCCACACCACCACCCTCCCTACTTGCGTCGGTTGAGGTTGTGTATATTGTAGCCCGGGAGAGTTTGGACTGCAAGGTGTTCTGGGTATTTGTTCTCTTGTGTTTAAGTTGTGTTAGGGTCCGGATGTTCTCCCAAAATGTGTTTGTCATTCTTGTTTGGCGTGGGTTCAAAGTGTGGCGCATATTTGTAACAGTGATAAAGTCGTTCATACGGCCACCCTCAGTGTGACCTCTATGGCTGTTGAGTAAGTATGTCTTGCAGCAACTAACCTTGTGCTGCACAAGTCTCGCACAATATGATATAGAGTTGTCACTTTAGTTGTGTTTTGTGCGCAATGACGAATTGTAGAGCACTAGTTCTCTTATAGATGGTACGCTATGTGAAGGTATGCCAAGGGTTAAGTCAGAATGATCAAAATCATTCTAAAAAATGGCAGTCAGTCACAAAAACTTAATAAACATATTTATTGAATAACACTTCAACACAATATGAATGTAAGTTCACAAACTCTGAAAAGAAATGCAACAATACAATATTCAGTGTTGACAGCTACATTTTTTGTGGACGTGTTCCATAAATATTGATGTTAAAGATTTCTTTTTTTGTGAAGAAATGTTTAGAATTAAGCTCATGAATCCAGATGGATCTTTATTACGATACCCTGAGAGGGCACTTTAAGCTGATGATTACTTCTATGTGTAGAAATCTTTATTTAAAATGTAATTACTTGTTTATTTTTCAACAAGTTTTTTATTTATTTTTATATCTTTTTTTCCAAATAGTTCAAGAAAAAATATTTTGCACTATTATACAATTTAATAAATGAGAAACTGATGACATATTTTACTTCTTAATCTCTTTTTTTCAACCCAAATGCTTTGCTCTGATTAGGGGGTACTTGAATTAAAAAAATGTTCACAGGGGGTACATCACTGAAAAAAGGTTGAGAACCACAGTTGTAGAGGACGTTAAAGGCAGTGCAGTCACGGCAGCCCTTAATAATGTCGGCCGGGTGAAAATTGGGACAAATTCGGGAAAATGGTTGCACCGGTATATTGTCGGGCGGTGCACTGAAATTCAGGAGTCTCCCGGAAAAATCGTGAGGGAAAGCCATTCATAGAAGGTGAATTCATTAAAAAGCGCATGTTAGATTTTCCAAGAAATCTTTTCTCGCGGCCCAGGCTAACCCAGTTTCTGCATCCAGTGGCCCCCAGGTAAATTGAGTTTGAGACCCCTGATCTACAATCTAGAATAATCTCTTTCTACAATAATTCTCCTCTTGGTCTATTCTTAAAACTCACTATTGTGGTATTTCAATTAACTGGACTCCAGTGTGCTGTGGGGTCCTATTGTAGTGAATCATACCTGAGCCATCCATCCATCCATTTTCTACTGCTTGTCCCTTTCAAGGTTGCGGGGGGTGCTGGAGCCCATCTCAGCTGCATTCGGGCAGAAGGTGGGATACACCCTGGACTAGTCGCCATTTCATCGCGAGGCCAACACAGATAGACAGACAACATCCACACTCACATTCACACACTTGGGGCCATTTAGTGTTGCCAATCAACTTATTCTCAGGTGCATGTTTTTGGAAGTGGGAGTAAGTCAGAGGACCCGGAGGGAGAACATGCAAACATGCAAACTCCACACAGAAAGATCCCTGAGCCAACATAAATTAATCAAATCTTTATTAAATATGTAAACAATGTGAGAAAGTACATTTTACATCAATGTGTTTAGGGATCTAGACATCTGGTCAGGACACTCCTCACTCTTTTGCCTTCATCTTCATTGTCCATTTGTTTTTGGTGACTTATTATACTCTGGACCTATCTGGACCTATACGTTGAGTCCGCGACATATATAGCGGACAATAACTGATACAGTCTGCTTTGCCAGTCGGCCAGGTAATACAAAGCACATGCTACCTTTTTTTATCAAACCCACTGGAGACCGCATTTTCGTTGACTCTCATTCAATAAATGGACAAAGTTTTTCGGTAAGTAGAATCACAGCTGATTTCGACATTTGAAAGTTATTTTGCTGTCTGATATGTGTTGTATCCCAAATAGCTGCAACCGCTTTCTCTTGGGGTATTCATGTGTGATTTCCACAAGAAACAAGGGCATGTCGGGATGACTCGCCTCCATATTTCCAGTGGTTAACTCCGGTTGTTATGAAGTTAACTGTGGCGTGTTCTTTCTGACGTCACTTCCTGTGTGGGGGGCGGTCTTTCTGACTTCACTTCCTCTCCAAACTCAGTTTGTAAACAATCAATTTGTAAACACTTACCCACGTAAAAAAATATCCAATTGAGGGTTACCTTAAACAATGGTTTAGTGTGGCTGACATGAAGCTTAGGGTAAATAATTATTTTTTTAAGGAGTTAGACATAGCCTAAGACAGGGGTAGGGAACCTATGGCACAAGAGCCAGATGTGGCACTTTTAATGACAGAATCTGACTTACATATTTATTTTAGCACCTTAAAACATTCTCATGCAATTTATTCCATCCATTCATTCATTGATCGAATCACAGCCACATATGTTGTGTGGTCAACCCAAAGAGGTGGATTCTTTGGTTTTGGGAATGCAGAGAATCTCACTTGCATAGAGCGCTTCCTCCAGGAAACTCTCGTGGCTGATACAGACTCGGCTTTTAATCAAATATCCAGCTCAGTAGGTAGATAAAGACTTTTTTTTTTTTTTAAATAGTTGCATGCCAAGTACTATACATTTCAGGACAAATTGAAAGAGAGAGAAAGTATATACAAGTAAATTAAAAGAAACTTCAACCGGAAGACTAGCTGATTGTCAAAACTTAAGAAGTGCTTCCTGTCATGTTTGACGCTACATATGCAGTCTTTCTCGATTCTGAAACACAATAAAACCCACCTTTGATCACTTATAATGGATGGACATGTCAACCATGAATTGATGAACGTGGACCCGACTTAAACAAGTTGAAACACTTATTCGGGTGTTACCATTTAGTGGTGAATTGTACAGAATATGTACTGTACTGTGCAATCTACTAATAAAAGTTTCAATCAATCACTCAATCAACACATGCATTAAGCTTAATCTTACCACATATCAAACAGACTACAAAGCCACCCTGCAAAACAACGCAGCACCAGAAGTTGCATTAAAGGTAAAACGTATTCGATGTATTATTGGTTCCCTACAGTATAGAGTTATTATGAAAAGTACATTTAGACATCTTATATTTAAAATAAATGTTGTATTCATAATGTACTCGTTAGTTAAAAAATATCATATGGCTCTCTCGTGGAAATACATTTTTAAATATTTGGGTTTTATGGTTCTCTCAGCCAAAAAGGTTCCTGACCCCTGCGCTGAAAATTACTACCTGTCAAACGAAATCTCAGAAAACACAACAATGACACTTGACTTCTATTACAAATCTTGAGCTAACAGGTTCAATTCTGACACATATTCCTTCTCATGCACACAACATTTCTCATCCGAAATCAATAATCTTTCAGGCATTAGTTGCAACACACCCTCTGCCGTAACTCACAAAGGTTTATAAGTAAAACGTCAACTAAATGTAACATGATGATAGTGAATGATTAGTTCCAATGTAGACAAACTTGTCGATGTTGTGGTGCGGTGGTTGTATATATTCACTCTTCACATGAAATAAACACACAGTATGTAGTCTGCAGTTGCTCCTTCCGCAGACACTGCCCCTTAGTGTTTTGGAAGAAAATTACAAGTTTTGGCACTAGACCCCCATGGAAGAATTATAAATCAAACAAAATGCCATCGGGGGGACGCAAGCTATGCGGTGCGGGAGTAAATTCTCGGTTTAATACCAAATCATGCAGCTGTGTTGGAAAAATAGTTTCTCCATGTTCGCTATTGCAGTAACAAAGTTGCTACAGCATGGTTACAGAACATAACAGTAGTACCGTATTTTACGGACCCACCGGATTATAAAGCACGCTGCTGATAAGCGGGTCTATTCAGGTCTTTTTTCATACCAAAGGCGCACCGGATTATAAGGCGCATTAAATTGGTTTTATTGAGATTTTTTTCTAAGTTTAAAACATTTCCTTGTGGTCTTCATTGCATGCAACGGTGGTTCCATGGTCAAAATGTTGCATAGATTATGTTAAGTCTTTAAAGGGGAACATTATCACCAGACTTATGTAAGCGTCAATATATACCTTGATGGTGCAGAAAAAAGACCATATATTTTTTTAACCGATTTCCGAACTCTAAATGGGTGAATTTTGGCGAATTAAACGCCTTTCTGTTTATTGCTCTGGTGGCGATGACGTCAGAACGTGAGGTTATACAGCCACCATTTTCATTTTCTACACATTACACTCACGGGTCTCAGCTCTGTTGTTTTCCGTTTTTTCGACTATTTTTTGGAACCTTGGACACATCATGCTTTGTCTGTGTTTTGTCGGAGGGTGTAACAACACTAACAGGGAGGGGTTCAAGTTGCACCAAAGATGCGAAAGTGTCTGCCACCAGACCCCCATTGAATGTACTGTAGTGTCTTCACATTTGACCGGCGATGACAGACATGACACAGAGATGTATTGATAACCTGCAGATGCATTTGCAACGATACGAAATCACAAAGGTGAGTTTTGTTGTTGACTTATGTGCTAATCAGACATATTTGGTTGCGGCGTGACTGCCAGCTAATCGATGCTAACATGCTACGCTCATTGATGCTAACATGGTATTTACCGGCGATGACAGACATGGCACAGAAATGTATGGATAACCTGCAGATGCATTTGCAACTATATTACGTTTCCTTCCACCCACATTTAATGCGAAAAAAACACTTACCAATCGACGGATTTAAATTGCTTCATTATCACAAGATGCGAAAGTCCTGATCGTTTGGTGCGCACATTTTACCGGCGATGCTAACGCAGCTATTCGGCCATGCTATGGCTATGAATAGCGTCAAAAGCTATTTGCTCAATAGCTTCAGTTTCTTCTTAAATACTTTCATACTCCAACCATCAGTTTCAATACATGCGTAATCTGTTGAATCGCTTAATCCGCTGAAATCCGAGTCTGAATCTGAGCTAATGTCACTATATCTTGCTGTGGTATTCCCATTGTTTGTTTACATTGGCAGCACTGTATGACGTCACAGGAAAATGGATAGGGGTTTCGAAGATAGCGAAAATACGGCACTTTAAAGCTTTATTTAGGGATATTCCGGGACAGGTAAAATTTTGAAAAAAACTTAAAAAAATACAACCTGCCACTGGGAACTGATTTTTATTGTTTTTAACCCTTTTAAAATTGTGATAATGTTCCCCTTAAAGTTGTATTCTGACAATCGCTTCAGGATGCACCGTTTTGTGGGCGGTCTTTTTAACGTGGCTCACCTTCGACAGCGTTGTCTCCCTGTCATCTGTGTTGTAGCGGTGTAGCGTGCAAGGACGAGAGTAGAAGAAGTGTTAAAAGATGGAACTAACTGTTTCACTGACATTCCGCCTTTTTTTAAATCAACAGCAAAGCAGCATCTTCTTATCTGTGGCTCACCATTGCAACAACGCCAGAAATGTGGCCCGTGAAAAACCATCCGAATGGAACACTCTAATAACTAAAGTTCCGTGGGTGTATTATGTAAACTCACTACACCGGTAGTGAGTTTATTACTATATATAATAAATAGCAACATCAGAGGTCGAATGCCCCATAACAAGAAGATAGTGAAAAAGAAGAAGCTTATCAACTATGGCATCTCACAAACTACAGTGGCGTATATGCGCAAATTGTCAGGACTACAGATCTCAAATACACATCAGGAGGTACCAGAAGGTAAGAAAAGTTGGTTTTGTATAAAATTGTGAAACAAAACGCCAGATAATATTTCTGCTAATGGGTGACATTTTGCAGTCCTTATTCACACACCATAGTATTACTCTTTTCTCTGACCAAGGTAGCCGTAATGGGCCGACAATCCATCAAGCAGTGTGGCTTCAAATTCATACTAAAACATTTTGACAGATTTTTGAGTGACGTGTCTAATGTTCTTTATTTTCAATGGAACATTTAAAGTTTTGATATTGTTTACTGGCATCATATTGCAGTCTACACATACTTTTTATGTGTGCCTGGTCCCATTTATTGTTACAACATGTACCAAAAAAATTGCTTCGAGGTCGGTAAGCACAACCAGAAAATGCTACGTACATTAGACGCACCGGGTTATAAGGTGCACTTTTTTGGCAAAATTAAGGATTTTAAGTGTGCCTTATAGTCCATAAAATATGGTTATTGTTGATAGTTTTTGAATGCATTTTTAAAGTGATTTGGTGGTACAAATTATTGCTCCCATCAGCTGCATTGCTCGACACATAGAACAAGTCAAATTTACAAGATAGATTGAAAAAAAAAAACTTTTGTCATTTTGTCTATCATGATGATTGTGAGCGATAGGCAACATCCCAAAAAAAGTGCAGTTCCCCTTTAAAGGAGTCAACACAGGCCTCACGGACGTATTTGTAAAAACGCAAGATGATTTCTAAAATGGCTCAGCATCATGAATGCGACTCTCCCTCCTGCCTCCATTTCTGCCCATCCCTGCCACAGTGTTTCTGCGGAACATGATTCTCATTTGTTCCCTCATCCTCCACGCGCTAACTCGTAGTTGCCAAAGTACCAGACCGCCCGGCTGCGACCACAGATGGAGAAGACAGGAACTAGCCTGCTAGAGTGTGACAGAACTTCGCCTCCACACTTTTCAGTCATTATGTGCTCATGTAACTGCAGCACAGCGAGGCCTGCGGCCAACTCCGCCTCCGTATCTGCCATTGTCACCCCGCAACAGCGGGGCCACAGCAACATGCTCCTTTTTTGCGTTGAATCTCGAGTGTTTGGTGCTTTATCACCACCTGTCAGTTCAGCGCGCTCACACCAAATTGAAGTCGAGCGGCCTTGCCTTGAGGCTGAAATAGACTCATAAGAGATTAAATCCCGTGACGGTATACTTTGACACAGGCAAAATATTCACTGACTCGTTGTGGATTAATGCATGCATCCTGCAGGTACATTTGCAAAATTATAAATGTTACACATCCTCACCTTTGAGATACTGATCCCAGAGCCCACTCTAATTTTCTAACACTTATTTAGTAATCTTACTCTTGATTTTAATCGTATTCAATAATTACATGTAATGTACTTACTGTTCAACAGGATGCCCCTTGTCGAATGTAAAAAAAGCACATGTAATCACACATATTATTATCAAAGATTAGGTCAGGCTGATGAAAAAAATAAATAATATTGTATTTTTACGACTATAAGGCGCACCTAAAATCCTTTCATTTTCTCAAAACTCGACAGTGCACCTTATAACCCGGTGCGCCTAATGTACGGAACAATTTTGGTTGTGCTTACCGACCTCAAAGTTATTTTATATGGGGCATGGTAAATTGATAAGTCTGACCAGTAGATGGCAGTCACATATTAAAGATACCTGTAGACTGCAATTTGACTCAAGTAAACAACACCAAAATTCTATTTGTTCCATTGGGATGGCGTGGTGCAGTTGGGAGAGTGGCTGTGCGCAACCCGAGGGTCCTTGGTTCAATCCCCTCCCTTCTACCATCCTAATCATGTCCGTTGTGTCCTTGAGCAAGACACTTCACCCTTGCTCCTGATGGCTCGTGGTTAGCGCCTTGCATGGCAGCTCCATCCATCAGTGTGTGAATGTGTGTGTGAATGGGTGAATGTGGAAGTAGTGTCAAAGCGCTTTGAGTACCTTGAGGGTAGAAAAGCGTTATACAAGTACAGCTCATTTACCATTTACCATTGAAAATATAGAACATTACACGGCGCTCAACAATACATCAAAACATTTTAGTACGACTTTGGTAAGCTATGAAGCCACACCGCTTGATGGATTGTACTGTACTTCAACATACGAGTATTATTATGGTGTGTGTATAAAGTAAGACATATTATCTGGCGTTTTGTTTCGCAATATAATGTAAAAGCAACTTTTCTTACCTACTGGTACCTGCTGATCTGTATTTGGGAACTGCATAAGTCCTGATAATTAGTGCCCGTCCACCTTTGTAGTCTTTGTCGTCGATAAGCTTCTTCTTTTTCTCTATCTTCTTGTTATGGGACATTAATCCTCCACCGTTGCCAATTATAATATTAAGTATAATAAAGTTCACACTTATATCTGTCAGTAAACTTGCCATGAAAGCGCTAAAACATAGTAGTGAGGGACATTATTCACCGAAGGAACTTTAGTTATTAGAGTCGGACGGTTTTTCACAGGACGCATTTCTAACGTTGTTATTGTACTAATGAGCCACGGATGAGAAGATGCAGCTCTGTTGTTGGTTTAAGTAAAGTCTGAATGTCATTAAAACAGTTAATTCCATCTTTTGACACTTCTTCCACTTCCGTCTTTGCTCGCTACACCGGTGCAACAAAGATGACGGAGAAAAGACGCTTTCAGGATGCCACAAAACGGTGCATCCTGAATCGAATGTTAGAAAGCGGCTTGAACATGATCCGTAAAACATAATCAATACAACATTTTGACCCAAGAACCATCTTTGCGTATTATGCAGATCACAAGGAAGTGTTTTCAATTTAGAAAACATACATAATAATATGACCCCTTTAATGTGTCCTTTTGTATGAAAATAGACCTGACTAGACTCGCTCTTCTGCAATGCGGGGCTGTATAGCTCGGTTGGTAGACTGGCCGTGCCAGCAACTTGAGGGTTGCAGGTTCGATCCCCGCTTCCGCCATCCTAGTCACTGCTGTTGTGTCCTTGGGCAAGACACTTTTTCCACCTGCTCCCAGTGCCACCCACACTGGTTTAAATGTAAAAAAAATTAGATACCGGGTTTCACTATGTAAAACGCTTTGAGTCACTAGAGAAAAAGCGCTATATAAATATAATTCACTTCACTTCACTTCACACTTATAATCCAGTGTGCCCTATAGTCCGAAAAATACTGTAAACAAATGTAATGCAAAAGAAGGGAACTACTAAATTACATACAACTATATGGTTTTAAAATACAATCTAAGTAAATCAATAATAAATAGTCATAAAATATATTTTTCTTAACCAAACTGCCAATTAAATTTAAGTGCAAATGAAAATATAGCTTTTCCACTTTAGTCATAATGTTTGCGCTTAAGGAACATCACTATGACATTCTTCTTATAGTGTTGGAAAAGGGTTTTACAACTGAGTACCGCTGCGGCCCATACGTACCAAAGCTGAGAAACACATATTTTTTTAAGTCTTAAGTATTAAGTCTTTAATGTAATTCTGGACATTATTTATCTTATTTTCAAGTAATATATTGTGGCCAATGAAAAAGGTATTCAACATGCCGGACTTCCAAGCCGTGAACCATGTTAAGAACGCAATGGCTGATTGGTGAGTTCTTGAACAACTTTTGGCAGAACGTAATCCCGAAAAAACTGCTATCAGCTGTCACCTCTCAGCAGGGCATTGCTAATTGGAGATGAACTCTGTTGATTCACAGGTGCACTTCATCTACATGACATGATTGTGAGCGATGTGGAATGACAATACTGGACATGCAATGCTACAACACAACTAATGGCCACAGTTATCTGAACTGCAATCGTCAAGTTGAGTTTTTACAGAGCAACTTACATCTGTGGTTTTAGCACACGGAAGCCCAGTTCTAATTTAGAGGAATCACCCAGGATCTGACAAAAGTATTTCTACGTCGTCACCGTGTTGTTAAGTTAAAGTACCAATGATTGTCACACACAAACTAGGTGTGACGAAATTATCTTCTGCATTTGACCCATCATAGTGGCTGGGTGATGACCATACAGTAGCAATATTGTTTGGAAGTGAGTACGGTAATCTACAGTAATACACACTCAAGGCTGCTAAATTGGGTCAAACGAGTGTAAAGGTGATACCGTCTTTTTCTGACTATAAGGCGCACTTAAAATCCTTTCATTTTCTCAAAAGCGACAGTTCACCTTATAACCTGGTGATTTGATATGATTTTGGTTGTGCTTACTAACGTTGAAGCAATTTTATTTGGTACATGGTGTAATGACACGTAAGACCATTAGATGTCAGTCATACATAAGATATATGTGTAGACTGCAACATGATGGCAGTAAACAACACCAAAACTTTAAATGTTCCATTGAGAATATAGACTATTAACCAAGTGCACAGCTGGCAGATCTACTACAGCAAGAAGCTGCTGGACCAGTGGTTCACGAGCACGCAGGAGAAGAAGAAGAAATACGTTGACGAAAGTGCGTAAGTTCAAACATTGACTGCAGTGGGGCGGGACTGATGCAGCCTAAACTGCTTTTACATACTTTGATAATGCCGTCCATCCATCCATCTTCTTCCGCTTATCCGAGGTCGGGTCACGGGAGCAGCAGCCTAAGCAGGGATGCCCAGACTCCCCTTTCCCCAGCCACTTCGTCCAATTCCTCTCGGTGGATCCCGAGGCGATCCCAGGCCAGCCGGGAGACATAGTCTTCCCAACGTGTCCTGGGTCTTCTCCGTGGCCTTCTACTGGTTGGACGTGCCCTAAACACCTCCCGAGGGAGGCGTTTGGGTAGCATCCTGACCAGATGCCCGAACCAGCTCATCTGGCTCCTCTCGATGTGGAGAACATTTACCAAGGCGCTCAAAAATCTGTCAACATTTTTTTTAGTACGACTTAGGTAAGCTTTGAAGCTGCACTGCTTGATGGATTGACGGCGCATTAAACATACGAGTATTATTATGGTGTGTGTATAAGGACCGCAAAATGGCACCTATTAGTTACCTGCCATTTTGTTTCGCATTATTATGCAAAACCAACTTTCCCTACCTTCTGGTACCTGCTGATGTGTATTTGGGATCTGCATAAGTCCTGAAAATGTGCGCGCGTCCGCAATTGTGGTCCGTGGCGATTACATCTTCCACTGTTGCCATTTCTACAAACCCCGTTTCCATATGAGTTGGGAAATTGTGTTGGATGTAAATATAAACGGAATACAATGATTTGCAAATCCTTTTCAACCCATATTCAGTTGAATGCACTACAAAGACACGATATTTGATGTTCAAACTCATAAACTTTTTTTTTTTTTGCAAATAATAATTAACTTAGAATTCCATGGCTGCAACACGTGCCAAAGTAACTACTTTCCCAACTAGGAAAGGGTATGTTCACAACTGTGTTATATCACATTTTCTTCTAATAACACCCAATAAACTTTTGGGAACTGAGGAAACTATTTGTTGAAGCTTTGAAAGTGGAATTATTTACTATTCTTGCTTGATGTACAGCTTAAGTTGTTCAACAGTCAGGGGAGTTGTCGTATTTTACGCTTCATAATGCACCACACATTTTCGATGGTAGACATGTCTGGACTGCAGGCGGGCCAGGAAAGTACCCACACTCTTTTACTACGAAGCCACACCGTTGTAACACGTGGTTTTGCTGAAATAAGCAGGGGCATCCATGATAACGGTGCTTGGATGACAACATATGTTGCTCCAAAACTTGTATGGACCATTCAGCATTAATGCTGCCTTCACAGATGTGTAAGTTACCCATGCCTTGGGCACTAATACACCCCCATACCATCACAAATGCTGGCTTTTGAACCTTGCGCCTATAACAATCCGGATGGTTATTTTCCTCTTTGTTCCTGAGGACACCACGTCCACAGTTTCCAAATATAATTTGAAATGTGGAGTCGTCAGACCACAGAACACTTTTCCAGTTTGCATCAGTCCATCTTAGATGAGCTCGGGCCCAGCGAAGCCGGAGGCATTCCTTGGTGTTGTTGATAAATGGCTTTCACTTTGCATAGTAGAGTTTTAACTTGCACTTACAGATGTATTGACCAACTGTAGTTACATACAGTGGTTTTATGAAGTGTTCCTGAGTCCATGTGGTGATATCCTTTACACACTGATGTGAGTTTTTGATGCAGTACCGCCTGAGGGATCAACGGTCCGTAATACCATCCCTTACGCGCAGTGATTTCTCCTGATTCTCTGAACCTTTTGATGATCTTACGGACCGTAGATGGTAAAATCCCTAAATTCCTTGCAATAGCTCATTGAGAAATGTTGATCTAAAACTGTTCGACAATTTGCTTACAAATTGGTGACCCTCGCCCCATCCTTGTTTGTGAATGACTTAGCATTTCATGGAAGCTTTTTTTATACCCAAGCATGGCACCCACCTGCTCCCAATTAGCCTGCACACCTGTGGGATGTTCCAAATAAGTGTTTGACGAGCATTCCTCAACTTTATCAGTTTTTATTGCCACTTTTCCCAACTTCTTTGTCATGTGTTACTGGCATCAAATTCTAAAGTTAATGATTATTTGCAAAAAAAAAAATGTTTATCAGTTTTAACATCAAATATGTTGTCTTTGCAGCATATTCAACTGAATATGGGTTGAAAATGATTTGGGAATCATTGTATTCCGTTTATATTTACATCCAACACACTTTCCCAACTCATATGGAAACGGGGTTTGTAATATGAAGTAGCTTGAAGTTCTAACTTATATCTTTCAATAAACTTGCTATTAAAGCGCTAAAACTGTAGTGAGTTTACATAATTCATTCAAAAAACTTTAGTTATTAGAGGGCTCTGGTCGAACGTTTTTACGGGACACATTTCCGGCGTCGATGTTGCTTTACTGGGCCACAGATGTGAAGATGCTGCTCTGTTATTGATTGAAGTCTAAATGTCATAAAACAGGTCACTCCGTCTTTGACGCTTATTCACCATCGTCCTTGCATGCTACAACAGAGATAACGGGTAGAAGACGCTGTCGAAGGTGGGCCACGTAAATAAGACCGCCCACAAAACGGCGCATCCTGAAGAGATGGTCAGAAAGCTACTTAAAAATGGTCTGTAAAAAAATTATCAATGCAACACTTTCATTAAAGAACCACCATCACACATTATGTAGACCATAAGGAAGTGTTTTAAATTGAGAAAAAAAATCATAATAGGAATCCTTTAATGCGCCTTATAATCTGGTGCAAATTTTGTATGAAAAAAGACCTGAATAGATCCGCTCATCGGCAGTGCGCCTTTAAATCCAGTGTGCCCTATGGTCGGAAAAATACGGTATATGGGTGTTATTTCATGTTTAGAGGGCTCTAATTATGTACAAAATTGTCACGTGGGGGTAGCATCTTTATGCAGGATTTTTCTCCCGAATGCAGAACGGACGGCTCCGGACCAAGGTGTGAGGTAGGCAATTATTTATTTACAGTAACTCATTAAACTCATACGACAAACAAAAGCTGATGCGTGCCGGTCGCACGTAGAAGCTAAGGCTAAACATTTAGCACAGAAAACTAACAAGACCTACGTAGTCAAAACACTTGGCAAAAATTCGAGACTAGGCAGAAAACACATGTTGACATGTTGCATGCAGCAAACGCAATGAAGGCAGAACGAGTGATAACAAAGGTAGGCTTAAATAGAGTCTCTGATGAGTAACAGGTGTGCGTGCAAGGCAGGTGAAAATCAAGTAACCATGGTGATGAAACAAACTCACAGGTGCACAAGCAATAACAAAATGAGTCCAAATTAACAGAAACACTAAAACATGATCCAGATCATAGATCATGACACAAAATACTTATTTATATGGCTGTAAACATTTCCTATTCCTTGACTTTTGATACAACTGAATGAAATGCTAATGAGAGTGACTCCATCCTAACAATTGTTATGCTGGCAGAGGTCTCACTTCTATCTCGTTTTGCACCAAGACGGAGCTACACCATCCTTGTCTGGGCACGTCCTCTCTTGTAAAAGATAAATACTTGGTATCCTGCACCATGTTCTAAATGTTGTCCTATCTAAGGCTGTGTTCACACTGCTGGTTAATTTCCATGTTTCCTCCTGCTTCGAAACGAAGAGTCCCTGTCAATCATGGCAGGAACTTGCTGCGCATTTCTCCTGCTCATGCATGCATGCACATGTACAGTAAATGAACTAAATCATGCACAATGCCACAGACAAACTAAACAAGTTGCAAATGAATTGGTGCATTAGTCCTAGTTGTTACTTTTGAAATGATTGTGTAGTTTTCTCATGAACTCCTTTCCTCTTCAAATTCCTCACCAGCGTCAACATAGAAGTAGATTGGATTTGAAAGTGAACTTCATTGCATGCATTTCTCTGCCTCCTCTGTATAAAAAGGATCAGCTAATGTGCTACGTAGACTGTCCTAACAACCTGAAATGTCACAGAGTAAATAGAACGGGCTCCAACTCTGCAGGGCTCCGAGCATGTCTCTCTGTCGCATTGTATTCTTTTTAAAGGCCAGGTTTTATTAACTAATGTACTCAGATGTTACACAAGCCAAATAAAGAAGCAGAGACTCGGTTTTCAACACGACTGAACTTTGTTGCAATAAAGAGGGCTTCTCCAACAGCGATGAAACAACCACATCCTGTGGTGCAATCCTACACATCAGGAAGATTCACTGGGAAGCTCTGTCAGCGCTCAGGCTCATAATAGTACGTCCATAAATTACCACAAGACATTGGTCCCTAGATACAGAGTCTCGCTAAAATTACACCTCGTCTATCAAATCCCTTATTTCCAAACTGTTCTTTAGGATTCAGGTGCTTCCAACTTTCTTCTCCATCATTTCCCAGGAGCTCACTTCCTGTGTAATGTATCACTGTGTAATCAACTCTATATCTATTGTACATTGTTGTTGTTGTTGTTGTTGTTGTTTTCAAATACAGAGGGATATCACTAGGGGAAGGAGTTAACATCATATTTGTGAAGGCAGACAGATGCTGGAGTAGCTTTGCTGTGATTAAAAAAAAAAAAAAAAAAAAAACGCTGCTTGTGTATATATCTGACCTGACATGTTTTCTGCTAGCCTCTGTTGTCAACAAACCATGACTAACTGCAATTACCTGACCTTTGCCCACCATCGTCAGATCATGAGCCGGGAGAGAACATCCAAGCCAGAGAGAATGATATGGATCAATAGGCAAAGGTGTGGACGCCTTGCAAACAGACCACATATCTTCCTGAGAACAAGTGTCCTCTCCAGAGGAAGTTTGTGTCTATTTACTAGTTTGTAACTCTGACAAAAGAATGGTCATCTGCCGAAGACATTTAGTTTTAGTCGATTAAAGACAGAGTAGAGCAGACGTAGGCAAATTAAGGCTCGGGGGTCGCATGCAGCCCATTAAGCTTTTCAATCTGGCCCCCCAAACATTTCCAAATAATTTTTTTAAATCTCTAGGAGGGAAACTGTAGCTGCCATTACGATGTGCAGTGATGTTTTCAAATTACTGTAAGTCTTGAACCATACAAAGTATTTTAATAGTTGTAATCTGCCCTCTTGCATGATATACTGGTTACTATGGTAATATAAGTCACAGCAGCTCAGACGAGCCACCAAGCAGAGTGGGCTTGGTTTGTTTCCACAAAGAGCGGCCAGCCTGAAATGCGGGTGTCAGGGAGAGACGCAGAAGGAGATTTTTACAAAAAAGTTCTAAAGCTTAGTGATATAGAAGATATATCAGATTTCAGGTGTGTGTTTTTTTTTTTTTACCATTCGTGTTCATATTTCGCTGTGTTTGTTGCATTTTTGTTGAGTTTCGCTTGATTGTAAAATATGTCAATCGAGAGTGGGTGTGACGTTCATATGTCGTCAATATTCAGTGTTCTATTATTCTTAGTTAATATTGTAAATCCCACATTCTTTATTTTATTGTACATTCTGGGTGTCTCATTCAGTAAAAAAAAAAAAACATTACGTTTTTAGGGGCAGTCTGTCATAACATTGTTAGCATTAAATCAGACATTATTGTGAGTTTTTGTATTAGTGTTCCTAAAATTAGCTATACAGGGCCCAAGACGAATTGATTTCTCTAAACTTGGCCCCCCCGTCAAAATAATTGCCCAGGCCTGGAGAAAAGTAAGGGTCTGCAACCTTTACTATCAAAAGAGACATTTCATTGCCTCTTCCACAGAAGAAAAATAGTACGGAGCCGCAAAATATAACACAGCATATAAACGTTTAAATGTTTTCATTTTTTGTTGTTTTTTCATTTTACAGGAAAACCATTCCGTCCATATGAAATAAACATTTTGTCATTTTCTTCTTTTCTTTTTTTTGGAAGTATGTATGGTTAGCTTACCTAAGGGGTTGCACACTCGAGAGGTTGAGCTGCACACAGGCCTCATGACTCAGCCAATGTTCACGGCCTCACACTGTCAGAAATTGTAGTACTCTATTTAAAAGTGCAAACTTTTCTCATATCGGGATTAAAAAATATCTGAGGGAGCTACATCAAGGAGGAAGTAGAGCCACACGTGGCTCCAGATCTGCGGGTTTCAGACCCCTTAAAGTAGATGGTAAATGGTAAATGAATTATACTTGTATAGCGCTTTTCTAATTTTTTTATTTTTTTAAGGAACTCAAACCGTTTTGATACTATTTCTACATTCACCCATTCACACACACATTCACAGACTCATGGCAGGAGCTGCCACGCAAGGCGCTAACCAGGACCCATCAGGAGCAAGGGTGACGTGTCTCGCTCAATCACACAACGGACGTGACTAGGACAGAGTTGCAAATTCCAGAAAAAAAATATAGGTGTTAGGAAAAACGCAATCATCCACTGCAGTAAATGATGGTTCTCAGGAGGATATAGCTCTTTAATAGTGGTCTCCACTCAAATAAGTTGCATTGTTAACAAAGGTGTCTGTATCTTTGAATTTACTGCATCATGAACTTAACTTCATGAATTATTGTGGCCACTAGATGTCGCCAAAATCAACTACCACACTTCTTTAACTTAAACACAGCATGAATATACTCCAAACAGTTAATAATAAATAGCTTAGTGTTTTTAATACCTTTCCATTGTTTTCTGTTTGAATAATATCAATGACTTAAACATATATGTACTGTGATTTTATCATTAGCACCGTGGACCGAATGAGGCACCAGCGCCTCTGGGAGTAAGTCTGCCGTCACTTGTCGTCGTGTCAGCCAAATCTGTACACAAAATCTGCAGCATGTTGGCCTTTGACAGAGACGCTGCTGAAGTGTAAATTACCAGGAAAGAGAATAACTTTCCGTGAATCAGATCATTTGGGCGTACTGGGGATGAGATTCTGTGTTAACATTTTGCAAGTGGTACTTACTTCCACTCTGTAGAGCCTATGGTGAAGCTTTCATGGCATGTCCCTCTAGTGATCACCCAATAATGATGATTTTCAGCAGATATGATCTTTTACAGATATGATGAAAAAATTAAAAAAATAAATATATATATATTTTTTTTTTAAATTGATGAGCTTCAAGAGGTAGTCACCTGAAATGGTTTTCACTTCACAGGTGTGCTTAAAGCTCATCGAGAGAATACCAAGAGTGTGCAAAGCAGTAACCAGAGCAAAGGTTGGCTATTTTGAAGAAACTAGAATATAAAACATGTTTTCAGTTATTTTACCTTTTTTTTTGTTAAGTACTTAACTCCACATGTGTTCTTTCTTAGTGTTGATGCCTTCAGTCACAATCTAGAATGTTATGAAAATAAAGAAAACACATTGAATGAGAAAGTGTGTCCAAACTTTTGGCCTGTACTGTATATAATATATAAATGAATAACAGCAAGTGAATATGTTAGTACTGGAATTGCTATGAGGTAGAAAAAAGGGCTAGGATTAAATGAAATCTGCTTCTTCCTACTCCTTTTCGGACATGTTGAAAAGAAAAATGATATGTGATGTATCGTACTGAAATTCTATACATGTTCGAAAAGAACTTCATCCAACCAACCAACCAACCGACCAACTTTATCGAATTGCGCAAGCGAGTAACGTCGAGGCCACATTGGTAACTGTGCACATTTACACTGGAGTCTAATAAAAATCACATTTTACTTGCAGTGCAAACAGTCAGTTGGAAAAAAACAGATTTTGAAGATATCCGATTTGGTCAATTTTTGTAAACGTGTAAACGTAGTCTTTGACTCTATTTGGCATAATTATTAACAGCCTTTTCTCAATACTGTTGATGCACCTCTGGCAGAAATTACAGCCTCAAGTATTTTTGAATACGATGCCACAAACTTGGCACACCTATCTTTGGGAAGTTTTGCCCATTCCTCTTTACAGCGCCTCTTAAGAACCATCAGATAGGATGGGAAGCATGGGCTCACAACCATTTTCAGATCTCTCCAGAGATGTTCAATGGGAGTCAAGTCTGGGCTCTGGCTGGGCCACCTAAGGACCTTTACAGAAGTGTCCTGAAGCCATTCCTTTGATGTCTTGGATGTGGGCTTAGGGTCGTTGTCCTGCTGAAAGATGAACTGTCAACTCAGTCTGAGTCTAAGACCTCTCTGGAGCAAGTTTTCATTTAGGATGTCTCTGTACATTGCTACCTTGTATTGGGATACGAGGTAGCAATGTACAGAGACATCCTCGCCAGTACTATCCCAAGGTATTGGCACCTCGCCAATACCTTGGGATGGTATTGGCGAGGTGATAAGGAGTACCAAGTTTCCTCCAAACACGACGCTTGGCATTCATGCCAAATAATTAAATCTCTGTCTCATCAGACCAGAGAATGTGCACTTTCAGATGCATCTTGGCAAACTTTTATGAAGGAATGTCTTCCGTCTGGCCACTCTATCATACATGATTGACTGGTGTTTTTCTACAGAGATGGTTTTCCTTCTGGAAGGTACCCCTCTCACCACAGATGAATGCTGTAGCTCTGACAGAGTGAACATCGAGTTTTTGGTCACCTCCATGACTAGGGCCCTTCTCCCCCGATTGCTCAGTTTAGACGGCCGGCCAACTCTAGGATGAGTCCTGTTTGTTCTAAATTTCTTCCATTTTCGGATGATAAAAGCCAATGTGCTCATTAGGACCTTCAAGGCAGCATATATTTTTCAGTACCCTTCCCCAGATTTGTGACTCAAGATAATCATGGTTTGTGCTATGCCATGCACTGTCAAGAGCGGGATCTTATCTGGAAACAGATGGTGCTTTTCCAAATAATTTCCAACTGAATTTACCCCAGGTCGACTCCAATTAAGCAGTGGGAACATCTCAAGAATCATCAGTTGAAACAGGATATACATGATCTCAGTTTTGAGCTCCATGGCAAAGGCTGTGATTACTTATGTATAGGTGATTCTTTAGTTTATTCATTTTTCATACATTTGCAAAAATCTCTGAAATAGTTTTTTCATATTGTCATCATGGAGTACTGTGTGTAGAATTGTGAATTAAGTACATTTTGGAAAAGGGCTGTAACATAATATGCGAAAAAAGTGAAGCGCTGTCAGTACTTTCCGAATACACCGTAAAGTTTGTCCATTATGGGACTACTGTAACTCTCCATACCTTTTCATTAATCAGTCACTCCACTTGTCTCTTACTACTGGTCCTAAATGCAGTTTTACGCCTGCTCACAGGAACCAGAAAACATGAGCACACCACTCCTGCGCTGGTTTCTCTCCACTGCCTGCTTGTTTTTATAATTAGGTTTAAGATTGTATTTGTTTTTAAATCTCTCCATGGGCTGGCTCTACCATATTTATCTGACTTACTTATTTTGCACAAACCGGTGACAGCTCAAAGGTCATCTCACCAGTGCTTTTTAGAGCGCCCAATTTTTCTTTACCTTTCTGAACAGCACATTGGGGCAGTCGTGTCTGTTTTAAAATAGTGCTATGTAAATAAATAAACCTTGACCTTATAAACCTTTTGGGCCCTTGGACAGATCACTGGATGGCTGACACCATTTAAATACTACAATTTTGAGCATACTAATTTGTTCAAAGGGCCATATTTCCTACGAGTTCATGACCGAGAGGCTTGAGAAAAAGCATCCTCTGTAGTTGTCTAAATGTATTTTATCAGACGTATAAATATTAGGACAAAAATGTTGTTGTAGATGTGGAGAGGCGGAGCCAACGGTCCGACAGGCAGGCATGGCATGCTGGAGCCCGGACCAAGATGGCGGCGAGGAGGCGCCGACGGCGAGCGAGCGGCGAGGCTGGGCGCACCGGGAGCGAAGCTTCAATCAAGATCAGGTGCGTAGATCACGCACCTGGGGACAATCATGCAATCCTCTCGCACTGGTTAAAAGGGCGGCAGCCGTGAACGTCGGGGAGAGAGGCGGAGGGACTGGAAGAAGCAGGAGTGCAGCGGACGCAAAGCGAGAGAGAAGGAGAGCCGAAGACAGACGACGAGCGAGCGGAAAAGAGGAACGGAAAGGCGACCTGGACTGAGGTGTTTATTGGAAAATAAACAAAGTCGAACTGCTCAAAGTCATGTCCTTTCTTGGTGGTCATGAACCCGCAAGACGACGGCTTGAGACCGGCATAGTAGATATCTGCCGATGTTTACGCTGGACAACGTCAAGGGAGAGCTTGAGTGTTTTGGGGAATTTGCTGCAAAAGTGTTTGTCACTCCCAAGTTTTGAACTGGACTTCGGGGCTGGTCTGGCGTCAGCACACTGGCTGCCAGTTAAAATGCCTGGATTTAGAGTGTTGTTGGACCGTGGAATTAACTTGGAGTAGTTGGAGAGAACCCACTTACATATGTAGAGAAGATGCAAGCCCAGCCCAGGACCTAAATAGAAACATGCATGCTGTGAGGTGCCAGTGTTTATCAATGCTTACCTGAATGGAAACATCACTATAGGATCCTCCAATAACTCCAGAGATGGCCAAGGGGACATCGTCATGGATAGCATATGAGCCATCAGGGCAGGTGTACTCACTGTCGTCCACTTTGGTGAGCGAAGCCCTGACGAACTCAAGAGACTGCTCTAGTGCGTAAGTGTCCTTGGAGCACGTGTCCAGTATGTACGCTCCTAAACGAATCCCGGGTAAGATACGCTCGTCCTTGTTGATTTGGTCGAGAGCGAGCAGCATGGCCTCCAGTCGCTGGATTCCTCGTTGAGCGTTAATCTTCCCACAGTCCTCAGCGGCCTCGCCCTTTTGGTGCACCGGGAAGAGGCCTCCGATCATCAAATCACCTTCAAGCGTGATTTCCTTGTTGGAGTCTGTGTTATAGCCTACCACAGGCAAACCCCGGGGAGCCTGGGCAAAGAGACTCACGCACACAACCAGTAGGATGAGGCGGGACAGCCACAGGGGTCGGGGCACAAGGCGCATCCCCAACACCGGGGATTTCCCCAATGACATATCCCTGGGCAGAGAAAAGGTCCTGTGTGTTTCAGTCGTTGCTGCTTTGAATGTTGCCGCCTCTGAAGAAAAGCACAGTGAGGCTGAGCACCCGATCTCACAGCACCGCCCTTTTTATTCTGACAGAGGCCATTGAAAGCATCCGTGCGATGGTCGGTCTCCTCTTCTGGGCTTTTGGAGATTAGAGCCTGCAGATCAAACAGAGAGGAAGTCACTCCCAGCTTCAGTTGCAACACAACAATTTCTTTGTCTTTCTGTGGCAGCCAGGAACTACAGGATCAAGTAAAAATATACCTTTTATCATCCCCAGACACACACAAATAAACCTTGAAATAGTTTTTCACATTAAACCATTTTCAATTTGTTTATTATTAGTGTTCAGTAATTATTTTAATGAACGGCGTGGCGCAGTGGAAGAGTGGCCGTGCGCAACCCGAGGGCCCCTGGTTCAAATCCCACCTAGTACCAACCTCGTCACGTCCGTTGTGTCCTGAGCAAGACACTTCACCCTTGCTCCTGATGGGTGCTGGTTGGCGCCTTGCATGGCAGCTCCCTCCGTCAGTGTGTGAATGTGTGTGTGAATGGGTAAATGTGGAAGTAATGTCAAAGCGCTTTGAGTACCTTGAAGGTAGAAAAGCGCTATACAAGTACAACCCATTTATTTATTTATCATTTAAATGTAATTTGAAAATATTAATTTGTATTTATTATTTAATTATGCATGCACTTATTATTCATGCAATATCCTTTGCAGTGGACATCTAATAGCTAGTGCACTATTCTCAAACTGTGGTACGGGTACCACTAGGGGTATGCTGGATCCCTCTAGTGGTACACCAAAAAAATCACTTAATTATGTACAATTAATCTTATTTGATTAATTATTCAAGTGCAGATTTTTATTTTCCTCTATTTAAAAAAAGTGTTACTGTTCAAACTGTGTTTATTTAGAGGATTATTCAACTAAGGAAATAGCTTCAAAAGGGCATAGTTCCATCACAAGCTCTCCAGAGAGTGGTGGCATTGCCCACAGGAAATTGGGGAACTTAAAGGATAGGTAGGAGTAGAGATCAGGGTTCATTGAGCAAAAGTAAAGCCTAAGTGTTGTCTGCATTCGTACAAACAAACTGGATGTTATCCAAACTGGCCAGCCCCAAAGATAGAACAACAAAGAGTAAACTGTTTTCATGTAAAAGGTATTTAAGGACAGTTGTCCAAGAAGACAGCAGAAAAGTAATCGGGTCCATACTCTTTCTCCTGGAAACTGTGGATCCAGTCGGAGGCTCGCTGAAATAAATAAAGCTTTTTGTTCGACGACTCCTTGTTGGCGTCTTCTTGGCTCATCACGCATCACACGACCATCAAATATACAACACCTTGTTTTAAATGAATACTTAGGCCTACTATGTTACTGTATTTTAATGTTGGTCATTATGGTGGTACTTGGAGAGCCAAGGGTTTTCTGAGGTGGTACTTGGAGATCCACTGATCCAATATTATGGGTTCAGGTGGTACAGTAAATCAGTCATATTATGAATAGACACGGCTACATCTTGATGAATTATTGCACAAACTTTCTTCATCGTTTTGTATGACAAATTTGTCTTATGTCCACCACAGATATAGGGCTGGCATCAAATGGTCAACAATTCGACTATTCAATACAGAGGAGTTTGATTCCACTATCAACCTCCCAGTCGACTTTTGGTCTCGTCTTCTGGATCCGGTGTTGAAACATAAAAACATCTGATTTTATATTTCTGCTGACTGGTGATTTCAACTTTGTTAGACGAAACATAATCATATTAATTTTCAAGATATAGTCGTTGCTCTTTTACACGAACAAGGGAGAGTACTTTGTTTTTTCCAGATGGATTTCATTGTTTTTTAAAATAAAATTCTAATAGACCTTATTTTCTTCATTCAAATTCCATTCATGAAACAAAAATTCAATAACTAAGACGCACAGTAAGTGCTGGTGTAAGCAACTCTTAAGAGTGCTTTGTATGGTTATATGAACACATATATACAGTACAGGCCAAAAGTTTGGAGACACCTTCTCATTTCATTGCATTTTCTTTATTTTCGAGATTATTTACCTTGTAGATTGTCACTGAAGGCATCAAAACTATGACACCAGTGAAGTGAAAACCCTTTCAAGTGACCGACTACCTGTTGAAGTTCATCGAGAGAATGCCAAGAATGTGCCAAGCAGTAATCAGGGCTATTTTGAAGAAACGAGAATATAAAACACGTTTTCAGTTATTTCACCATTTTTTTGTTAAGTACATAACTCCGCATGTGTTCATTCATAGTTTTGATGCCTTCGGTGACAATCTACAATGAACATAGTCATGAACGTGAAGAAAATGCATTGAATGAGAAGGTGTGTCCAAACTTTTGGCCTGTACTGTACATAAATATACATTTTCAGGTTCTCAATCATGCTACAATTTGAGGGGCATAGGAATAAAATTGTATTGTCCAGTGACGTGCGGTGAACTAAAGATCAGGTGAGGCATACATACCTTTTTTTCTTCTTCTTCTTTTTTTTTTACTTAAATTCATATGTGCAACTGTAGTCATTGTTGATTTAGGTTGCACATTAGAGTTACAGGAAAGAGAAAAAAAAAAGGAGGTATTCGTTTTCATAAAAACGTGATATTATGATATGATAAATGGGTCCAAAAACTATTTGCTAAAGATGTTAATAAATACTTTTTGCTCCCATTTGCTTTTAACAAAATAAATCAAGTATTGTGAGTGTATCTTACCTTTCTGTATTTGTATCTGAAGCAGCAATAGCTATCCTCCATGAAAACGTACTTTGTATGACCACATTCATTTTGTCTTAAAGTCCAGTTTAGAGAAGTATTTCATCTTGGATATAGTATTTGATCTTCCATATTGGCAGAAACATTTAATTAAATTTCATTCGAAGAAATTAAACAATATTTTTGCATCTGACAAAAAACACCCACAAACGCTGGCTTACTCTAATAAAAATGCAATGTTTGTTATAAATACAGTTAAAAAAAAAAAGAAAAGAAAAAAATGCTGGCTTCCGCTGGAGAGACCTGTGTGTGCTAGCTTGAGCGCCCCCACTTCTCCCAGTGTGGCGAGTCAGAATACTGCTGAGGCATTGAACTGCTAGTTGAGGTACCCTATTGGTGAGTTTTTGCTAAACCGGGGTCATACAAGGCGCAAGAATAGTTATAACCCGCAGGTTTTATATGTCGACGTGAAGTGTGGCGTTGAAGCTGATCCAACATAAAGGGTTATTTTTCTGTGTCTCCTGTATTTGTGTTGGTTGCCTCCGATCCCACAGGCTTAATTAGGCAGGAGGTTGACTGTGGGTAAAGTTTATCAGCGTAAATCACTGAGCCAGAAGGATTTGTATCATATCCATCGTCTCAGCGAATCAACCTGACAGACAGGCAGTAATTAGCAGCACTGGAGCATCAGATCATGAACAATCAAACGAGGGGAAGGGAGGAATCAGTGAGAGCAATGTTGCAAAATAGTAGCCTGCCCCTTAAAACAACATTAAAGTCTTCAACAGGAGTCAAGACCATGGACATGGTTCTTTTGGGGTTTCCTCTGTTTTTCTGTCTCTCCTCCCATCTCCTCCCTCTGCCTTGTTGTTTCCATGGAAACTTGCCGGCAGATGGAGCGAGGTATGAAGGGGTAAGTGGAATGCAGACCCAGACAAGTTGGTGTGTCTGGCCAAGCATGGTGCTCACTCCCCTGGGAGAACCGGCGAGTGTTCACTCTGAACTGGCCTGACTCTGCCCACACACTCCCTGGTGTTTGGTTATTAACTGAATCTCTAAAACTAAAAACCATTGTTTTGTCACTTTTATTTTCAGTCAGACAGCAAATATTCTTGTTATCAACACCTCTCCTCCGCAGCCATGCATGCGGTTGCTAGGTTACGATACCATAAAAAAGTGATACGAGGAGATAATGCAAGCACGTCAATGTCGTTAGTCATCTGCTGGTGTAACCTTGGTGACTGCGAGTTGTGAAGACAAACACTTAGAAGTGGTGTTAAAATGAAATTACAGGTTAGCAGTTCCCTTATTGGCAAGTTGTCAGAGTGTGAACTTGGAAAGAGAGACGAGAGGTGCCATGCTGCATTAGACTTGTCCGACGTTCCTGTTTGCTTCGTCAGCAGCTTGTCAACTGGTGGACGTAGACGACCTAAATGGGTCAAGTCAACTCTACTCCCTTTGAATGCCAAAAGTACCAGCAGTCAGACCGACAAAAGCACGCTTATCTCGTACAAGAACATTTGTATTACTGTTTATGGAAGTCTGTGCAATGCGGCTATGCAGCAAAAGCCAGAAGGTGTTTGTACTGCATACTCAAGAGACCATAGTGACAAAAGGATTTGTGGCTGTCACAATTGCAGCGTCTGTTCAAACTTGCATTACCACAGGAGGTCTGCAGCCGCTGGACTCTTTCTCTGCTTGTTTGTTTGCTACGTTTGTGCTTTTATGATACCATGCACGTTCACGCTTCCCGTTTCTTTCTAAAATTGTACCAATTCAGAGAAAATGGCATATTTTGTGAGCCTAAACAACATGTTCTGATAATAATTTAGTTGGTAAGCCTCAGTCATCTAGCTCCCCGTTATGCATACTCTAAATTGTTATTTCATTTCTATCATTGTATAACAGTGTCATGTTAAGGGATTAAACCGTTTTTTTAATATAAAATATTTTCAAGAATTTGTTAATTGTATTACTGTTTTTTTTTTTTACATTTACAGGCTAAAAAAATGTCCTGTTAAAATATTGGAATGCTAACAACAATTAGGCCCTTCTGGAACTGCAATGTTTGTTACTAATCTCCATGTTTCCTTACATTGTTAAGGATTTTAACTTGGATTAAAACTCACCAAACTTTGGTATTGATTTTGCATGCATACAGTTACAACATTGTATATTACATATTTCCAATTTCTCAATAAAACATGTCAGAAAAATGAGAAGGAAGAAGCAGACCCTTTTTAATTGGACCCTTTTTCTATTTCATAGCAATTTGTTAGATATTTATTTTACAAAACCCAAAACTAGTGAAATTGGCACGTTGTGTAAAACGTAAATAATAACCAAATACAATGATTTGAAAATCCTTTTCAAACCATTTTCAATTGAATAGATTGCAAAGACAAGCTATTTAACGTTTGAACTGGAAAACGTTGTTATTTTTTGCAAATATTAGCTCATTTGGAATTTGATGCCTGCAACATGTTTCAAAAAAGCTGGCACAAGTGGCAAAAAAGACTGAGAAAGTTGAGGAATGTTCATCAAACACTTATTTGGAATATTCCACAGGTGAACAGCCTAATTGGGACCAGATGGGTGCCATGATTGGGTATAAAAGCAGCTTCCATGAAATACTCATTTATTCACAAACAAGGATGGGGCGAGGGTCACCACTTTGTGAAAAAATGCGTGAGCAAATTGTCGAACAGTTTAAGAACAAAATTTCTTAACAAGCTATTGCAAGAAATTTAGGTCCGTAACATCATCAAAAGGTTCCGAGAATGTGGAGAAATCACTGCAAGTAAGTGATGATAATACGGGCCTTTGATCCCTCAGGCGGTACTGCATCAAAAAGCGGCATCACTGTGTAAAGGATATCACCACATGTGCTCAGGAATACTTCAGAAAACCACTGTCAGTAACTACATTTAGTCGCTATATTTGTGAAGGCACCATTAATGCTGTAAGGTACATACATGTTTTGGAGCAACATACAGTATGTTGCCATTCAAGCAACAATATCATGGATGTCCCTGCCTATTTCAGCAAGACAATGCTAAGCTACGTGTAACAACAGCGTGGCTTCATAGTAAAAGAGTGCGGGTACTAGACTGGCCTGCCTGTAGTCCAGACCTGTCTCCCATTGAAAATTTGTGGCGCATTATGAAGCCTAAAATATGACAACGTAGACCCTGGACTGTTGAACAACTTAAGCTGTACATCAAGCAAGAATGGCAAATAATTCCATTTGAAAAGCTTAAAAAATTGGTCCCCTCAGTTCCCAAACTAAAAATGCCCTTGTGCCAACTTCTTTGCAATGTGTTGCTGTCAATAAATTCTGAGGTAATGAATACTTGAAAAGAAAAAAATAAGTTACTCTGTTTGAGCATTAAATATCTCATATTTGCAGTGTATTCAATTGAATACAAGCTGAACAGGATTTGTAAATCATTGTATTCCATTTTTATTAATGGATTATACAACATGCCTACTTCACTGGTTTTGGGCTTTGTACATTACACAAGAATATTCTGTTTTTGTCACGACATGTCTTTATTTTATTCATTTATTCTGTTATTTGTATAAGCTTCTGTTGGTTCTCTCCTGAACAAAACACAGTTGTATCGCCTGCAAATAATCCTAACTAAGTTCTTAGTAACTTTACCCATATCTTTTAAATAAAGATTGAACAATTTGGTTGCCGTATTGGTCCCTGGGGTACACCACAAGATATATTTAGCCCTCTAGGTACATGTGTGTTCACCTAGCTCAGGGGTAGGGAACCTATGGCTCGGGAGCCAGATGTGGCTCTTTTGATGACTGCATCTGCCTCTCAGATAAATCTGAGCTGATGTTGCTTAAAACGATAAGTAATGAATAATTTCACTTGCAATCACAGTGTTAAAAATAATGTTCAAAATATAAAACATTCTCATGCATTTTTAATCCATCCATCCGTTCAAGAAGTTGCGTTAATGGTAAGAAGTTATTTAGTAAAACGTAAATAATAACCAAATACAATGATTTGAAAATCCTTTTCAAACCATTTTCAATTGAATAGATTGCAAAGACAAGCTATTTAACGTTTGAACTGGAAAACGTTGTTATTTTTTGCAAATATTAGCTCATTTGGAATTTGATGCCTGCAACATGTTTCAAAAAAGCTGGCACAAGTGGCAAAAAAGACTGAGAAAGTTGAGGAATGTTCATCAAACACTTATTTGGAATATTCCACAGGTGAACAGCCTAATTGGGACCAGATGGGTGCCATGATTGGGTATAAAAGCAGCTTCCATGAAATACTCATTTATTCACAAACAAGGATGGGGCGAGGGTCACCACTTTGTGAAAAAATGCGTGAGCAAATTGTCGAACAGTTTAAGAACAAAATTTCTTAACAAGCTATTGCAAGAAATTTAGGTCCGTAACATCATCAAAAGGTTCCGAGAATGTGGAGAAATCACTGCAAGTAAGTGATGATAATACGGGCCTTTGATCCCTCAGGCGGTACTGCATCAAAAAGCGGCATCACTGTGTAAAGGATATCACCACATGTGCTCAGGAATACTTCAGAAAACCACTGTCAGTAACTACATTTAGTCGCTATATTTGTGAAGGCACCATTAATGCTGTAAGGTACATACATGTTTTGGAGCAACATACAGTATGTTGCCATTCAAGCAACAATATCATGGATGTCCCTGCCTATTTCAGCAAGACAATGCTAAGCTACGTGTAACAACAGCGTGGCTTCATAGTAAAAGAGTGCGGGTACTAGACTGGCCTGCCTGTAGTCCAGACCTGTCTCCCATTGAAAATTTGTGGCGCATTATGAAGCCTAAAATATGACAACGTAGACCCTGGACTGTTGAACAACTTAAGCTGTACATCAAGCAAGAATGGCAAATAATTCCATTTGAAAAGCTTAAAAAATTGGTCCCCTCAGTTCCCAAACTAAAAATGCCCTTGTGCCAACTTCTTTGCAATGTGTTGCTGTCAATAAATTCTGAGGTAATGAATACTTGAAAAGAAAAAAATAAGTTACTCTGTTTGAGCATTAAATATCTCATATTTGCAGTGTATTCAATTGAATACAAGCTGAACAGGATTTGTAAATCATTGTATTCCATTTTTATTAATGGATTATACAACATGCCTACTTCACTGGTTTTGGGCTTTGTACATTACACAAGAATATTCTGTTTTTGTCACGACATGTCTTTATTTTATTCATTTATTCTGTTATTTGTATAAGCTTCTGTTGGTTCTCTCCTGAACAAAACACAGTTGTATCGCCTGCAAATAATCCTAACTAAGTTCTTAGTAACTTTACCCATATCTTTTAAATAAAGATTGAACAATTTGGTTGCCGTATTGGTCCCTGGGGTACACCACAAGATATATTTAGCCCTCTAGGTACATGTGTGTTCACCTAGCTCAGGGGTAGGGAACCTATGGCTCGGGAGCCAGATGTGGCTCTTTTGATGACTGCATCTGCCTCTCAGATAAATCTGAGCTGATGTTGCTTAAAACGATAAGTAATGAATAATTTCACTTGCAATCACAGTGTTAAAAATAATGTTCAAAATATAAAACATTCTCATGCATTTTTAATCCATCCATCCGTTCAAGAAGTTGCGTTAATGGTAAGAAGTTATTTAGTAAAACGTAAATAATAACCAAATACAATGATTTGAAAATCCTTTTCAAACCATTTTCAATTGAATAGATTGCAAAGACAAGCTATTTAACGTTTGAACTGGAAAACGTTGTTATTTTTTGCAAATATTAGCTCATTTGGAATTTGATGCCTGCAACATGTTTCAAAAAAGCTGGCACAAGTGGCAAAAAAGACTGAGAAAGTTGAGGAATGTTCATCAAACACTTATTTGGAATATTCCACAGGTGAACAGCCTAATTGGGACCAGATGGGTGCCATGATTGGGTATAAAAGCAGCTTCCATGAAATACTCATTTATTCACAAACAAGGATGGGGCGAGGGTCACCACTTTGTGAAAAAATGCGTGAGCAAATTGTCGAACAGTTTAAGAACAAAATTTCTTAACAAGCTATTGCAAGAAATTTAGGTCCGTAACATCATCAAAAGGTTCCGAGAATGTGGAGAAATCACTGCAAGTAAGTGATGATAATACGGGCCTTTGATCCCTCAGGCGGTACTGCATCAAAAAGCGGCATCACTGTGTAAAGGATATCACCACATGTGCTCAGGAATACTTCAGAAAACCACTGTCAGTAACTACATTGGTTAATGTGGGGCTTGCCCTCCTGGGGGTTCTTCAGACCCCCAAGCACCGACATGAGAGCCTGTTTCAGGGTTGCAATATTTTTTTATTTTTCAATGAGTCCCTCAGTTGTTTTCCAGCAATTGTATTTCCAGCCCCAACCCCATCTCTCCTCCTGGTTGCTGCTTATAACAGAGCGACAGGTGATTAGATAACATGGCCCAGCTGGGCCATATACGCACCTGTCGCTGCAGGCCCGCAAGCCACGCCCCATCCATAGTTAGCTTCAGAATAACAATGTTATACTCTAGAAATGTTGGTCTTACTTAAGATTGCCCGTGTTTAGTTGTGTTCAGTGTTAAAAAAAAATATTATATGGCTCTTACGGAAATACATTTTAAAATATTTGGCTTTTCGGCTCTCTCAGCCAAAAAGGTTCCGACCCCTGACCTAGCTTGATGTCTGGCTTCCTGTTATTTAATAGCTTCTTACCCAGTTTAAATCTAACCCTCTAATGCCATACAGTTGTAATTCGTTAATTAAGATGTTATAATGAATTGTGTCAAATGTTTTTGTTAGATCTGCACCTGCACACTGTTTACCATCTATTGCATTGGTAATCTCCTACGTTATTTCAGTTAATGCCATCAATGTTTAGATGTTGCAGCTGTATTGGTTCCCTGCAATTGCTAATTAATTTGTTACATCATTTTTCCATATTTTTTGACAATTGTGGAAGCAAGGAAACAGGTCTATAATTCGTCTAAAGTATTATAAGTTGGTGCAACTTTTGATATTTTTATTTCATTTGGAAATGTACCTGTTTGAAATGATAGGTTACTGATATATGTTAGAGGTTCCAATAAACCTTTTTATCATTTTCATATTAAATCTGATATAATCAGTTGAGGTCTTCGATTTACATTTATTTGACATTTTCAATAAATCTTCTTCTGTCAAGTCCGTCAGAATAATTGTATATAAGTTATCACACAACTTGTTTGCTATGAGGTTAGGTTGCCCTGCATGAAGACAAAAGCTGTCTTTGATCTTATCTAGCAAAAGGTAGACAGCTTGTAAACCTCCGCTGTGTGCGATGGAATATTTTGTCGAACATCCAGGCCACATCAGGTTTTAGGAATTTTCAGCAAACATGTACAAACCCCGTTTCCATATGAGTTGGGAAATTGTGTTGGATGTAAATATAAACGGAATACAATGACTTGCATATCCTTTTCAACCCATATTCAATTGAATGCACAACAAAGACAAGATATTTGATGTCCAAAATCATAAACTTTATTTTATTTTTTTGCAAATAATAATTAACTTAGAATTTCATGGCTGCATCATGGGCCAAAGTAGTTGGGAAAGGGCATGTTCACCACTGTGTTACATTACCTTTTCTTTTAACAACACTCAAAAAACGTTTTGGAACTGAGGAAACTAATTGTTGAAGCTTCGAAAGTGGAATTTTTTCTCATTCTTGTTTTATGTAGAGCTTTAGTCGTTCAACAGTCCGGGGTCTCCGCTGTCGTATTTTACGCTTCATAATAAGCCACACATTTTCGATGGGAGACAGGTCTGGACTGCAGGCGGGCCAGGAAAGTACCCGCACTCTTTTACTACGAAGCCACGCTGTTGTAACACGTGGCATAGCATTGTCTTGCTGAAATAAGAAGGGGCGTCCGTGATAAAATTGCTTGGATGACAACATATGTTGCTCCAAAACCTGTGTGGACCATTCAGCATTAGTGGTGCCTTCACAGATGTGTAAGTTACCCATGCCTCGGGCACTAATACACCCCCATACCAACACAGATGCTGGCTTTTGATCTTTGCGCCTATAACAATCCGGATGGTTATTTTCCTCTTTGTTCCGGAAGACACCACATCCACAGTTTCCAAATATAATTTGAAATGTGGACTCGTCAGACAACAGAACACTTTTCCACTTTGCATTAGTCCATCTTAGATGAGTTCGGGCCCAGCGAAGCCAGCGGCGTTCCTTGGTGTTGTTGATAAATGGGTTTTGCTTTGCATAGCAGAGTTTTAACTTACACTTACAGATGTAGCGACCAACTGTAGTTACTGACAGTGGTTTTATGAAGTGTTCCTGAGCCCATGTGGTGATATCCTTTACACACTGATGTCGGTTTTTGATGCGGTACCGCCTGAGGGCTCAAAGGTCCGTAATATCATCGCTTACGCGCACTGATTTTTCCAGATTCTCTGAACCTTTTGATGATTTTACGGACCGTAGATGGTAAAATCCCTAAATTCCTTGCAATAGCTCGTTGAGAAATGCTGTTCTAAAACTGTTCGACAATTTGGTTACATATTGGTGACCCTCGCCCCATCCTTGTTTGTGAATTACTTAGCATTTCATGGAAGCTGCTTTTATACCCAATCATGGCACCCACCTGTTCCCAATTAGCCTGCACACCTCTGGGATGTTCCAAATAAGTGTTTGATGAGCATTCCTCAACTTTATCAGTATTTATTGCCACCTTTCCCAACTTCTTTGTCACGTGTTGCTGGCATCAAATTCTAAAATTAATGATTATTTGCCAAACAAAAATGTTTTATCAGTTCGAACATCAAATAGGTTGTCTTTGTAGCATATTCAACTGAATATGGGTTGAAAATGATTCGCAAATCATAGTATTCCGTTTATATTTACATCTAACACAATTTCCCAACTCATATGGAAACGGGGTTTGTACATGTTTGCTTAAAATTCCTAAAACCTGATGTGGCCTGGATGTTCGACAAAATATAGATAACAGGGACTACTTCTGTCGTTGTTATAATGTTTTATTTCTTCAATTATTTATTGAAGTTATTATTCATTTGGAAGCTGATATGAATTGTTGCTCCGGGCTATTTATTTTAATTTTGCACATAGTTTACATTGTAGACTCTTAGACAGATAAAGGATTCACGTCTGCTCGTTGAGGTTTTAATTAAAAAATGCATGCCACACTGAAGTTAGAAAGTTCATGGATGATTAGGTTTTATTTATTTAATTTTTTTTGTTTGTTTTCTTTTTTGAGGGTTTATGTTTGGGGAATGTGGGTTATGGGTCCTCCAGATTTCCATTTATTAATGTTTTTATTGTCTGGATACTTATTACTATACTACCTTTCACAAAGCAGTGATTCCTCTCACTACTTAAAATAAATGTGATCCAATGACGTGCGGTCAGAGGAGGCAAGTGAGGCAGTGCCTCACCTGCCACCAGGTGGCTTAACCAAAACAAAGTAATAAAATAAAATAAGTTTCAATATTTCTCTTTTGGTTTATGCTTTCTATGTGATTTTGGTGTGGTTTCTGTATATTTTGATAATTTTCATGGTCAAAATCGCGGAAATTCCATGTTTCCTGATCAAAACAATGCAGCAGATGAGAAGTGAGGCAGACACAGGCGGTGCCTCCACGGCTACACACAGTAAGTATTGGGCGTGTGCGTGCGAGTGGGCACACTCTTTTTGCCACGTGGAAAAGGCAGGTCTTGAGGCAGCAAGTACCTCTGCCTCAAGGTAGGGGGGGATATATTGTCAACTTGCAGTTCAATGCCTCAGCAGTACTCTGACTCGCCACACTGGGAGAAGTGGGGGTGCTCAAGCTAGCACACACAGGTCTCTCCAGCGGAAGCCAGCATTTTTTTCTTTTCTTTTTTTTTTTACTTTTTATAACAAACATGGCATTTTTATTAGAGTAAGCCAGCGTTTGTGGGTCTTTTTTGTCAGATACAAAAATATTGCTTAATTTCTTGGAATGAAATTGAATTAAATGAATGTTTCTGCCAATATGGTGGATTAAATACTGTATCCAAGATCAAATACTTCTCTAAACTGGACTTTAAAGGCCTACTGAAACCCACTACTACTCACCACGAGTCTGATAGTTTATATATCAATGATGAAATATTAACATTGCAACGCATGTCAACACGGCCTTTTTAGTTTACTAAATTGCAATTTTAAATTTCCCGGGAGTTTCGTCTTAAAAACGCTGTGTAATGATGACGTGTACGCAAGACGTCACAGGTTTTTAGGAAGTATGAGCGCTAAGCACACACACAGCTAAATGTCGTCTGCTTCAACGCCATAATTACATAGTATTTTGGAGATCTGTGTTGCTGAATGTTTGCAATTTGTTCAATTAATATTGGAGAAGTCAAAGTAGCAAGATGGAGTTGGGAAGCTTTAGCCTTTAGCCACACAAACACACGGTGATTCCTTGTTTAAAATTCCTGGAGGTGAAAATTTACTATGGATCACTATGAAATGTCAACCAGCAGGTTTCGGTCAGAAAATTGTGGTTAAAAAGTCGCTTCTTACCGAAGCTGAGCTTGCCCCATCCATAGCTGTCGTCGACTCCCCTGAGACACTGCGCGTCAAGACACCCGTGGACGTACACTTCCGACTATCAGGTACTATTAAACTCACTAAAACACTAGCAACACAATAGAAAAATAAGGGATTTCCCAGAATTATCCTAATAAATGTGTCTAAAAACATCGGAATCCGTCCCAATGCAACCGTGTTTTTTTTTTTTTTTTTCTAGTCCGTCGCTATCAATATCCTCAAACAGGAATCTTTCATCCTCGCTCAAATTAATGGGGAAATTGTCGTTTTCTCGGTCCAAATAGCACTTTTTGTTGGAGGCTCCCATTATAAACAATGTGAATATGTGAGAAGCCCCCACACTTGCGACGTCATCGTCTGCGACATCCGGTAGAGGCAGGGCTTTTGTCTCAGCACCAAAAGTTGCAAACTTTATCGTGGATGTTCTCTACTAAATCCTTTCAGCAAAAATATGGCAATATCGTGAAATGATCAAGTATGACACATGGAATGGACCTGCTATCCCCGTTTAAATAACAAAAACTAATTTCAGTAGGCCTTTAAGACAAAATAAATGTGGTCATACAAAGTACGTTTTCATTGAGGATAGCTATTGCTGCTTCAGATACAAATACAGAAAGGTAAGATACACTCACAGTACTTGATTTATTTTGTTAAAAGCAAATGGAACCAAAAAGTATTTAATAACAACTTTATCAAATAGTTTTTTGACCCATTTATCATATCATAATATCTTTATAATAACGTTTTAATGAAGCGAATAACTCCAATTTTTTTTCCTGTAACTCCAATGCGCAACCTAAATCAACAAATGACTAGAGCTGGACATAGGAATTTAAGTAAAAAAAAAGAAAAAAAAGAAGAAGAAGAAAAGTAAGTATGCCTTACCTGGTGTTTAGTTCACCGTACGTCACTGAATTGTGATCATGACTAATACACTAAAATGAGTATCCTGGCTGAGATTTGTCTATTGGAATGTCAAAGGTTTGAACGGTCCAGTTAAAAAGGCTAGAGTATTTTTCCACTTAAAATATCTTAAAACGGTAGTTGCTTTTTCACAGGAGAAATATTTGGTTCCTAAGGAGGTTGAAAGGTTGAAAGTCTCATGGGTTGGCCAAAGTTTCTACTTAAATTTTAGTAGTAAAACAAGATATACAACATAAGGAAATACAGTTTAGCCCGGACATGAGCAAAATACGGCCCGCAGGCAACATGCGACCCGTTTAGATGTTCAATCCGGCCCACCGGATGTCCTACATATTTTTTTAAACCTTTTACATCAAAACTGTTGCTGCCAGAGGTAATTTATGATCTCAATTGCTTACTGTCTTACTACGCTTTTCATTATAATGTCATTTTATTTAATTTATTACATTTACACATTATGTAATGTGACTCTTTATATCGCAATTTTTATTATTCTAAGTTCAGTACTGTTATTTCCTATATTTTTTATGGTCATTGAACGTCACATGTCACAGCAGACGTCGAGGCTGAGACACGTGTGTGTCGTCAGTCTGCTGTCTTTCACGTGATGGTAAATTGTGCTCTCTGCAAACTTGCCAACCCTCACAGATTTTCCGGGAGACTCACGAAATTCAGCGCCTCTCCCGAAAACCTCCTGGAAGAAATGTTCTCCCGGAAAGCTCCCGAAATTCCGCCGGAGGCCACGCCCCCTCCAGCTACATGCGGACATGAGTGGGGACAGCCTGTTTTCACGTCCGCTTTCCTGTTATATAAACAGCTTGCCTGCCCAATCACGTTACAACATCTACGGATTTTAAAAAAAAAGTGCACACACAAGGAGACGAAGCAGAAGAACGAGGAAGTTACAGCCATGGTGACGCCGTCTGTAACAGAAGAATTCTGTGTTGTCAGTTGCCATCTCCTGGTGAATGTTGGCTATAGCGTTATGGGGTTGCTTTTTGATTGGCCAACGATTTACGTGGTGTTGTGCACCTGACGCCAAGTTACTCTCGCCAGTACGCAAATGGCAGAACAAAGGTTACTCAAATAGTGAAAGGTAAGTGTCTTTTTTTTTTTTTTGTAACCAGCAAGCACAGTATAGTTAGCGGAACTGTGTTTTTATTACTGTGTATTTGATAGGTACCGTCTGAAATTCAACTATTTATTTTATTTATATATATAACAGCTACAATTCACTGAAAGTGAAGTATTTCATACATATGTATATATATCAATCAATCAATCAATCAATGTTTATTTATATAGCCCCAAATCACAAATGTCTCAAAGGACTGCACAAATCATTACGACTACAACATCCTCGGAAGAACCCACAAAAGGGCAAGGAAAACTCACACCCAGTGGGCAGGGAGAATTCACATTCAGTGGGACGCCAGCGACAATGCTGACTATGAGAAACCTTGGAGAGGACCTCAGATGTGGGCAACCCCCCCCCCCTCTAGGGGACCGAAAGCAATGGATGTCGAGCGGGTCCAACATGATACTGTGAAAGTTCAATCCATAGTGGCTCCAAGACAGCAGCGAGAATCCCGTCCACAGGAAACCATCTGAAGCGGATCAGCAGCGTAGAGATGTTCCCAACCGATACAGGCGAGCGGTCCATCCTGGGTCCCGACGAGCGGTCCATCCTGGGTCTCGACTCTGGACAGTCAGTACTTCATCCATGGTCATCGGACCGGACCCCCTCCACAAGGGAGGGGGGGACATAGGAGAAAGAAAAGAAGCGGCAGATCAACTGGTCTAAAAAGGAGGTCTATTTAAAGGCTAGAGTATACAAATGAGTTTTAAGATGAGACTTAAATGCTTCTACTGAGGTAGCATCTCGAACTGTTACCGGGAGGGCATTCCAGAGTACTGGAGCCCGAACGGAAAACGCTCTATAGCCCGCAGACTTTTTTTGAGCTCTAGGAATCACTAATAAGCCGGAGTCTTTTGAACGCAGATTTCTTGCCGGGACATACGGTACAATACAATCGGCAAGATAGGCTGGAGCTAGACCGTGTAGTATTTTATACGTAAGTAGTAAAACCTTAAAGTCACATCTTAAGTGCACAGGAAGCCAGTGCAGGTGAGCCAGTACAGGCGTAATATGATCAAACTTTCTTGTTCTTGTCAAAAGTCTAGCAGCCGCATTTTGTACCAACTGTAATCTTTTAATGCTAGACATGGGGAGACCCGAAAATAATACGTTACAGTAATCGAGACGAGACGTAACAAACGCATGGATAATGATCTCGGCGTCTTTAGTGGACAAAATGGAGCGAATTTTAGCGATATTACGGAGATGAAAGAAGGCCGTTTTAGTAACGCTTTTAATGTGTGACTCAAAGGAGAGAGTTGGGTCGAAGATAATACCCAGATTTTTTACAGAGTCACCTTGTTTTATTATTTGGTTGTCAAATGTTAAAGTTGTATTATTAAATAGAGGTCGGTGTCTAGCAGGACCGATAATCAGCATTTCCGTTTTTTTGGCATTAAGTTGCAAAAAGTTAGCGGACATCCATTGTTTAATTTCATATAAATACATATATATATATATATATATATATATATATATATATATATATATATATATATATATATATATATATATATATATATATATATATATATATATATATATATATATATATGAAATACTCAAGTTGGTGAATTATACTCCTCCCCTCTTATTTTATTTATTTTTTTGTACTCTTCCCCTCTTAACCACGCCCCCTACCCAAACCACGCCCCCAACCACGACTCCGCAAAACCCCCGACCAAGCCCACCACGCCCCAGCCCCACCTCCCAAAATTGGAGGTCTCCAGGTTGGCAAGTATGGCTCTCTGGCGCTCCGTGAATTAGCTTTCAGCTAACTTATTAGCAGGCTACCTGTGTTGCTGTAGGCCTGAAAGAGACATATTTATGTTAAGTTTTGTTCTGTTTTATTTCTGTACAGGTTTATAAATGTAAAGAGGCTGATTGGAGACTCACAATAATTGTTTTCACCAGAATGAACTATGGTTGAGCTAGAAGAATGAGTCGGTGTCGTGTTTTGGAAAAAAACGCAACGCAAAGGAGAACTACATCGCTACAAGTATTTAAATGGTCGAAATATGCACTTTTCAGTGTTATACGAGCTATTACAGTAATTTACGTCACAGCCGCTCAGACAAGACACTAACCAGTGTTGGTTTTCAGAGCAGCCAGCCCGAAACGCGTGTGTCAGAAACAGATGTGGAAGCAGATTTTTCTGTGATAATATATCATAACAATAGGTGTTTATTACACTTTCCATTCATATTTTGCTGTTTTTTTACATTTTTGTTGTGTTTTGCTTGGTCTGGGAAGTAAAAGAGGAGCAAGATGGCGGCGCCCGGACGGGCTGCGACACTGCGGTGCTCTTGCTAAAGATGGAACATTTGGCGGAAATGCCGGACAGTTCTGCAGACTTCATGGCTGGCTCGCATCGTGGTCACTCCGTGATCACGTACGACCGCCAGACACTTCTGGATATGGACATATCGGGCCGTTTTGGACTGATAGACGCGGGCTTGTTCGACGTGCTAACTAGCATGGGAATACGTCGGCGGCTACATCCAGCGGCCTGTGAAGCAGCGGAGTCTAGTAGCAGCGGGGGCCGTCTACGGAGCAGACGCCAGCGGTGTGATCGGAAACGCGGATGCCGAGCGGGGTTTAAAACAAAGCAGAAGGCTAATCCCCACAGAACACCACTTCCCTCCATCCTGCAGCCGCATTTAAATGGAAGATGCGAGACTACTGGTCTGGGTAAGGAGTCAGTTAAATTAGAACACGTTTTTTCTGCTTTGAGTGTTTCAGAGTTGGACATGTGTTTTACTGAGGTGGCTAACTATGATGCGTGCAGTTTATCAAAGCAACAAACAAACAATCGGAAAATCCCCGATACTGAGGTGGCTAACTATGATGCGTGCAGTTTATCAAAGCAACAATCGAACAATCTGAACACTCCCGTCGTATCAATTCCTAGATATGGTCGTAATTATACTAAATGCACTGGGAATAATAAACACAACATTATTAATATTGCTACTACGGATAATTTGATCAAAAATTCCCTAAAACAGCCCACTACCTATAATATAGGTTTTTTAAACATAAGATCATTGTCTCCCAAAACGTTGTTAGTTAATGATATCATCAGAGACAACAATCTTAACGTCATCGGTCTCAGTGAAACCTGGCTTAAACCAAACGACTTTTTTGCGCTAAATGAGGCATGTCCTCCTAACTTTACACATGCGCATATTGCCCGTCCGCTTAAAAGAGGTGGGGGGGAGGGGGTCGCACTAATATACAACGAAAACTTTAACCTTAGTCCTAACATAAATAATAAATATAAATCGTTTGAGGTGCTTACTATGAGGTCTGTCACACCGCTGCCTCTACACCTGGCTGTTATCTACCGCCCCCCAGGGCCCTATTCGGACTTTATCAATGAATTCTCGGAGTTCGTTGCTGATCTAGTGACACACGCCGATAATATAATCATAATGGGGGACTTTAATATCCATATGAATACACCATCGGACCCACCGTGCGTAGCACTCCAGACTATAATTGATAGCTGTGGTCTCACACAAATAATAAATGAACCCACGCATCGCAACGGTAATACGATAGACCTAGTGCTTGTCAGGGGTATCACCACTTCCAAAGTTACGATACTCCCGTGTACTAAAGTATTGTCCGATCATTACCTTATAAAATTCGAGGTTCAGACGCATGTTCGTCAAACTAATAATAATAATAACTGCTATAGCAGCCGCAACAGTAATACAGCCACAACGACAACTCTTGCTGACCTACTGCCCTCGGTAATGGCACCATTCCCAAAATATGTGGGCTCTATTGATAACCTCACTAACAACTTTAACGACGCCCTGCGCGAAACCATTGATAACATAGCACCGCTAAAGTTAAAAAAGGCTCCAAAAAAGCGCACCCCGTGGTTTACAGAAGAAACTAGAGCTCAGAAATTATTATGCAGAAAGCTGGAACGCAAATGGCGCACGACTAAACTTGAGGTGCACCATCAAGCATGGAGTGATGGTCTAATAACATATAAACGCATGCTTACCTTAGCTAAAGCTAATTATTACTCAAATCTCATCCACCGTAATAAAAACGATCCTAAATTTTTGTTTAGTACGGTAGCATCGCTAACCCAACAAGGGACTCCTTCCAGTAGCTCCACCCACTCAGCTGATGACTTTATGCAATTCTTTAGTAAGAAAATTGAAGTCATTAGAAAGGAGATTAAAGACAATGCGTCCCAGCTACAACGGGGTTCTATTAACACTGACACGATTGTATATACGGCGGATACTGCCCTCCAAAATAGTTTCTCTCGTTTTGAGGAAATAACATTAGAGGAATTGTTACAACGTGTAAATGGAATAAAACAAACAACATGTTTACTTGACCCTCTTCCTGGGAAACTGATCAAGGAGCTCTTTGAATTATTAGGTCCATCAGTGCTAAATATTATAAACTTATCACTTTCCTCGGGCACTGTTCCCCTAGCATTCAAAAAAGCAGTTATTCATCCTCTTCTTAAAAGACCTAACCTCGATCCTGACCTCATGGTAAACTACCGACCGGTGTCTCACCTTCCCTTTATTTCAAAAATCCTCGAAAAAATTGTTGCGGAGCAGTTAAATGAACACTTAGCGTCTAACAATCTATGTGAAACCTTTCAATCCGGTTTCAGGCCAAATCACTCGACGGAGACAGCCCTCGCAAAATGACTAATGATCTATTGCTAACGATGGATTCTGATGCGTCATCTATGTTGCTGCTCCTCGATCTTAGCGCTGCTTTCGATACTGTCGATCATAATATTTTATTAGAACGTATCAAAACACGAATTGGTATGTCAGACTTAGCCCTGTCTTGGTTTAACTCTTATCTTACTGATAGGATGCAGTGTGTCTCCCATAACAATGTGACCTCGGACTACGTTAAGGTAACGTGTGGAGTTCCCCAGGGTTCGGTCCTTGGCCCTGCACTCTTCAGCATCTACATGCTGCCGCTAGGTGACATCATACGCAAATACGGTGTTAGCTTTCACTGTTATGCTGATGACACCCAACTCTACATGCCCCTAAAGCTGACCAACATGCCGGATTGTAGTCAGCTGGAGGCGTGTCTTAATGAAATTAAACAATGGATGTCCGCTAACTTTTTGCAACTCAACGCCAAAAAAACGGAAATGCTGATTATCGGTCCTGCTAGACACCGAACTCTATTTAATAATACAACTCTAATATTTGACAACCAAACAATTAAACAAGGCGACACGGTAAAGAATCTGGGTATTATCTTCGACCCAACTCTCTCCTTTGAGGCACACATTAAAAGCGTTACTAAAACGGCCTTCTTTCATCTCCGTAATATCGCTAAAATTCGCTCCATTCTGCCCACTAAAGACGCTGAAATCATTATCCATGCGTTTGTTACGTCTCGCCTCGACTACTGTAACGTATTATTTTCGAGTCTCCCCATGTCTAGCATTAAAAACTACAGTTGGTACAAAATGCGGCTGCTAGACTTTTGACAAGAACAAGAAAGTTTGATCACATTACGCCTGTACTGGCTCACCTGCACTGGCTTCCTGTGCACTTAAGATGTGACTTTAAGGTTTTACTACTTACGTATAAAATACTACACGGTCTAGCTCCATCCTATCTTGCCGATTGTATTGTACCATATGTCCCGGCAAGAAATCTGCGTTCAAAGGACTCCGGCTTATTAGTGATCCCCAAAGCCCAAAAAAAGTCTGCGGGCTGTAGAGCTTTTTCATTTCGGGCTCCAGTAGTCTGGAATGCCCTCCCGGTAACAGTTCGAGATGCTACCTCAGTAGAAGCATTTAAGTCTCACCTTAAAACTCATTTGTATACTCTAGCCTTTAAATAGACTCCCTTTTTAGACCAGTTGATCTGCCGTTTCTTTTCTTTTTCTTCTATGTCCCACTCTCCTTTGTGGAGGGAGTCCGGTCCGATCCGGTGGCCATGTACTGCTCGCCTGTGTATCGGCTGGGGACATCTCTGCGCTGCTGATCAGCCTCCGCTTGGGATGGTTTCCTGCTGGCTCCGCTGTGAACGGGACTCTCGCTGCTGTGTTGGATCCGCTTTGGACTGGACTCTCGCGACTGTGTTGGATCCATTATGGATTGATCTTTCACAGTATCATGTTCTCATAGTCATCATTGTCACCGATGTCCCACTGGGTGTGAGTTTTCCTTGCCCTTATGTGGGCCTACCGAGGATGTCGTAGTGGTTTGTGCAGCCCTTTGAGACACTAGTGATTTAGGGCTATATAAGTAAACATTGATTGATTGATTGATTGATTGACGTTCATATGTTGTCAATATTCAGCATTTTATTGTTCATAGTTAATATTGTAAATCCCACTTTTTCTACTTTAATGTACATTTTGGGTGTTCCATTCAGTAATGCGTGGGTTCCCTCCGGGTACTCCAGCTTCCTCCCACTTCCAAAGACATGCACCTGGGGATAAGTTGATTGGCAACACTAAATTGGCCCTAGTGTGTGAATGTGAGTGTGAATGTTGTCTGTCTATCTGTGTTGGCCCTGCGATGAGGTGGCGACTTGTCCAGGGTGTACCCCGCCTTCCGCCCGATTGTAGCTGAGATAGGCGCCAGCGCCCCCCGCTACCCCGAAAGGGAATAAGCGGTAGAAAATGGATGGCATTCAGTAAAAAACTGTTGAATGATATTAAGTTTTTTTCAGGTGGTCTGTCATAACTATTTTAGAACACTATCGGACATTGTGACTTTTGGTATTAGTCTTCCTGAAAAAAGGGAACCAAACACACACTGTACAGCAGATTGTTACAGCTAAATGATAAATGGGTTATACTTGTATAGCGCTTTTCTACCTTCAAGGTACTCAAAGCGCTTTGACACTATTTCCACATTCATCCATTCACACACACATTCACACACTGATGGCTGGAGCTGCCATGCAAGGCCCTAACCACGACCCATCAGGAGCAAGGGTGAAGTGGTTGATAGAAGTTGGGAATTGAACCAGGAACCCTCAGGCTGCTGTCATGGCCACTCTCCCAACTGCGCCACACTGTACCCTGGCCCTCAGCTAAATGCGTACAAATAATTTATACACCCATACAGTTTTGCCCCTCAGACACATTTTCTTCTCTCAATGTGGCCCTCGAGTCAAAATATTTGCACAGCTCTGGTTTAGCCTAACACATATTATAGCTGACCATTAAGACTCGATTGCCATAGTCTTAGGCTCCCTTAAAAATGAACTGGTGTTTTTTGTAAATTTCAATGCACCTAACTGGGATTTGTTAAGAAGCTGTCCAAAGTCGGGACCCAGGGTGGACCACTCATCTATGCATCAGTTGGGGACGTCTCTGCGCTGCGGACCTGTCTCCACTCAAGATGATCTCCAGCTGGCCCAACTGTGGACTGGAGTCTCACTATTATGCTAGATCCACTTACGACTGGACTCTCACAATATTATGTTAGATCCACTCGACATCCATTGCACCGGTCGCCTTGGGCGTAGGGGTATGGGGTCCCCTCCAAGGTTTCTCATTGTCATCACATTGGGTTGAGTTTTTTTCTTGCCCTGATGTGGGATCTGAGCCAAGGATTTCGTTGTGGCTTGTGCAGCCCTTTGAGACACTGGTAATTTAGGGCTATATAAGTAAACATTGATTGATTGAAGAAAGTATTTTCAATTTTACCAGATTTAAATTGTCACCACTTTTTCTTAGGGGGTGACCTAAACTGCACAATAGATACTTTGTTTGATAAATCTTGCCCAGGACAAATGTTCCCTTCTCAAATGTCTAAAACAATTTCATTATTTATAGATCAAGTAGGAAGTGTGGACCCATGGCGCTTTCTCCATTAGGATTAAAAAAATATATATTTTTACTCTCAGGTTCATAAAATATTATCAAGAATTTATTATTTTTACACTAATAAATACTTGTACTCCTGTTGTCGAAAACATAGACTATTCGACAATAGTGATATCTGACCATGCTTCCTTTTTGCTCGACCATGGAGGCTGGATTGCGTACTGTTGAACGATGACAGGTTCTGCAAAATTATCTCTAAAGTAATCTATGATTTCTTTATTACTTACAAGAGTTATATAATTTCCCCATCCCTACTTTGGGAAACATTAAAGGTGGTGGGCCGAGGACAGATTATGTTATATTGTGCAAAGTTTAATAAAATGAAAAAACACAAACAGAATCAGCTCATGGAGAGCATAACAGAATTGAACAGACCTGAATTATCACCTGAATTAGATAAAGAGAGACAAAACCTTTCAAATAAATGTAACTCAATGTCAACACAAGAAACCGAAAAACGTATTTTAAATTCACCTGGATTTTTTTATGAACATGGTGAGAAGGCAAGATGCCTTCTGTCAAGTCAAATTTAAAAACAATCTATATCCCGGCAAATTAAACAGATTGGAACTATGTCAGGAGAATTAACAGTAACGCCTTCAGTCATAAACGAGACCTTCAAACCTTCTACTCTGAATCATGTACCTCTCAATTTCCAACCGGCAAAACAGCTATTATGAGTTTTCTGGACAACGTAAAATTTCAACTTATCTGCTCAGAAGAGCGAAAGGGATCGACCTTTAGAGAGTTGTGAAATAAATTGACTCAATTTAAATAATACTGTACATAGTGGTAAGGCCCCGGAACTAGATGGCCTATCCTACAGAGTTAAAACAAAAAATTGCCAATAAGTTAGCTCCTCTCCTCTTAGACATGTTCAATGATTCTTTGGATCAGGGAGTATTACCTCAAACTCTGGGCCCGAGCTCATTTAAGATGAGTGTCGGTTTCTCATTACGTGTATTTTTTTTCATATTAAATGAAACATTCAAAAAATAAAATAAAATAAAAGCATCCACAAGCATTTTAAAGCTGCGATGAGGTGGCGACTTGTCCAGGGTGTACGCCGCCTTCCGCCCGATTGTAGCTGAGATAGGCGCCAGCGCCCCCCGCGACCCCAAAGGGAAGTGGTTGAAAATGGATGGATGGAAGTATTCTAAAGTCCCTGTGAGAACCAGCATCCTTTTATGCAAAACATAAATGTCCACTGGAAGGGATGCACGTCCCCAGAAGGCTATTGCAATGTGCTGTCATTAATACACTTAACTTAATAACTTAACTTAATAACTTAACTTAACCTTATTTAAATACACATCATCGAAAACATCATTACTAACAATAATTATTGAAAAGTGATTTTCACAGGTGTTTTCTCTCACTAAACTAAAAAGTATTTGGTGCATGTATATATCTTGTAAAGCGACTTGTCCAGGGTGTACTCCGCTTTCCGCCCGATTGCAGCTGAGATAGGCACCAGCGCCCCCCGCGACCCCAAAAAGGGAATAAGCGGTAGAAAATGGATGGGTGGATGGATGTATACCGTATTTCCTTGAATTGCCGCAGGGTATATAGTATGCGCCTGCCTGGAATTACTGCCGGGTCAAACTCGCTTCCCAAAATAATTAGCACATGCTTAGTATTACCGCCTGGTCAAACTCGTGATGTCACGAGTGACACTTCCCCTGTCATCATTTTCAAAATGGAGGAGGCTGATTTCAATACCGGTAACTTCAAATCACATAAAGGGAAGAAGATTAAGAGCTATTCAGTAGGATTTAAGGTCCAAGTTTACATCAAACTCAGATTTTTACTGCATACCTTTCCTAAGTGCCGGAATGAGAAGAGGTTTTAAAATAATTAGTGCATGCTTACTTTTACCGCATGCCTTTGGTAAGCGCAGGAGTGAGAAGAAGTTTTAAATTAATTAACGCCCCGGCGGCAATTCAAGGAAATACGGTATATGTATATATACTGTATATATACATACATATTTATATATACATATATGTGTGTGCATGTGTAAAAGAGTGTGTGCGGTGAATTATATTTATATAGCGCTTTTCTCTAGCGACTCAAAGCGCTTTACATAGTGAAACCCAATATCTAAGTTACATTTAAACCATTGTGGGTGGCACTGGGAGCAGGTGGGTAAAGTGTCTTGCCCAAGGACACAACGGCAGTGACTAGGATGGCGGAAGCGGGAATCGAACCTGTAACCCTCAAGTTGCTGGCACGGCCACTTTACCAACCGAGCTATACCGCGTGTATTAGTTATAAGTTTCTCAACCAAAAACATTACAGACATTGCCATTGATAAATGTTCTCAAAGACAAGCACCACAGAGTTATGAGCTATTTGTTTATTGCTACTCCTTTAAAGCAAAACTATGCGTACCATAATATATTATTATTTCAGTGACATTCCACTAACAATTTTATTTTCTTCTCCTGTGCCGCCATCTCTGCTTCCTTCAGCAGATGCCTTTTTTTTTTTTAATTCAGGAACATAAATCCCAGCACCCTCTTTCTCACTTCAAGTCAGACTGATGGTGGTGGTGGGAGCGGGGGGACAAGAAAAGGAATACGGAAAAAGACTAGCAGATGCGAGTGGGCGGTAGAAGAAGATAACGGAAAGTGAGGTAAGCGATGGGCAAAAGTAATTTCTAATTCAAGTGGAGAGCAGCACTATTATGATCATACCACCCCTGGTGCTGAAGTAGAGGTCATGTGAAGCCTGGAGGGGGCATCTGGGGGCCCACTGTGGAATGACGCCCCCAACCGGAATCAATGGTAAAGAGACTTGAACCATGCAGTAAAATGATACCGACGGTAAGAAGACTTCAAACTTGAACTATAGAGTGAAATTATATCAACAGCAAAGAGACTTGAATTATGCAGCAAAATTATATTACTCCAAAGAGACTTGAACCATATAGTGAAACGATATCAACGGTAAAAAGACTTGAACCATACAGTAAAATTAATTTAACAGTAAAGACACTTCAGACCTGAACAATAAGTATAATGATATCAATGGTATAGAGACTTAAACCATACAGTCAAACACTATTAACGGAAAAATACTTAAACCATACAATAAAAGGATATAAACGGTGAAGAGAATCAAACCATACAATAAAATGATACCAACGGTAAAGAGATTTAAACCATACAATAAAATGATACCAACGGCAAAGAGACATCAAACTTGAACAATAAATGTAATGATATTATTGTTAAAGAGACTAGAACCATACAGTGAAATGATATCAACGGTAAAAAGACTTGAACCATAGATCCATCCATCCATTTCTACCGCTTGTCCCTTTCGGGGTCCATACAGTAAAGAGACTAGAATCACACAGTAAATGTTATCAGATGTTCATGGCTGGATGGATGCAGCATGTTGATGCTAAAAAGAAAAAATCTATTGCATTGTATTATATTAAGAATTACTTGAATTTAATTGTTATCTATTTGAAAAATGAAATCTAATTAACATAACATATGCACACGTGCACCAACCGTGCTTCTTTTGGTTTGATTTGGTGTCATTGTTTTCACTTTCGGTAAAGGTAAAAGTACTTAATATTTTTTCACTAAATGTAATGGATTTTTTTCATTTTGAAAGAAAAAAATATATGTACTGCTTGAAATTGCATGCCTTTTAAACTGTGATAGTGTCTATTATTGCACCAAATATTACAGTATAGTATCATACTTTCCAAACATGTTTTGTCTAAATAAAAATAAATACAAATGCTTAACTTTACAGCCCACTACCCAGGAAATCAATAAAAATGGCAAAACATTTTACGTTGTTCTTTACAGCATATTATTGGAAATTGTAATTTAAAAAACTATCACTGTTTTTTGCGTTAAAATTCAGTTGACTGAGCTGCGAATTTTTGACTGTTGTTGTTTTTAATGGTGTATTACTGTAAATAGAAAGATGGTACATTTTTTTTTTTTTGCGGTACAAAAAACTGGCAGCTAAGTTTCCGGAAAAAAAAACAAAAAAAAACAACACTATATTTTACAGTAACATTTTGTAAATGTAAAGTTTTTAATGTAAAACCGAAAGTCTTCTTAAAACAATGTATATAATTAATAATTAAATCCAGAGGAAAATTCATACATTATTTTCTGTTATCGATGTTTGGATCAATCCACCTTCCCAATAATAAATTAACAAAATTGTCCAAAACAAGATCAGCCGACACTTTTCTCATTTATTTTGGATCTGCTTTTTCTTCTGAAGCACACGAATGAGCTCATTTACCACCGCCTTCATCAACACCAGGAAATGCCTCTCCAAAAAATGAGAGAGTCTGGCCTTTACTAATAAGGTCACGCGTACAATGGGTGTCAGTGAGAGTGTATTTTTTCTCATGCTTCTCCGATCGCCATGGAAACCACATCATTCCACGATGAATATTCCTCATTCCATTCCGCGCGTTCACCTTCCACTGCACCCCCCCCCCCCACCCACCCCCCACTTCTCCAGCTGGAAAAGTAAGGATTCCCTTGCATGTGCTCTTCATCCTCTTCGTCCTCATCAAACATTCATCCTCTAGCTTTGTCTTGCTCATGTCGTTCCTGCAAGACATGATGACACTTTTTTTTTTCTGGGGGACTCGCAGGCTTTTTATTGTCCTTTTTGGTCGATGTTAGGGTTAGGGTTAACCCTAACCCGATTCATCGTCTTATCACTTTGATAAAAATTGTCTAATGTCAATAGATTTGATTTGTTCTTTGGTCAATTTTAGTCCCTGCAAACCAATCTAGAGAACAATGTTGTAAATGAAACGATACAAGGAAGTCCACTTTGATATTTGTATTTGTTATAATAATAATAATAATAATGGATTAGATTTATATTAGGCTTTTCTATTATTAGATACTCAAAGAGCTTACAGAGAAGTGGGAACCTATCATTCTTTCACACCTGGTGGTGGTAAGCTACATCTGTAAAAAAAACCGGTAATCTACTGGCAGCTATAGCTGCCAAACGAAAACCATAAAATTAAAGTAAAACACTGTAAACCAAATAATGATCAAAAACATTATATTTACAGAAATTTTCATTAAACGTTTTGCAGAAAAAAATCTTAATTTTACAGATTTTTACTACATTATTAAGATCAACCACCTTTAATAAAGTGACGTCGCAAACAGTTCTGCAGAAAAATACCTTTTTCTACAGAGTTTTTCCAATTTATTACAATCAACCAATTTTAATGAAGTGACAATGCTGGCAGCTCCTCAGAAAAATACCATTAGTTTACAGATATTTGCAGAATTATTAAGATCAGGGGTTTAAAACCCAATTTACCGGGGGGACACTGTATGTGGAAACTACGCTAAAAGTGAATTCGCCTTCTTTGAATAATCATACCAACCTGGCAAACAAGTTTGCCGAACTTCACGAGAGACTTCCTGCGACTCTCGCGTAGTAATGTCATGATAACGGTGGTACAATTACTTTAAAAGAATACCTTGAGTGCGTCGCTCAAGCTATTAATCTATATCTTTCGTCACATTGGTTCAATCACTGGATACGTAACGAGCCCAACGTAACGCATATAGTGAAGGGCGCACATGATTACACTTAACTGGCAAGCTATTAATCTATATCTTTCGTCACATTGATTCAATTACTGGATACGTAACGAGCCCAACGTAACACATATAGTGAAGGGCGCACATGATTACAATTTACTGGCTGAAAGACATAGTTGATCAACAGCCAGACAGTTCACACTGACGGTGGCAGTACAAACAAATTTAAAACTGTTACAAATATGTGCCATATTGTGAACAAACATCAAAAAAGAATGACAAACACAGTTAGGGAGAACATCTTCACCCTAACACAAAATAAACACAAAAGAACAAATACCCAGAATGCCAAGCAGCGCTACTCTTCCGGGCCACACCCCTGCCGCCACCCCAGATCACCGCCCCCCTCCATGCGTCGATGGAGATGGGCGGGGTTTGGTGGTTTCGGGGGTGCAGCCCGGAAGAGTAGCGCTGCTTGGCATTCTGGGTATTTGTTCTTTTGTGTTTATTTTGTGTTACGGTGAAGATGTTCTCCCGAAATGTGTTTGTCATTCTGTTTTGATGTGGGTTCACAATATGGCGCATATTTATAATAGTCTTAAATTTCTTTACACTGCCACCGTCAGTGTGACCTGTATGGCTGTTGGGTTTGATCAAGTATGTCTTGCAGTAACCAACGTGACACCATTTTACAATAAATCTTCTTTAAAACTACATATAAAACTGTTAGAGAGTTAGTGTGGACATATACTTACATATAACAAGCTTCATAATAAATGAAAGTTGATTACTGTAATTTAACACCAATTTGAAAGTAATTTGAGAAAACAGAAAATGATATGGATTATTAATATGGTATTTTTCTGTAAAAAAATAAAAAAATAAATAAACATAGTTTGTCATTACTGGCATATTACTGAAAATAACAGGCGGTTTGTTTATTTATAGATAATGTATTCAATTCTACAGTTTTATAATCTAAAAAAAATTGAAAAATTACAGTAGAAATTTACAGTAAATCAACCATAAGAATAGGATTTTTTTTTACAGTGTAGCCACAGCTGCCATGGGGTAGACTGACGGAAGCATGGCTGCCAGTTTGCGCCTACGGCCCCTCCGACCACCACCTATCACTCATTCATCATTCATTCAACAGGGTGAAGTGTTCTGCCGAAGGACACAACGGCAGCGATTTGGATGTCAATAGGTGGGGAGCGAACCTGCAACCCTCAGGCTTCTGACACGGCCTCTCTACCCACTACGCCATGCCATTTAAATGTCTGCAATGTTATTATTAGTATCAATGATTCTGCTTTTTCTCCATTTCTAGCATATGTGCTTAGTTTTGGACATATCTGCTCTAATAAGATCCAAAGGAGTACTCAATCTAATTCAACAATATTGTGCTTCATAAGTGTAATGATATATTGGCCACATTAATATTAATTGTATATTTTTATGTATTAGTACATTTTACCTGTACTTTATTCTGCTTTTTCTCATTTGTCTTGTAATTTTTCTTACAGACTTGAGCAGTTAAAAATACATTTTTTTCTTCTTTTTTGTTTGTTGATGTACATTGCGGTCTGCGATGAGGTGGTGACTTGTCCAGGGTGTACCCCCGCCTTCCGCCCGATTGTAGCTAAATATAGGCACCACCCCCCCCCCTTTTTTTGCTAAATATGATATTTTTATTAATATGATTATTATTTATTACTAAATACTTACAGTTATTTTCATGCATTGTTAATGTTATTATTCTACAAAGCACAATGTGGTTGTGGAAAATCTACTTTTTGTATTTTGTATTTTTTTTTTTAATTTAGGTGGGTTAATTATATAGTTTAATAACATTTTTAAAAAACACAACAAAGACATGTGTTTTTTAAACCAATTGACTAATTGCAAATTATTTTGTATGAATTCATGAAAAAAGGTGTTATAGCATGCAGTCACATTCACTTCTAAGGTAAACTAAATGATAGGTTCTAATAATAATGAAATTAAGCAATGGGTGGCCGCTAACTTTTTGCAACTCAACACCAAGAAAACGGAAATGTTATTATCGGTACTAGACCCCGACACCTATTTAATAATACCACCTTAACATTTGACAACCAACAAATACACAAGGCGACTCGGTAAAGAATTTTGGTATTATCTTCGACCTAACTCTCTCAGTTGAGTCACACATTAAGCGTGTAACTGAAACGGCCTTCTTTAATCTCCGTAATATCGCTAAAATGTGTTCTATTTTGTCCACTAGCGACGCTGAGATCATTATTCATGGCTTCGTTACGGCTTGTCTCGATTACTGAAACGTATTATTTTCAGGTCTCCCTATACATTAAAAGATTACAGGTGGCTGCTAGACTTTTGAGAAGAACACGAACATTTGATCATAGTACGCCTATACTGGCTCACCTGCACTGGATTCCTGTGCACTTAAGATGTGACTTTAAGGTTTTACTACTTACGTATAAAATACTACACGGTCTAGCTCCATCCTATCTTGTCGATTGTATTGTACCATATGTCTCGACAAGAAATCTGGGTTCAAAGAGCTCTGGCTTATTAGTGATTCCCAGAGCCCAGAAAAAGACTGTGGGCTATAGAGCGTTTTCCACTCGGGCTCCAGTACTCTGGAATGTCCTCCCGGTAACAGTTTGAGATGCTACCTCAGTAGAAGCATTTAAGTCCCATCTTAAAACTCATTTGTATACTTTAGCATTTAAATAGACCCCCTTTTTACACTAGTTGATCTGCCGTTTCTTTTCTATTCTGCTATGCCCCCCTCTCCCTTGTAGAGGGAGGGGGCATAGGTCCGGCGGATGAAGTGCTGGCTGTCCAGAGTCGGGACACGGGGTGGTCCGCTTGCCTGTGCATTGGCTGGGGACATGTCTGTGCTGCTGACCTGTCTCCGCTCGGGATGGTCACCTGCTGGCCCCACTATCGACTGGACTTTCACTTTTATATTAGATCCACTATGGACTGGACTTTCACAATATTATGCTAGACCCACTCGATGTCCATTGTGGTCGTCTCCAAGGTTTCTCATTGTCATCCCACTGGGTTGAGTTTTTACTTGCCCTGATTTGGGATCTGAACCGAGGATGTCGTTGTGGCTTGTGCAGCCCTTTGAGACACTTGTGATTTAGGGCCATATAAATAAACATCGATTAATTTAATAATTACATTAATCATGAAAATGTGCTTTTAACCAACAACATATCTCTAACGCATTACTCTTTCATTCTTTTTTATGAAGAAAAATCCTTCAAATGATATACAGAACAAATGTTTTAAGTAGTTCTAATAAATACAAAATTAATGGGAAGGTGTGTGCCTTTTAGTTATGTATTTGTGTTTTTGTTTTGTTTTGTTTTGTTTTTTTATCATCATTCATTATCATGTTGTTGTGACCTGAGTGAGTATCATTGTGAGGATGCAGCAGATGTTGTAATGTGCATCAGGTGCACAATAGAAGACAAATGCTGGCACAGTGTGCGCGCACACACACACACACTCACACACTTACACTTACGCGCACGCACACACACACACACTAGAGTACACACAACAGTGTGCCACGAGGAAGAAAGAGCAAACAATCAAGAGGAGCGGAGCTCAGTGACAAAATCTGGCAAAGAAGATGTTGCTGAAAGCTGCACGCCACAAATTAATAGCTGCATCTCCTCTACCGGCCAAGCCAACAAATAAATGGAAATGAATGATCAATAATCTATCAACAAAAACTAAACTCTCTGCTTTACAGCATCAATTCAAAAGTAACAAGTGACAATTCTCTTTTTCTTCTTTCTGCATTTTGTACAGTTCTCTCTGAAATATACTGAACTTGTTTTTGCATTTTATGACGCTCGAAAAAATAACAAATAAATGGTAACATGTTTTATGTCCATCATGGTGCGACGGTAACGTCATTAGGCACTAATACAAGTGTTATTATTGCAAATGTTGATTTTTCTCTAAAAAAGCACAACAAAAGACAATAAATAAATATCATCCTATTTATCACGCCAGTTATGTGTATTCATATATATATATATATATATATATATATATACTGTATCTAAAAACGTGCATACATTCAAATCTACAATAAAAACACATCAAACAGTACAAAACAGTCTGAGCATCAAAAGTTGCACCAAATGTCTTCTTACCTATCCGAGCTTCCTCAGCTTCCAGCGGGCTGGCGAAGCAGCGCTGAGCCGGCACACATCCTCCGGAATGGTCCTGCACGGCTGAATGAATGGAGGAAGGAAAGGAGGGGGCAAGGAAGGACGGAAGGAAGGAAGGGAGGGAGGAATGAAGGAAGGAAGGAATTAAGGCAGGAAGGAAGGCGTTGCGCGTCAGGCAGAGGCGCTGTCCGCGGTGCTGAAGAGGAGCGCAGCTTCTCTCATTCTTGACAGCTGAGGGAGACCAGCAAGTTGTTAATGGGAGAAGAAGCTTCTCGAAGATGTCAACCTCATGCGGCACTCAATATGCAGCCCAGAGAACATCGTTACAACTTGTCAGGTCCTCAGACGATAGAAGAGGATATGTTTGCTTGCAGGGAAGTGAAGAAGCTGATGGAAGTCACCTCCTTTTTGTGCGCCAGCAGGGAGGAGACATTTTTTTTTTTTTTTTTAACTTAAGATCTACAAACATGTTGTGACACGTCGTAGGGTGAGTGGGAGGTCAGGTCCAGCTTCCAAATCACACACACACACACACATGCAAACTCAATTTTTTATGAAAAAAAAATAATAATAATTCAGTTAATTCGTCAGAATTCTACTGTGATAAAACCTTTGCACCGTTTTAAGATTTAAAGTGCAGTGCAGTACAATTTAAAAAAAGTCAGTAGATTTTACGGTAAAAACAAACAAACTCAGTAACCAAAATTTTACTGCTAAAATAAAAGTGGTAATATTTTTACAATTACAGTAATGCACTGTAAAAAAAAAAAAAATAAATAAAAAATAAATTTTATACTGACAAAAAAAGAGCTGGTAGTGGTCCACTAAGCCACCACTGCAAATATACAAGTGGTATTTTTTCCATTTATAGTAATGCACTGTGAAAACATTTTCAATTGATTACACGGTAAAATACTGACAGTTAATCGCTAGAATCTTACAATAAATTAATCGTGCATTTTTTTTTCATTTAAAGTAATGCACTGTAAAACAAGGACAAAACAATTATGTGTTACAGTAAAAAGTGTTGCTAAAATTTAACTGTAAAAACAAACATAGTACCGTTTTTCCATGTACAGTAATGCACAGGGGAACATAAGTCAGTTGATTTTATGTTAGACAAGCAGCTCAATCTTTCAAATTCTACAGTAATAATATAATTAGTAGCGTTTTTTTCTATTTGCAGTAATGCATGGTAAAAAAATATATATTTTGCTGTTATAATCATGTCCTCATGAAGCGACATCCTACATTGACCGTTACTTAAATTAAGTTACGTTACATTAAGTTCCATCTTAAAACTTATTTGTATACTCTAGCCTTTAAATAGACCCCTTTTTTAGACCAGTTGATCTTCCGTTTCTTTTCTTTTCTCCTCTGCCCCCCTCTCCCTTGTGGCGGGGGGTGGGGGGCAGGTCTGGTGGCCATTGATGAAGTGCTGACTGTCCAGAGTCGGGACCCGGGGTGGACCGTTCGCCTGTCCATCAGTTGGGGACATCTCTGCGCTGCTGACCTGTCTCCGCTTGGGGTAGTCTCCTGCTGGCCCCCCTATGGTCTGCACTCTCGCTATTATAATAGATCCACTATGGACTGGACTCTCACTACTACAAACCCCGTTTCCTTATTTATTTATTTATTTATTTCATTATTGACATCCAGCATCAGACATTTCCATCCACTATATCATATTCACATACATCACATATCGGTTGTTTGCCCTAAATGTCAGAAATATTTTTTGTTTATGTACCCATCATACCACCCACGCCCCCCAAAAAAAAGAAAAATAAACAAAGAGAGAAAACAAAAACAAGGTAGTATCTACACATACATGAATTAAATAAGCAAAAAATAAATAATACATTGATAATAATAATAAACAGAAATAAAATAAAATAAATATATACAGATACTCAGTAACCAAAATTTTACTGCTAAAATAAAAGTGGTAATATTTTTACAATTACAGTAACATACACACATATAGGGAGTAATCTTTTTTTTTTTTTTTTTTTTTTAAACAGTACACTAATTCAAGAGATTTACTGTAAGTCAGGTTTATGGGGCATAATTGACCCAATTTTCCCAGTATGAAGTACATTTCTCCAATTTATAATTAGGAAAGGCAGTTATCTTTTCCATGTTACATATGTCCATTGCGGTTTCCATCCATTGCTTCAAAGTTGGGCTTTCCTGGGATATCCATTTCCTAGTGATGGTCTTTTTACAAGCCACCAGTAGGATATTCATTAAGTATTTATCTTTCTTCAGCCAATCTTGAGGTGCAAGTCCAAAAAAACAAAGTTTTACTTTCAAGGGGTATTTTTCGTTTAAAAATATTCTGTATAGCTTGGTGTATCTCTTTCCAATAGTCCTTTATGGTGGAGCAGTCCCAGAAAACATGGTAGTGGTTTGCGTTTGAATTCCCACACTTTCTCCATCAGGTAGGGGAGTTATCATAGTGAGACTTCTGAGAAGGTGAGTTGATTTCATATTCAACAGACCCTTATACAAGCATGAAACAGTTTTATCAATCATTTCTGCATTGTAGGCTTTTGTAAACAATTCAATCAAACATATACTCGTCTTTGTAACGCTTTTTACCTTCATATTAACAAAATGTCGCAACTGCAGATATCGATAGAAATCTTGGTTTTCTAATACATATGTCCTTTTAATAGTTTCAAAACTAAGCATTTTTTTTATTTTCCATTACACTACATAGATCTGTTGTACCCTTAAATATCCAGTCCTCAAATCTTGAGTCTAATTTATTAGGTGCAAACTCTGTATCATAGGCACACCATTTAAGAACTGCAATATCGCTCTCGAGTTTGTGTTCCTTTATGATAATTTGCTACACTTTAAGGGTCAATTTCACCAATGGATAATCAATGTTATTCATATGGGCTCATAAATTGCTATCCGCCAGGATTGCTTGTATGGGGATGGAGGGCATTTCTTCCTCAATAATTTTCCATTGAGCATGACGGGTTGCAGCAGCATATCACAGCTCTCATCTGGGCTGCAAAATTATAATATCGGAGGCAAGGTAAACCCCATCCTCCTTTTTGTTGGTAGAGTGGCTGTGCCAGCAATCTGAGGGTTACTGGTTCAATCCCCATCTTCTACCATCCTAGTCACGTCCGTTGTGTCCTTGGGCAAGACACTTCACCCTTGCTCCTTATGGGTCCTGGTGAGCGCCTTGCATGGCAGCTCCGGCCGTCAGTGTGTGAATGTGTGTGAATGGGCAACTGTGGAAATACTGTCAAAGTGCGTTGGGCTCCTTAAAAAGGGGTAGAAAAGCGCTACACAAGTACAACCCATTCACCATTTACCATTTTGTTTGACCAATTTTAAAGTTTTGAGACAAACTCTTGGTCTTTTACTTTGCCATATAAACCTTGATAGCATTTTGTCCCATTGATTGAATTGGTGCTGGTTAATCTCTATTGGCAGGGTTTGGAACAGGTATAGCAGTCTTGGCAGTACATTCATTTTAATGGCATCAATTCTAGAATTAAGACTAAAAAAAGGAATTAAGTTCCATCTTGCTATGTCATCTTTTATTTTTTTATGTATGGGTTGATAGTTGTATTCTGATAATTTTGTTAGCTCTTTTGAAAAATTAAACCCTGTTTCCATATGAGTTGGGAAACTGTGTTAGATGTAAACATAAACGAATACAATGATTGGCAAATTTCTTTTCAACCCATAGTCAATTGAATGAACTACAAAGACAAGATATTTGATGTTCAAACTCATTAACTATATATTTTTTTTGCAAATGATAATTAACTTAGAATTTCATGGCTGAAACATGTGCCAAAGTAGTTGGGAAAGGGCATGTTCACCACTGTGTTACATCACCTTTTCTTTTAACAACACTCAATAAACGTTTGGGAACTGAAGAAACTAATTGTTGAATCAGAATCAAAATCAGACATACTGTATTAATCCCCGAGGGGAAATTTAAATTTTCAGCACAATCCCATTCAAGATCAGACAAACATTACAGGGAGACAGAACGGGATCGCTGACGGGTCTGCCAACTTCCGGCGCCCCTTACAAAAAAGGTGAGATACAGGTAAACAATTGCGGGGGGTAGGAGAAAAAAAATAAAAGAATAAAGTAAAATAAAATAAAATAAAATGAAAAAATCGGTCTAAGCCTGGGCCCCTGGAGAGGGGTCCAGACTGAGGCCAAGGAAAAAATCAACTCATAGCCATAGTACACATCCCTCTTACACAAGAAGAGGGAAACATCAAAGAACACTAAGAACATGAAAAGCATTAAAGTAGCGAAGCTGACGCAACCAGCCCCTTCTACATACAGCTATGAATAAAAAGTAAAAGAAACATATACACTGTGGTGGCCTCTGCGGTGTTCCACGCCAACGTCCGCTGGGGTGGAGGGAACATGGCCAGAGACAGGAGCAGACCCAACAAAGCAACCAAGAGAGCCGACTCCACTCTCGGTCGCCAACCAACTCTCGGCCAGTGTCCGGTCCGCATGGATGAGCGAGGATATGTCCAAAGAGACTGAGGTGTCCGATACCTGCTAATTCAGCCAAGACACTGTGAAGCTTGTCCGTCCCGGCACTCAGTGCCAGCTCCGCGACCCTCTCTCTTCATCCGCATCTCCTCCAGTCCCTCCAAACGGACTCTGGTGTGGCAGACACCCAGCAGCTGGTTTCCATGGCCAAACGGCTCCAGGGAGGCAGATCCAGAAGTCCACAAAAAAGCACCGCAGAGGTCACGAAAGTGTCACCCCATGTCACACAGTCCCAAAGGGTCCCGGACCAAAAGGCAAAATATATATATATATATATATATATTTTTATATATATATATATATATATATATATATATATATATATATATATATATATATATATATATATATATATAGTAATGCACCCCCATATGCATATGTGTGTGTATATATATATATATATATACACACACTGCCTTGGGCAGTAATGCACCCCCATATGCATATGTGTGTGTATATATATATATATATATATATATATATATATATATATATATATATATATATATATATATATATATATATATATATATGTACGTGTATATGTTTATATATGTATCTATATAATATGTATATGGGTATATGCGCGTGTGTAAATGTATATGTATATATATATGTATATGTATGTGTATGTATGCATATATATATATATATGTGTACTGTATGTATATTTCTGGGGATACGCTCTGGGCCTGCTGGTTAATCGGGGGTCGGCGCCTCGGGCTACTGCATCCGGGCTGCATGTCTGGAGCTCCTGGGTCCCACCGTCCATCCCTATATATATATATATATATATATATAGCTCCTGCCAACAGCAGCCACTACAGCGGTGCCATCTTGGAATAAAAGAGCTTTGAAAGTGGAATTCTTTCCCATTCTTGTTTTATGTAGAGCTTCAGTCGTTCAACAGTCCGGGGTCTCCGCTGTCGTATTTCACGCTTCATAGTGCGCCACAGGGCTTCACGGTGGCAGAGGGGTTAGTGCGTCTGCCTCACAATACGAAGTTCCTGCAGTCCTGGGTTCAAATCCAGGCTCGGAATCTTTCTGTGTGGAGTTTGCATGTTCTCCCCGTGAATGCGTGGGTTCCCTCCGGGTACTCCGGCTTCCTCCTACTTCCAAAAACATGCACCTGGGGATAGGTTGATTGGCAACACTAAATTGGCCATTGTGTGTGAATGGGAGTGTGAATGTTGTCTGTCTATCTGTGTTGGCCCTGTGATGAGGTGGCGACTTGTCCAGGGTGTACCCCACCTTCCGCCCGATTGTAGCTGAGATAGGCGCCAGCGCCCCCTGCGACCCCAAAGGGAATAAGCGGGAGAAAATGGATGGATGGATGGATAATGCGCCACACACATTCGATGAGAGACAGGTCTGGACTGCAGGCAGGCCAGTAAAGTACCCGCACTCTTTTTTTACAAAGCCACGCCGTTGTAAAACGTGCTGCAAGTGGCTTGGCATTCTCTTGCTGAAATAAGCAGGGGTGTCCATGAAAAAGACAGCGCTTAGATGGCAGCATATGTTGTTCTAAAACCTGTATGTACCTTTCAGCATTAATGGTGCCTTCACAGATGTGTAAGTTACCCATGCCTTGGGCAGTAATGCACCCCCATATGCATATGTATGTGTATATATATATATATATATATATATATATATACATATATATATATATATATATATATATGTACGTGTATATGTTTATATATGTATCTATATAATATGTATATGGGTATATGCGCGTGTGTAAATGTATATGTATATATATATGTATATGTATGTGTATGTATGCATATATATATATATATGTGTACTGTATGTATATTTCTGGGGATACGCTCTGGGCCTGCTGGTTAATCGGGGGTCGGCGCCTCGGGCTACTGCATCCGGGCTGCATGTCTGGAGCTCCTGGGTCCCACCGTCCATCCCTTCAGGGTGCCCGTCTTGGTTTGGGCCAGCTGGGTCTAGTCCCCTCATCCTTGTGGTAGCTTTGTGCTGCAGGGTATTCCGAGTTTTTGCGAGTCGGCCAGCTGCTGGGGTGGTGATCTTGTGTGTCAGCATGTCTGTGATCTTTTTTTAATTCTTTGTTTTGTGTGTGTATATATGTATGTGGAGTTATGTGTGTATATGTATGTGTATGTGTATGTATATATGTGCATGTATGTATATATATGTGTGTATGTATATTAATGTATGTATATATATATATATGTATATATGTATGTGAATGTATATATGTATGTGTATATATGTGTATGTATGTGTGTGTGTGTATATGTATGTATATATGTATGTGTGTGTACGTATGTGTATATGTATATATGTGTATATATACATATATGTATTGCATAAATTCATGTATGTATGTGTGTATGTGTATATTTATATAAATGTGTATATATGTATATAGATAAATATTATTTATTTATTTATTTATTTATTTTTAAATATATTAAATATTGTGTATTTTGTTTTGTTTTGTTTTTGTTTGTTTTTTCTCCCCCCCTCTCTCAGGGGGTGGACCTCGACAGGGCGGTTGCTGGTTGTTCCATCTCCATCGTTGGGGTCCCTTTCGGGTGGGGTGAGTGGTTCCCGCGGCCCTGTGCTGGGAGTTCCTATGGTTGCCGACTTGGGTGGGGTAGCCTGGTGTGGACCGCGCCGTGCTCCCCGGGTGTGGGGGGGTCGTGGGGGCCCGGGTGCTGGTGGGCGGGGGCGGTCTTCCCGTCCGGTTGCGGAGAACCTCTAGGTCCCCCCGGGCGGGGCATCCCGCCTTTCTGACCGTGTGAGGGAATGTCTCTCGCTGGCTTGGGGTCTGGCCGTCCGCTGCTTCTCTTGTGTCCTGTCCTCTGCCGGGCGCGTTTGTCTTCGGCCTGCTGCTGGATCTTCCGGGCGGCGCGGTGGGCCGGGCTCTGGGGTTCCCGTCGCTGGCCGGCCTGGCTGTGTGGGGCCAGTGTTCCCTGGGCGCCGCGCCTGCTGTTTGGTTTTGGGCTCTCTGGGCGGCTGGGGCTGTACTCTGTTTCCCACGCACACTGCGAATCAAATATATTGTACATACAAACACACATATACTCACACACACACACACCATTATTCATACGTTCAAACATACATACATAGATACCTACGCTCCCACATATACAAATACAGTACATTCCTACATACTCCAAATTCGTCCATCTACACGCATATTCATGGTACGAACATGCACATACTGTACATATACATTCACTGTACAAACATACATATACCCATACTGTACATATACATTTACTGTACAAACATTCATATACACAATCTGTACATGTACAAGTACATATTCATACATGCACTCATGCACATAATCACGTTTCATCAAACATATATTACCGTTGTTGCACTAGGGGAAAATTTGTAAACCATGGCACACTGACAAAGCTTAACCCATTGTTACTACAACAATCTACAAGATTAATATACTGTAGGTTGCCTCTCTCCCTTCCCCTCCATCTTTCGGTATTCCTTTTTTTTTTTAAATCTCTTTAGTGATCATTATGTTTACGTATTGATGCATTTGAACAACTGTATTGTTGATAATAGAGGTAAACTATTGGTATTGTTCATGATCAATAGCATTTTTTCTATTGGTATTTGTATTGTTCCAGTTGTAGTGTAAAAATGCTCATTGTCATTTCTATATTATTATTTATTTCGCTAACAGCTTCTTTGCTATCACTTTTACGATCATATTTGTACATATCTTATATGCTGGTGTTGTTCTATTGTTGTTGTTTTTGTTGTTATTGTTGTGTTTGCTGCTGTTGTTTTTGTCTCTCTGTCTAATCCCCCCTTATCCCCACAATTTCCCCCCTCTGTTTTCCTTTTTTTCTCTTTCTATCCCCTCCTGCTACGGCCCGGCTGCACCAAATGATAATATGAATATGTTTAATAAAGTCAAATTCAAATAAGGCAACAAGAGAAGTATCCTACACTTCTCTTTTGGGCATCTACATCAACTATATAATTTGCCTGAGTAGTTGGACAGGACAAAAAAAAATAAAAATGAAAAAAATAAAAAAGGAATGCACCCCCATACCATCACAGATGCTGGCTTTTGAACTTTGCGTCGATAACAGTCTGGATGGTTCGCTTCCCCTTTGGTCCGGATGACACAATGTCGAAAATTTCCAAAAACAATTTGAAATGTGGACTCGTCAGACCACAGAACACTTTTCCACTTTGCCATCTTAGATGATCTCGGGCCCAGAGAAGCTGCCGGTGTTTTTGGATGTTGTTGATAAATGACTTTTGCTTTGCATAGTAGAGCTTTAACTTGCACTTACAGATGTAGCAAAAAACTGTAATTAGTGACAGTGGTTTTCTGAAGTGTTCCTGAGCCCATGTGGTGATATCCTTTAGAGATTGATGTCCCTTTTTGATACAGTGCCATCTGAGGGATCGAAGGTCACAGTCATTCAGTGTTGGTTTCCGGCCATGCCGCTTACGTGGAGTGATTTCTCCAGATTCTCTGAACCTTTTGATGATATTATGGACCGTAAATGTTGAAATCCCTAAATTTCTTGCAATTGCAATTTGAAAAACATTGTTCTTAAACTGTTTGACTATTTGCTCACTCAGTAGTGGATCCCTGGGTGTAGCTCGCCCCATCCTTTCTTGTGACTTACTGAGCATTTTTTGGTAAGCTGTTTTTATACCCAATCACAGCACCCACCTGTTCCCAATTAGCCTGTACACCTGTGGGATGTTCCAAATAAGTGTTTGATGAGCATTCCTCAACTTGATCAGTATTTATTGCCACCTTTTGTAACTTATTTGGCACGTGTTGCAGCCATGATTTGTTCAGTATGGTTCCTGTTGTAAATAGTTGAATGATGCGGACACGTTTGTTGTTGAATACTTTCTATCAGACTTCTGTCTCTAAGCAACTTTTTGTATGTAATAGGTGACTATAATTATCTGATATGCTTAAATGTGTTGTTTGAGCTCATTTTAACTCAACTGTTGTGTAGCTGCTTGGTCCTTGTAACCTACAGCCCGAGTGTCCAAATTGCAGCCCATAGCTATGTGTTTAACAGACAACCGAAACAATTGAAAATGTGGTATTCGGGTGTTTGTTCAATCAGCGGCAGCTACGCCTTGTTTTATCATTGGGCCTAAGTCTTTGATTTCGTAGGCGGGACAGAGAGCAAGGGAACAATGTGGGACAGCATTTGTGTCCATCTTATACCATGTTAGTTATTGCTAAGATATGTCAACATGAGCAGCCACATCCTGAGTTCCAACATATATATAAATACAAATGTATATATATATATATATATATATATATACATATATATATTTATATATATATATATATATATATATATATATATATATATATATATATATATATATATATATATATATATATATATATATATATATATATATATATATATACATATATATATATATAGCACTATAATACACCGCATGGTGCAACCTGGACACATCATCAGTGATTCTCCCGGGGTCATAGGGTGTTTCGGGTCTTAATCAGACACCCTCACCCGGGCGACCCAGCCGAGGATGATCAGTCCCTCGACTTGTGTCCAGGTAGCGCACTACGCCACGCGTCCCCCCTCCTCAACCAGAGCCAACGTAAAGCCTTTTCAGACGCTTCCAATATGTTTTTTATGGCTCTTCGCCTGTGCAGTCCACAAATTCCAAGGAGCCCCAGGACACGGTGTAAGGACTTGCCTGCAAAACCCCTGCAGCCCACCTCAATAGGCTCGCAGCGGGCCTTCCACCCGTTCCTCCGGCAGTCAGCCACAAGATCTGCATATTTCGCCCTCTTCCTTTCCTGAGCTTCCTCCATTCTGTCCTCCCAGGGGACAGTTAGCTCAAGGAGCACCACCTGCTTGCTGGTTCCAGACATCAATACCATGTCTGGCCGTAGTGTTGTGGTTGCAATGATGTCTGGGAATCGCAACTGCCTTCCTAGATCAACCAAGAGCTGCCAGTCCCTTGCTGTTGTTAGCAGGCCACCCTGGGTCTTCTTGGAGGGTTGAGGTTTCTCTCCTGCTCGGACAAAGGCAATTGTGCACTTAGTTGGGTGTTGCCGCTTACTGGTGTTGATGCCAGTGCAGATAGTGTCTGCTATTGCCCGCAGGACCTGGTCGTGGCGCCACCGGTACCTGCCATCTCCCAATGCCTTTGAGCAACAGCTGAGGATGTGTTGTAATAATCCTCTTTTCTGACAGCGCTGGCACACAGGTGTGTCTATCAGGACCCAGGTAAATAAGTTAGCCGGACTTGGGAGGACATCATAAACTGACTGGACCAAGAACTTAAACTGGTGTGGCTCCGCTTTCCAGAGTTCGGTCCAGGTGATCTTGCGACCAGCTATGTGCTCCCACTTGGTCCAGGCCCCCTGCTTGCTCCTTCCCACCACTCTGCTGAAGCGAGCCTCTTCCACCTCTGCGCGACCCTCAACTTGGACCAACTTTCTCCTTTCCTTTCCTCTGGCTCTGCTGTAGCTTGGTTTGGTGTTACTACCCAGCCCAGCCCGACCAGTAGCTACGGTTCCCACCACGGTGCTGTGCCGCAACCTCGCCTCTGCCCGCTCCACTGCATCCTGGGCACGCCACTTCCTTCCTGTTCTGACCTCCACACCTGCTGACGATACTTTCCCATCAGCAGAATCTCTGTAGAGCAGGACTTCTCTGGCCCTGGAAACCTTGAACTCCTCTGCCAGACTACTGAAAGGAAGCTGCAGCTTGGTGTTGTGCCCAAACAAAGCAATGCTGCTTAGGCTCCGTGGCAGACCCAGCCACCTGCGCAGGGACGAGCTGATCTTCCTCTCGAATCCCTCCACGATGGTCATTGGGAATTCGTACATCAGCAGCGGCCAGAGGATACGAGGCAGGATGCCATGCTGATATATCCAGGCTTTGAACTTCCCTGGAAGTCCCGACTTGTCCACCGCTGAGAGCCACATGTTGAGGTTATCGCTGGTAGCTTGCCGTGCAGCGGAATCCTTCAGATCACCAGTGAAGAGCTTGCCCAGACTCTTCACTGGCTTTTCTGACACAGATGGAATTTGGATGTCTGCCAAACTGAAGCGAAAGTGTTCGGATACTTTACCCTTCCTCAAGACCAAGGACCTGGACTTAGAGGGCTTGAAACTCATTCTTGCCCAACTAATGAGCCGATCAAGGCCTTGAAGGAGCCATCTGCATCCAGACACTGATGTTGTGGTTACCGTGAGATCATCCATGAATGCTCTAATCGGAGGTTGCCGGGTGCCGGATTTGGACAAAGGACTTCTGCACTCTACTTCCGCAGACTTCACGAGCATATTCATGGCCAGTGCAAACAGGGACACAGAGATTGTACAGCCTGTGATGATGCCTTTCTCCAGACGATGCCAATCTGATGTTGAAGTGCCAGAGGACACTCTCAGACTAAAGTTGTTGTAATAGTCGAGAATGAGATTGCAAATCTTCTCTGGAACATGGTATCTGCTCAGAGACAATTCCACCAACTTGTGTGGAATTGACCCATAAGCATTGGCGAGGTCCAGCCACAGTACTGTCAAATCACCTCTGTTCTCTCGCGCCTCACGGATCAGCTGTGTTACCACACCAGTGTGTTCGATGCACCCTGGAACTCCTGGGACTCCTCCCTTCTGCACCGAGGTGTCAATATAGGTGTTCTTCAGGAGAAATCCCATGAGGCGATTGGAAACGATCTTGAAGAAAGTCTTGCACTCAACACTGAGGAGGGAGATTGTCCTGAACTGCTCGATGTTCCTTGCGTTCTCCTTTCTGGTGAATCCATACTCCTTCTGCGTACGTCAACTACCGAGGTACTTTCCCTCTTTTCCAGATCACTCGGAAGATCTTCCAAAGACGCTCCAACAGGCGGGGACACTATTTGAAGACCTTGTACGGAACTCCACTTGGGCCTGGTGCTGATGCTGTTCTGGCAGATTTGATTACCTCTTTAACTTCTTTCAGAGTTGGTTCACTGGTGTCAAACAGGGTGCAGGGTTCTGGTGGGCATATGAGGGCTGCACAGTGGCCGAGGTCTTGCTCTCTCATGCCGTCGCTGTAGGTGTTCTTGATGTGGAGGTTGATTTCCTCCTCGGGACATGAGAGTTGACCACTGCGTTTTTCTCCCAGCAGCTTCTTTGTGAATCCAAATGGATTTGCAATGAAGGCACTGCGCTTACGGGCCCTTTCCCTGCCTCTCTTCCTGTGCCACTCGGCACGTCGCAGGGTGAGTAGTTTATCCCTTACCACACCCCTCAGTTCTGTCAAGGCTGCCTTCTCATTGTCACTTGCCTTCCTGTACTGGCTCCTGAGTACTCTCAGTTCTTGTCTGAGTTGGGAAATCTTGGTTTCTCGCCGGTTTGGAATTGGTGCTGCAGTTGTAGTCTTGTTAGCGCATTGTTTCTTGATGCCAAACCTGTCCGATGCAATGCTAATTATGAACATGCTCATTGTCTTGAGCCTCTGGTCCACATTACCCTTGGCTGTTGCTTCCAGGGCTGTAGTAACATCTTCATCAAACTGTTTCCACTCTGACTCCTTGTTGGCAGCGGGCCACAATATCCGACGATGTTCTGACGGTCTGCTTTGGGGATGCGCCGGTGGTGCTTGGAGGTTCTGGGCACTGTGGGTAGTGTCCGGGCCTGGATCCTCCTCCGTCTCATCAGGTGCCGTACAGGGTACTGGCACTGTGCGTTGCACCACGGATTTCCTTAGGCAGCCCATCTTGGTCTGATGTATCTTTAGACCAGTCGGGTTTTTGCAGACCTTGCCACATTTGCAGACTGCACTCGTAGTCAATTTTTCATTCGCAGGGGTCGTTACCAGAAAATCTGTCCATTCGGGGCGCTCATTCTCCCCCCCTCTCGGGCGCCCCTGGGGGTATATCTCTTTAGGGTTTTTCGTAGCGTTATATGGGTGCTCCCTTGCGAGAGCTGCAGCTTGGGATGCTACCCCTCCCTGCCCCGGTTGCCGTCTTTCCGGGCTGTCAACTGTCTCTCCAGTTGTCACCACACTTTCGGGGTTGTCATCCAGCCTCTTCCTGGAAGTCAATGGCGCTGCCATACTGGATTAGTACTATAATACACCGCATGGTGCAACCTGGACACATCATCAGTGATTCTCCCGGGGTCATAGGGTGTTTCGGGTCTTAATCAGACACCCTCACCCGGGCGACCCAGCCGAGGATGATCAGTCCCTCGACTTGTGTCCAGGTAGCGCACTGCGCCACGCGTCCCCCCTCCTCAACCAGAGCCAACGTGAAGCCTTATATATATAAAGGAGTCAAAGGCCTCCTGGTATGAGTCTTCTACTTGTGATCATAACATATGGCGGGTCGGGTGGTGGTGCACACGGAAACAGTTCAGCCATCCAGGGTTTTCACTGATAGAACAGTTGCAGCAGGAGTTGGGGTGCTCAGCAGTTGTCAGCCATTTTGGTGGTGGAATGAGCTCATGCTCATGGAGGAGCCTTGGGGGTGGTGTCGCAGCTTGGTGGCGGTGTCGCCAGGTAACACCAGGAAGGTCCTTTCTGTGTGATATTGAACGTCAGGGTACAGTTTGTAAAGCAGGTCATTACCAAGCAGGCAAGGTATGCGCAGATAGATGAGTAGGTGGCACCAGCGTCACTCACGAACTGATAACATTGTCTGTTGACATTTTTGTCCAGTTGTATCCCCTTCTGGGCGTCCAGCTGTGGGCGTCCTTTGCCATACCTTAATGTTTGTCTTGTGGCATGACGGGACCTTTCCCGTTCGGAAATGTTGAGACAGTCCTGAACCCAGTGACCAGGTTGTACACAGGCGAAACAGTTTCCACCCGGGTTTGACCTTGAAGGACCGCGTTGTGCACCACCCGAGTCCATGTGTCTGGTCTCACATGTTGTTGCGGATTCTTTTCTTCACCTGCTGGAACTCAAAAGGAAGGTCACCCACTGCTAAATATACTTCAATTGATTTTTGACCTTTCGGTTCTTTTGACATTTTTGCTTCAGAATTTGTAAATTAAGAGTTGTTTCCTTATTACTCTATCTCAGCCCTTGTCGGTGTCCTATTACCTAGTACAATTCTGCATGTCTCGTTTGAATCACAGCATAAAATGTCCCATTAAATGTTAAATACATGTTAAATCAACTTAAGATTATCTATGAGTTAATGAGACTGTCGTTTGTGTCTATCAGTTAGTTAGTTGTGCACTCGGACCTCTCGTCTTGCATGACACTCCACAAAACAAAAGCATTATTTCATTCCATCATTATTTTGATAGCGCAGTCCACACACACGCACAAGGTCATCTCGCTAAGATAAGCTCACCAACACTTCTGTCCTTTGTGATACTTTTATATTTCGATTCTATATTATAGTTATTAATTTAGATTTTATTTGTAATTATCATTCAACACTATTCAAAGCAAATGGTTTTAAAAGTTATAATTATTCAATGTGTACCATCAAAAGTCTCTAGCTAACAGAAACCTTTTGAAATTTTAGTGTGCCACTTTATTTGTCCTATCTTAGCTCACCACCCAGATGTATGGTATCATGCAATGTCTGAATAAAAATAAACTACTCCAATCTAAAAAATGTTAGTCTACACTTTAAAGTTAAACGACTTAAAACTTACTTTTATTATATCAATTTTCAAAACCACCTTCTCCACAGCAGACATTTTCCTCACAATCGTATCTCATTACCCCTTTAATTGTGTTTCACAACAGTGGTTAAATAGTTATTTAAGTAATAGATCTCAATATGTGGAAATTAATAAGACTAAATCACAGCCTTAAAGAATAACTTGTGGGGTTCCATAAGCCTTGTTATTTGGACCTAAGTTATTTATACTTAATTTAAATGATATTTGTTCAGTGTCTAAAAAATTTAAATGTATCATGTTTGCAGATGATAAAAATGTATATTGTTCAGGAGAAGACTTGAAACCGCATATTGAATATATAAAGGGAAAAATATCCTAATTCATTGCTATTCTGTACACAGTAAGACACATGCTGAATAAGAAATGTCTGCATATGTTATATTATTCTTTTATTTTTTCCATATTTAACATATTGATTTTTTGTGGAAATGTCTATGGAACAAATATAGACCCAATGTTTTACTTTGAAAAAATGTATTAGAATAATACACAAAGTGTGCTACTATGAACATACCAATCCATTATTTATAAATTTTAAAATGCTAAAATGGTCAGATAATGTCCATTGTTTTTTTAAAAAACAATGGACATTATGTTTCGAGTAAAGAACAACAGCACTTCCAGCTTGTTTTCTTAGCTTATTTTACATTAAGAAGATATTGATTTCTGAAATACGTAAAGTAAGAACAACCACAAAATACGAATGCATTTCAGCTCCAGGAGCCAACAACCAACCAAACAAACAAACAAACAAACAAACAACCAAACAAACTTGCAGTGAACCACAATCAACTAACTGCATTCTACCTTCATTTGTCACTTTTCTTATCTTTTCTTCAAATTACTGTTTCATTACAAACCACATCCTGTATCCATCTCTTCCTTATATTTTCCCGCAATGATTCTATTTCTATTCTCCTCTACTAGAAACCATTCACGTAAGGTTATAACCATCTGTAGCAAGATCCTGCTTGTTTTTCTGGGAGCACAGGGAAGGAGCAGCCACACCATCTTTTTTCTGTTCCTTTTTCCAAACCATTCTCTTAACCTTTCCTTCAAACCTCTCCTGCTCTATCTCTCTTTCTCTCTCTCTTTCTCACGATAAAAACTTGCATGTAATACATCCATTTTTCTATTGATCTTTTTCTTAAAACACATTAATCCAAAATAAATGAGTCTTATAAAATACAACAGGGTCAACAAAAATCCATAACCAGAGATCTATAGAGGCAGAAATAAGTAAAATAAATATAAAAACAAGCTAATTGGTATACTACGAACATCTAAGAGGGAATACTACACTCAATTATCAAACAGGAACAGAAACAACATGAGAACAACATGGGGCATCCTAAACATCATCATTAAAAATGGTACTAAGAAAGATTACCTCCAGTACTTTCTAGATGGAAATGCAAAAAATGACAACAATAACCAAATAGTTAAACGTTTCAATGACCACCTTGTTAACATCGGACAATATCTGGAGCAAAGAATTCCAAAAGCAGATGATGGGTCAATTTTATTACTTCCATAATTCTCCAAAATTATGGAAAACTATTCAATAACCGATTAGATAAATTTATCAAGAAAAGTGGGACGCTCGTGGAGAAAACCAATTTGGATTGAGAGCAAATATCTCAACATCAATAGCATTAATCAAAGACTGCTTATCTTTATCAAACAACATTTGTAAAATTACAAAGGACCCGAAATCAGTTTTATTCGCAGACGACATAATCGCTCTCTGTTCAGGAGAGAACACACAGAAGATAATACAAACACTAACGGAAGAAATGAACAAACCAAAAATGGTTTGACAAAAACAAACTATTTTTAAATCTCAGTAAAACTAAATCAATGCTATTGGTAACAGTAGAAAAGAGCATCAGACACGAACACAAATAGACGGAGTAGATACAGAAAGTGCAAAAGAAACCAGCCTATATACAAAACATACAACACAAGGTGGACAAAAAAACATTTCAATAATGAATAAAGCAGAATACGTCCTGGGCCAAAATTCCCTGTATATTCTGTACTGCTGCTAGTGTAACCATATCTGAGCTATTGTAAAGAAATATGGAAACAACTACAATGTTGACTGTGTTACATAAAATATATTTTAGAATAATACATAATGTTTGGTATAGAGAGAATACAAACCCTTTATTTATCGAGTCAAAAATATTAAAGTTTGCTGATTTGGTTAAATTGCAAACAGCTAAAATGATGTACAAAGCAAATCATAACATGTTACAAAAGAATGTACAACAATTCTTCTCAACTAAAGAGGAGAAATATAACCTTAAAGGAAAATCTAATCTAAAACATTTGTATGCACGTACTACACCCAAACCTTTAGCATATCAGTATGTGGAATTAAATTATGGAATGGATTAGCTAAAGATGTTAAACATTGTTCTGATATGATCCACCTAAGAGGCCGCTCAAATTAATAGTGCTTTCAAATTACAAAGAAGAAAGATTATTAGAAACACTTTCAACCCTATCGAAAATAACATATTCTTAATAATAATAATAATAATAATAATAATGGATTATATTTATATTGCTCTTTTTTACTATTAGATACTCAAAGCGCTCACATCTCAGTATGTTAATAATGACTGAATTAATTAATTACATATTACAAAACTGTTGTATTACTCATTCACTGATGTCATTCTACTATAATACTATAAAAAGGTCAGTAAATGAATGTATATATTTGTAAACGCTCTGACCTGGAAAAGGGGTAGGATTAAATAAGCTTTGCTTCTTCCTACTCCTTTTCGGACATAATGTAATGTGGAATGATATGAAATTATCTGATGTATTATGTTGTAAGTATGTTCATGACCAAACCTGTGACTCAGACTCCATGATTCACACAGATGTGACTATAAAGGTCAACAATATTGTGATTAAACCTTATTACACAGTTAAATGTTAAAAAATATTTTATAACATAACTTTAATTAACTGATTATTCTTAAAATAATTAAAATGTCAATATATTTAAATACTCAATTTATCTTCATCATATTTAAATTGTTATGTTATTAATTTATTTGTTTATATAACCATTAATTCAAAGCTACAATGTTTTCCAATCTATGATGTGTGTGCGTCTATATCTTAACTCCCACACAGACACTGGATCAGTACAGCCTCAAGGCTGTGCAAAACTTAATATTAAACACATAAAATAAATGAATGATGAGTCACCCTATGCTTCAATGTCCCACAATCCAAATGCATTTATTGATATTTAAATGTTTATTTATTCATATATATTTTATTTTACTGGAATTAACAAGCACTCTATTAGACTGAGAACAGCTGTCCAAACACACCTAGTAATGACAAGCTAAAGGCTAACCTAGCCTTACTAGGCCTCAGTGAGCTAATTTTTGCTAACCTAGCTCAATGCTAAACTAACCCTATGCTAATCTAAATTATGCTATGCTATGCTTCGCTAACAGTGACACACCTCTCCGGCCCACGTCTTAACGTGCAGCACGTCACCCAGCCTCGTCACCAGAGGTGGGTAGAGTAGCCAGAAATTGTACTCAAGTAAGAGTACTCCTACTTTAGAGATTTATTACTCAAGTAAAAGTAAGGAGTAGTCACCCAAATATTTACTTGAGTAAAAGTAAAAAGCATGTTCTGAAAAAAACTACTCAAGTACTGAGTAACTGACGAGTAATATGTTCGTTTAATGATTCCAGCAACAAAAAAATGCACAAAAAAATAAAAATAGCAATGAGCTAATTCAGAGCCAGGTATATCTCTCAAGCAACTAAAACAATATTATATATTAAATAATAATACATTAAAATAAAAAAAAATTAAGGCAAATTGGGCCACAATAACTTAACAGCACCATAGGCTCAGTAGGCATTGATTGATTGATTGATTGATTGATTGAAACTTGTATTAGTAGATTGCACAGTACAGTACATATTCCGTACAATTGACCACTAAATGGTAACACCCCAATAAGTTTTTCAATGTTAATCAATTACTTAATAAATGACCAAGTCGAGGTGATCTACCTCATATATACATCAATCAATCAATCAATCAATGTTTACTTATATAGCCCTAAATCACTAGTGTCTCAAAGGGCTGCACAGACCACCACGACATCCTCGGTAGGCCCACATAAGGGCAAGGAAAACTCACACCCAGTGGGACGTCGGTGACAATGATGACTATGAGAACCATAGAGAGGAGGAAAGCAATGGATGTCGAGCGGGTCTAACATGATACTGTGAAAGTTCAATCCACAATGGATCCAACACAGTCGCGAGAGTCCAGACCAAAGCGGATCCAACACAGCAGCGAGAGTCCCGTTCACAGCGGAGCCAGCAGGAAACCATCCCAAGTGGAGGCGGATCAGCAGCGCAGAGATGTCCCCAGCCGATACACAGGCGAGCAGTACATGGCCACCGGATCGGACCGGACCCCCTCCACAAGGGAGAGTGGGACATAGAAGAAAAAGAAAAGAAATGGCAGATCAACTGGTCTAAAAAGGGAGTCTATTTAAAGGCTAGAGTATACAAATGAGTTTTAAGGTGAGACTTAAATGCTTCTACTGAGGTGGCATCGCGAACTGTTACCGGGAGGGTATTCCAGAGTACTGGAGCCCGAACGGAAAACGCTCTATAGCCCGCAGACTTTTTTGGGGCTTTGGGAATCACTAATAAGCCGGAGTCCTTTGAACGCAGATTTCTTGCCGGGACATATGGTAGAATACAATCGGCAAGATAGGATGGCGCTAGACCGTGTAGTATTTTATACGTAAGTAGTAAAACCTTAAAGTCACATCTTAAGTGCACAGGAAGCCAGTGCAGGCGAGCCAGTACAGGCGTAATGTGATCAAACTTTCTTGTTCTTGTCAAAAGTCTAGCAGCCGCATTTTGTACCAACTGTAATCTTTTAATGCTAGACATGGGGAGACCCGAAAATAATACGTTACAGTAGTCGAGGCGAGACGTAACAAACGCATGGATAATGATCTCAGCGTCTTTAGTGGACAGAATGGAGCGAATTTTAGCGATGTTACGGAGATGAAAGAAGGCCGTTAGTAACGCTTTTAATGTGTGCCTCAAAGGAGAGAGTTGGGTCGAAGATAATACCCAGATTCTTTACCGTGTCGCCTTGTATAATTGTTTGGTTGTCAAATGTTAGAGTTGTATTATTAAATAGAGTTCGGTGTCTAGCAGGACCGATAATCAGCATTTCCGTTTTTTTGGCGTTGAGTTGCAAAAAGTTAGCGGACATCCATTGTTTAATTTCATTAAGACACGCCTCCAGCTGACTACAATCCGGCGTGTTGGTCAGCTTTAGGGGCATGTAGAGTTGGGTGTCATCAGCATAACAGTGAAAGCTAATACCGTATTTGCGTATGATGTCACCTAGTGGCAGCATGTAGATGCTGAAGAGTGCAGGGCCAAGGACCGAACCCTGGGAAACTCCACACGTTACCTTAACGTAGTCCGAGGTCACATTGTTATGGGAGACACACTGCATCCTATCAGTGAGATAAGAGTTAAACCAAGACAGGGCTAAGTCTGACATACCAATTCGTGTTTTGATACGTTCTAATAAAATATTATGATCGACGGTATCGAAAGCAGCGCTAAGATCGAGGAGCAGCAACATAGATGACGCATCAGAATCCATCGTTAGCAATAGATCATTAGTCATTTTTGCGAGGGCTGTCTCCGTGGAGTGATTTGCCCTGAAATCGGATTGAAAGGTTTCACATAGATTGTTAGACGCTAAGTGTTCATTTAACTGCTCCGCAACAATTTTTTTAAGGATTTTTGAAATAAAGGGAAGGTGAGACACCGGTCGGTAGTTTACCATGAGGTCAGGATCGAGGTTAGGTCTTTTAAGAAGAGGATGAATAACCGCTTTTTTGAATGCTAGGGGAACAGTGCCCGAGGAGAGTGATAAGTTTATAATATTTAGCACTGATGGACCTAATAATACAAAGAGCTCCTTGATCAGTTTCCCAGGAAGAGGGTCAAGTAAACATGTTGTCTGTTTTATTCCATTTACACGTTGTAACAATTCCTCTAATGTTATTTCCTCAAAACGAGAGAAACTATTTTGGAGGGCAGTATCCGCCGTATATACAATCGTGTCAGTGTTAATAGAACCCCGTTGTAGCTGGGACCCATTGTCTTTAATCTCCTTTCTAATGACTTCAATTTTCTTACTAAAGAATTGCATAAAGTCATCAGCTGAGTGGGTTGAGCTACTGGAAGGGGTCCCTTGTTGGGTTAGCGATGCTACCGTACTAAATAAAAATTTAGGATCGTTTTTATTACGGTGGATGAGATTTGAGTAGTATTTAGCTTTAGCTAAGGTAAGCATGCGTTTATAAGTTATTAAACCATCACTCCATGCTTGATGGTGCACCTCAAGTTTAGTCGTGCGCCATTTGCGTTCCAGCTTTCTACATAATAATTTCTGAGCTTGAGTTTCTTCTGTAAACCACGGGGTGCGCTTTTTTGGAGCCTTTTTTAACTTTAGCGGTGCTATGTTATTAATGGTTTCGCGCAGGGCGTCGTTAAAGTTGTTAGTGAGGTTATCAATAGAGCCCACATACTTTGGGAATGGTGCCATTACCGAGGGCAGTAGGTCAGCAAGAGTTGTCGTTGTGGCTGTATTAATGTTGCGGCTGCTATAGCAGTTATTATTATTATTAGTTTGACGAACATGCGTCTGAACCTCGAATTTTATAAGGTAATGATCGGACAATACTTTAGTATACGGGAGTATCGTAACTTTGGAAACGGTGATACCCCTGACAAGCACTAGGTCTATCGTATTACCGTTGCGATGCGTGGGTTCATTTATTATTTGTGTGAGACCACAGCTATCAATTACAGTCTGGAGCGCTACGCACGGTGGGTCCGATGGGGTATTCATATGGATATTAAAGTCCCCCATTATGAGTATATTATCGGCGTGTGTCACTAGATCAGCAACGAACTCTGAGAATTCATTGATAAAGTCCGAATAGGGCCCTGGGGGGCGGTAGATAACAGCCAGGTGTAGAGGCAGTGGTGTGGCAGACCTCATAGTAAGCACCTCAAACGATTTATATTTATTATTTATGTTAGGACTAAGGTTAAAGTTTTCGTTGTATATTAGTGCGACCCCCTCCCCCCCACCCCTTTTAAGCGGACGGGCAATATGGGCATGTGTAAAGTTAGGAGGACATGCATCATTTAGCGCAAAAAAGTCGTTTGGTTTAAGCCAGGTTTCGCTGAGACCGATGACGTTAAGATTGTTGTCTCTGATAATATCATTAACTAACAACGTTTTAGGAGGCAATGATCTTATGTTTAAAAAACCTATATTATAGGTAGTGGGCTGTTTTAGGGAGTTTTTGATCAAATTATCCGTAGTAGCAATATTAATAATGTTGTGTTTATTATGCCCAGTGCATTTAGTATAGTTACGACCATATCTAGGAATTGATACGACAGGAATTTTCCGATTGTTTGATTGTTGCTTTTATAAACTGCACGCATCATGGTTAGCCACCTCAGTAACGGGAATTTTCCGATTGTTTGTTTGTTGCTTTGATAAACTGCACGCATCATAGTTAGCCACCTCAGTAAAACACATGTCCAACTCTGAAACACTCAAAGCAGAAAAAACTTGTTCTAATTTAACTGACTCCTTACCCAGACCAGTAGTCTTGCAGTAGTCTCACATATATATACATATACATATACATACACACATATCATATATATATATATATATATATATATATATATATATATATATATATATATACATATATATATATATATATATACCTTTATATATACAGTATATAATTTATATTTATTTATTTTGCCGTTTTTGTTCACATGTTGAAGGTGTTTTGATGAATATAGATGCATGTTTAACATATAGATTCCTATCTTTAATGAAGACAAGAATATAAGTTGGTGTATTACCTGAATCTGATGACTTGCATTGATTGGAATCAGACAGTATATTGCTAATAATGTCCCGGTTTTCAAATGGAGGAGGAAAAAAAGTTCCTCCTTCCTGTCTAATACATCATGAAAGTCGTTGGTTCTTGGCATCTTATTTGTCCAGCTTCCATATTCGTTTTTTTATACACTTTACAAGAAATACATTGGCGGCAAACTCTGTAGCTTGCTAGTTTGTTTGCGCTGGCTTTCGGAGACTCTTATTTTGTTAGCGCAGGCGCGATGGAGCGGCACTTTTATTGTGAAGACAGGATCTGTGCGATCAGTCTTTAGGCTTTTGACGGGAAGTACGGTTGAAATAAAAAGTGTCTTTTTTCCTTTACACTTTTGATTGATTGGTTGATTGATTGAAACTTTTATTAGTAGATTGCACAGTACAGTACATATTCCGTACAGCTGACCACTAAATGGTAACACCCCAATAAGTTTTTCAACATGTCGGGTTCTACGTGTGACGATCACGTGACCACATGGCTCTGTTTGATTGGTCCAACGTCACCACTGACTGCATGTGATTGGTGAAACGCAAGCATGCGTAGTTCCTACTTTGGATGCGTGGCTGACAAAACAGATCGATTAAAAAAAAAGTAGCGAGTAGCGACCTGATTGCAGATAAATAGAGCGGAGTAAAAGTAGCGTTTCTTCTCTATAAATATACTCAAGTAAATGTAAAAGTATGTTACATAAAAACTACTCTTAGAAGTACAATGTATCCCAAAAGTTACTCAAGTAGATGTAACGGAGTAAATGTAGCGCGTTACTACCCACCTCTGCTCGTCACATCTTTTATTTCCAAGACACATCCCTTATCTCAATGTTAACAAACAGAGGCTCCTCTCGTATTTTCATTTCCACCGTGTACTTTCTCAAACTTTCAAACTTGCATACTACAACATTTTTTACCAAAGACAGATAGCCTTTTTCAGACCCTTCTTACAAAACTACAATATCGTATAATCCCAATCACACCAACACAGTTAAAAACAACTTCGACAGTGACTTTTTTTCTCACCCAAAAGCACAGCTGTGCTATATCAGGCCTTAATAATAATAAACAACTTTTATCATTCACTTTTAGCTGGACGAAATGGCTAGGGAGGGAGAAGCCCGGGCGCCTCTGCTTAGGCTGCTGCCCCCGCGACCCGACCTCCGATAAGCGGAATTTGATAAATGGATGGATAGATCATTCACTCATATGCTTTCTTAACATAAACTTTGTCTATCTATTTGTCTACACTGGCGCACTTGAAGAAGAAGACCCCCCTTTTGCCGTTAGCCAGAGGGGGGGAAGAAATTAAAAATGTATTTGTCTCAAATGCAACACACTCCTGAACCATCACAATTCTATTAACAATTCCCCTGATTATTAAAACAAGACATCACAAGTTTTCAGACGAACACACAGACAATATAATCACATATAAAGCAACCCAATCCAACCATAATATACCCAATCACAGGTTGTTTTTGGAGAACCTGCTAGACCTATCTTTCGTATCAAAAAACGGGTTCAGTAATTAGTCTTACCAATCCCGATCTTCTCCAGACAGATAGCTTTTACACTTTAAGCAAAATTGCTTACCTTTAAATGAGCGCATGCAAACCTCTGTCTGCCTGAGAGAGGACCTGGATCGGCTTCGACCTGCAGCATTCTTGGACCATCCTGTTCGTGATGCCATTTGTAGTGGAATGGTCTGAAACTTAACTGCAAACAAAGTGGTTTTAGTACAAAAGTTTTATTTACCCAATATCAAAAAGTACAGGTTGGATTTAATTGCCCAGAGACAGACATCGTCCTCTAGAGGAACCGGAATCAAAACGAAAACATGCAAATCATCATCCCTTCTCTTGGTCCCCTGCTTTTTTATATGACTCCTCATGGGTTAAGGTCGAGTTGTTGTTGTCAACATAATCGGGAATCTCCTAGTCATAACAAATAGTCATAACATTTCTTAGAATGGTCATAGTGCCCACAAACTGAACTTTACCTTACATTTTGTTTCCCAGTGATTCAGATATAGACTTTTGGATAGACTTTCTTTTTCGGACTTTAACAGACACAAAATATGGTATAAATTAATCACAATAAAGTCAGAAATTCCACTACAGTGTCATTGAAGCCAACGTATACAAATATGTTCAAGTAGCTAGTGGTACGAGTAGCCTGTCGTGTGTGTTCACTAGGCCTGTTGCGAGTAAGATCTCAAAGATTAACTTCAATGTCGGGTGCTCGGGCCACGAGAAAACACTTAATTGTGGGCTGGTTTAATAAACTGTATGTTCCGGGTGATGGAGCCCCCTATAACTAATGTGTGGTGGCCAGTTGACTGGGGTGTAGGACGAGCTAAAGGGCTAAATCTGTTAAGAGTCATAACTAGATCACTGTATATTGTAAGACGTTTAGGGCTACTACAAATTGGGCTAGTTAGTTTGCTACAGCTAACTCTAGCAAAGGTGTACTCGGCGTCTCAAATTATGAAGTTACTCTGCTCTAACTGGCGGACATGGTCTTCTAGCAGGGCCAACCTATCCATGAGAAGGGTGCATGAGGAACAGGAAGCCATACTCACATATTTTCTTTCACAGGGTCGAGTTCTTGCTGTCTACGGAACCGGGGACTTCGGACCGAGACTCACTTTGCCTCTCTAGCTTAGCAGCTAGCTGAAAATAAAGCGGTGAAACAGAGAGAGTGAGTTGCTTTGTAAGTTCAATAAGACTACGAACTGCGATTGAGAAGGTCTAAATAAAGCTGTAAAACAATTAGATAGATTGACGCACATATATTGAAGGATAGCACTTAGCTTTGAGCGAGCAGTGTCGAGGGCGAGCAGCGTCGAGTGCCACCTTTCCAATCATCTTTAAGGCACGATACCAGATATAAGAAAACAGCTATAACAAAAAAGCAACCAACTAATCTCTAAAACAGTTTGAGAGAAAGTAAAAAAAAAAACAGAAGAGAGGCAGGGGCATTTAGCTGGGGAAGGCAAGTCTGAAGAGGTGGGGTTTTAGGCAATTAAAGAGGAGGAAAGGGTCAGGCGGCATTGTTGTGGGTAGGAATTGTGTTCCAAGGGGAGCGGGTAGCAACCGAAAACAGTCATGTTGTGGGGATTTGCAGAAGGTTGGCATGGAAGAGGTCGGAGATATAGCCAGTAATGGTCACGGAGTACTGGTGTGATGTGTTCTCTGTAGTGGGTACCAGTGAGAAGGCGGGCAGCAGAGTTCTGCACGGACTGTAGTCTGTTGAGGACTTCAGTGGTGGTGCCAAAGAGGAAACTATAACAGTAATCATGCCTAGATCTGTCACAATCTGGTCGGACCCCAACGCAGAGCCGAAATGAATAGGAATAAAAAAAGGAACACTCTAAAAGGAGTGAAAAAAACAACTAAGAATGTACACAAAAGGTATGGAGAAGAATAAGTAAACACTACACGGCAGCACCAGGAAAGAGCAAATAGGAACGAGGAGCGTGAGTGGAGCCAGTGCAGAGGAGATGATCACAACTGGAAGAGTGAACCATCAGGAATCAACTGGCGTTCTGTAGGTGTGTGTAAGTGGCTCCAGCCCGTAGACTGAAAACCAGGCACTGCAACAAAAAGCAGACAGGCAGCAGCATAGCTACCAGATCATGACAAGTTAAGATGAAAGAGTTTCAGCAGCAGTGGAAGACTGGGTAGGAGTCGGGCATGGGGAAAAAAGGAGAGAATCGGGTTACAGAGGACCCTGAAGTTAAGGACTATGGTGGAGGGGGTAATGTTGGAATCATCATTAGGCCTTTTTCCACTACAGGAACCATATTTCAGGAACTTTCCCCCTTGCCCACGTAAATGATGTTCCCCCTGTGTTTCCACCAAAAACAACCCAGGTAGATTTAATTATTCAGGAACCTTTTTGAGTGGTGGGACTTTTCGAAGCTAGTCTGAACCTTTTCGGAGGCGACTGTGCTGTCCAATGCTGATTATTTTCCAAACACAAGACTGCTGTTAGGGGGTATTCAAGGACAACTTTATTATTTCTAGGAAGAACAAAATAACTTTTGACTTGCAGCAACGTTTGTGTGCCATATGTGTGCTAAATAACGCTGATCAGTGGAAATATATTGCTGTGTTTTTACTCAGCCTTAGTCTTTAAAGTCTGTCTATGAAGTTTAATGCTGTTTATAGTTTTATAATTTTCAACACGCAAAGCTAGGAGAAGTAGACGGACTCTTTGAAATGTATGTATGGAGGAATGTGAAGCTGGACTCAAAGCAACAACGTCAGCTGCAATCTACTCTGACTTTGATGGATACATGCGAAATAATGAAGGCAGTAGTAGATTGAAGGTAAATGCCATTAATTATTAACTATTTACTTTGTTACATGTTGTAATAGTAGTCAGTGACACTCCATTTGTGTAGTTATTGGCCTCAACTCGTGTAAACAGACTGCTGTTGCTAACAAGCTAACGCTAAAGCTGATGTGTTCGTGTTGTCGGCGTAAGATAACCACTGTCATTTATTCTTTATAAAAAAAAAATTACAGCTGAAATGGACCACAAGGAACCGCCTGACCATCATGAATTTGTCATTTACTGAGAGGACGTCTTTCTGACTGATGGACATTGTGGACAAAAGCCTGAGTTTTAATTAACAATTTGGTACAGTTTTTTTTAAATCATATACATCATGTATATATGTTTATTTATTTATTTAAAAAAATGTTTTATTTTTTTGTCATGTCCAGGCAAATCATATTCTTGATGTAGATGCCCATATTTCTGTACAGATTTACTTTACAAAAGAGAAGTATGGGATAGTTCTCTTGTTGCCTTATTTGTAATTGACTTTATTAAATAGATTTTTATTAATGTTTGGTGCAGGAAGGGATAGAGAGAGGAAAAAGGAAGACAGAGGGGGAAATTGCAGGGGAAATAGGGGGTTAATACAAAGACATCAACAACAACAACAACAACAACAGAAAATCATCCAAAAACAGAATATGTACAAATATGATACGAAAAGTGATAGCGAGGAAGCAGTTAGTGAAGTAAATAATAATAACACAGAAATAACAATGAACATTAGTGCACTATAAATGGAGCAATGATGATGAATAAGAATAATTACCTCTATTATCAAAAATACAATTGTTTCAAAGGCAACACAATACAAAAGAAAGCAGATAAATGGAGGGGGAAAAAAGAGAGGCAAACTGTATTAACCTTGTAGATTTTTACAGTAAAATAGGTTAAGCTCCTTAGCGTGCCATGATTTAAGCAGTTTCCCCTAGGGAGGTTTGATGAAACATGATTATATACATGACTGTATAAAAAAATATGTGCTTGTATATGTACAGAATGTGTATATGTATGTTTGTACAAACCCCGTTTCCTTGTACGTTGGGAAATTGTGTTAGATGTAAATATAAACGGAATACAATGATTTGCTAATCCTTTACAACCCAGATTCGATTGAATGCACTACAAAGACAATATATTTGATGTTCAAACTCATAAACTTTTTCTTTTTTTGCAAATAATAATTAAATTAGAATTTCATGGCTGCAATATGTGCCAAAGTAGTTGGGAAAGGGCATGTTCACCACTGTGTTACATCACCTTTTAACAACACTCAATAAACATTTGGGAACTGAGGAAGCAAATTGTTGAATCTTTGAAAGTGGAATTTTTTCCCATTCTTGTTTTATGTAGAGCTTTAGTCGTTCAACAGTATTTTACGCTTCATAATGCGCCACACATTTTCCATGGGAGACAGGTCTGGACTGCAGGGGGGCCAGAAAAGTACCCGCACTCTTAAACTACAAAACCACACTGTGGTAACACGTGGCATGGCATTGTCTTGCTGAAATAGGCAGGGGCGTCCATGATAATGTTGATTGGATGACAACATATTTTACTACAAAACCCGTATTGACCATTCAGCATTAATGGTGCCTTCACAGATGTGTAAGTTAGCCTTGCCTTGGGCACTAATACACCCCCATAGCATCACAGATGCTGGCTTTTGAACTTTGCGCCTATAATTATCCGGATAGTTATTTTCCTCTTTGTTCTGGAGGACACCACGTCCACAGTTTCCAAATATAATTTGAAATGTGGACTCGTCAGACCTTTCCACTTTGCATCAGTCCATCATAAATGAGCTCGGGCCCAGCGAAGCCAGCGGCGTTCCTTGGTGTTGTTAATAAATGGGTTTTGCTTTGCATAGCAGAGTTTTAACTTGCACTAACAGATGTAGCAACCAACTGTAGTTACTGACAGTAGTTTTATTAAGTGTTCCTGAGCCCATGTGGTGATATCCTTTACACACCGATGTCTGTTTTGGATGCAGTAACGCCTGAGGGATCAACGGTCCATAATATCATCGCTTACATGCAGTGATTTCTCCAGACTCTCTGAAACTTTTCATGATTTTACGGACCGTAGATGGTAAAATACCTAAATTCCTTGCAATAGCTCGTTGAGAAATATTGTTATAAAACTGTTTGACAATTTGCTTACAGGTTGGTGACCCTCGCCCCGCTCTTGTTTGAAATTACTTAGCATTTCATGGAAGCTGCTTTTATACCCAATCATGGCACCCACCTGTTCCCAATCAGCCTGCACACCTGTGGGATGTTCCAAATAAGTGTTGGATGAGAATTTCTCAACATTATCAGTATTTATTGCCACCTTTCCCAGCTTCTTTGTCATGTGTTGCTGGCATCAAATTCTAAAGTTAATGATTATTTGCAAAAACAAAAATGTTTATCAGTTTGAACATCAAATATGTTGTCTGTGTAGCATATTCAACTGAATATGGGTTGACAATGATTTGCAAATCATTGTATTCTGTTTATATTTACATCTAACACAATTTCTCAACTCAAATGGAAATGGGGTTTGTACAGTGAATGTATGTACCGTATTTGTGTATGTATGTGGGAGCGTAGGTAGCAATGTGTGCGCATATGTATATATTATATGTTTGTGTGTATATACGTATGTATAATGTTGTGTATGTGAGTTTGTATGTGAATTTGTATGTACAATATATTTGTCTCCCAGTCCATGTGGGAGCCAAGGTACAACCTCAGCCACCAGAGAGCCCAACCCAAAGCAGCAGCCCCACGCAGCGAGGCTGGCCAGCGACAGGAACCCCGCAGCCGGGCACGGGAGAAGCAGAGGACAGCAACCCTCCAAGCCAGTGGGAGACCACACCCCACGTGGGCAGAAAGGCGGGATGCCCCACACCGAGGGGCCCAAAGACTCCCCTGAAGCCGGATGTGAAGACCACCCCCGTCTCACCAGCAACCAGGGCCCCAAGAGCACGACCTACTCCCGGAGTGCATGGCAGGGCCCGCCCCACCCTGGTCGTCCGCCGCAGGACCGCCCAGCACGTGGCCTCTGGAACCACCCACCCCACCTGCAGGGACCCTAACAATAGAGATGCAACATCCAGCAGTTGTGCTGGGGGATCCTTCCCCTAAAGGAAGAGAGAGAGAAAGACCACGACAACCACCACATGCATGCGCTGCCACAAGCCACAACATCGGCCACCCACCCCCAGCCATGGGCGCCTACACCACAAACAAACGGCAGAAGAAACAACGACTGCCATACCCCAGAAAACCAGCTCCACTTGATCAAATCAAAGCGAAAGCAAAAACCGCGACCAGCAACCACACGGCAAGAGGACCAAGGAGATCAGCCAATGCCAGTTCGCCAGTCAGCCCAAAGGCCAACATGCAAACAAGAGACATCAATACCTCACCCAATAAAAGACTCCACTCCCCAATCCAAACCCGTACAAACACACCACTGCTCAAACAACCGAGACGCAGCACCCACACCAAACAAGAGGGCTGCGCTGCCCCCACATCAACCAACAACACAAAGTCGGACCAGACAGGCACAAACCCCGCCCAACAGGAAGCGAAACCCATATATTTTTGTATATTATTGATATCTATTTCATTTATTTACTTTTCAGTGAAAGAACTGTCACCTAATGTTTCCGTTTATTTACATGGTATCACTGTAGAAATATACTAAACCACTCCTCTATACCTCTTTAACCCAATTTGTATAAACTACACTGAACTGTAAAATGTGGTGGAAGCACGAACCATACATTTCTATAGGAACCAAATGTTCAGGAACTTTTAGTGGAAAAGGGATACGTTTTGGGTGGAATGGGTAAGGGAGTTTGGGCTTATGATTAGGACTTGTGATTAATTGCAGTTGAGTTTTAAAAGTTGTGTTTGCATCCAGGTTTTTATGTCGGTCAGGTAGGCAGTGGACATGGAGAGGGTGGTAGCAGTGATGGTTTTGGAGGGGAGGTAGAGCTGTGTGTCGTCTGCGTAACAGTGGAACCGGAAGCCGTGGGAAAGACGGACCTGTCCAAAGGGAAGGATGTAGAGGATGAAAAGGAAGACGACCAAGTAATAAGAGCGGTGGCAGATTGGCAGTTGTTTATGGAAATGAATTGCTGTCTGTCAGAGAGATAGGACTGGAACCAGGAGAGGGCAGGGCCAGTAATGCCAAGAATGGATTTGAGGCGTGAAATGAGTATGGTATGATTAATGGTATCAAAGGCAGCACTGAGGTCAAGGATGCTGAAAGATCAGTGAATTGCTTGGCTCTAACCTTTTGTAGAACTTTTGGCAGAAAAGAGATGGGCCAGTAGTTGATGAGGGAGTCAGGGCTGAGGCCAGGTTTTCAGAGTATGGGTGCGACTGCAGCAAGTTTTTGGTGAGAGGGAAGGTGATCAGAAGAAAGAGAGGTGTTTTAGCGATGAGTGATGGGGAGGCAGATTTTTTTGGATGATGATGGGGAGTGAGTCCAGGTTGCAGGTTGAATATTTAATTCCTAAAACTGTGGAGGACAGGTCACATGTGGTGGTTAAATGAGGAGAAAGGGCACAGGTTCAGATCCGGCTGGACCTGATTTTATCATTGAAAAATGATAGAACATGGTTGCATTTATCAACAGTGATCTTGTGGGAGATAGGGTCCATGTGTTTGTAAAGCTGGCTGAGGGTGTCTTACTGTAGTAGATGATGCTTGTACATTTTGTAATGAATACTGAGACCTTCTTTTTGGCCAGCAATTCAAGTTGAGGTCCCTTGGACCAGGGGGCAGTGTATGTGAAGAATACCAGTTTGGATTGAGTGGGTGCAAGGTGGTCAAGGCTGGAGGACAATGATTGTAGAAATACTAACCTGAGTGTTGGAGGAGTCGTTCGAGGTGGAGAGGAATACACAGTTAGCCTCAGAAAGCCATGTGGAGAGGGAGAATGGGTCAATGGACTTCGAGTTGTGAAAAGTTATGGTGCGTTTCTGCTTGTCATTGGAGGTGGGGGTGTTGCCCTGGAAAGTGATGGCCAAGTGGTCGGAGATGTTGAGGTCAGTGTTGGTCATGTGGCTGATGTGGTTGACACCAGTGGAACAGACCGGTTCAAAGGTGTGACCTTTATTGTGGGTGGGGAAATATATGTGTTGGGTGACATTGCAAATTGACAGGATTTCAAGGACCTCCTCTGCTGGTTTGCAGTCTGTGGCATCGACATGAATGTTAGATTCACCCACAGGTAGAACAGATGGAGATATGGCACAGAGCTGGGTGAAGACTTCAGATAAGTCGGAGGGAAATGCAAGGTTAGGCTTAAGCCTGGTGTATACCCTCATGTCACATAGCTTGTGTCCTCTCTGGTGGTGTTTGGTTTGATGTATAGTTCTTTCGTGGAGGGTAGCAAGAATTGTATTTCTCTTCCAAAACACTAAGGGGCAGTGTCTCCAGAAGGAGCAACTGCAGCTGTCGTTCTTGTGTAGAGTGACGATAGACGACAACCACACCATTGACATCTTTGCCTACACTGGAACTAATCATTCAGAATCATCAGTTGTACTTTTAGTGCACGTTTTACACATAAACCATAGGAAAATACCTTCGCTAAGTTAGAACGAGGACGCTATTATTATTTGCAACACTATTTAGCCATTCAGGACATGGGACAAGAGAGAGCTATCATGTAAATACAATTGTTAAATCATTTTTCTAAGTTAATGACATGCTGGTGTTAATCTGTATGCCATACTTGTCAACCCTCACGATTTTCCCGGGAGACTCCTGAATTTCAGTGCCCCTCCCGAAAATCTCCCGGGGCAACCATTCTCCCGAATTTCTCCCGATTTACACCCGGACAACAATATTGGGGGCATGCCTTACAGGCACTGCCTATAGCGTCCTCTCTCACCTGAAAAGGACACTATTATATATGTCTCTGTTATCGATAGGTTTATCTATAATCCATAAAGAAGGCAGGCACGGTGCTATTTCTCAGTGTGTGTTTAGTCTAGCCGGCACGTTAATACACTGACACACAACATCCGGATTACCATCATGCATTGCTTCAAAACTACAGCAAGTAGTAATGCCCAAAAACATAACAGAGACGAAGTAGAAAAAGAAGATAGCGACGATGAGTAAGAGAGGAAGTACACTTGCAAGTTACAAAATGGATTGGAACATTTTTTTTCTCCATCCAGGACAGCTCGAAGGGGAAGGGGTATGCTCATTCATGAACTGATTATCTATACATATATATTTATATATTTTCAAGAAATACTTGAAAATACATACACTCCCTGCTACCCCCCCAACTCCGTCCACATTCGGAGGTCTCAAAGTTGGCAAGTATGTTGTATTCATGTTCAGAGTTCACAAATTTTTATAAATATCCGTGCCTGAAAGATTATTGCCAGAGAATTAGAAGTGTTGTGTGTGAGAGAAAAGGATGAGTATGCACGTGAAAGAATTTGTGTTAACGGCGTGGCGAAGCTGGTAGAGTGGCTGTGCCAGTAATTTGGGGGTTACTGGTTCAATCCCCACTTTCTACCATCCTAGTCACGTCCGCTGTGTCCTTGGGCAAGACACTTCACCCTTGCTCCTGATGGGTCCTGGTGAGCGCCTTGGATGGCAGCTCCCGCCGGCGGTCAGTGTGTGAATGTGTGTGTGAATGGGCGAATGTGGAAATACTGTCAAAGCGCTTTGGGCTCCTTAAAAAAAGGGGTTAGAAAAGCGCTATACAAGTACAACCCATTTATCATTTACCATTTAACCTGTTAGCAACAAAAGTTGAAGAGTGTGGTACTTTGTGATTTCTTACCAATAAGCTAAAAAACACATGTCAGGTTTCATGCAAATGTTGAATCACTGTTGTTCTTTTTCATAAAACAATTTGTGCATTTCAAGCACAAAGTCTGTTTGTTTGTGTTCAAGCACCCTCCTTGGCAAAAAATGATTTATCACAGTTCTCTGTCGTAGGCGAACCCAGGATTTGTTTTGGCGGTGCAGGCAAGCCATGCCGGCGGGGAAGGCAGGGGAGGGCGCACGACAGAGTCGCCTACACATGATACGCGGCGCAAGAGAATATTCCAAGCTTTATGGGGGAGGTAAATAACTGCAATGACAAAAGGTTTTGGTTGAACCATTTGAGGGAGAGAGATTCAAATTATGGGGGCCAGTAAAAGTATGCTAAAAATGTGTTAAAATTTGTAGTAGTTTTAATGAATGAGTCACCCAGAATGGACATGTCATGACTTGGACTATGGTGTGGTTTGTTTCCCCGTGGTGCAAAGCGATTGGATTGGACACAATGTGAAAGTAAGGGCATCTTTTAATCTTAACACTCAAAAGGTATTAAAAAAACAAAGGGTATGAACAAAAGGCGTTCTCAGAGGAGGTACAAAAACTTGGCTATGAAAACAAAAACTTGCACTAAGGCAAAACTATGAACATAAAACAAAACTTACAAATAATGGCATGAAAAACTTATTTGGACCGAGAAAAAGCATGGATCATCAGCATAGATAGCAAGGTTGTGAAGACGGCGAGTAGAAGGTGATGTCGCCAGGCTGTTTGCCCGGCAACTGCAGGCTTAAATGGTGACGTGGTGATTGACAACAGGTGCATGAGTGCAAGGGAATCAGGTGCGTAAATCGTGAGAACAGGTGAACTGATTGGTAGTCATGGAAACAAAAACAAACCAGAGTGCCCAAAACATACACGACAAATACAATCACGACTCCAGATAATAATCAATGAAGTAATAAGAATGGCTCTATTAAAGTTAAAGTCAAAGTCCCAACAATAGTCACACACACACTACGGCATGGCGCAGTGGAAGAGTGGCCGTGCGCAACCCGAGGGTACCTGGTTCAATTCCCACCTAGTACCAACCTCGTCACGTCTGTTGTGTCCTAAGCATGACACTTCACCCTTGCTCCTGATGGGTGCTGGTTAGCGCCTTGCATGGCAGCTCCCTCCATCAGTGTGTGAATGTGTGTGTGAATGGGTAAATGTGGAAGTAGTGTCAAAGCGCTTTAAGTACCTTGAAGGTTGTGCCTCGTCTGAGCTACTGTGATATAGATTACCGTCAGAATGGGGGTTACAGTTTTAATGTTAAATGTCTAAAAAACATTTTGAAAACATGGTGACATTCAACGAGTGCGGCAACTGACCCTCACTCCTCCTTACTACTGCGGAGGCAATGCTGCGAAGACAACATGGGGACAACAAAATCTAGTAAGTATATCCTCCGGAGTAACAGCGTCCTCTGCAGTGGACATTTTTTTTCCGCATACTCAGGTCGTTCCTTTTAAATTTGACAAAAGAGATAAAGCAACAAAAAAAAAAAATCCCCCATAGTCAACATTCGTATTTTGCATCACAAGGCTATTTAGATAGATAGATAGTTCTTTATTGATACCTTCAGTTTCTTAACTTTGACAAGAGATAAAGCAAACAATTTGAGCAAAAATGTTGTGCATGACTGGAATGTTTTTTACTATCCACTGCGGCGGACCTTTTTTTTTCATAAAAGTCCTGTTTGTTTTTTTTAACTCTGACAATCAATCAGAAAAACAGGATGAGGACATGAGTGTAGGACAGAGCTGGGCAAATATTTTGACTCGGGGGCCATATGAGAGAAAAAATGTGTCTGGGGGTTCCAATGTGTGTGTGCATAAATTATACTTACACATTTAGCTGTAAAAATCTGCTGTGCAGTATGTATGTTTGGGTCCCTTTTTTTCAGGAAAACTAATACCAAAAGTCACAATGTCCGTGTCTGGTAAAAGGATAGGACTCAGATGCAGAGTAGGGGAACTTTGACAGGCTTTTATTTTGATAGCTTCCTTTCACCTCCAAAGTCAAGGAATTCGAATATCCATATTAACCCAAAAAAATAATCGGCAAAAAAGGTTCCAAAAAAAAAGGAACAAATAGAAGATTAAAATAAAATAAAAAATCGGTCTTAGCCTAGGCCCTGGAGTGGGGGTGCAGACTGAGGCCAAGGGAAAATAACAACTCATAGCCATAGTACACATCCCTCTTACATGTGTGTAAGAGGGAAACATCAAACATCAAAGAACACAAAGCACATTAAAGACATTAAAGCAGCAGATACAAACAGACACTTCTACATACAGCTATGAATAAAAAGTAAAAGAAACATATCCACTGTGGTGGCCTCTGCGGTGTTCCACGCCATCGTCTGCTGGGGTGGAGGGAGCATGGCCAGAGACAGAAGCAGATCCAACAAAGCAACCAAGACAGGCGACTCCACTCTCGGCCGATGTCCAGTCCGCATGGATGAGCGAGGATACGTCCAAGGTGACTGAGGTGTCCGACACCTGCTCACCCAGTCAAGACACCGCGGAGCCTCTCCGTCCCAGCGCTCAGTGCTAGCTCCTTAGCCCTGTCCCCTCATCCGCATCTCCTCCAGTCCCTCCACACAGACTCTGGTGTAGAAGACACCCAGCAGCTGGTCTCCATGGCCAAAAGGCTCCCGGGAGGCAGATCCAGAAGTCCTCAAAAAAAGCACCACAGAGGTCACGAAAGTGCCACCCCTTGTCACACAGTCCCAAAGGGTCCCGGACCAAAATGCAAAAAAATATAATAACACATGAAAACAAGAGGGAAACACAAAAGGATGACACAAGAGCACAGAGCTCCTGCCTACAGCAGCCACTACAGCAGCGCCATCTTGGAGAAAAAAAAAAAAACTCATACATTCAAACTCATACATTTTTTTTTTTTGGCAAATAATAATTAATGCTCTGTGAACAAGCAGAACACCTCAGCTGCTGCATTCAAAACCTGTTGTTAAAGCATAGATGACAAATAGATATTTGGTCTTCACAGTCTTGTCTTAATATTTGCACAATCACCACTTATCCTGGTCTGAGGCAGACATGCAGCAGGTTGAGAAAGATAAAGCCAAACACTTTTTTTCTGGCATGTTTAAAGGCAAAATGTACATTTATGGAGGCCCATTTCAGACAAAATCACCTAAATATGTTGTTAGGTCATTCTAATTTGAATTAAATACATAAATGTCTTACTAAATAACTGATTTCAATATTTAACTACACAAATGTACAAACCCCGTTTCCATATGAGCTGGGAAATTGTGTTGGATGTAAATATAAACGGAATAGAATGATTTGCAAATCCTTTTCAACCCATGTTCAGTTGAATATGCTACAAAGACAAGATATTTGATGTTGAAACTCATTAACTTTATTTTTTTTTCAAATAATAATGAACTTAGAATTTCATGGCTGCAACACGTCCCAAAGTAGTTGGGAAAGGGCATGTTCACCACTGTGTTACATCACATTTTCTTTTAACTACACTCAATAAATGTTTGGGAACTGAGGAAACTATTTGTTGAAGCTTTGAAAGTGGAATTCTTTACCATTTTGCTTGATGTACGGCTTAAGTTGTTGTCGTATTTTCCGGTTCATAATGCGCCACACATTTTCAATAGGAGACATGTCTGGACTGCAGGCAGGCCAGGAAAGTACCCGCACTATTTTACTACGAAGCCACGCTGTTGTAACACGTGGCTTGGCATTGTTTTGCTGAAATAAGCAGGGACGGTCATGATAACGTCGCTTGGATGACAACATATGTCAATCCAAAACCTGTATGGACCATTCAGCATTAATGGTTTCTTCACAGATGTGTAAGTTACCTATGCCTTGGGCACTAATACACCCCCGTACCATCACAGATGCTGTTTTTTTAACTTTGCGCCTATAACAATCCGGATGGTTATTTTCCTCTTTGTTCCAGAGGACACCACGTCCACAGTTTGCAAATATAATTTGAAATGTGGACTCGTCAGACCACAGAACACTTTTCCACTTTGCATCAGTCCATCTTAGATGATCTCGGGCCCAGCGTTCCTTTGTGTTGTTGATAAATGGCTTTTGCTTTGCATAGTAGAGTTTTAACTTGGACTTACAGATGTAGCGACCAACTGTAGCTACTGACAGTGGTTTTATGAAGTGTTCCTGGCCCGTGTGGTGATATCCTTTACACACTGATGTCGGTGTGGGATGCCTGAGGGATCAAAAGTCCGTAATATCATCGCTTACGTGCAGAGATTTCTCCAGATTCTCTGAACTTTTTGATGATTTTACGGACCGTAGATGGTAAAGTCCCTTTATTCCTTGCAGTAGCTCATTGAAAAATGTTTTTCTAAAACTGTTCGACAATTTGCTTACAAATTGGTGACCCTCACCCCATCCTTTTTTGTGAATGACTTAGCATTTTATGGAAGCTGTTTTCATACCCAATCATGGCACACACCTGTTCCCAATTAGCCTGCACACCTGTGGGATGTTCCAAATAAGTATTTGATGAGCATTCCTCAACTTCGTCAGTATTTATTGCCACCTTTCCAAACTTTTTTGCCACGTGTTGCTGGCATCACATTCTAAAGTTAATGATTATTTGCAAAAGAAAAAATGTTTATCCATTTTAACATCCAATATGTTGTCTTTGAAGCATATTCAACTGAATATGGGTTGAAAATTATTTGCAAATCATTGTATTCCGTTTATATTTACATCTAACACAATTTCCCAACTCATATGGAAATGGGGTTTGTACAAGAAAATAAAGAAAGTGGGATTTACAAAATTAACTACGAACAATAAAACACTGAATATTAACAACATATGAACGTCGCTCCTCTTTTCCTTCTCGGACCAGCTCCTCGATAGTTGTGTATCTTTTACAATCATATGAATGCAAAGGGGGCTTCACGGTGGAAGAGGGGTTAGTGCGTCTGCCTCACAATACGAAGGTCCTGCAGTCCTGAGTTCAATCCCAGGCTCGGGATCTTTCTTTGTGGAGTTTGCATGTTCTCCCCGTGAATGCGTGGGTTCCCTCCGGGTACTCCGGCTTCCTCCCACTTCCAAAAACATGCACCTGGGGATAGGTTGATTGGCAACACTAAATTGGCCCTAGTGTGTGAACGTGAGTGTGAATGTTGTCTGTCTATCTCTGTTGGCCCTGCGATGAGGTGGCGACTTGTCCAGGGTGTACACCGCCTTACGCCCGTTTGTAGCTGAGATAGGCGCCGGCGCCCCCCGCGACCCCAAAAGGGAATAAGCGGTAGAAAATGGATGGATGGATGAATGCAAAGGGTAATAAACACTTACAATAGGATATATTATCACTTTTATGCAGAAATTTGTTGTAAAAATTTGCTTCTGTATCTGTTCCTGACACATACGTTTCGGGCCGGCTGTGACGCAGATTACCGTAATAACTCGTATAACACTCAAAAGTGCAGATTTCAACCAATTATGTCTACACGTGCTGGCCGTAATTTGCCCAGGTCTGGTGTAGGACATAGACATGCAGAAAAGAGAAGATGCTGTGAGAAAATGTAGAGAGGATGTCTGTCCATGCACAGTGGACAGATGAAAACTTACATCGGCGATTTTTTTTTTTTTTAACTGCACCTGGAAAGAAAAGGACGTGGCAGTGTGTATTTCTGTGTGGTCTTTTTCCCAGGACATTGGCATGTTGGGCTTGTATTGTTGTCCCATGTCTTCAAACACATGTTGATGACACAATCCAAACATCTGTCGTGTCTTCTGGAGTGCCAGCGTCCTCTGCAGTTTACATTAGACAATGTTCCGGGGTTTAGTGTAGAAAACACAAATACCCACTGCAGAACTGCCTCTCAGGCTATGACTGCACCACATTAAGAGAAAAGACCTTTCTCAACACTAGCGTTTTAAATAAAGTAGGCAGCGGCTTTTAAGTGAACCAAATAGAGGCTCATGAGCAGCATTTGAGCGACGATTTAAAAAGCAATTGTCTTTGAGTACTTGTGTTTAGGTAAATTATATTGTATACTATTTTCTTGTATGATTGTTAACTAGAATCCTTTAGAGCAAGGGTCGGGAACCTTTTTGGCCGAGAGAGCCAAGAAGCCAAATATTTAAAAATGTATTTCCGTAAGAGCAATATACTATTTTTTTTTAAGACTGAACACAACTAAACGCGTGCATTTTTAAGTACGACCAACATTTCTAGAGTATAATAGGTCTCTTATTCTTTGTAATAACATTGTTATTCTGAAGCGAACTGTGGAGGGGGCGTGGCCAGCGGGCCTGCCGCGAAGCAGGGTGTTGCCAGGACTGGCCTTGAAATCAGCGACAGGTGCGTAGAGTCCCACCTGGGCCTTGTTATTTAATCACCTTCCGGGGCGGCATGGCGTAGTGGGTAGAGCGGCCGTGCCAGAAACCTGAAGGTTGCAGGTTCGCTTCCCACCTATTGACATCCAAATCGCTGCCGTTGTGTCCTTCGGCAGGACACTTCACCCTTTGACCCCGGTGCCGCTCACCAGTGGTGAATGAATGATGAATGAATGATTGGTGGTGGTCGGAGGGGCCGTAAGCGCAAACTGGCAGCCACGCTCCTGTCAGTCTACCCCAGGGTAGCTGTGGCTACAGATGTAGCTTACCACCACCAGGTGTGAATGAATGATGGGTTCCCACTTCTCTGTGAGCGCTTTGAGTATCTAACAATAGAAAAGCGCGATATAAATCTAATACATTATTATTATTATTATTATTATCACCTGTTGCACTGTTTAGAAGCAGCAGCCAGGAGGAGAGACGGGGTTGGGCTGGAACCAGAGTGCGAGCGACAACGAAAGAGAAAAAGACGAATGCTGGAAAGCAACTGAGAGACTTATTGAAAAATAAAAAAATATTGTAACCCTGAAACAGGCTCTCATGTCGGTGCTTGGTGGTCTGAAGAACCCCCAGGAGGGCAAGCTCTAAACTAACCAATAATAAATAAATCACTTCATACCCTTGATGCAACTTCTTGAACAAGTGCGGTAGAAAAAAGGATGGATGGATTCAAATGCATGAGCATATTTTATATTTTGAATGTTATTTTTAACACTTTATGTACAAGTGAAATTATTCATTACTTATTGTGTTAAGCAGTGTCAGTTCAGATTTATCAGAGAGCCAGATGCAGTCATCAAAAGAGCCACATCTGGCTCACGAGCCAGAGGTTCCCTACCCCTGCTTTAGAGGATTATTCTACTAAGGTCAAAAGTGCACATGTCCATCACAAGCGCTCCAGAGCATGGTGGCTGTTGCCCCCAGGAAATTGGGATCCAACATTAATGTAGATTTGGAATTTAGGAGAGATAATAAAGACATTAGCAACATCTGGTAGGATGCCCCAACAGATAGGGGTAGAGGATAGGGGTCGGAGGTCACCGGACTCAAACTGATCAGAGGAATATTGTCAAGGAAAGATTGACTGGCCAGACGGCCAGCCCAAAAGCTAGAACAACAAAGAGTAAGTGTCTTGGTGTAAAGGGTATTTAAGGACAGTAGTCCGAGAAGACAGCAGAAAAGTAATCCTGCCCATACTTGTTCTCCTGGAGCTGCAGCTCCAATCGAGGCTCGCTGAAACAAATAAAGCTTTTTGTTCGACGATTCCTCGTTGGCGTCTCCTTGGCTCATCACCTATCACAGGACCATCAAAATATACAACAGTGTCTTTGTGCGATAAGTGCACTCTTGACGCAACACTCATTTGGGTAAGTCAATACATTCAGTGGTCAATCTACTTTAGGATAATATTTATTGTTTAGGGATGTGTACCTTTCACATTTGAACCGATACACTACCAATTTCTTGTACCTGTGAATCAACACTAGGACTCAACAGTACAGATTTTGGTACTTTTGTGTGTTGATAAATGTTAATTGTTTGATAATAAAACCTAATATTTTTCAAATGTAATATTTAACAGTGAACTTAACATGATGCATCGTCCAGTTGTTATATCTTGTTTTTGTATTACATTTGTAAGCCTCATTTGCAAGTATTACATGGTAGACATTGCATGCAGTTGCAATTCCAAGACATTAGATGGCAGTAGTGTACAGATGACGGTGTGTTGCCTAGTCAAGTTGAAGCTGCCAGTATTTTGTTGAGTCCAACAAAGTGTTTATACTGTAAGTATTGTATTTAATTACACACCAGTCGTTTGATTGTAGCATGCATCTATAATGTGGTTTTGATGACCAAATTTGGAGGTGTTGAAATTGCCATTTAAAATCACTAATGCTAATTGGTAGCATGCCTATGGTAAATTAGCATTGAGTTAGCACACATTGAAAAGTTTTGAGTGCTTTCTATCAGGCATGCTTGCTTTGTTGGCATAGAAAATTGTAACATTACTTAGAGGCAGTATGCTCTGAAAACATCTGTTTCCTCTCCCAGATTCAAGAACTCCTTCATTCCGCACTCCATCCAGCTGTATAATCACTTGCCATACAGCAATAGATGATATTTGTCGATCACCTGACCACTTCTATGTTAGCAACCTCTCTTTGCTTATAATGTATATTTTCTGCTGGATGTACGCTTTATTTTATTGTACATAGTACAGTATTTGGGATTTGTTATATATTATATATATTATATGATAATATAATATATTATAATATACTAATATAATATATCAGTATGTATTTTATACTGTATATATCATATGGAAATAATACATATACTGTATGTTATATTTTATATTGCTATTATAGTACATTTTTTGTCTACTTTATACCTTTTGTTTTTTCCACCTTTTTGTGCCCTTGTGTGCATTATCCTTTCCATCCTTTGTAACTAAGCTACTGTGTGGAACAATTTCCCTTGTGGATCATTAATAGTTTGTCTAAATCTAAGTCTAAGAATTTGTTCCGGTGTCGAGTTTGCAACTGGACAAGATGTCATGTACAATAAAAGATATGAAATATGTTTGTTTGATTTTACTCGGTAGTTCAGACGGAATTTGGTCGGTACCTATAAAAATACCAAATTTAGTACCCATCGCTAACTTTCAAGCTGAAAGCTTTTGAATGGTTCAAGCGTGAATGAATACGGTAATACAGGATATCTTCCTGTGTCTTCATGCCCCATTATTTGAAAAGCACTCTTCAAAAGAAGATTTGAAATGCTTTATTACAACAGACGCTCACAACAATGTGCTGTACATTGCTTCCAAGGTGTCAGGACAGGGCTTTAGGACCCAAAAATTTAATTCGTATGACATCAATACAATAACTAACGGTGACAGTGATTAAATTGGTAAAAAAAAAAATATTCATAAAAATAAAATTATGTTTCACACCAATGATTCACTGAAGTTGAATTCAGAAAGATGTATCAGCGCTACCTCGCTTACATGCAATCTTTCGAGGGCTGTGTAACTTTGAGGATAATTGTACTACAAAATGGATGTGCACGCAGGCCGCCTCTTCTGATGGCAGTGCGTAAAAGAAAAGTGAAAAAATAGGATTAAGGATTGAATAAAGATTGTATCTTTGAACATGTGAGAGGCTCCTGGTGATAAGTAAGCGACATATTTGTCTCGATATTGGGATGTCCTCCAATTAAAAATACTTGTTTTTCTCTCTCTGGAATTACTGACTTCTTTCATATTTTTAATTGAAAAGTCCTTTTGCGTACACCGCAAGTCACTTACTTCATTGTTAATGTAATAATTTAGGCGTGAACATTACATAGGAGCACAACTCATAATCTTAAATAATGTTATTTATATTGAATAGAACAAGAAAACAAAGATTGTCTTTTTTGTGGCAGCTCTTGTATTACATGTCATTGATTGTTGCTAATGTTGGGACTTGGCTTCAGGTAAATATTAATAAAAGTGGAGAGAATTAAAAGATGGCTGCGCCACAACCAAGATTATGTGACAGATAACCGACGACAAGCAAGACTTTTTACTTAACATCCCTTATCGCCACATCATTACTTCTTGCCGTCGTCCCCCAAAGGTTCCTTCTTCTTTTCCAAAAATCCACCATCTTCTCGGTCTCCAGCCTGAGGGACCTCCTCCTCCGCATTCTTGTCCTCCTTCTCCTCCCTCCCTTCCTCGTCCTCCTGAGCCACGTCCAGCTCCTCGAAGGACGAGCCGCTGCCCAGCGACACGTCCGAGCCCGGCTCGCTTCCGTCTCTCGTGGGCTTGGCGTCTCCGTGCTCCGCGTCCATCACGTCCCTCAAGGGCAGGGACGAGGCCAAAGAGGCAGCGGTGGACGCCGCCAAGGAGGTCTCTCGGCTGTCCCAGGGCACGCTCCCGCTTCCTGAGCTCACGTCGCTGTGAGAGTCGGCACCTGTGGCGACCAAATGTTACAACAAGTAAGTCACAAACAAATTGAAACAACAGTGAGGACCCTGCATTTGGGGTAGTGCCCCCCCACATTTAGTAGATGGCGCTGTCTGGTGTTGCATACGGAAACCGGTCTTCCCATAGACGTGTGTGTGCTTTAAAGTAACAGTAAAGTGGAAAATCAAGTTGCCTCTTTATTGAAGCTATCATCATACGTGGCGCAGTTGGGAGAATGGCCATGTGCAACCCGAGGGTCCCTGGTTCAATCCCAACCTAGTACCACCCTCGTCACATCCGTTGTGTCCTGAGCAAGACACTTCACCCTTGCTCCTGATGGGTGCTGGTTAGCGCCTTGCATGGCAGCTCCCTCCATCAGTGTGTGAATGTGTGTGTGAATGGGTGAACGTTGAAGTAGAGTCAAAGCGCTTTGAGTACCTTGAAGGTAGAAAAGCGCAATACAAGTACAAACCATTTATCATAAACAAAGTCCAAAACCAGTGAAGTTGGCTTGTTGTGTAATTAAAAACAGAATACAATGATTTGCAAATCCTTTTCAACCTATGTTCAAACTGGTAAACTTTTTTATTTTCAGCTCATTTGGAATTTGATGCCTGCAACATGTTTTAGAAAAAGCTGGCACAAGTGGCAAAAAAGAATTAGAAAGTTGAGGAATGTTCATCAAACACTTATTTGGAACATCCCACAGGTGAACCAGCTAATTGGGAACAGGTGGGTGCCATAATTGGGTATAAAAGCAGCTTATATGAAATGCTCAGTCATTCATAAACAAGGATGGGGCGAGGGTCAATTTGTTAAACCCTTTAAGATCAACATTTTTTCACCAGCTATTGCAAGGAATTCAGCGATTTCACCATCTACTGTCAGTAATAAAGTTAAGTTCAAGTTAAAGTACCAATTATTGTCACACATACACTAGGTTGTGGTGAAATTTGTCCTCTGCATTTGACCCATCCTCTTGTTTTCCCCTGGGAGGTGAGGGGAGCAGTGGGCAACAGCTGTCGCAGCGCCCGGGAATAATTTTTGGTGATTTAACGCCCAATTCCAAGCCTTGATGTTGAGTGCCAAACAAGGAGGTAATAGGTCCCATTTTTATAGTCTTTTGTATGACCCACCCGGGGTTTGAACTCACAACCTACCGATCTCAGGGCGGACACTCCAACCACTAGGCCACTGAGCAGTAATATCATCAAAAGGTTCAGAGAATCTGGAGAAATCACTGCATGTGAGCAGCACAGCCGTGACCTTTGATCTCTTAGGCGGTATTGCATCAAAAAGCGACAATAGTGTGTAAAGGATATCCCCACATGGGCCCAGGAACACTTCAGAAAACCACTGTCGATAACTACAGTGTGTGGCTACATCTGTAAGTGCAAATCAAAACTCTACTATGAAAGCCATTTATCAACAACGGGCCGAGCTCTAAGATGGACTGATGCAAAGTAGAAAAGTGTTCTGTGGTCTGACGAGTACACATTTCAAAATGTTTTTGAATATGTTCTGCCATTAAATTCGAAATATCATTTGAAAAAAAAAAAGTTTCTTAGTTCAAACATTAAATATCTTGTCTTTGCAGTCTATTCAATTAAATATTGGTTGAAAAGGATTTGCAAATCATTGTATTCTGTTTTTATTTACGAATTACACAACGTGCCAACTTCACTGGTTTTGGGTTTTGTATGACAACGAAGGACTTGCAAAGTTTGCAAGTAAATAGATATGATCAAAATAGTATTTCCGAGCCATTTTAAGAGATAATGAGGTAGCCAGTCACATACCTGAACGCACAACGTAGAGGTAGGAAGGGCAGATCCTTTTCCCACCAACAACAATGCAAATCATGCAGACTTTGTGGGAGCCAATAACAATTACTTTGGGACAAATGGGGATCCAAAACCTTATATTTTTGATCCTCAATATAAGGAGAGTGAGCGATAAGTTTTACAAGCATTGCTAAACAGAGCCAGCTTAGCAGTATTGCTAAGTGCTAAACAAGAAATACAAACTAAAAACAAAATAAAACGATCGCTTACTGTTCAATGTCTGCTCTCACTGTGATGACCACTGATTGGATGGCCATACCTTCCCGTTTACATGAAGAATTAATTTTAATCCACAACGAAAGGTCAAAAAAGTTGCTGCTGTTTGTCCCTAATATATATATATATATATATATATATATATATATATATACAGTATATTGAATGTCACAAATGAAGAACTTCCAGATTAATGACTAAATCCTGCTATTATCCAGATGAGAGGCATTATTTATAGTCTAGAATAACCACGACAAGCCGAGACACAATGCAGCAGTAGCAGAAACGGCAGCAGCAGGACATCAACACTGCAGTGCTGACTTAGCTTCTTATTGTTCTTTACAGTTTTACGGCAGTTTGCAACCATATACGCTGCATTACCGCCGTCTTCAGTTTCATTTTATGATTACATTAAAGTCTCTCCGAGTCCAATGCAGCATAAACTATAGTTAGCTTTCGGTTATCAATGCTAAGAATACTTTGTTTTAGCGCTTATTATGACAACATTACTAATATTTGGTCAATATTCAGGTCACGAAATGTAAATCGAGTATTGTTTGCAGGTTTTGGATGTTTATTTTGAGTTTTGTATGCAGAATAGAGAGCCCCATAAACTCCATTGTTAGCTGATTTTGTATGTATTTATTTATTTATGACTTAGAACTGCATAAAAAAACAAAAACATATGTGTACATGTCTTATATAGGGATTGTGAATGATAGACAGCATGTCTTTCTATTTTTCGCGTTGTTCCAGTATCACTGATCTGATCTGATAACATGGTCAGAGTGCGAAAGCGTTCCTCCAGTGACATCAATCTCCGAAAATAGCCGCATGTATTTGGAACAAAATATTAAAAATGGCTGACTGAATGTGTGGCATTTTGTGATGTTTAAATGGTATTTTCACATAATTTGCAGATGGTAAGTACAATTTGATATGAAACCCAATCAAGCAAATAAAGTCAACTTGTTTTTCCACTCTACAGGTACTTAAAGGGGAACATTATCACAATTTCAAAAGGGTTAAAAGCAATAAAAATCAGTTCCCAGTGGCATGTTGTATTTTTTGAAGTTTTTTTCAAAATGTTACCGGTCTCCGAATATCCCTAAAAAAAGTTTTTAAGTGCTTGATTTTCGCTATTTGCCGACCCACTATCCATTTCCCTGTGATGTCATACAGTGCTGCCAATGCAAACAAACAATGGCGAATAACACAGCAAGATATAGCGACATTAGCTCGGATTCAGACTCGGATTTCAGCGGCTTAAGCGATTCAACAGATTACGCATGCATTGAAACGGATGGTTGGAGTATGAAAGTATTGAAGAAGAAACTGAAGCTATTGAGCGGATAGCTATTGACGCTATTCATAGCCATAGCATGGTCGAATAGATGCGTTAGCATCGCTGGTAAAATGTGCGGACCAAACGATCAGGACTTTCGCATCTTGTGACACTGGAGCAACTTAAATCCGTCGATTGGTAAGTGTTTTTTTCGCATTTAATGTGGGTGGGAGGAAACATACCATAGTTGCAAATGCATCTGCAGGTTATCCATACATCTCTGTGCCATGTCTGCTTTAGCACCGCCGGTAAATAGCATGTTAGCATCGATTAGCATAGCATGTTAGCATCGATTAGCTGGCAGTCAACATCAACAAAACTCACCTTTGTGATTACTGTGACTTTATCGTTACAAATGCATCTGCAGGTTATCCATACATCTCTGTGCCATGTCTGCTTTAGCACCACCGGTAAATAGCATGCTAGCGTCAATTAGCGCAGCATGTTAGCAGCGCCGCGACCAAACATGTCTGATTAGCAAATAAGTCAACATCAACAAAACTCACCTTTGTGATTTCGTTGAATTTATCGTTACAAATGCATCTGCAGGTTATCCATACATCTCTGCGCCATGTCTGTCATCGCCGGTAAAATGTGGAGACACTTTGATACATTCAACGGGGGTCTGGCGGCAGACACTTTCGCATCTTTGGGCCAGTGGTGCAACTTGAATCCCTGTTAGTGTTGTTACACCCTCCGACAACACACCGACGAGGCATGATGTCTCCAAGGTTCCAAAAAATAGTCAAAAAAACGGAAAATAACATAGCTGAGACCCAATGTTTACAATGGGTTAAAAATGAAAATGGCGGCTGTATTACCTCGGCGACGTCACAGTCTGACGTCATCCCCTCCAGAGCGATAAACAGAAAGGCGTTTAATTCACCAAAATTCACCCATTTAGAGTTCGGAAATCGGTTAAAAACATATATGGTATTTTTTCTGCACCATCAAGGTATATATTGACGCTTACATAGGTCTGGTGATAATGTTCCCCTTTAAATGCAACTGGAAACGTGTGGGGTGACCTGAAAGGGCTGCTTTGTCCAACATTATTACACTTTTGGAGCACATTTTTAAGGAAGAATATGTAAAAAGTAAGAAAAATCAATTAAGCAAAAGTGAGCTAATATCCTCATGAGAACCAGTGTCTTCTGCAGTGGATGTTTGTTTATGCTCTATTACTTTTGTCAGGATTACATATTTCAGAAAAAATGTCACTGTATTGCAACACACAAATGTCCACTGCAGTGGATGCTGGCGCTCAGGAGGATATACAAAAAAAATTACAATTTTGGTGGATCAGATTTCATAATCTAATAATTTTAATATATTTAACACTCATTTTAGTTTAATTGAAAATTTTAATTTTGAAATGGGAGTAATTATAAATCACATTTTTGAATTGTAATTTAAAAGTTACATTTTAAAATGGCTGCTCAACAGTCAATAATTCGAGAGTTGAGAACTAAATTACATTTTAAAATATACATTATATAATTCCAATGTTGGGATTTACATTTTAAAATTACATTTTGGTAGTTTTCATTTGAAGACAATTAACGTCGTAATTCCTTGTCTTTCATTTGTTAGTGTGCATCTTCCTGCCTCCGTCTGTGAGTGATAAAAAGAAAATCTCTGAGTTGTTTGCCCTCTCTTGGTGGTATTAACCTCCAGAATACAAATAGAAGACGACTCGTTTATTTTTCTAAAGGGAAACAATACCTTTTATTCTCCAGAGCACCAGCGTCCTCTGCAGTGGAGATTTTATGTTGGTCCATTTCTTTAGTCAAAGTTACTAATTCTGAAAAGCGAAACCTTTTATGCAAAACACAAATGTTCACTGCAGTGGACACTGGTTCTCAGACGAATATAAGACTGTCACAGCACCAGGTAGATCCCAATTTTAGTTAGTGTATATTCTCCTGTGTTTAAGGCTTTAGTTCCCGTCCCGTGCTTTTATTTTGGTGGGGATTCCTGTTTTGTTGGTGCTTTTCTGTAGTTGCTTAAACACCCGTCCCCGGATCACTTTTCCCTGCATCTATTTTTTGTTGGTCTTTAGGACTATTTAAGTTGAGCTTAGAACACCATTCTTGGTTGAGTATTTAGATTATTCTCTTCATACTGACGTCAAGTACGGATGTAATTAGTGGATGCTGTCTGCTCCACATTCTTTGTGAGTCCTTTGCTGATGCATTTTGTTTTTGTTTCCTTTATAGTCTGTCAAGTTTAGTCTTTTTCCGTGCATAGCTTCCCCTATGCTTTTAGAGCATATCTTAGTTCTCGCCTTTTGTTTGTTCAGTTATTATTACATTTTTCGCCTGCACGCTGCCTCTTCCACGGTCTGCATTAAAATCACAACAACCTTCACCATCTCACACGACGCGCCGCCTGACACAATGTCGCGGAAATGATTTCACAGACGATTACACCGATGAAGGATATGAGAGGATTTTTTGGGCTGAAAACGAGGTGGAGACTTAGCAGTACCCCTTGAGGTACTAGAGACCTTAAAGTAGGGGCCAGATGGCGGTCTGGTCCCTACGGATCATTTCCGCGTGTCATAAAAGGACTATGGGTGAATATGGCAACCCAATCAGTAACGTGACAGAACTTTTCATGTTCTGGGCTGCAAGCCAGTCCAGTCCAGGCTTACCAGGGCCAGCCATACCCGAGTCACCAGCGGTGGGGGTGCTGGGACATGCGCCCACAAGGTGATGTGCTATTAACAGACTCCCCCCCGGTTTCCCAGAGCCCACCCACCCTGGGCTTCTTTTCCCGCTAAAGTTAAGGGTCAAAAGCTCCTCCCTCCAACCAGTGACAGCCTCTGGTATCTGCCTCCTGAGTTGGGGGCTAAGGCTGTTAGCTGTGTCACTGTTGAGGCACAGCTGTGTCTACCAAGATCGCCAACTCCTGTCCTTTGTCCAGTGAGACCTACGCTACCAGCTAACTGTGCATAAGCGGAAGAAGATGGATGGATGGATCCTCCTAACTTGCATATTTCATATTTCTGCCTATCGTGCATGTGTGTGTGTGTGTGTGTGTGTGTGTGTGTGTGTGCAAGGGAGAAAAGCCTTGAGTCGCTCGGACCAAGGTCGTTTGGCATCTCTTGCTGGTATGTTTAAACCTTGAGACAAAAAATATATAAGACACCCGGTCTTTTTTGGGGAAACAATGCATTTTATAATCCCTACAACAAGCATTCACTACAGTGGATGTTTGTTTTTTGTTTATTTTCTTTCTTCAGAATTACATTTGATGTATAGGTGGAGGATACACTTGTACATCAAAGTATAATATTTCATTCTTAAAGCAAGATTAAAGAAGGATGAGTTGAGGTGGCGACTTGTCCAGGGTGTACACCGCCTTCCGCCCGATTGTAGCTGAGATATAGGCACCAGCGCCCCCCCGTGACCCCAAAGGGAATAAGCGGTAGAAAATGGATGGATGGAGTGCATGTGCACAAGAGTTTAATGTCAGATGGCTGCTGTAACATGAAACCTTTTCAAAAAGGGTCACCATGACAAGAAAGGTGTGTGTATTCTGTTTCTACTTGAGGAAACTTGTCTTTCGACAGAGCCCGCATATGTTGAAGTCATCATGAACATCGTGCATTGGCATAATTAAAGAAGATTTCCATGGTCGCTGCGTGATAAGCTTGCTAATGCTGTCAGACCCAACCTGCTTCTGATTGGCCTTTTGATCTGTGAACTGCTGCAACTCCGCTTGCTTTTTATGCGCTTTACTTGATGCTATTCTTGCCTCAGCGATGCGACAAAGGCAAAAAACAGTGTTAGAGAGATGTCATGTGAGAAAATAATCAAGTTAACAACACACACACACAAACACACGTACGCACGCACGCACACACACACACACACACACACACACACACACACACACACACACACACACATCAAACTTCCCTCCCACACAGCTCACACTCAGCCTGGGACTTTTCTGCACGATCAAAAATAAAAAAAATATAAATTATTCATGCACTCTTGTTTTTATTTTTTCACTGCAATTTCTTTGATAAGGATAATATGTTGCGCAATATGTAGGATTTGTCTCTTTTAATTCAGTTAGCCACTATTATGCTTATAAATGCCTAATTTAGGTTTAAAAAATGCATATTTTTGACTATGAATAGGCCGCAGTCAAACACGAAATGGCAAGGAATCGTAATACAATTTTTTATAATTACATTTTTGAAAAACCGCAATACAGTGAAGCTGTAGACTGGCGATTAATGACTTTACAGTTTTTGTACTTTTAATTTTGACAAAATACATTAACACACTGGGTTTAAAATCCTAAAATCCAAGATGGAAAAATGTTGCTTTTTTACTGTAGAATATTTAAAGCTGCCATATGTAAAAATGTCATGTTATGTCATCATTAAATTGCTCTGATATGTCAAAAGGCATTAACAAATCATGTTATTTTCAAATACCTCTACAACTGATAACAATAGTTTGGCCGGGATATGCTCAATTTATAAATAAATTGACAACACCCAAATGTTGTTATTGATTTCATTTCAATTCCCCGCCCTCCACCGTTTGACCAATGAGAAAGTCCGTGAGTGTGTCACATCCAGGTTGCCATTTACGCACCGCCACCTTCATCTATCTACAGCCTCTGGTAGAGTTACTAAACATGTCAGACCTTAGTAAATCTAACAGGCGTCGTTATGATTCTCAACTTATTCGTGACAAAGCCAGGAACAAAACAAGGATTTGTATTGGGAATGCGTTTGAAAGATGGAGATGATTTCATCTGACGCCAAACATACTAGTTTCCTACTTGATAGGTAAGTCAGGGATATACTTTTTAAATTTTCTTATTACTTGTAATAAATATAAATGGACATTTCGTATGTAAACTATATTGTTTAAAGGCCTACTGAAATGAGATTTTCTTATTTAAACGGGGATAGCAGGTCCATGTCATACTTGATCATTTCGCGATATTGCCATATTTTTGCTGAAAGGATTTAGTAGAGAACATCGACGATAAAGTTCGCAACTTTTGGTGCTGATAAAAAAGCCTTGTCTTTACCGGAAGTCGCAGACAATGACGTCACAAGGGTGAGGGCTCCTCACGTCCTCACATTGTTTTTAATGGGAGCCTCCAGCAGCAAGAACTATTCGGACTGAGAAAACGACAATTTCCCCATTAATTTGAGCGAGGATGAAAGATTCGTGGATGATGATATTGATGGCGAAGGACTACAAAAAAAAAAAAAATAAATAAATAAAAATAAAAAAAAAGGCGATTGCATTGGTTAGGATTCAGATGTTTTTAGGCACATTTTTTAGGATAATTCTGGGAAATCCCTTATCTTTCTATTGTGTTGCTAGTGTTTTAGTGAGATTAGATAGTACCTGATAGCCGGAGGGGTGTGTCCACGGGTGTCTTGAGGCCAGTGTAGAGGGAAGTAGACGGCAAATACAAGGACGGCGCAAACTCCACAGATCTCCAGTAAGAGGCGACTTTTTAACACAATTTTCTCACTGAAACCTGCCGGCTCACAAGTGGTCGAGGAACCATATTCGCTTGACCGCTCTGATCCATAGTAAAGCTTCACCTCCGGGAATTTTAAACAAGGAATCGCCGTGTGTTTGTGTGGCTAAAGGCTAAAGCTTCCCAACTCCATCTTTCTACTTTGACTCCTCCTTTATTAATTGAACAAATTGCAAAAGATTCAGCAACACAGATGTCAGGAATACTATTTAATTGCGCAATGAAAAGAGACGACTTTTAGCCGCAAATAGTGCTGCGCTAATATTTCCTGACAGTCCGTGACGCCACGCGTCATCATTCCGCGACATTTTCAACAAGAAACTCAACGGGAAATTTAAAATTGCAATTTAGTAAACTAAACCGGCTGTATTGGCATGTGTTGCAATGTTAATATTTCATCAATGATATATAAACTATCAGACTGCGTGGTCGGTAGTAGTGGGTTTCAGTAGGCCTTCAATACAATCTGTGATCTTGTCTAACAAGGCTATGAATGCAAATGATGCTTAAGGTGATAGTGCTTAGCTCCTAGTGTAATGCTTAGCATAGAGGTTGTATTTTTTTTCTCAGTTTATGAACTTACATTCATATTTTGTTGAAGTATTATTCAATAAATATATTTATGAAGGATTTTTGAATAGTTTTTTTTTTTAGAATTAAAAAAAAAAATCTCACGTACGCCTTTCCATACCTTCAAGTACACCGACCATTTGAAAACCACTGCACTAGTATACATTGCAGAAGAGCAAGATTTCTTTCTTCTATTTTTAGAATATTTGTAACTTTAGGTCGTTATTATGGATTTGATTTGAATAAATTAAATCATAAAAACATTAAACGTGAACATTTTTTATAAAATATTTGCACTCACCAAAACGGATGTGTCCCCCAAAATACTTATTTCAACACAAAATCCATTCTACTTTATATCCTCAAAAAGACCTAAATGACTGGGATGTACAGTTTGTCTGTGTGTTTCACTTCCAACAATAACTCCTTTTTTATTGACATGGATCCCAATATTAAAAGCCGTGTCTTTACAGTCGTGTTTCTTGCTTATGTTTTAATTCACTTTATTGCTGACAATGACCGCTCAACAGAAGCAGTTTTTCTTCACCATTTGTGCAACTCTTATTCCAAGCACACCTGTTCGTCGCGCTGTGAGTCCACTCTGGTGTCCCCGAACGTTTTTGAAAGCACCGTAGCTTGCCAGTGTGCAGACGTGCTTTGGTGTCTTGTTGCTGCCTTTGTTAAAAATTTGAGTTTGCAAATACAGTGTAGCTCCACACACCGCACCAAGTCCATATTTTGCAAACAAAAGGCATTCCCGGCAGAATAATATGCAGCGTCCATCAGAAGCCTTAAGCCAGGTGTAACGATCGTGGTTACTTGGCGGGAAGTGGCGGAAAAAAACCCTTCCCCGCCTGGGACAGGTTAGTTAGCTCGGGGGTCGACCGTACTCCTCTCACGAGATCAAGCTTCTCTTGAAAAATTAGTCTAGAAAATGGCTTTGAAAGTACAAACCCCGTTTCCATATGAGTTGGGAAATTGTGTTAGATGTAAATATAAATGGAATACTATGATTTGCAAATCATTTTCAACCAATATTCAATTGAATAAAGTGCAAAGACAAGATATGAGATGTTCAAACTCATAAACTTTATTTTTTTTTGCAAATAGTGATTAACTTAGAATTTCATGGCTGCACCATGTGCCAAAGTAGTTGGGAAAGGGCATGTTCACCACTGTGTTACATCACATTTTCTTTTAACAACACTCAATAAACGTTTGGGAACTGAGGAAACTAATTGTTGAAGGTTTAAAAGTGGAATTATTTACCTTTCATGCTTGATTTACAGCTTAAGTTGTTCAACAGTCCGGGGTCTTGTTGTCGTATTTTACGCTTCATAATGCGCCACACATTATCGATGGGAGACATGATTGTCTGGACTGCAGGCGGGCCAGGAAAGTACCCGCACTCTTTTACTACGAAGCCACGCTGTTGTAACACGTGGCTTGGCATTGTTTTGCTGAAATAAGCAGGGGCGTCGATGATAACGTTGCTTGGATGACAACATATGTTGCTCCAAAACCTGTATGGGCCATTAAGCATGGTGCCTTCACAGATGTGTAAGTTACCCATGCCTTGGGCACTAATACACCCCCATATACACCCCAGATGCTGGCTTTTGAACTTTGCGCCTATAACAATCCGGATGGTTATTTTCCTCTTTGTTCTAGAGGACACCACGTCCAGTTTCCAAATATAATTTGAAATGTGAACTCGTCAGACCACAGAACACTTTTCCACTTTACATCAGTCCATCTTAGATGAACTCAGGCCCAGCAAAGCCGGCGGTGTAACTTTGTGTTGTTGTTAAATGGCTTTTGCTTTGCATAGTAGAGTTTTAACTTGCACTTACAGATGTAGCGACCAACTGTAGTTACTGACAGTGGTTTTATGAAGTGTTCTGAGCCCATGTGGTGATATCCTTTACACACTGATGTTGGTGTTTGACGCAGTACCACCTGAGGGATCAAAGGTCCGTAATACCATCGCTTATGTACAGTGATTTCTCCAGATTATCTGAACCTTTTGATGGTTTTACGGACCGTAGATGGAAAAATCCCTAAATTCCTTGCAATAGCTCGTTGAGAAATGTTGTTCTAAAACTGTTCGACAACTTGCTTACAAATTGGTGACCCTCGCCCCACCCTTGTTTGTGAATTACTTAGGATTTCATGGAAGCTGTTTTTATACCCAAACATGGCACCCACCTGTTCCCAATTAGCTTGCACACCTGTCGGATGTTCCAAATAAGTGTTTGATGAGCATTCCTCAACTTTATCAGTATTTATTGACACCTTTCCCAACTTCTTTGTCACATGTTGCTGGCATGAAATTCTAAAGTTACTGATTATTTGCAAAGAAAAAAGTATATCAGTTTTAACATCAAATATGTTGTCTTTGTAGCATATTCAACTGAATATGGGTCGAAAATGATTTGCAAATCATTGTATTCCATTTCACGGTGGAAGAGGGGTTAGTGCGTCTGCCTCACAATATGAAGTTCCTGCAGTCCTGGGTTCAAATCCAGGCTCGGGATCTTTCTGTGTGGAGTTTGCATGTTCTCCCCATGAATGCGTGGGTTCCCTCCGGGTACTTCGGCTTCCTCCCACTTCCAAAGACATGCACCTGGGGATAGGTTGATTGGCAACACTAAATTGGCCCTAGTGTGTGAATGTGAGTGTGAATGTTGTCCGTCTATCTGTGTTGGTCCTGCGATGAGGTGGCGACTTGTCCAGGGGCTACCCCGCCTTCCGCCCGATTGTAGCTGAGATAGGCGCCAGCGCCCCCCCGCAACCCCAAAAAGGGAATAAGCGGTAGAAAATGGATGAATGGATGAATGTATTCCGTTTATATTTACATCTAACACAATTTCCCAACTCATATGGAAACAGGGTTTGTATATCTGCAACCAAATCAACTTGTTGGTGTCCTTCGGCCATTGTGGGTTAAATAAGTAGCTCTATTCAATTCATCCGCTAACGGTCCCGGGTGGGTGTGGCTCTGCCTCGATTCATAACCGGGTATCCAATCACAGGATGCGTAGATGTCACGTTGAAGGCCATCTAGAAGGCCTTACTGACAACAACTAATGATCTGATTGGCTATCGCATCTATCTATGTATGTATGATATGTGTCCGTTCACTTACAGTGCATAGCGCCAGCATTGTTGATTCTGAATTCGTGGAGAAGATTTGGTACATCTCGGCAACATAAGCTACCTGAGTCCTTGGGACGGTACAGTTCGGTTGGTAGAGCGGCCGTGCCAGCAACTTGAGGGTTGCAGGTTCGATCCCCGCTTCCGCCATCCTAGTCTCTGCCGTTGTGTCCTTGGGCAAGACACTTTACCCACCTGCTCCCAGTGCCACCCACACTGGATTAAAAGTAATTTAGATATTGGGTTTCACAATGTAAAGCGCTTTGAGTCACTTGAGAAAAGCAATATATAAATATCATTCACTTCAATTCTGATTGGATACAAACTCTAACCTAAAAACAACAGCACTGCAAGGTGCATAATATGACATGAAGAGAATATGAATAATTTTTGATATTTACAGAAAGTAAATAAAAAAAATATTTTATCTTTAACTATGATCATGATTTCTGGTTGCTAAGCCAGCAGAGGAGGCCTTGCTGGCCCTAACGGCCCACCACTGGCCAAATCACTTGACAAAATAATTCCTCATCCGTGTTTGCATATTGGGTACTAATGGGAATCTGAAACGTTTGAAACAGTAGCCTGCATACCTTGGTAAAATGTGTCCTCTTTAGTTTTGGGCGTACTTTAGGCTTCTAAGCATCCATCCATCCATTTTCCTACCGCTTGTCTCATTCGGGATCGCGGAGGTGCTGAAACCTATCTCAGCTGCACTCGGGCGGTCGGCATGCTCTACCAGTATAACCATTGCTAGCAGTGGTTGTAGTTTGTTTTAGTCTTTGTTTTCTGATAGTACTGACAATAACCATATGATGACCTTTTGTTGTGATATTGTATGCGACTTTTCCAGGGTGTACACTGCCTTCTGCCCGAGTGCACCAGTACCCGCCGCGACCCAGAGAAGACAAGCAGGAGAATATGGGTAAATGGATATTGATACTGTTGCTTTAATACATTTTTATTTTTATTTTGTTTTAGTATTGTAATTTTATGTATTCTTAATTGCTTTGTAATTTTCCATCCTCAGTATTGTAAAGATGTTGTATCAGCATTCTGTGATTTTTGTAAAAATATCAAAAACATTTTTTTAGGCAAAAACCGAGCGTATAAGTCAGCAGCCAAGAGGTGCTTTGTAACCTGTAACCTGTTTTACTGTAATTTATACACCAAATAATATATTTCCATAATCGTGTTGAATCTTTCTGATCATTTACTAGTGAGTTGAGCAAAGCTCCCCACTTCTACTAACAACATTGATAAAGTTGGGTAATGATGTTTCTAGACAAACTATGTATAGACAATGACGTCTGCAGTCAAACATGGAGCAAGACTGGACAACGTTCGTAGCAAGACTGACTCTTCTGTCGATGTTCCGCTGCGTTCACACTCCAAATGATTGTCATCCACACATCAAAGTGTGTCGCCACTAAATGCTTCATGTGGGAACACACTACAATCTACAACACGTCGCTCTGTGGTCTCTTAGGTCACTCTTCACTTGTCATCCACAATCTAATCATCACTTGCTCTTCTATACAGGACTTGGTCTTGTTTCCTGAGAAAATATCCTGTTGATTGGCCGACAGGTTCCAACAGGAGCAACTTGGACGCGCTTTATTTAGGCGTAAATGCAAACGATGTTAGGGTCAAAGAAAAGAAAGTTTATGTAAAATAATGTCAGTATACAGGGTAACTGGAAGGCCCTTGAAGTGCAGCAGCCCTGGCTGAAGCCAGCGGGCCTCTGGAAGTCTTAAATATGATATTTGGCTAAATTGGGTCCATTGGGATTTTTATAGCCGGGAATCAAGATTGTATTCCTCACACAGTTGGAGAAGAGGAGAGGATTGTTAAAGAGGTAATTGGACACAAGGCAGAGAGCGAAAAAGAAGGGAGAGTTAATTACTGTATTTACTTTAGAGCTAGGTCGCAGCTCTACTTTATCTCCAGTACCCCTTGTCTCTTTTGGCCTGCACATCCATCATATGTAGAGCGATTACTCAACGTAAAGGTCCAGATTATATAAAATCACCAAAAACGAATGGACAATGAAAGTGAAGGCAAAAGAGTGAGGTTTGTTTGTTTTTAATGTCTATATTCTATTTTCTGCTGGATTTACTCTCTATTTTATACTGGGGCTGCCACATATACTGTAATATTGTACATGGTGATTGGTATATATTGTATATATGTTATGGACATAATATATTTGTATATATAAGATACTGTACACACATTAAGTGTATATTGTATATATTCGCAGATATGTTATATTTTATATTGCTTTATCTTGTTTATTTATACCTGCATTGTCATATTAGTTCTTACACTCTCCATCATTGTAACTGAGCTACTGTGTTGAACAATTTCCCTTGTGGATCATTAAAGTTTGTCTAAGTCTAAGTCTAAGTCTAAGAGGGTCCTGACCAGATATCTACAGTAGATCGCTAAATTGATTGTTGTAAATGGTAAATGGTGAATGGGTTGTACTTGTATAGCGCTTTTCTACCACTGTTTAAGGAGCCCAAAGCGCTTTGACGGTATTTCCACATCCGCCCATTCACACACAGATTCATACACTGACGGTGGGAGCTGCCATGCAATGTGCTCACCAGGACCCATCAGGAGCAAGGGTGAAGTGTCTTGCCCAAGGACACAACGGACGTGACTAGGATGGTAGAAGGTGGGGATTGAACCAGTAACCCTCAGGTTGCTGGCACAGCCACTCTACCAACTTCGCCACGCCGTCCCCTATCACATTTACTTGTCCATTAAAGATTTGATTCATTTATGAAGGCTCAGGTGTGATTCACTACAATAGGGCCTCTCAGCACACTGGATTCCAGTTAATTAAAATACTACAACACTGGATTTTGTTTAAATAAGTTAAAATCAATTTAATTTAAGAACTTGTACACAAAGCAACACTGCAAACACATGTGAAAGGTACACAACGCACAGCAAACTATTTACAATGTTGTCAAGTGCAGCTCTTCCCACTGTAGAAAAATGCACAGCAAATTGTTTAAAAATTAGGTCAGAGGTGACTATGACATGCGCATTTTCCACGTATGCGTACTTGGTCGCGTTGTGTCGGCCGACGGAGAGGGGAGGGGATCTTAAACGATGGCATTGTGTGAGTGTGGACAGGGATATGGTTACGTGGGATATATCCTGTATAACCTTAGTGTAGAAGTAGCCTTACTCTTTTCAAAAAGCTTCCAATATGCGAAAAAAGAGATCCAGGCCAAAGGCAGTTTAGAGTCTTTGATTGCTCCAAAAGCAGAACAAAAGAACACAAAGCCGTGTAAGAAAAGTGTTACAGAAAACAGTAACAAAACAATAACAAGGGAGTGGGTTGGCTTCAGCAGCCAGGCGGTAGTACAATCATAGTTTTAGTAATAGAGCGCCGTGGATCGCTGAAAAAATACCTGGTACAGCAGGCATGAAGGATATCCAACTGCGTCTGGTCAGTATGCACCTGCGATCACCAAGAATAATCGACAGGTATTATTAGGGAGACAAAATATAATTGCAAACAGGTGCGTACAGTGGTACAGTTTTCCGCCGCAAGTCAATGGTCTTCACAAAATGGGAGAAAAAAATGTGTCTGCTGAGCATGCTCTACTTGTAAATTAACCACAGAAGATTTTTTTAGTCTTTGTTTTCTGATAATACTTACAATAACCATATGATTTCCATTTGTTGTTACTTTGTTGTTTGTTTTATTTTGTACGCAGGCATGGCGTACTTCTTCCTGAAAATAGCCACATTTCTGTGTAAAATGGAGTAGGTGCCATGTTCATTGCCTCAGTGATTATCGCCACGTGGCACTCACTCCCATCATAATGAAGTGCTTTGAGAGGCTGGTAAAGGAATACATTGTCTCCAGACTTACCCCCACCTTTGACCCATACCAGTTTGCTTATCGCCCTAACCGCTCCACAGACGACGCCATATACTCTGCACTCTAGGAACATCTGGTCGGAAAGGACACACACGTGCGGATGTTGTTTCTGGACTTAAGCTCGGCGTTCAACACCATCATCTCGCAGCACTTGGTGAGCAAACTGGCCCCTCTTGGATTCAGTACTCCCCGATGCAACTGGCTGCTTGACTTCCTCACAGACGGACCCCAGTCTGTGAGAGTGGGCGACAACACCTCCAGTGCCATCTCCCTAAGCACCGGCTCCCCCCAGGGCTGTGTCCTGAGTCCGCTGCAGTTCACATTGATGACCCATGACTGCTGCGCCAGGTCCACTACTAACCACATTGTGAAGTATGCAGACGACACAACAATAGTGGGTTTCATTCATGACAACAACGACATGGACTACAGGGAGGAGGTGAAACATCTGGTTGACTGGTGCAGAACCAACAACCTGGTCCTGAACGTCGACAAAACCAAGGAAATCATTGTCGACTTGAGGAGGCACCAGTCCAGCCCTGCTCCACTCTTCATCAACGGCACAGCAGTGGAGATCGCAAGCAGCACCAAGTTTCTGGGGGTGAAGATAACTGACAATATGACCTCAGCAGCGGATGCACTTTTAGCGTCAAATGAAAAAAGCTCAGCTCCCTCCCCCCATTCTCACCACATTCTACAGAGGCACTACAGAAAGCACAATGACCAACTGCATCCGTCCAGACTGGAGCCTGCAGTGATTCAGACTGGAAGTTTCTGCAGAGAGTGGTGAGGAGGGCGGAAAAGATCATCAGGACTCCTCTTTCTCCTATCCAGGAGATCGCAAAAAGCCGCTGGCTGACCAGGGCTCAGAAAATATGTAGAGACTCCTCCCACCCCCACCAAGGACTGTTTTTACTGCTGGACTCTAGAAAGAGGTTCCGCAGCTTCCTTAGCAGAACTTCCAGGTTCTGCAACAGCTTCTGCCCTCAGGCCATAAGATTTTTGAATGCATCATAATAATCCCCTCAATCCCCCCCAAAAATGGATTAACTCGCTGGAATATAAAGACAATATCACATACATCCATAAACGTGGAGGCATATGCAAAAGTGCAATATATTCATCTTTACAGTAATCTATTTATTTATGTATGCACCTTATTGCTTTTTGATCCTGCACTACCATGAGCTATTGCAACAAAATTGTGTTCTTATCTGTACTGTAAAGTTCAAATTTGAATGACAACAAAAGGGAAGTCTAAGAAGTCTATGTCTATTTACTTTGACTTTAAATGTGCCGACAATGAAAAATTTAGTGACACAAAATTACAAAGAACATTTTTGATCATGAATCTTGTTTTACTTAGATTTTAACTATTTAAAGACTTTTCAGACAGTTTGAAGTCTGCACTTTTGTCACAAGTTTAAAAAGAGCATTTAGTAAACAATTAGCACTGTCACACGATGACATTTTTTAAATCAGATTAATTACAGTAAATTACTTGTATACATAACTAGCTAACCAGCAAAATATTGTAGAACATTACATTTTTCTCCTCCTTAGTACCTTATTATTAAGTTATAACATCAAAAGTTATGATAATAACACCTAGGGGAGCTCGGAAAAATTGACTCACATCCAAATCGCGATTTTTATTCATCTTGCTTCTAAATTGATTCATAATTTTCAAAAAACGATTTCAAAAATGTTTATAAATAAAATTTAAAACAATACATATTTGGATTAAAAACATTAAACCATTATTGATATTATTATTATTAGTAGTACCGGGCAGCACGATGGAACACGGGTTAGTGTGTGTGCCTCACAATAATAGGGTCCTGGATTGATCCCCGGTCTCGGGTCTTCCTGTGTGGAGTTTGCAAGTTCTCCCCGTGACTGCGTGGGTTCCCTACGGCTACTCCGGCTTCTTCCCTCCTCCAAAGACATGTACCTGGGGATAGGTTGATTGGCAACACTAAATTGTCCCTAGTGTGTGAATGTGAGTGTGTTTATTAGATTGATCAACATTCTGTGATTTTTGCAAAAATATCAAAAATAAATTTTTTAGGCCAAGACTGAGCGTATAAGTTGTACATCAGCAGCCAAGAAGAGCTTTGTAACCTGTAACCTGTTTTATTATAATTTATACACCAAATAATATATTACCAGAATCGTGTTGAATCACTCCAAGAATTTAATTGTGAGTTGAACAAAGATTCCCACTTCTACTAACAACATTGATAAAGTTGGGTAATGATGTTTCTACACAAACTATGTATAGACAATGACGTCTGCAGTCAAACATGGAGCAAGACTGGACAACGTTCGTAGCAAGAATGTCTCCACTGTCGTTGTTCTGCTGCATTCACACTCCGAATGATCGTCATCCACACGACAAAGTGTGTTGCCACTAAATGCTTCATGTGGGAACACACTACAATCTACAACACGTCGCTCTGTGATCTCTTAGGTCACTCTTCACTTGTCATCCACAATCTAATTATCACACGCTCTTCTATACAGGACTTGGTCTCGTTTGCTGAGAAAATATCGTGTTGATTGGCCGACAGGTTCCAACAGGAGTAGTGCGGACATGCTTTATATAGGCGTGAATGCAGACGATGTTAGGGTCAAAGAGAAAAACGTTTATGTAAAATAATGTCAGTATATAGGGGTAATTGCAGGGCCCTTGAAGTGCAACAGCCTTGGTTGTAGGCCTCGGGACGTCTTAAATATGATATTTGGCTAAAATAGCTGCTAAATTGGGCCCGTCGGGATTTTTACAGCCGGGAATCAAGATCTTATTCCTCAAACAGTTGGAGCAGAGGAGGGGATTATTAAAGATGTAATTTGACACAAGGCAGAGAGCGAAAAGGAAGGGAAAGTCAGTGGCCTAGTGGTTAGAGTGTCCGCCCTGAGATCGGTAGGTTGGGAGTCATACCAAAGACTATAAAAAAAGGGACCCATTGCCTCCCTGCTTGGCACTCAGCATCAAGGATTGGAATTGGGGGTTAAATCACCATAAATGATTCCCGGCCGCGGCACCGCTGCTGCCCACTGCTCCCCTCACCCCCCAGGGGGTGATCAAGGGGATGGGACAAATGCAGAGGACACATTTCCCCACACTTAGTGTGTGCGTGACAATCATTGTGACAATCATTAACTTTAACTTAACCACAGGTTGGTACAGTGGTACAGTTTTTCCGCCGCAAGTCAATGGTCTTAACAGAATGGGAGAAAAAAAATCCAGAATGAGTTATCACATTTTGATAGCAAATGAACAGAAATGTTAAAGGCCTACTGAAACCCACTGCTACCTACCACCCAATCTGATAGTTTATATATCAATGATGAAATATTAACATTGCAAAACATGTCAACACGGCCTTTTTAGTTTACTAAATTGCAATTTTAAATTTCCCGGGAGTTTCGTCTTGAAAACGTCGTGTAATGATGACGTGTACGCAAGACGTCACAGGTTTTTAGGAAGTATGAGCACTACGCACACACACAGCTAAATGTCGTCTGCTTTAACGGCATAATTACACAGTATTTTGGAGAACTGTGTTGCTGAATATTTTGCAATTTGTTAAATTAATATTGGAGAAGTCAAAGTAGCAAGATGGAGTTGGGAGGCTTTAGCCTTTAGCCACAGAAACACACGGTGATTCCTTGATTAAAATTCCCGGAGGTGAAACTTTACTATGGATCACAGCGGACATGGATCCCGACCAGATGTCAACCAGCAGGTTTCGGTGAGAAAATTGTGGTTAAAAAGTCGCCACTTACTGGATATCAGATGAGCTTGCGCCTCCCGTACACCTGCCGTCGACTTTCCCGAGACACTGCGCCTCAACACCCGGCCGTGGACGTATACTTCCGACTATCAGGTACTGTTAAACTCACTAAAACACTAGCAACACAATAGAAGGATAAGGGATTTCCCAGAATTAACCTAGTAAATGTCTCTAAAAACATCTGAATCTGTCCCAATGCAACGCGATTGCAATCGCGTTTTTTTTTCTTTTTTTCTAGTCGTCGCTATCAATAACCTCAAACACGAATCTTTCATCCTCGCTCAAATTAATGGGGAAATTGTCGTTTTCTCGGTCCGAATAGCACTTTTTGTTGGAGGCTCCCATTAAAAACAATGTGAATGTATCGTCTGAGACTTCCGGTAGAGGCAGGGCTTTTCTCCAGTTGCGAACTTTATCGTGGATGTTCTCTACTAAATCCTTTCAGCAAAAATATGGCAATATCGCGAAATGATCAAGTATGACAAATAGAATGGACCTGTTATCCCCGTTTGAATAAGAAAATCTCATTTCAGTAGGCCTTAAAGGTAGTATTATTAAATAGATGCTCGTGTCTCGCAGGACCGATAATCAACAATTCCGTTTTCTTAGCGTTGGGATGCAAAAAGTTGCTGGACATCCATTGTTTAATTTCATTTAGACATGCCTCCAGGTGACTACAATCTGGCGTGTTGGTCAGCATGTTAAGTTGGGTGTCATCAGCATAACAGTGAAAGCTAACACCGTACTTGCGTAAGATGTCACCTAGCAGCAGCATATAGATGCTGAAGAGTTTATGTCTAAGAACCGAGCACTGTGGAACCCCACACGTTAACTTAATATACTCCGAGGTCTCATTTTTATGGGAGATGCACTGCATCCTGTCAAAGAGGTAAGAGTTAAACCAAGAAAAGGCTAAAAGTCTATAATACCAATACGTGTTTTGATACGTTCTAATAGAATGTTATGATCAACAGTATTGAAAGCAGCGCTGACATCAAGTAGCAGCAACATGGATGAAGCATCAGCATCCATAGTTAGCAATAGATCATTAGTCATTTTTACAAGGGCTGTCTCCACTGAGTGATTTGCCCTGAAACCGGACTAAAAGGGTTCACAGAGATTCTTAGGTGCTAAGTGTTTTTTTTTCACGGATTTTCAAGATAAAAGGAAGGAAAGACACCAGCTGGCAGTTTACCAGGAACTCAGAATGGAGGTTAGGTCTTTGGAGTAGAGGATAAATTACTGCTGTTTTGAATGTGATTGGAACAGTACCAGAGAAAAGTAATACGTTAATCATATTTAGTACTGATGTCCCTAAAATAAAAAACTGCTCCATGATAATTTTCCCAGGAACTGGGTCAAGTAAATATATGTTTTGTCCCATTTACAAGTCACAGGAGTACCACTAAAGATTTTTCTTCAAAAAGACAAGAGGTTATTTTTGAGTGCAATATCCGTCGTATTTACATTTGTATCTGCGTTATCAGAACCCATTTAGAACTTGCATGCATTATCTTTAATCTCCTTTCTAATGAGTTCAATTTTCTTATTAAAGAAATTCATAAAGTCATCAGCCGAGTGAGTGGATCAACCTTGTTGGGTTAGCGATGCTACTGTATTGAACAAATATTTAGGATCGTTTTTATTTAGGCAGATGAGATTGGAGTAGTAATTAGTTTTAGCTAAGGTAGGCGTGTGTTTATAAGTTATTAAACTATCACTCCGTGCTTGATGGAAAACCTCAAGTATAGTCACACCCCATTTGCGTTACAGCTTTTTAAATGATAATTTAAGAGCCCTGGTTTCTTCATTGAACCAGGAGTTACACATTTACGGGGCCTTTTTTTACCTTTAGCGGTGCTATACTATTAATGGCGTTGCGTAGGGCATCGTTAAAGTTCTTAGTGAAGTTATCGATAGAGCCCACATAATTTGGGGAAGGTACCATTACTGAACGCAGTAGGTCAGCGAGAGTCATAGTTGTGACAGCATTAATGTTGTGTCTGCTAGAGTAGTGGTTATTAGTAGCTTGTGGACAATCTGTCAGAACTTCAAATTTTATAAGGTAGTGATCAGACATTACTTAAATGTACAGGAGTACCATATATTTGGAAGTGGTGACACACCGGACAAAGACTAGGTCTATTGTATTACTGTTGTACTGCGTGGGTTCTTTTATTATTTGTGTAAGACCACAGCTATCAATTATAGTCTGGAGTGCCATGCACAGAGGGTCTGATGGGGTATTTATATGGATATTAGAGCGAGGCTAATCTGCTATACCTCTAATTTCTGCCTCTCGCAGGCAAGGGGCCAGAGACAAGTACTTAATGCCAAGACATCTTTCTAGCCCGATAACAAGCCCAAGCTATGTTCCTCTTTGTAATCTCTGACTTTATCATCCGAGTGTTATTGGAGCCGACGTATACAACTACGTTCACTTACCTATTAGCCTGTCGTACATGTTTACTAGGCCTGTTGCGAGTGTGCTCCCTAAGACTAGCTTTAATGTCGGGTGCTCTGGCCCTGGGAATACACTTAATTATGGCTGGTTTAATAAGCTGTATGACTAAGGTGTGGTGTCCAGTAGACTGGGGTGTCGGACTAGCTAAAGGACTAAATCTAATATGCGTCTCAACCTGTTCACCATGGCTTGTAAGCTGCTACAAACTGGCCTAGTCAGCTCGCTACAGCTAGTGCTCGCAAACGTTTCCGCGGAGTCTACAGTTACAAAATTCCTCTGCTCTAACTTGTGGGCACAGCCCTCTAGTAAGGCCAACTTATCCATGAGAACGGTACACGAACAGCAGGGAGCCACACTCATGTTGTTTCTTTCACCAAGTCGAACTCTTGCTGTCTTCGGACCAATAGGCGGATAGTAGCAGCAGTGTGAGGGAGCAGATGCCTTTGGAGCGCAGTTGCTTTGGAACGGGACAAGCTTAGCTTCGTTAGCTTAGCAGCTAGCTCTTCTTGTTCTACTTCTCAGTCTTCTTCTATTATTGAAATGGCGGTTCACTACTTTGTCATGTACCAGCACCACTGCTGGACTTGAAAGTCCCATGTTCCATCACCACTTCCGCCATCGTAGCGTCATTGTGACCTTAGGCAAGACGCTTCACACACCTGCTCCCAGTGCCACCCACACTGGTTTAAATGTAGCTGAATGGTTTTCACTTTGTAAAGCGCTTTGAGTCTCTAGAGAAAAGTGCTATTTAAATATAATTCACTTCACAAAACTGTGAATGCAGGATACCCGTTGATAGGCCTATGCTTGGTAGGGAACTTCTCGCCAGATATGTGACACATTAAACACAGGGTTGACCTTGGGTGAAGGTGGTAGTTGAAATCTGACCGTATTTGGGCTAGTGATCTGCTCCACCACCAAAGGACCAATGAACCATGGGCATAGTTTCTTGAAAGAACTTGGAATGGGGAGGTCCCTGGAGGACAGCCAAACTCTCTGTTCCACTTTATATTTTGGAGCCTGCGTGTGGTGAGAGTTGGCAATCACCTGATTACGCTCAGATGTGCGAGATAGTGCTGCCCAGGTGTCATGCAAGTGCGGTGAGCCCGCCGAAGATGATTGATGTATCACTGATGGCAGGACAATGTCCTCTTCAAGAGAAAAAAAGGCAGGCTTAAGCCCATAAATTGCACTGAATGGTGAGAGGCCTGTGGTCAAGTTAAATAGTGAATTAAAGGAATACTCAATCAATGGGAGGCATGCCGACCATGATATCGGCTGCTGGTGACAAACCCATCTTGATCCTAAATAGTTCTCTCCTTTGGCCATTGGACTGCGGATGATATTCTGATGTTAAGCTTCTTATGGACCCTAGTGCCCTGCAAATAGCCCTCCAGACAGCAGATGAAAACCGTGGCCCCCTGTCAGAAACAATGTCCAAGGGACTACCATGTAGACGAAAAACGTGGATTGCGCTGTCTCCATTGCTGAGGGAAGGTTAGGGCATGCAATGAAGTGGACCATCTTGGACAATTTGTCCACTATGGTGAGGATGACCGAGTTCCCCTTAGACAGTGTCAACCCAGTCACAAAGTTCAGTGCAAGTTGGGACAGGGCCAGTAAGGGATGAGTAGTGGGCGTAGGAGGCCAGGTCATACTTGGTGGACAGCTTTATTCCATGCATACACTGCGCTTGCTGCAACAAGCTCCTTTGTGTCGGTCATGATGGAGGGCCACCAAAAGCGTAGTTTGATGAAGAACAGTGTGCGGTTAAGTCCTGGATGGAGTTCAGGGATTAAATAAAGGAGACCGGGAGTGCAGTCTGCAGGAGTCTCGGAGTTGTGGGGGTGGCTGGAGCCTATCCTAGCTGTATTCGGGCGGAAGGCAGCGTACATCCTGGACAAGTTGCCACCTCAGGGCCAACACAGATAGAGTTGCCAATAAACCTATCCTCAGGTGCATGTCTTCGGCAGTGGGAGGAAGTCGGAGTACCCGCAGGAAACCCACGCAGTCACGGTGAGAACATGCAAACTACACATATATACATCACATATATATTTACATCACAACAACAAGGTCCTGGGTTTGTGTATATATATATATATATATATATATATATATATATATATATATATATATATACACACACAGTCCTGCCTGCATCTTCCAATCATTTGTGGTAGTGTTGTGTCGTTCGCGAACTATTCGTTCGAACGACAAATCTTTTGAGTGAACGTACTGAACCGAATCACTTCATGAACTTATTAGTTCCTCTCTCAGTTCAGTTGAGCTCCGTTGCGACAATGCCGGTATGAATGTAACTGGCGCATTCTGTGACTCACTGAACCCTCGACGTCGGCAAACGACGCAGCCAGCTACTCATCATGGGGGCGGGGAGAGGGACTGAGCGAACGATTCGTTCACCTCGGATTAACGACATGAATCACTCAGTGAACGACAACGCTCTGGCTCTCTGCTCCGATTGCTCCAATGCCGCTCGAGTGATTCTCCTCCGTCGCGGGGATATGTTTCATGCCATTGGCATCAGTTCTCCATTCATTCTCCAAGCTTACGGCTAATGTTGACTCAAGCCACATGAAAACAAACACACACACGCGCCCTGTCCCCGTTATCTTAACACATACATTTTTTATTGCAGATTTAAGATGATATTTCCATTATTATATTTTTAAATGTAAGCTACAGAAATTTTAGTTTTAATGTTGGCATTTCTGGCACTTGGTTTAATATTTGTTTTGTTTTATTTAAGGTAGCTTATTTTCTTTGTTATTGTCATGGCACACACACTGTCTGCTGTGGGAACACCAAGAGGCTCCACTGTGAGCTAAGCAGGACACGCCCCCATGTTCGTTGCGCAGACCGCGCCCACGCGCCGACACAGCCGGTGGCAATCTCCCAACGACACACCTGGGACTAATGAGAGGCAACAGAATAAAGAGCCTCGTCGCTGACTGCTTCTCGTCGGAACGTAGCCCTGGTTACAGTAAGCACTCACGTCTCTGGCTCCCCTCTTGTGCTTTCTCTCTTGCCCGTTGTTGTCTTCCTTGTGCCTGGCCCTGATTTTGTCCTTTTGTCTTTTCCTGTTCCCACAGCCACCGTGCCTCAGTCGTTGCCTTGCACTTCCACCCGGATTCTGATTGCCTTCCCCGATTCTCGACCTCTCACCCGGAATTGGACCTCGGACGCTTCTCTCCTGCCCCACGGACCTTGCTCGGATCACGACCCCTTTTGGATCTTCCCCTCTGGACTCGGACGCTGCCACAACCAACATGCACCTTCAACAAACCCACGGTAATTCACATTGTGTTAATTTCCACACATAGTCTAACACCCACACACATAGTTGCATACACACTCCACGTATTCATGAAAGACTCAATAAACCCATTGAGCTATACCTCCTGTTGTTGTGCCGTCTCCTTCCCCTTGTCGATACATAACAGTTATATTTTTAAACGTAAGTTACAGAACATTTAGTTTTTATGTTGGCATTTCTGGCTCTTAATTTATTTGTTTTATTTTGAAGGTATTTATTTTCTTTTTGTTTGCATATTTAAGTTTACATTGTCTTTGCTACAGAACATTTAGTTTTTATGTTGGCATTTGTTAAGGGTTTCTTAATTGAATATTTGTTTTTGCAGAGAGCGATTCGCGTCTGTCGCCCTCTGGCCCACAGAACTGTAGCTGAGTGATTCAGGTTTGCTTCACGAACCTACAAGAACTGACTGGTTGTCGCTGAGGACGTGAATCACGTTCGCGTTGCACTCACTCACTCAGAATTAGGACTCGCGATTCGCGGACCTACTGACTCAGAGAACTGACTGTGTCGCGGAGGAGGACGTCACATTGAGGCTCTCGTTCAGTCACACGTGTGTGCGTCGTTCATTGGGTGCTGAGAGCTTGTGTCGTTCGCGACCTGACACACACCGAGATCTGCAGCTGGGGAAGCTGTTGACTGACTCATGATTCGCCGACCTGCACAAAGACTGCTGCTGCAGAAGTGATTTGGTGAACAAATTTTTTGAACGAATCAATTTAAGGAACTGATTCTAGTGATTCAGTACAGTCAAAAGAACTGCTGATCCCATCACTAATTTGTGGCAGCTTTAGGATACTTTGAAGGCTGCCAGCGTCTTCCAATTAGTCTACAAACTAGAGAATCACTTACTCCAATCAGCAGATGTCCTATTGTCATAATGCTGAATATGTAGATATCTTCAACGTTATCAGGTGAAATGGTCGCCAGGCACACAGCACTCCTCTTTCTGCCAAGAGTCCCTCATGTGTCCATCAAAAACCGCCAGTTAATTAATTCCATAGTTTAGATTTGGAGAGCAGTAAAAAAGAAGCAACAATAAATTTAAGACAAGAAAAAACAAAGAAGCAAGCAGGAGAGACAAGAGAGATGATCGAGGATTGCCAGGGAAAAAAGCTCTATGCTGCTTGGGAAAAACGCCAGAACTTTTTGGACATATAGTGGCTTTAAACCTAACAATAAAGGTGGCGTTATAAACACTGAAGCGCTGCTCAGCAAGTAGTGCTTTAAAACATAGCGAACTAACAGCCAGCTAGCGGCTAACATCTCTTTATAGCATTTTAACTCCTTTTAAATCACTAATCCCTGCCTCCATTGCGACAAATGAACTATATGTTTCTTACAAATATGCCTGCAGGACCAGGAATCTCTAAACATGTTTCACTACACACCGTACTCACAGTCGCCACCAACAGCAGGCTAGCGCTCCTGAGTTTAAACAAAAGGGTGGGTCTATAAAGGTACAGATTGTAATAATTTCAAGAACAAAAGTCGTATCTAGTCGATACTACAATGATTACATCGAGATGTTTTTATCATCACAAACTTTTGAAAAATATTTTATTGTATTTATAAACTCAGGAAATAGCTCCCATGACACATGAGGACATTAAATATGACCACTGTTTGACCCTGTAATTACTTGGTATCAGATTGATGCCCACATTTGTGGTATCACCAAAAACCTAAGTATCAAAACAACAGAAACATATGTGCCTTTCACATTTTAACAGAAGTGTAGACAGAACATGTTAATACATAAAGTAAGCAGATAATAATAGTAAATAAACAAGCAGATTGATAATCCATGTTCTACTGCTTGTCCCTCATATCATCCATCCATTTTCTACCGCTTGTCCCTTTTGGGATCGCAGGTGGTGCTGGAGCCTATCTCAGCTGCATTCGGGCGGAAGGCGGGCTACACCCTGGACAAGTCGCCACCTCATCGCATGGCCAACACAGATAGACAGACAACATTCACACTCACATTCATTGACAAACTAGGGCCAATTTAGTGTTGCCAATCAATCTATCCCCAGTAAAGATGCGCAATTTGCGGTCTCATCCGCGGAGTTCGCGGTTTACCCGCGGGTCGGGCGGTTGACATGATGAAAAAATAGATTTTAATTAGATTCGGGCTGGTAGCAGTTGAATCATCCAGAGACATTTGATATACATGGTTCTGGGATCAGTATCCTTTGCCATTCAAAGAGCCATTTAAGATCCGTGTCACAAAGCGAAGAAGCGAAGAAGTCAATTGGAGACGCTATTATTATCTGAATGACTGTCGGCAGTCACCCAGATATTAAATATTAGTGCGTGCTATGAAGCCATCGGCTTTGTCGCCTTCTACATCATACACGATCTGCTTGTGAGTCCAGCATCATGTTGTGTGTGGCTTCCGCTGTAACACACACACACGACTGCAAGGGATACTGGGTGACACAGAGTATACTAATGGTTGTGATATAAACAATTTTAACACTCTTAGTAATATGCGCCATGCTTTGAAGCCACACCAATTAAGAACGACAAACACATTTCAGGAGAACATCCTCACAGTAACACAACATAAACGCAACACAACAAATACCATTAATCCTTTGTATTTTTGACACTTCCTGGCAATTCTATACACCCCCCCAACCCCCCCCCCCCCCCCCCCGCCGGTAATGTGGGCGGGGTGGGGGGTGCAGGGGGGGGGGGGGGGGTAAAATATATTCAGGAAGTATCATGAATTAGTTGTGTTGCGTTTATGTTGTGTTACTGTGAGGATGTTCTCCCGAAATGTGTTTGTCAATCTTGTATTGTGTGGCTTCATAGCGTGGCGCGTATTAGTAAGTGTTAAAGTTGTTTATATCACAACCATCAGTGTACTCTGTATCACCCAGTATGCCTTTCAATCTCATACGTGTGATTGCGGAAGCTGCACACAACATGTTGCTGGACCAACAATCGGTTTGTAAATGTTGTTGAAGGTGTCTAAGGCAATGGCTTCACAGCACGCACACATTCTTGTCATCAGAATGAACGCTATTGAATAGTCGTGAGAACGTTAGCGGCTCCAATTGACTATATTACTCTGTGAAAGAGTTATAAATAGATTTGTGAGTGGTAAAAGTGGTCAACCTCTGATGTAATTCAGCGGGCGGTTTGCGGGCGGGTACGGTCCCGATAAAAAGTTGGTTCGGGTGCACGGCGGGTGGATGGCGATTTTGATGATGCGGATGATATAATTGCCTATCCGCGCATCTCTAATCCCCAGGTGCATGTATTTGGAGGTGGGAGGAAGCCGGAGTACCAGGAGGGAACCCACGCAGTCACGGGGAGAACATGCAAACTCCACACAGAAAGATTCCGAGCCCTCAGGACTACTCAGGACCTTCGTATTGTCCCTCATAATTTTGACAAAATAATACAATGAGAAATGCCACAATATCTTATTGTATAATTTCGAGCCTTAATGACCCAATCGCTTACTTACTACTAAAAGTGAAGTTGTCTAGTATGTTTACTATGTTATTTAATGCCAAATGTTTTATTTTATACAATACAGGCCAAAAGTTTAGACAGAGCTTCTTATTCAATGGGCTTTCTTTATTTTCATGACTAGTTACAATGTAGATTGTCACTGAAGGCCTCAAAACTATGAATGAACACGGAGTTATGTACTTAACAAAAAAAAGGTGAACTAACTGTTTTATATTCTAGTTTCTTCAAAATCAATCAGAGCAAAGGGTGGCTATTTTGAAGACACTAGAATATGAAACATGTTGTCAGTCATTTCACCTTTTTTTGTTAAGTACATAACTCCACGTGTTAATTCGTTGTTTTGATGCCTTAAGTGACAATCTACAATAATAGCCATGAAAATAAAGAAAACACATTGAATGAGAGAAGATGGTGTGTCCAAAATGTTGTCCTGTACTGTATGTTTAATGGATCATAGGATTTTTTTGTTAAAATAAAGCCAATAATGCTATTTTTTGTGGTACCCTTTATTTAGAAAACTATCGAAATACATTGTCGTACCGGTTTTGGTCAGAAAGTTTGGACACTTCTGGTCTTTAAAATATGGGAGGGAAAAAACCTGGATTGAGTAATCTCATCATCCATCCGTCCATTTTCTACCGCTTGTCCCTTTTGGGATTGCAGGATGATCGCAGATAAACAGAATATAACAGGTGTGTTCATCTGGGACCTACTTCAAGTTGATTGCGATGTAGTGAAGAAACATGCTTGGATTCATGCCTATGTTCACACTTTAATACATTCGATTTTTTTACTTGCAAAAGAAGTTTGCTGGATTTGAACGTAAGTCTAACCATGCAACTCTAGTTGCATGATGAAGTTTTGCTTGATATAAACACAATGTAGAAACATGATCACCTGCTTATTTATCCTAGATACAAAGCACAAGGTAGAAACTATGCCATTCAGGCCGCTGCCTCACAAGGGCACCTCATTTGTGCTGTCCAACTCGAAAAGATTAACAAGCTCCTCGCAGCACAAGGTTTCGTTGCCATACTTAGCAGCATGTTTCTGCGGGGCTGCAGGGGATGAAGGATGTGGCGGCGAAGGCGATCTGTACCCCAGTGGGATTTCCACAGTCGGCTCGTCAAACCAATTGCTTAGCACCACTGATTGATCGGGCCCTCACTAAAAAGAATGTCATTAATAAATATAACACATATTACTACTTGATGACTTGATGTTGTAGTTTTGTAGTTAGTAATAAAAAGCGGATGTCATTTTTCATCACTGGAAGTCACTTTAAACACAAATTTCCGTCCTCTGGAGAGTACTAAAACACTGTTAAGTGTTTGTAAAAAGGAGCATAAAACACTCAAATAAGGCTTTAAGAGCCCCTAAGAGCAATACGTACTTGCTTCGAGTGACTAACGACCTCCAATTTGGTGTACTGGTACGACACAATAGGTGACTAATCTAATGTTCGAAGCCATGCCGGACAATCTGTTCATTCCTTCCAACATGCTGACAGGCGTGTAAAACTGTTTTTAATAGTAAAATAATGAAAAAATCATTATGAATCTATTATTGGTACGGTTGTACTTAATTGATACTGTGACAAAGCTCTTAACTGAAAACACTTGTGTCTCATATCAACGTCACCCAATGAAATTAATTAAAAAAACAATTCAATTAGTTGGCCCACAAAAGCAGCACATTTTTTACATGTAACATGCCTTTTGAAAATAAAATAGATAAGAACTAAATACAAACCCCGTTTTCATATGAGTTGGGAAATTGTGTTAGATGTAAATATAAATTGAATAGAATGATTTGCAAATCCTTTTCAAACCATGTTCAATTGAATGCACTACAAAGACAAGATATGTATGTGCAAACTCATAAACTTTGTTTTTTTTGCAAATAATAATAAACTTTGAAATTTCATGGCTGCAACATGTGCCGAAGTAGTTGGGAAAGGGCATGTTCACCTTTTCTTTTAACAACACTCAATGAACGCTTGGGAACTGAGGAAACTAATTGTTGAAGCTTTAAAAGTGGAATCCTTTCCCATTCTTGTTTTATGTAGAGCTTCAGTTGTTCAACAGTCCGGTGTCTCCACTGTTGTATTTTACGCTTCATAATGTGCCACACATTTTCGATGGGAGACAGGTCTGGACTGCAGGCGGGCAAGGAAAGTACTCACACCCTTTTACTACAAAACCACGCTGTTGTAACACGTGGCATGGCATTGTCTTGCTGAAATAAGCAGGGGCGTTCATGATAACATTGCTTGGATGACAACATATGTTGCTTCAAAACCTGTATGGACCATTTAGCATTAATGGTGCCTTCACAGATGTGTAAGTTACCCATGCCTTGGGCAATAATACACCCCCATACTATCACAGATGCTGGCTTTTGAACTTTGCGCCTATAACAATCCGGATGGTTATTTTCCTCTTTGTTCTGGAGGACACCACGTCCACAGTTTCCAAATATAATTTGAAATGTTGACTCGTCAGACCACAGAACACTTTTACACTTTGCATCAGTCCATCTTAGATGATCTCGGGCCCAGCGAAGCCAGCGGCGTTCCTTGGTGTTGTTGATAAATGGGTTTTGCTTTGCATAGTAGAGTTTTAACTTGCACTTACAGATTTAGCAACTAACTGTAGTTACTGACCATGTTTTTTGAAGTGTTCCTGAGCCCATGTGGTGATATCCTTTACACACTGATGTCTGTTTTTGATGCAGTACAGCCTGAGGGATCAACGGTCCGTAATATCATCGCTTACGTGCAGTGATTTCTCCAGATTTTCTGAACCTTTTGATGATTTTATGGACCATAGATGGTAAAATCCCTAAATTCCTTGCAATAGCTCGTTGAGAAATGTTGTTCTAAAACTGTTCGACAATGTGCTTACAAATTGGTGACCCTCGCCCCATCCTTGTTTGTGAATTACTTAGCATTTCATGGAAGCTGCTTTTATACCCAATCATGGCACCCACCTGTTCCCAATTAGCCTGCACACCTGTGGGATGTTCCAAATAAGTGTTTGATGAGCATTCCTCAACTTTATCAGTATTTATTGCCACCTTTCCCAACTTCTTTGTCACGTGTTGCTGGCATCAAATTCTAAAATTAATGATTATTTGCAAAAAAAAAATGTTTTATCAGTTTGAACATCAAATATGTAGTCTTTGTAGCACATTCGACTGAATATGGATTGAAAATGTGGTCCTGATGGCTTCATCTGGCCGGGATCTTCAGCTCTCACTGGATCGGTTCGCAGCCCAGTGTGAAGCGATCGGAATGAAAATCAGCACCTCCAAGTCCGAGTCCATGGTTCTCGCCCGGAAAAGGGTGCAATGCCATCTCCAGGTTGGGGAGGAGACCCTGCCCCAAGTGGAGGAGTTCAAGTACCTAGGAGTCTTTTTCACAAGTGGGGAGAGAGTGGATTGTGAGATTGACAGGCGAATCGGTGCGGCGTCTTCAGTAATGCGGACGTTGTATCGATTCGTTGTGGTGAAGAAGGAGCTGAGCCGGAAGGCAAAGCTCTCAATTTACCGGTCGATCTACGTTCCCATCCTCACTTATGGTCATGAGCTTAGGGTCATGACCGAAAGGATAAGATCACGGGTACAGGCGGCCGAAATGAGTTTCCTCCGCCGTGTGGCGGGGCTCTCCCTTAGAGATAGGGTGAGAAGCTCTGCCATCCGGGAGAAACTCAAAAGTAAAGCCGCTGCGCCGCCACATCGAGAGGAGCCAGATGAGGTGGCTCGGGCATCTGGTCAGGATGCCACCCAAACGCCTCCCTAGGGAGGTGTTTAGGGCACGTCCAACCGGTAGGAGGCCACAGGAAGACCCAGAACACGTTGGGAAGATTATGTCTCCCGGCTGGCCTGGGAACGCCTCGGGATCCCCCGGGAAGAGCTATACGAAGTGGCTGGGGAGAGGGAAGTCTGGGCTTCCCTGTTTAGGCTGCTACCCCCACGACCCGAACTCGGATAAGTGGAAGATGATGGATGGATGGATGGATGGATGGATGGAATATAAAATATTTTTCGTATGGTAGCTTGGATTTATTTATATTTTTGTGGTGAGTATTCAATAATTTTTTTTGTTTGTTTGTTCTAAATTTTGTGTTTTAGAAAAATATTCACGAGGAGGTTTTATATATTGTATAGGAACTCATTAAATCATATTTGTAATTGTTCTTTCAGATTTAGTTTTTATTATTTCTATTTATGAGATACTGTATTTATAAATATTTTATTAGGTAAGTTTTCTCAGTTAATTAAACCATATTATTTTAAATCATAATGATAGAGAGGTATACCATTTTCCATAATTTTATTTTAATGATTTTAGACATATATATTCAATTGTCTTGTTCATTTTGGTTTATTTTCTGTATATTTTATGTATTTTAATATAGCAGAATGATCCATATTTATAATTTATATACATGTAATTATACATAACATTGTGCTATTGCTTTATAGCTGTGGTATAGCTCGGTTGGTAGAGCGGCAGTGCCAGCAACTTGAGGGTTGCAAGTTTGATCCCCGCTTCTACCATCCTAGTCACTGCCGTTGTGTCTTTGGGCAAGACACTTTACCCACCTGCTCCTAGTGCCATCCACAGTTGTTTAAATGGAACTTAGATATTGGGTTTCACTATGTAAAGCGCTTTGAGTCAGTAGAGAAAAAGCGCTATATAAATACAATTCACTTCATTTCACACTTATATTGATGTATTATATATGAGTGTCACTTAATTTGAAGTTAACAAATATTATAAAGATGAAAGAGCTCATTTAATGAATTTTCGTTTTATTTAATTTTTTTTAGGAATAAACAGACATCGGAGTAGAATGGTTCAGTTTCCTCTCAGTCTTTATCTTTCAGATTGCACAAATGCATAACTCTACATCCATAAAGCCATGCCTGGATGTTTTCAAATGTATGGTGTAGCAATATGCTAGTAAGTCAGTCTTGTAAAAATGGATTAGGAAATAAAACCTGGCAAAAGTTATGTGATGAAAGTGAAACATGAGTTATTTTTTAGTTTGTACGGGGTTATGACTCCATCTCACATCTAATCAGGAAGCAAGTTTTTACGTTGCCAGTGCATCCGAACGTTGATGCAGAGCTTCAGCCATACCACAGGGCGCTCCACCACACATACTTGCAGCGACAGAACAATTACAGCCTCATTTGTCTTCATGTCCTCGCTGATCACGGCCAAAAGGGAAGCGAAGTGAATTAATTATTCATATTATGTTCTACACATGGTGAATGTTTATATTCAAGCAATTCACCAGGTTTAAGTAAATAATGGTTGAGCCCATAATAAATTAAGGAGCCTTAGTTGGAAATTCGCAAGTGGACTGTGTTAACTCTCTCCCGAGAAGAGGCAATAAATTCAGACTTCGAAATGCAAAAGTGATAGCTCTATCCTGGAGAACAGACTCCATGTCTATGTTCAGGCCAACATTTAAGGTAAAACCTACAGAGGTTGTTTTCCGATCACTTACACATGAACATCTCCTTACATGGTCAGGTTGTGCTGTCCTGACTTAGCACACACCCAGAGACAGAAAGGAGGAATATAAAAACTGATGGTTTGGCTTCACCAGGTCAGGAGTGCCTCATTTCTTGCCTGAACCTCCTCCAGGAACTTCAGTCCTATATAATGACGCTCGCTTGTAATAAAACAACTTTTGGTTCAGTAAAACGTCTTCGACGTCTCTTTTGATCCAACCACACTGCTGTGTCACCCTTCTGTCCGGACGAGGATGACAAGACCAGAAATACACAATAAGAGCAATGTTGTGTTTAGCATGTGTTGTGTTTCTTTGCAACCTAATGCCAGCTGTCGTCACAGAATCAAACCTGACTCAGAGGCAAACAAAAGCAAATAAACAACTTGGCAACACACCTGCCTCAGAATCACCAAATGGCAGCTATTGGTTCGCCTTGTGTGCGTGCAAACGTCATATTACCTGTGATATCAGTTCCTCTGTCTTCATCAGAGTCCTCTTCTATCACATCCGTTTTCACCTCATCCTTCATCTCTGGAACAAAGAAATCCGTCTGGCGGGACAGCGGCACCATGTAATTGGTGACAAGCGAGGCACAAATTTCAATAGTTGGGAAGGCGGACAGCTTTCTCTCCTGTGAAAACACAGAGGAAAAATAAGGGTGGAAAAACATTACACTTGTACATGAAATTTGGAATAGCTCGGGTCTTTGGCTACTATTATGACAACAAAAGGAAATTGTGCCACGTAGAACAGTGATTAGCAAACTGTGGTACATGTACCAATAGTCAGAGTCATGTATAAAGAGAGTATGGCCACCCGGTTTTAGACGATCTCAACGACTGTTCAAAAGCCACTTATGTGACTACAGGACGCCATGACTGCTAACACCGTTTGCTGATGCTATGTGTTTGCGGCGCTTCCTCGTTAGTTTTTCGACGTGTAAAAATGCCCTGTTGTTACCCATGAGAATTGCAGAAAGATTTTACATTGCTTTCTCTACAAGAAAAGACAGAAAACAAGTATGAGAAGTTAAGGTTAACTGTTAACATTGAAGAACCACCGATTAGATAGATAGATAGATAGATAGGTAGATGGATAGATGGATAGGTAGATAGATAGATAGATAGGTAGATAGATAGATAGACGGATAGATAGATAGATGGATAGATAGGTAGTACTTTATTTATTCCTTCAGGAGAGTTCCTTTAGGAAAATTAATATTACTGTGTTTTGTGCCAGGTAAACACAAGACACAACGTCTGAGTTTTGTTCCGGAGAAAAGACACAGATGTTACTAAAAATAATAACAGAAGCAATGAACTAATTAAGGAGATGGTTTGACAAACACAGACTATCTTTGAATCTCGGTTAAACTAAAACAATGCAATTTGGGAACAGTAGAAGAGAAAGTCAAACACAAACAAAAAGACGGTGTAGACATTGAAAGAGTAAAATAAACCACATTTTATGAGCAATAATAGATGAGAAAATGAAGTGAAAATTCTTATAAAAAAATATACAATATAAAGTGGCAAAAAATATGTTGATAATGAATGCAGCAAAATATGTTAAAATTCAATCATCACTCCATTTTCTCTACTTACTGCTCGCCAGCGTTACCATATTTGAGTTATTGTGCAGAAAAATGGGGAAATAACTACAAAAGTACACGTATTCACTTTCCACATTCCAACATTTTTCCTGTAGGAACTCTCCTGAAGGAATGAATAAAGTACTATCTATCTATCTAACAAAGAAAGATCAGTTGGAATAATACATAATGAGTGATAATACACAGTGATTACAAATATTTTGGAGGCAGCCACCACAGTTGATATATTTCACACAAAATACACATTTTTTCCGTGATTGATGGTCCAGAATTATTGAAGACTTTGGCAAAATGAGGGTAGTAAGGATTTTTTTTTTGGTCGTTCAGCGTATTTTTTTACGCCGTCGGATGCGCTTCAGTGCCTGCTAGTCACTAAACACTGTAGGAATATAGCAGCAGAACATTCTTATTTATACTTTATTTAGTGATGTAAGAATTGAACGTCCTAATACAACAATTTAGACAATGTTATTAACATGCAAACCAGCAATTAAAATAATTCACTGCGTAGTTTCTATTAACAAAAAATAGTTCAAACAACTCACCAAAATAGCAATCTTTTGGTATATCTCTGATGATCATAACTACAAGAGCAATTACTAACACCAGCCAAATGCAGTGGAAAGCTTTAGTTACCCGTTAGATCCATATTCTTGAAAGCTATAAGCTCTACCTAAATAGCATTAGCATTTTCTTCTTCTCTTGATATTACCATACAGCTAAACAAGATTAAATGACCACAATCGCCCCTTACTGCTGCCCGCTGCTCCCCTCAACTCCCAGGGGGTGATCAAGGGTGATGGGTCAAATGCAGAGAATAATTTCGCCACATCTAGTATGTGTGTGACAATCATTGGTACTTTAACTTTAACTTTAGTGTACAAAAGGCGCACTGCGTATGACCAACCATCACTGTCCTGATGTAGCAACAAATTGGAAGATTGGCAGCCATTCAAAGTTTCCCAACGCTGCCACAAATGATTGGAGGATGCAGGCAGAACTCTGGACACTCAGACCTTTATGGTTTTGTATAACATCTGACCGCCTGTCCTGCAGGATCAATTTGAGGACCAGAAATAGACGTTTACATTTGTAAAACGTTTACATTTGTTTTGCTCGCTCAACACAACCATTCTAATTTGGATTGTTTTTCCTGGCTGCGATGTGTTAAGGTTGTTGCTTCAAGATTCCTCTTGAGGACAGTGGTTTCTGTGTCAACATTGGTATATGTGCTTATTGGCTATCAAGTTTTTTCTGTGTCCCCTCTCCCATAGGAGCCCAGTCTGAGATCGACTTTTTTGTACTCACCCTAACGTCTACCTTTTTCCCACTTTTTACGGGGAGCTGTAAGTGGCCACCCATCACGGTTCCTGTTCTGTTCCTGTACAATGTTTGTCTAATCTTAAAACGGATTTGTGGTGAGAAAATAAAATGTTGTTGTACTTGTGTTATGACATAAATATATACCATAGAGATAAGAACATGGAAACCAGAACTTCCCATGTAGCTGTGAATATAGAAGAAACCAAATTATTTGAGAAATCAGACCAATTTAGTGCATGGAAACGTACTGACTGTTGCAGGCTGTAAACAAGAACTAAATAAGCGGTCAGCCTGCATACATTTCCAAATGATGGGAATATGAGGAAAGTTTCTAACTTAATGACATTGTAATTAAGGGCTAAGAAAGTAAAAGCGTTCTCCCCAACCTGCTGATGCTTGGTGAGAAAGTGTGACAGTAATGGTCAGAGAGTGAGGAGGTACGAAATAATTCAGCTTCCAATATTTAATAAAGCATCGATCCCTTCGACTTACAGTAAGACTTTTGGGCGAAATGGATGTGACAGATTTTGATGGCTGTGGTATATTATAATCATGTTGCCATACATGCACTCACTTTGCTGACATTGCTTCTTTCACACATTCAGATGAATTTACTTTACTGGATGTCCTACCATGGGAGGCCATTAAATTTGTATTACCATCTGCATCTATTGAATACATTTGTACTCTCCTGTGCCATATAGAAAGTGGAGACTTTATAAATATTATAGCGCATTTTTATCTAAAGGAGACATTAGCCCCTCATATTTCTCCTTCCTGCTTTTAGTACTTGTAAAGGAAGTGCACACTTTCCTAAATGAAATATTGTTTTACAGAAGCAGCAGTGGTATGATTTGCAAAATAATTAGCTTAATTTGTGAAGTGAAGTGAAGTGAATTATATTTATATAGCGCTTTTCTCTAGTGACTCAAAGCGCTTTACATAGTGAAACCCAATATCTAAGTTACATTTAAACCAATGTGGGTAGCACTGGGAGCAGGTGGGTAAAGTGTCTTGCCCAAGGACACAACGGCAGTGACTAGTATGGCGGAAGCCGGAATCGAACCTGCAACCCTTTGAGTTGCTGGCACGGCCACTCTACCAACCGAGCTGTGCCAAGGTTTATGCCAAGAATTATGCCAGAGAGTTCAACAGATTCCTACTTTGTGGAGAGTGGCCACGGAATTACACCAACGAGGATCTATATAAAAGGTGCAGATACAGACATGTTTTTTTTAATTTTATTTCATGTCATCCATGCAATTATGAAATTAGCATGGAATTAGCATCATGTTAAGCTTTGTGCATATATATTTTTATTAATGTTGTCACGATACCAATATTTTGTTACCGGTACCAAAATGATTTCAATACTTTTCGGTACTTTTCTCAATAAACGGGACCACAAAAAAACATGTTTCTTACTGCAATTTAGTCCTTAAATAAAATAGTGGACATACTATAGACAACTTGTATTTTAGTTATAAGTAAACAAATAAAGGCTCCTAATTAGTTTGCTGACATATGCAGTAACATATTGTGTCATTTATAATTCTATTATTTTGTCAACATGATAAAGGACAAGTGGTAGAAAGTTCATTATTAATCTACTTGTTCATTTACTGTTAATATCTGCTTACTTTCACTTTTAACATGTTTTATCTATCCATCCATCCATCCATCTTCTTCCGCTTATCCGAGGTCGGGTCGCGGGGGCAGCAGCCTAAGCAGGGGAGCCCAGACTTCCCTCTCCCCAGCCACTTCGTCTAGCTCTTCCCGGGGGATCCCGAGGCGTTCCCAGGCCAGCCGGGAGACATAGTCTTCCCAACGTGTCCTGGGTCTTCCCCGTGGCCTCCTACCGGTTGGACGTGCCCTAAACACCTCCCTCGGGAGGCGTTCGGGTGGCATCCTGACCAGATGCCCGAACCACCTCATCTGGCTCCTCTCGATGTGGAGGAGCAGCGGCTTTACTTTTGAGTTCCTCCCGGATGGCAGAGCTTCTCACCCTATCTCTAAGGGAGAGCCCCGCCACCCGGCGGAGGAAACTCATTTTGGCCGCTTGTACCCGTGATCTTATCCTTTCGGTCATGACCCAAAGCTCATGACCATAGGTGAGGATGGGAACATAGATCGACCGGTAAATTGAGAGCTTTGCCTTCCGGCTCAGCTCCTTCTTCACCACAACGGATCGGTACAACGTCCGCATTACTGAAGACGCCGCACCGATCCGCCTGTCGATCTCACGATCCACTCTTCCCCCACTCGTGAACAAGACTCCTAGGTACTTGAACTCCTCCACTTGGGGCAGAGTCTCCTCCCCGACCCGGAGATGGCACTCAACCCTTTTCCGGGCGAGAACCATGTACTCGGGTTTGGAGGTGCTAATTCTCATTCCGGCCGCTTCACACTTGGCTGCGAACCGATCCAGTATCTACACTTTTGTTAAAATTTAATAATCACTTATTCTTCTGTTGTTTGATACTTTATATTAATTTTGGATGACACCACAAATTTGGGTATCAATCCAATACCAAGTCGTTACAGGATCATACATTGCATTGGTTTTATTCAAAGTCCTCATGTGTGCAGGGACATATTTCCTGAGTTTATAAACATAACATGAATTTAAAAAAAACGAAAGAATATGTTGTGATGCCAAAAAATATTGACGTAATCATAGTATCGACTCGATACGTGCCTGTAATTGATATAAGTAGAGTGGATGTCAGGTGTAGATATGGCGTTTGTTTACATTTTGATACCGGTGAGCTATGGTGTGTAGTGAAGCATGTTTAGCTATTCCTCATCCTGCGGGATGATACTTGTAAGAAACGTACTTTATTTTTCACCATGGAGGCGAGGATTAGTTATTTGGAAGTAACTGAAACACTGCCGATGTCGGATGGACTTTAGCCTGCTAGCTAGCTAGCCATGTCTTAAAGCACCTCTTCCGGGGGGCGTTTCAGCGTTATAACTTTACCTTTGTCTTTAGTTTTTAAGTCAAAGTGCATCCATTCTCCCTTTTCTGTCTACAGACATTGTCTGATTGCAAGTACAAATGTTTGTACTTTGTGATTGTGCACCACTGAACATGATAGTATGCTTGTAGATCAGTAATGACTACAAGTGACGATGACGCGGGTGCGGGCAGGCGAGTCCAGTTCATTTCAGAGGCGGTATCGTACCAATAATTATTCATTAGTATCGCGGTACTATACTAATACCCGTACACCATACAACCCTAATATGCATACATATATGTATACATATACATGTATATATATATATACATATACATGTATATATATATATACATATATATATATATATATATATATATATATATATATATATATATATATATATATATATATATATATATATATATATATATATATATATATATATATAAACATCCAGGAATTAACATTGTAGGAATTTTAGTATGTAGAAAGCCGACTCGCAACAGGCCTATTAAACACATACAGTACGACAGGCTAATCGCAACACGAGCTACACGAATATAGTTGTCCATGTCGGCTCAAATGACAGTAGAATGAGTATTAGAATTACAATTATGTTTAATTGTTGGTTTGCATGTCAATAACATTGTTTAAATTGTTGTATTTGGGCGTTTAATTTTTACATCACTAAATAAAGTATAAAAAGGAATGTTGTTGTGGATGATTTAAATGAATAAAATGTATACTGTCTTCACTGCTATTTATTTCTGTTGTCTACTGACTAACCAAACACACATTTGTTTCACTTTGAATTAACCTTATTGCATTAACAAACAGGCCAAGTAAACACGTACGACAGGCTGAACTAAACGCACCACTAGCTATGCGAATATAGTTGTAGATGTCGGCTCAAATGACAGTAGAATGATACATTCAGATTTCAGGCCAAAAAAGTTTGGAACAAAAAATGTACAATTTACAGGTTAAAAAATATATATTTTAAGCCCAAAAAAGATTTGCATCCCCCCAAAATAATTTGCATCCACAAAAACATTTGAGGCCCAAAGATGTCTGAAAAAACAAAAATTTGAAAAAAAAAAAATATATTTAAACAAAAAAGGGAAATATTTGCAGCTTTAAAAAGACTTACAACCAAAAGAAAGTTTTGAAGCCTAAAAAAGATTGAAGCCAAAAAAAAATCAATTTGAAAAATAAAATTGTAACCAAGATGGAAGAAAAAAGATCTGCTGCCTGAAAAAAGATTTGTAACCGAATTTGAAAAAAATAAATAAAAAAAAGATGTAAAACCTAAAAAAAGGGATAATATTTTTATCTCCATAAGAAATTGCATGTAAATTAAGGTGGAGATCTCAAACAAAAGTTGGCGTTACAGTTGTCATTTGGGCCTGTTATTCTGTGCGTGACTGGACAGTCGTACAATGGGACATACAAACCTGAGAATTACGGTTATTTCAGCCTAATACATCTATGCTGTTATACATTATGAAGTTATAAACATGCATTCCAGGCCCTAAAGAAGCATCAATACAATAGTTCATCTGTCAAGTCCAAAAAAGTTCTGGATGAAGACAAATGGAAGAAACTTTTGGCCACACATATTTTACTGACCTGTAATCTATACATACCCTCTCCAGGGAGAAGAGAGATGGATTAACTGTCCTGCCGTAATCAAAATACGCCTCGAGCTTGAATCTTTTATTTATACGACAAAAGTGAGATGTTCCTTCGTTTCTTCCCAGCACTCAATGCTCATTTCTGTGCACATTCAAAATGTCTGATTGGGTGTCATATTCCTCACGGCCATCATTAAGTCAATATGTACCCACTTACCCCCACCTCCATGTGGGAGCTGCTGGGATTGTCCAAGTCCTCTACTGCAGGTCTATGAAACACTCAGATGCCCCGCAGACACCAACATCTTTATGTATTACGCTCTTTATAGAATGTTAGAAAGTCATATTTTTTTTACTACATTTGAATTTTTTTTTTTTTTTTTAATGTAGGGCTGCTCAGGCTAACGATGCTTGAAATTAACACTTTTGTATCTCTTTTTTAAATTGCTTTTGTGTTCAATATTAAAGGTCCACTATTGTGCAAAGTCGACTTCTCAATGACATTCTAACAGTAATAGGTATCCCTAAAGCCTGTTTATGAGCGCCAAATATAAGAAAAACATAACATTCCTCCTACTTGTTTGTCCGACTTTTTAAAAAAAGTGCTGCTTTTAACTTTGGAGTCATAAAGAGAATAATACCACGCATACTTGCCAACCTTGAGAACTCCAATTACAGGGGGTGGGGGGCGAGGGGCGTTGTTGGGGGCGGGGCGTTGTTGGAGGCGTGGTTAAGAGGGGAGGAGTTTATATACAGATATCCATCCATCCATTTTTTACCGCTTATTCCCTTTAGGGTCGCGGGGGGCGCTGGTGCCTATCTCAGCTACAATCAGGCGGAAGGCGGGCTACACCCTGGACAAGTCGCCACCTGATCGAAGTATGTGTAGAAATCTTTATTTGTAGTTGAACCACTAGTTTTTTTTTCAACAAGTTTTTTTCTAAATAGTTCAAGAAAGACCATTACAAATGATTAATATTTTGCACTGTTAAACAATTTAATAAATCAGAAACTGATGACATAGTACTGTATTTTACTTCTTTATCTTTTTTTTTTCAACCTAAAATGCTTTGCTCTGATTAGGGGGTACTTGAATTGAAAAAACGTTCACAGGGGGTACATCACTGAAAAAAGGTTGAGAACCACTGCTCTAAAAGCCGTAGATGTTATTGTCACATAAGCATGCACAGTGGTTGGCAGTATTGTCCTGTTTAAAAGTGTCACAACATTGCTGTTTACGGCAGACAAACTGCTTTAAGGTAGACGAAAACGTGACTGCTGTTGTTGTGTGTTGTTGCCGCGCTCGGAGGACGTTAATGAGACTGCCTAAAAATAAACCCACATAAAAAAACAAGAACTCGCCCTCGATCATTCTACAGTTATAACGTCATTGGGCTGGCACTCTGTTTATATTGTGGGAAAGCGGACGTGAAAACAGGCTGTCGACATGTCACTCGGGTCCGCATGGAGCTGTAGGGGGTGTGGCCTCCAGCTCCGTCTGAATTTCGGGAGATTTTCGGAAGAAAATTTGTCCCGGAAGGTTTTCGGGGGAGGTGCTGAATTTCGGGAGTCTCCCGGAAAATCCGGGAGGGTTGGCAAGTATGATACCACGTCTACCTTCACAACTTTGTCAAAAATTAAAAATATTTAAAAAAAAGGCTTCACTACACATCCAATAAAAACCATGTTCTGCAAACTTTCCCACCAGTCAGCTACAGACGTGGCCGCTGTAAATCAGATGATTTAGTTTTTCTTCAGTGAATAGGCTAACTTAGCATGATTCTGCTGTAAAAATGTGTAATGTGGGAGACTGGCCGTGCGCAACCCGAGGGTCCCTGGTTCAATCCCCACCTATTACCAACCTCGTCACGTCCGTTGTGTCCTGAGCAAGACACTTCACCCTTGCTGCTGATGGGTGCTGGTTAGCGCCTGGCATGGCAGCTCCCTCCATCAGTGTGTGAATGTGTGTGTGAATGGGTAAATGTGGAAGTAGTGTCAAAGCGCTTTGAGTACCTTCAAGGTAGAAAAGCGCTATACAAGTACAACCCATTTATCATTTATCATAATGTTGGCCAATAGCTCACATAGCTATGCCAATGTTGATAACGTTTGTGTCCTCCTGTCCCACTCCAAAATGTTATGTAGTTGTAGGTAACGGTGTCCCAATCTTAAATTTGTTTCGGATATCGGTCTTATGTAAAAAAAATAAAAATAAAGGATCGGATTGTATTGGCTTGCATGTAAAAGTTCCGATACAAGCAGTCCTGCAGCAGGTGTACTAGTGCAGAGCGGGACAGCCTGTTAACATCTAAATGTCCTCCAATAAACATTCAAGTTTGATATTTTCTTATATTTCAGTCAAGACATGTATAAAATCTTAACATGGTTGTGTAGCTGCTAGCTCCTAGTAGCCCATCTACTAGGAGCTAGCAGCTACACAACAGCTAAGCACACAATAGAACACACACTCGACATACGTAATAATAACTGAACGATACTGCAATCTAAAACAGTACATATGTCAATATAAACAATTACAAAATAATTATAATTGTATATTATTTCCACATACAAAGTCTCTGTGGCAGAAACGTATCAGAAAGTGTCCATTAACAAACATCATTCAACTTCAATAGCTTAACTTAATTAATAATTGTGTTGCCAAAAATCTATTTAAAATAACACTTTAACACTTTAATTCAAATCCATTCCAGACAGTCAACGGATTGTCGATAGCACACCTTTTCTAACAGTCCACACTACAAAATAATACAAGTATGTGTGATTCCTGCTGATATCGCACCGGAGCTATATCGGCCCCAATATCATTATTGGATAGGTAGTGAAAAGTTGTTTTAGGGCACCCCTAGTTGTTAATGATACATATACATGGCATATATTATGTTGGACAAATGTAGAGTTACAGGGTAAAGGCAAAACATGGATAAAGAAGACAACAGCGGTTTTGGGAAATACACACTGTCTGACAAACACACCTAATTAGCTTTAAAGGCCTACTGAAAGGATATTTTCTTATTTAAACGGGTATAGCAGGTCCATTCTATGTGTCATACTTGATCATTTTGCGATATTGCCATATTTTTGCTGAAAGGATTTAGTAGAGAACATCGACGATAAAGTTCGCAACTTTTGGTCGTTAATAAAAAAGCCTTGCCTCTACCGGAAGTAGCAGACGATGTGCGCGTGACCCACATCCTCACATTGTTTACAATCATAGCCAGCAGCAGCTAGAGCTTTTCGGACAAAGAAAGCGACAATTTCCCCATTAATTTGAGCGAGGATGAAAGATTCGTGGATGAGGAAATTTAGAGTGAAGGACTAGAGAAAAAAAAAAGGCGAGGGCAGTGAAAGCGTTTACAGATGTTGTTAGACACATTTACTAGGATAATTCTGGAAAATCCCTTATCTGCTTATTGTGTTGGTAGTCTTTTAGTGAGATTATAATGTACCTGAAAAGCGGAGGGGTGTGGTCACGGGTGTGTTGACGCCAGAGTCTCTGAGGGAAGTCACGCAGCTGCAGCAAGACGGAAGCGGCGCTGATGTGCCCAGTAAGAACTGACTTATTACCACAATTTTCTCACCGAAAAATGCCGGTTGACTTTTAGTCGGGATCCATGTTCGCTTGACCGCTCTGATCCATAGTAAAGCTTCATCTTCGGGAATTTTAAACAAGGAAACACCGACTGTGTTTGTGTGGCTTCCCACCTCCATCTTTCTACTTTGACTTCTCCATTTTTAATTGAACAAATTGCAAGAGATTCAGCAAGACAGATGTCCAGAATACTGTTTAATAATGCAATTAAAGCAGACTACTTTTTGCTTAGATCGGGCTGGAAAATAATGTCCGCTACAACCCGAGACGTCAAACGCACGCGTCATCATACGAGTCATCATACCGCAACGTTTTCAACACGACACTTCGCGGGAAATTTAAAATTGCAATTTCATAAACTAAAAAGGCCGTATTGGCATGTGTTGCAATCTTAAATTTCCTAATTTCATTGATGTATAAACTATCAGACTGCGTGGTCGGTAGTAGTGGGTTTCAGTAGGCCTTCAAAGCCAGAGACATACACAAGGTACAGCATAAAAAAAACGCTTTTCGACTGTCTAAGTTCCAGCATCAAGGCTAGATTTAGACATTTCCAATACACGTGTAGCCCCGTAAACAAGGAAACATACATAGACACTAACCCTAGAACAGGGTGTCAGCAACCCAAATTGTTGAAAGAGCCATATTGGATCACAAATACAAACAAAATAAACAGTATGGAGCTGCAAACATTTTTAAGACTTACAGTATGTAATGATGGCAACACATGATGTAAGTGTCTATATTAGCCTACTATCAAAATGGCTTTAAACATCTTATATAAGTGTTATTAGACCAGTTGATCTGCCGTTTCTTTTCTTTTTCTTCTATGTCCCACTCTCCCTTTTGGAGGGGGTCCGGTCCGATCCGGTGGCCATGTACTGCTCGCCTGTGTATCGGCTGGGGACATCTCTGCGCTGCTGATCCGCCTCCGCTTGGGATGGTTTCCTGCTGGCTCCGCTGTGAACGGGACTCTCGCTGCTGTGTTGGATCCGCTTTGGACTGGACTCTCGCGACTGTGTTGGATCCATTATGGATTGAACTTTCACAGTATCATGTTGAACTTTCACAGTATCATGTTAGACCCGCTCGACATCCATTGCTTTCCTCCTCTCCAAGGTTCTCATAGTCATCATTGTCACCGACGTCCCACTGGGTCATTATTGTCACCGATGTCCCACTGGGTGTGAGTTTTCCTTGCCCTTATGTGGGCCTACCGAGGATGTCGTAGTGGTTTGTGCAGCCCTTTGAGACACTAGTGATTTAGGGCTATATAAGTAAACATTGATTGATTGATTGATATAATGAAGGCAACATGATGTGTCTATATTAGCTGTATTAGCCGACTATCAAAATGACATTAATGAAGGCAACACATGAGGTAAGTGATGCAAATCATCATTGACAGAAATGTTAAAATTTAATATTTATTCTACACATTTTTACAACATTGGAAAACGGAGAGTGATATAACTCCTGGAAATTACTGTCTTTAAAGGCCCAAAGGTATCGATGTGTGTATCAAAGTTAAAGAAAATGGCAGACTGTCTTCTTTTAATGGATTTACTACAATACTTGCAAGCTGGGTAACATTTGCTGTGGTCTGGAACAACATGGCACACTAACAGTTTCCAGAAATACAGCCAATATTCATACATATAATGTGTCATTAAACATAGAAAAATAAATTAAATACACAGAGGAAATGATTAAAATAAATTAAATTAGCTCAAATATACCTACAAACTAGGCATGATAAGTTAAAAATAAAGTACCAATGATTGTCACACACACACTAGGTGTGGTGAAATTATCCTCTGCATTTGACCCATCGCCCTTGATTGCCCCCTGGGAGGTGAGGGGAGCAGTGAGCAGCAGCGGTGGCCGCGCCCGGGAATAATTTTTGGTGATTTAACCCTCAATTCCAACCCTTGATGCTGAGTGTCATGATGTAATATGTACATACAGCCAGCCTAAAAGCATGTTAGCATCAATTCCAAGATGGCGCCCGGACGGGCTGCAACATTGCGGAGCTCCTGCTAAAGATGGAACATTTGGCAGAAATACCGGACAATTCTACAAACTTTATGGCTGGCTCACATCGTGGTCACTCCGTGATCACGTACGACCGCCAGACACTTCTGGATGTGGACACATCGGGCCGTTTTGGACTGATAGACGCGGGCGTGCTAAACATGCTAACTAGCATGGGAATACGTCGGCGGCTACATCCAGCGGCCTGTGAAGCAGGGGAGTCTAGTAGCAGCGGGGGCCGTCTACGGAGCAGACGCCAGCGGTGTGATCGGAAACGCGGATGTCGAGCGGGGCTAAAAACAAAGCAGAAGGCTAATCACCACAGAACACCTCTTCCCTCCATACCGAAGACGGATTTAGATGGAAAATGCGAGACTACTGGTCTGGGTAAGGAGTCAGTTAAATTAGAACGAGTTTTTTCTGCTTTGAGTGTTTCAGAGTTGGACATGTGTTTACCTCTTCCCTCCATACCGAAGACGGGTTTAGATGGAAAATGCGAGACTACTGGTCTGGGTAAGGAGTCAGTTAAATTAGAACGAGTTTTTTCTGCTTTGAGTGTTTCAGAGTTGGACATGTGTTTTACTGAGGTGGCTAACTATGATGCGTGCAGTTTATCAAAGCAACAAACAAACAATCGGAAAATCCCCGTTACTGAGGTGGCTAACCATGATGCGTGCAGTTTATCAAAGCAACAATCAAACAATCAGAAAATCCCCGTTACTGAGGTGGCTAACCATGATGCGTGCAGTTTATCAAAGCAACAAACAACAATCGGGAAATCCCCGTTACTGAGGTGGCTAACCATGATGCGTGCAGTTTATCAAAGAGACAATCAAACAATCGGAAAATTCCTGTCTTATCTATTCCTAGATATGGTCGTAATTATACTGAATGCCCTGGGCATAATAAACACAACATTATTAATATTGCTACTACGGATAATTTGATCAAAAATTCCCTGAAACAGCCCACTACCTATAATATAGGCTTTTTAAACATAAGATCATTGTCTCCCAAAACGTTGTTAGTTAATGATATTATCAGAGACAACAATCTTAACGTCATCGGTCTCAGCGAAACCTGGCTTAAACCAAACGACTTTTTTGCGCTAAATGAGGCATGTCCTCCTAACTTTACACATGCGCATATTGCCCGTCCGCTTAAAAGGGGTGGGGGGTCGCACTAATATACAACGAAAACTTTAACCTTAGTCCTAACATAAATAATAAATATAAATCGTTTGAGGTGCTTACTATGAGGTCTGTCACACCGCTGCCTCTACACCTGGCTGTTATCTACCGCCCCCCAGGGCCCTATTCGGACTTTATCAATGAATTCTCAGAGTTTGTTGCTGATCTAGTGACACACGCCGATAATATAATCATAATGGGGGACTTTAATATCCATATGAATACCCCATCGGACCCACCGTGCGTAGCGCTCCAGACTGTAATTGATAGCTGTGGTCTCACACAAATAATAAATGAACCCACGCATCGCAACGGTAATACGATAGACCTAGTGCTTGTCAGGGGCATCACCGTTTCCAAAGTTACGATACTCCCGTATACTAAAGTATTGTCCGATCATTACCTTATAAAATTCGAGGTTCAGACGCATGTTCGTCAAACTAATAATAATAATAACTGCTATAGCAGCCGCAACATTAATGCTGCCACAACGACAACTCTTGCTGACCTACTGCCCTCGGTAATGGCACCATTCCCAAAGTATGTGGGCTCTATTGATAACCTCACTAACAACTTTAACGACGCCCTGCGCGAAACCATTGATAACATAGCACCGCTAAAGTTAAAAAAGGCTCCAAAAAAGCGCACCCCGTGGTTTACAGAAGAAACTAGAGCTCAGAAATTATTATGTAGAAAGCTGGAACGCAAATGGCGCACGACTAAACTTGAGGTGCACCATCAAGCATGGAGTGTTGGTTTAATAACTTATAAACGCATGCTTACCTTAGCTAAAGCTAAATATTACTCAAATCTCATCCACCGTAATAAAAACGATCCTAAATTTTTGTTTAGTACGGTAGCATCGCTAACCCAACAAGGGACCCCTTCCAGTAGCTCAACCCACTCAGCTGATGACTTTATGCAATTCTTTAGTAAGAAAATTGAAGTCATTAGAAAGGAGATTAAAGACAATGCGTCCCAGCTACAACGGGGTTCTATTAACACTGATACGATGGTATACACGGCGGATACTGCCCTCCAAAATAGTTTCTCTCGTTTTGAGGAAATAACATTAGAGGAATTGTTACAACGTGTAAATGGAATAAAACAGACAACATGTTTACTTGACCCTCTTCCTGGGAAACTGATCAAGGAGTTCTTTGTATTATTAGGTCCATCAGTGCTAAATATTATAAACTTATCACTCTCCTCGGGCACTGTTCCCCTAGCATTCAAAAAAGCGGTTATTCATCCTCTTCTTAAAAGACCTAACCTCGATCCTGACCTCATGGTAAACTACCGACCGGTGTCTCACCTTCCCTTTATTTCAAAAATCCTCGAAAAAATTGTTGCGGAGCAGTTAAATGAACACTTAGCGTCTAACAATCTATGTGAAACCTTTCAATCCGGTTTCAGGGCAAATCACTCCACGGAGACAGCCCTCGCAAAAATGACTAATGATCTATTGCTAACGATGGATTCTGATGCGTCATCTATGTTGCTGCTCCTCGATCTTAGCGCTGCTTTCGATACCGTCGATCATAATATTTTATTAGAACGTATCAAAACACGAATTGGTATGTCAGACTTAGCCCTGTCTTGGTTTAACTCTTATCTTACTGATAGGATGCAGTGTGTCTCCCATAACAATGTGACCTCGGACTACGTTAAGGTAACGTGTGGAGTTCCCCAGGGTTCGGTCCTTGGCCCTGCACTCTTCAGCATCTACATGCTGCCGCTAGGTGACATCATACGCAAATACGGTATTAGCTTTCACTGTTATGCTGATGACACCCAACTCTACATGCCCCTAAAGCTGACCAACACGCCGGATTGTAGTCAGTTGGAGGCGTGTCTTAATGAAATTAAACAATGGATGTCCGCTAACTTTTTGCAACTCAACGCCAAAAAAACGGAAATGCTGATTATCGGTCCTGCTAGACACCGAACTCTATTTAATAATACAACTCTAACATTTGACAACCAAACAATTAAACAAGGCGACACGGTAAAGAATCTGGGTATTATCTTCGACCCAACTCTCTCCTTTGAGGCACACATTAAAAGCGTTACTAAAACGGCCTTCTTTCATCTCCGTAATATCGCTAAAATTCGCTCCATTCTGTCCACCAAAGACGCTGAGATCATTATCCATGCGTTTGTTACGTCTCGCCTCGACTACTGTAACGTATTATTTTCGGGTCTCCCCATGTCTAGCATTAAAAGATTACAGTTGGTACAAAATGCGGCTGCTAGACTTTTGACAAGAACAAGAAAGTTTGATCACATTACGCCTGTACTGGCTCACCTGCACTGGCTTCCTGTGCACTTAAGATGTGACTTTAAGGTTTTACTACTTACGTATAAAATACTACACGGTCTAGCTCCATCCTATCTTGCCGATTGTATTGTACCATATGTCCCGGCAAGAAATCTGCGTTCAAAGGACTCCGGCTTGTTAGTGATTCCCAAAGCCCAAAAAAATCTGCGGGCTATAGAGCGTTTTCCGTTCGGGCTCCAGTACTCTGGAATGCCCTCCCGGTAACAGTTCGAGATGCCACCTCAGTAGAAGCATTTAAGTCTCACCTTAAAACTCATTTGTATACTCTAGCCTTTAAATAGACTCCCTTTTTAGACCAGTTGATCTGCCGTTTCTTTTCTTTTCCTTCTATGTCCCACTCTCCCTTGTGGAGGGGGTCCGGTCCGATCCGGTGGCCATGTACTGCTTGCCTGTGTATCGGCTGGGGACATCTCTGCGATCCTGATCCGCCTCCGCTTGGGATGGTTTCCTGCTGGCTCCGCTGTGAACGGGACTCTCGCTGCTGTGTTGGATCCGCTTTGGACTGGACTCTCATTGTGGATTGAACTTTCACAGTATCATGCTAGACCCGCTCGACATCCATTGCTTTCCTCCTCTCTAAGGTTCTCATAGTCATCATTGTCACCGACGTCCCACTGGGTCATTATTGTCACCGATGTCCCACTGGGTGTGAGTTTTCCTTGCCTTTATGTGGGCCTACCGAGGATGTCGTGGTGGTTTGTGCAGCCCTTTGAGACACTAGTGATTTAGGGCTATATAAGTAAACATTGATTGATTGAATTAGCACGCAGTGATGCACTGACCAAATATGCTTGATTACCACTCCAACAAGTCAATAACATCCACAAAGCTCATCTTTGTGCATTCACACACAGTATAAAACGTTTGGTGGACAAAATGAGACAAAAAATGAGTGGCATAAAACATGTCTTTCTGTGGCAGCGTGAACTAACTGTTGAGTCACAGTCCACACAACTGTGAGTTCAAAGGCCGCTGAAATTAGTACGACAAAACGGCGCTCGCCAAATACTCTCATCATCCATCCATCCATCCATTTTGTACCGCTTATTCCCTTTGGGGTCGCTGGGGGCGCTGGTGCCTATCTCAGCTACAATCGGGCGGAAGGCGGTTTACACCCTGGACAAGTCGCCATCTCATCGCAGATACTCTCATCAGTGAAGCATAAAAACAAACATATTAAACAGCGGGCTTTCTAACAATTAGGAAGGTTTGTGTCGTGTTTGTCCTCCTACAGAAACCATATTACAACAAAAAACATATTTTTCACCCCATTTTTTTTTCCATTCCCATACATTTTTGAAAAAGCTCCATGGAGCCACCAGGACACCACTAAAGAGCCGCATGTGGCCCTAGAGCCGCGGGTTGCTGACCCACGATTCGAATAACTATTACAAGACATGACATGTGGACGCAGGTTATGACAGACTGCAGAAGCCTCTCGAGGTTTACGCAAAAACAATGCTTGTTTTTCTCTTTGCCTCAATTTTCATGTATCTTAAATTCATATTGTTGCTAAGTGTATCAATATCAATGGAGGGACTAATTTGCTTTCTATGTTCTTTATTTAGCCTCCTTTCCAATTGTATGTACATCATTGCATGTTAAGTGAAGCACCTAAACCATTTCAGCGGCAATTTTCCAATCAATAAACACATTTGAGGAAAACAACATAGGTTGACAGATGGCTACCATCAAGATGTGCTATCGACATAATGTGTAGACAAGCAAGTTAATAGACAGTAAGTAACAATTTCCCCGTCAGTCAATAAAAGTATTTTGACTGTCTGCGTATTATCCCAGGCGTTGGTACGGGGAGTATATAGTCAATCAAAATGACCCTCAAAATTTTTGTTGCTAAGGATTGTGCAATCAAACGGCAGGATGAAAGGTCCGCTACAGCTTATTATGTATGTACCGTATGTGATGGAGGGTATTTATAGAGGGACACGGATATTGAAGAGGAAGGTCTCACAATGCTTTGCAGTGTCTTTGACCCCGAGCAGCTGCTCTCTGACTACATAGCATCCCTCCTCCAATAAGAAAAACATACAGTAGGTGCTTTGGCAACAACCATGCAGCTTGATTGATCACTAAGTTACAAAACACGAGCAAAACATGGGAAATTAGGGATCTACTTTTACGAACCCCGTTTTAATATGATTTGGGAAATTGTGTTAGATGTAAATATAAACGGAATGCAATGATTTGCAAATCCTTTTCAACCCATATTCTGTTGAATGCACTACACAGACAAGGTATTTGATGTTCAAACTCATAAACTTTGTTTTTTTTTTGCAAATAATAATTAACTTAGAATTTAATGGCTCCAACACGTGCCAAAGTAGTTGGAAAAGGCCATGTTCACCGCTGTATTACATCACCTTTTCTTTTAACACCACTCCATAAATGTTTGGGAACTGAGGAAAATAATTGTTAAAGCTTTGAAAGTGGAATTCTTTCCCATTCTAGAGCTTCAGTCGTTCAACAGTCTCTGCTGTCGTATTTTACGCTTCAAAATGCGCCACACATTTGCGATGGGAGACAGGTCTGGACTGCAGGCGGGCCAGGAAAGTACCCACCAGGCTGTTGTAACACGTGCTGAATGTGGCTTGGCATTATCTTGCTGAACTAAGCAGGGGCGTCCATGAAAAAGACAGCATATTTTATTCCAAAACCTGTATGTACCTTTCAGCATTAATGGTGCCTTCACAGATGTGTAAGTTAGCCATGCTTTGGGCACTAATGCACCTCCATACCATCACAGATGCTGGCTTTTGAACTTTGCGTCGATAACAGTCTGGATGTTTCGCTTCCCCCTTGGTCTGGATGACACGATGTCGAATAGTTACAAAAACAATTTGAAATGTGGACTGGTCAAACCACAGAACACTTTTCCACTTTGCATCAGTCCATCTTAGATGATCTCGGGCCCAGATCAGCCGGCGGAGTTTCTGGATGTTGTTGATGAATGGCTTTCGCTTTGCATAGTAGAGCTTTAACTTGCACTTACAGATGTAGCGACGAACTGTATTTAGTAACAGTGGTTTTCTGAAGTGTTCCTGAGCCCATGTGGTGATATCCTTTAGAGATTGATGTCGGTTTTTGATACAGTGCCGTGTGAGGGATTGAAGGTGACGGTCACTCAATGTTGGTTTCCGGCCATGCCGCTTACGTGGAGTGATTTCTCCAGATTATCTGAATCTTGTGATGATATTATGGACCGTAGCTGTTGAAATCCCAAAATTTCTTGCAATTGCACTTTGAGAAATGTTGTTCTTAAACTGTTTGACTATTTGCTCACGCAGTTAGATAAGATAGATAGATAGATAGATAGATGGAGAGATAAATAGATAGATATAGATAGATAGATAGACAGACAGACAGACAGACAGACAGACAGACAGACAGACAGACAGATAGACAGATAGATAGATAGTTGTTCTTAAACTGTTTGACTATTTGCTCACGCAGTTAGATAGATAGATAGATAGATAGATAGATAGATAGATAGATAGATAGATAGATAGACAGACAGACAGACAGACAGACAGACAGACAGACAGACAGACAGACAGACAGACAGACAGACTGACAGATAGATAGATAGATAGATGGATAGTACTTCATTGATTCCTTCAGGAGAGTTCCTTCAGGAAAATTAAAATTCCAGCAGCAGTGTACAGAGTTGAGATCAATTTAAATAAAAGTAAAAAGTAAATAATGGGGGTTTAAATGGAAACAAAAAAGAGAAATATTACAATGAGAATAAAAACTAAAAAGCAACAATGGGAATAAAAATATAACAGTAAAATAAGAATATAACAAGACAAAGTTGTGGACAAAGGGGTGTATGTCGGCCCACCCTTCCTTGTGAAAGACTGAGCATTCTTTGGGAAGCTGTTTTTATACCCAATCATGGCACCCACCTGTTCCCAATTAGCCTGCACACCTGTGGGATGTTCCAAATAGGTTTTTGATGAGCATTCCTTAACTTTATCAGTATTTATTGCCACCTTTCCCAACTTCTTTGTCACGTGATGCTGTCATCAAATTCTAAAGTTAATGATTATTTGCAAAAAAAATGTTTATCAGTTTGAACATCAAATATGTTGTCTTTGTAGCATATTCAACTGAATATGGGTTGAAAATGATTTGCAAATCATTGTATTCTGTTTATATTTACATCTACCACAACTTCCCAACTAATATGGAAACGGGGTTTGTAAAAGGAGACCACACAAAGCCTTTTTACAGATCTGCAGCAAAGGTTGATTTTCTTTTTCGCCTCAGCGTCTGTTTGGGCTTACAGCCTCGTGGCTTAGTGGTAGAAGAGAGGCAAGATATAAAAACCACAACACCGAAAGACACAGTTTTACCTTGTGTGCATTCACTCTGATGTACGCTTTATGGGCCACAGTGGTACTCTGTTGTAATACACTTTCCTATCACTTCTGGTAGAAATATCAACATCAGAAAAATACAGGAATTCTGGAGCTAAAGTAATAGAGAAATTTCTTAAGTGCAAAAAATATGACTTAAGTGGTGAAGCTGTATTTCTATTTGCATTTGAGTTGAGTTAAGAAACATATTCGTGGCGCACTGGGAGAGTAGCCGTGCGCAATCCGAGGGTCCCTGATTCAATCCCCACCTAGTACCAACCTCGTCACGTCCGTTGTGTCCTGAGCAAGACACTTCACCCTTGCTCCTGATGGGTGCTGGTTAGCCCCTTACATGGCAGCTCCCTCCATCAGTGTGTGAATGTGTGTGTGAATGGGTAAATGTGGAAGTAGTGTCAAAGCGCTTTGAGTATCTTGAAGGTAGAAAAGTGCTATACAAGTACAACCCATTTATCATTTATTTACCGTATTTTACGGACCATAGGGCGCACCGGATTATAAGGCTAACTGCCGATGAATGATCTGTTTTTGATCTTTTTTCATATATAAGGCGCATTAAAGGAGTCATATTATCATATTTTTTTTATAAATGGTAACACTTCCTTGTGGTCTACATAACATGTAATGGTGGTTCCTTGGTTAAAATGTTGCATCGGTTATGTTTTACAGATCATCTTCAAGTCGCTTTCTAACTTTAGGATGCGCTGTTTTGTTTTATTTAAGTGGCTTACCTTCGACAGCGTCATCTTTGTTGTAGTGGTGTAGCGTGCAAGGACGGGAGTGGAAGAAGTGTCAAAAGATGGAGCTAACTGTTTAAATGACATTCAGACTTTATTTCAATCAATAACAGAGCAGCATCTCCTTATCCGGAAACAATAACACCGTCAATGTGTCCCGTGAAAAACCGTCTGACCGGACTCTCTAATAACTAAAGTTACTTGAGTGAATAATGTACACTCACTACCCAGGTATGTTTTAGCGCTTTCATGGCGAGTTTACTAATGGATATACGTAAGAACTTTACACTACTTTATATTAGAAATGGCAACAGCGGAGGATGAATGTGCCCATTTCAAGAAAATAGAGACAAAGAAGAAGCTTATTGACCCTGGTGTCGCCACGGACTACAAAGGAGGACACATACAATTTTTCAGGATTCATGCAGATCCCAAATACAGATCAGCTGGTACTGGAAGGTAAGAAAAGTTGATTTTGCATTACATTGCGAAACAAAACGCCAGATAATGTTTTATCTTATAGACACTATAATAATACTTGTATGTTGTAGCACATCAAGCGGTGTGGGGTCCTTAGCTTACTAAAGTCGTACTAAAACATTTTGATAAGATTTTTGAGCACCGTGTGTAATGTTTTATATTCTAGACTTAGACTTCCTTTTATTGTCATTCATTCATTTGAACTTTGAAGTACCATTTTCTATGGTACATATAAAATGTTGGTGTTTGCTAGAGTCATTATGCCATCATAGTGCAGTCTACACGTCACTCTTATGTTTGACTGCCATCTACTGGTCACACTTATCATTACACCATGTACCAAATCCAATTGCTTCAAGTTTGATAGGCAACATCAGAATTATTCAGCACATTAAGCACACTGGGTTACAAGGTGCACTGTCGAGTTTTGAGAAAAAAAGGATTTTAAGTGCGCAATAGTCCGGAAAATACAATACTTTAATTATTTTAACACAGCAAAATTGTAAGTAAATGCATTTTGTGTCAGTTATTTGAGTCTCTTCTTATGCAGTATATTTGGTTTGTACTTATTTTTCTAATCAGCCTGACTTAAGCATAATGTTAACGGGTTAAATAAATAATAATCTTTGTGAATAACAGATGGTTTTATATGATTTGACAGGGTTTAAAATGTAAGTAGATTAAATATAATTATTTAATATGATTAAAATCAAGAGTAAAATTACTAATTCAGTGTTAATATTTGAGTGTTTTGGTGAAGAATTGTGAAGTTTTTGTCGCATTGATGATCAGGGATGTTAAACTTATTTACATCGTGGGCCACAATGCACTTACAGCTGTAAAACATATAAATGTATAACCACCACATAACCTTATTACGGAAATACGCCTTTCATCTGATCATTATCATACTGTACTGTATGCCAATTAACTGAATTGGAATCACAACTCAAGGTGACAAACAGATATTAAAGCTCCTGTATTCCATCCATCCATCCATCTTCTTCCGCTTATCCGAGGTCGGGTCGCGGGGGCAACAGCCTAAGCAGGGAAACCCAGACTTCCCTTTCCCCAGCCACTTCGTCTAGCTCTTCCCGGGGGATCCCGAGGCGTTCCCAGGCCAGCCGGGAGACATAGTCTTCCCAACGTGTCCTGGGTCTTCCCCGTGGCCTCCTACCGGTTGGACGTGCCTTAAACACCTCCCTAGGGAGGCGTTCGGGTGGCATCCTGACCAGATGCCCGAACCACCTCATCTGGCTCCTCTTGATGTGGAGGAGCAGCGGCTTTACTTTGAGTTCCTCCCGGATGGCAGAGCTTCTCACCCTATCTCTAAGGGAGAGCCCCGCCACACGGCGGAGGAAACTCATTTCGGCCGCTTGTACCCGTGATCTTATCCTTTCGGTCATGGCCAAAAGCTCATGACCATAGGTGAGGATGGGAACGTAGATCGACCGGTAAATTGACAGCTTTGCCTTCCGGCTCAGCTCCTTCTTCACCACAACGGATCGGTACAACGTCCGCATTACTGAAGACGCCGCACCGATCCGCCTGTCGATCTCACGATCCACTCTTCCCTCACTCGTGAACAAGACTCCTAGGTACTTGAACTCCTCCACTTGGGGCAGGGTCTCCTCCCCAACCCGGAGATGGCAATCCACCCTTTTCCGGGCGAGAACCATGGACTTGGACTTGGAGGTGCTGATTCTCATTCCGGTCGCTTCACACTCGGCTGCAAACTGATCAAGTGAGAGCTGAAGATCCCGGACAGATGAAGCCATCAGGACCACATCATCTGCAAAAAACAGAGACCTAATCCTGTGGTCACCAAACCGGAACCCCTCAACGCCTTGACTGCGCCTAGAAATTCTGTCCATAAAAGTTATGAACAGAATCGGTGACAAAGGACAGCCTTGGCGGAGTCCAACCCTCACTGGAAATGTGTTTGACTTACTGCCGGCAATGCGGACCAAGCTCTGGCACTGATTGTACAGGGAGCGGACTGCCACAATAAGACACTCCGATACCCCATACTCTCTGAGCACTCCCCACAGGACTTCCCGAGGGACACGGTCGAATGCCTTCTCCAAGTCCACAAAGCACATGTAGACTGGTTTGGCAAACTCCCATGCACCCTCAAGAACCCAGCCGATAGTATAGAGCTGGTCCACAGTTACACGACCAGGACGAAAACCACACTGTTCCTCCTGAATCTGAAGTTCGACTATCCGGCGTAGCCTCCTCTCCAGTACACTTGAATAAACCTTACCGGGAAGGCTGAGGAGTGTGATCCCACGATAGTTGGAACACACCCTCCGGTCCCCCTTCTTAAAGAGAGGAACCACCACCCCGGTCTGCCAATCCAGAGGTACCGCCCCCGATGTCCACGCGATGCTGCAGAGTCTTGTCAACCAAGACAGCCCCACAGCATCCAGAGCCTTAAGGAACTCCGGGCGGATCTCGTCCACCCCCGGGGCCTTGCCACCGAGGAGCTTTTTAACTACCTCAGCGACCTCAGCCCCAGAAATAGGAGAGTCCACCACAGATTCCCCAGGCACTGCTTCCTCATAGGAAGACGTGTTGGTGGGATTGAGGAGGTCTTCGAAGTATTCCTTCCACCTATCCACAACATCCGCAGTTGAGGTCAGCAGAACACCATCCGCACCATACACGGTGTTGATAGTGCACTGCTTCCCCTTCCTGTGGCGGCGGACAGTGGTCCAGAATCGCTTCGAAGCCATCCGGAAGTCATTTTCCATGGCTTCCCCGAACTCCTCCCATGTCCGGGTTTTTGCCTCAGCGACCGCTGAAGCCGCACACCGCTTGGCCTGTCGGTACCTGTCCACTGCCTCCGGAGTCCTATGAGCCAAAAGGACCCGATAGGACTCCATCTTCAGCTTGACGGCATCCCTCACCGCTGGTGTCCACCAAGGGGTTGTAGGATTGCTGCCCCGACAGGCACCAACTACCTTGCGGCCACAGCTCCGATCAGCCGCCTCAACAATAGAGGTGCGGAACATGGTCAACTCGGACTCAATGTCCAGCACCTCCCTCGTGACATGTTCGAAGTTCTTCCGGAGGTAGGAATTGAAACTTTCTCTGACAGGAGACTCTGCCAGACGTTCCCAGCAGACCCTCACAATGCGTTTGGGCCTGCCAGGTCGGTCCGGCATCCTCCCCCACCATCGCAGCCAACTCACCACCAGGTGGTGATCGGTAGAAAGCTCCGCCTCTCTCTTCACCCGAGTATCCAAAACATAAGGCCGCAAATCCGATGACACAACTACAAAGTCGATCATGGAACTGCGGCCTAGGGTGTCCTGGTGCCAAGTGCACATATGGACACCCTTATGTTTGAACATGGTGTTTCTAATGGACAAATTGTGACGAGCACAAAAGTCCAATAACAAAACACCACTCGGGTTCAGATCCGGGCGGCCATTCTTCCCAATCACGCCTCTCCACAACAGTCAGGACCCGTCCCGCCACCCGAAGGCGGAGGGAGGCTACCCTTTCGTCCACTGGGTTGAACTCCAACGTGCAGGCTTTAAGCCGGGGGGAAACCAGAATTGCCACCCCAGCCCGTCGCCTCTCACTGTCGGCAACGCCAGAGTGGAAGAGGGTCCAGTCCCTCTCGAGAGAAGTGGTTCCAGAGCCCTTGCTGTGCGTCGAAGTGAGTCCGACTATATCCAGCCGGAACTTCTCCACTTCGCGCACTAGCTCAGGCTCTTTCTCCCCCAGTGAGGTGACGTTCCACGTCCCAAGAGCTAGCTTCTGTAGCCGAGGATCGGACTGCCAAGTGCCCTGCCTTCGGCTGCCGCCCAGCTCACATTGCACCCGACCTCTATGGCCCCTGGTGAGTTGCTGTAGAATAATTTATTTTAGAAAGACATGCACCTGGGGATAGGTTGATTGGCAACACTAAATTGGCCCTAGTGTGTGAATGTGAGTGTGAATGTTGTCTGTCTATCTGTGTTGGCCCTGCGATGAGGTGGCGACTTGTCCAGGGTGTATCCCGCCTTCCGCCCGATTGTAGCTGAGATAGGCGCCAGCGCCCCCCGCAACCCCGAACGGGAATAAGCGGCAGAAAATGGATGGATGGATGGAATGTTTCCATTGACAAAAAATATTTTTGAATTATGTTTTTGCAATAAATAACATTGAGTTAAGAAAAACTGCTGTTGGAAAATTGTAAACACATTTAGCAAAACATGCCCTGGCACACCTGTGAAATGCAGGTTGGATGAACACGACCTGACCTTACTGCAATACATATCTGATTTGTATGAGTTCTGGTTTGATTTGAAAACATCGGAATTGTACTGGTGACATTTTTCAGAACTGACCTGCAGTTTAAACATATCCTCAGTTGTAGTTTTAGTTACCAAATTTTGAGATGTTAAAATTGCCATGTAAAATTGCTAATGCTAATGTAATGCATGTATGTCATGTAATTAACATCGAGCTAACACATTTTAAAAAGTGGAACCTTGCTTTGTTTGTGTGTAAACTTGCTACACGTGGCCGAGTCTGCTCTGAGTGCTTATTTTTCCACCAAGGGCATCAGTAGGTGCCAGGTCTGCAAGCGGACGTGAAATCAAGTGCAATAAAGGTATCAAAACATGGTATGTAAATTGGTACACCACGGGGTTTCAATCAGTACCTGTAAAAGGACAGATTTTGATGTCCATCCCTACATGCAAAAATGTCACACATTTCTTATGACGCAAAGACATACAGCTCTGTTTTACCCGTCCACACATAAGCTCTAAAGCCAGAGGTTTTGAAACATTCAACTTTGGTGGCTGTTATCATTATCTTTTATGACAAGTATTATTACTTTTTGGTATTTATGTTTCTTATTCCTGTTTGCCTCCTTTTTGCGACTCCACCTCCTGTCTGAGTGCTGGCTCCTTCACCTGTCTTTGATTGGCAATCAGGACACACCTGTTATTAGGTGCCAATCAGAATAATGTTTATCCATTGGCCCATTGTGCCTTGTCCCGCCATGCTGCATACAGTAGCTTCCACAATGCTTGTTGTGAAAGTCTAACCTTTTTTGTGCACTTCCCGGCTGCACTGATATTTGCTATTAAATAGATTTTAGATTAGATTAGATAGTACTTTATTTATTCCTTCAGGAAAATTATTAATCCCCGAGGGGAAATTAAAATTTTCAGCACAATCCCATTCAAGATCAGACAAACATTACAGGGAGACAGAACAGGATCGCTGACGGGTCTGCCGGCTTCCAGCGCCCCTTACAAAAAAGATGAGATACAGCTAAACAAGTAGGGGGGAATGCGAGAAAAAAAAAATAGAAGATTAAAATAAAATAAGATAAAAATTCGGTCTAAGCCTGGGCCCTGGAGAGGGGGTCCAGACTGAGGCCAAGGGGGAAAAAACAACAACAACTCATAGCCATGATACACACCCCTCTCACATGTGTGTAAGAGGGAAACATCAAAGAACACAAAGGACATTAAAGACATTAATGCAGCGGATACAACCAGCCACTTCTACATCCAGCTATGAATAAAAACTGAAAGAAACATATACACTTTGGTGGCCTCTGCGGTGTTCCATGCCATCGTCCGCTGTTGTGGAGGGAGCATGGCCAGAGACAGGAGCAGACCCAACAAAGCAATTATCTGCACTTCGCCTGCCATCTCTGTATCCGGGGGTCACGACCAACACACACCGTGACACAAACTGTAACAGCTGTTTTCCCAAAACCTTTGTTTATAAAGACAAAATCCCATGTTTGTTTATAAAATAGCCATATTTGTGTGGACATAGCCAAATTGTCAAAATCCCTAAGTGGAATATTTTAGGTCACCCCTGCCATCAGATGTCCTAATATTTCCGTAAGACTGTAAACATTAAATATATGAATACTTTTGTTTTTTACCACCAGAATCATGTGCTAGTTTAAGGTGGCTGTCGTCCTTGTCGCACTGACTTTGTCCAGTGAGAATGTGACTCATGGCAAGAAGGAGACACGGCAGCACATGGCGACGGGTGTGAGCCTCTTTAATCACTACGTTTATTTTTAGGTCGGGTGATTTCTCACCACAAAAAAGGAAAATGAATAGAAGAATCTGAAGGCCTTTTGGTGACAGCCCCCCATAGATCAACCCCCCCCAATCTCCAATGTTTATTCCCAGTGCGACATGACAGACATCGTAACTTCCCCTCCCCCCTTCAAATATGTGGAAAGAGACAAAACACGACTTCACACACCTCTTCAGAGGTGTCCAATTTAGACTCTCCCTTGTGGTCACACGTTTCCCTGGAACACAGTATTTTCATTCTGCCTGCAATTGAGCTATTTTTAAAAAAATCAGTACTCAGCAAGCCCAGGCCGAGTCCATCCCCTTTGCGACAAAAGATGGCGGTTTCATCTCTTTCAGCTTTATAAAAGATGAAAGAGATAAAAATAAGGTGTTGGACGAAGTGGAGGTGTTGCCCCCCTGCATTCAATAGGTGCAGACTTGATTAGCTACTATATGACTTTATTGTCTCTGTCAGCAGTGGCTGCAGTCTCTAGAGATCCTCCACCATCGGTTTAGTGAAGCGGAGCAGTAAGAAAATCACCTGGGAGCATTTTAGACATGCGAAAAAGGTGCCAATTAAGGTGAAAGCGCAGACAAAAATTAATGAATACACTGTGATGACCCTTAAGCCACCTACCACATACGTGTTTTGCTTATGTGCGGCCCATCTTTGACCACCGGGAGCTGCAATCAAAGTGCTGGCTGCTAACAGGCTGGAGACCATTATAACAGTAGGGCCATTCCACATAATCATTAAATGTTATTACTGTACTTTTTTAATGCTAAATCTGATAATGCGCATTCTGAACTATTGGATTTTCCGGATCATACTCCTATGTTGAAGCACAGTACAATCTATCAAGCGGTGCGGTATCATAGCTTACCAAAGTCATATTAAAACATTTTGATGGATTTTTGAGCGCCGTGTGTAATGTTCTGTACAATTAATGGAACATATAACATTTTGGTGTTGTTTACTTGACTCATATTGCAGTCTACACATATCTCTTATGTGTGACTGCAATCATATTGCAGTCTACACATATCTCTTACGTGTGACTGCCATCTACTGGTCACACTTATCATTCAACTATGTACCACATAAAATAGATTCAAGGTGGGTTAGCAAAACCAAAACTATTCCGTACATTAGGCGCACCAAGTTATAAGACACATTGTCGACTTTTGAGAAAATTTAAAGATTTTAAGTGCGCCTTATAGTCCGAAAAATATGCTACTTAAAATACTGTTAGAATGATTGTTTCTAAATTATCACAAAAAACGTTGTATTACATTGTGTTCCGGACAAGAAGACAACAGGCTGAAGCCTTCCAAGAAGAATGCTCGTAAAACTTCACTGGGACTTCCAAGCGTACAGATGGCAGGATCTGCCCAACTTCCAGAAGTAGTAGGGATACATGGAATTCTGGGTATTTGTTATTTTGTGTTTATGTTGTTTAACAGAGCCGATGTTCTCCCAAAATGTGTTTGTCATTCTTGTTTGGTGTGGGTTCACAGTGTGGCACATATTAGCAAGAGCGTTAAAGTTGTTTATATTACAACCCTCAGTGTAACCTATATGGCTGTTGAACAAGTATGTCTTGCAGTCGCTTTCCTGTGTTATCAGAGGCTGAACATATAATGATCAGCCAACACACAGATCGCGTGATGTAAAAGCGGCATGATGACATTGCCGTCACTGCACACCCTCAGTATTGTAGTCCAGATGAAAATTGGAGAATGTTATCCCCGGTTGATTTCTGAGAGAGGCACTAAAATTCAGAAACCTCCCGGAATAGTCGTTGGGGTCGGCAATTTAGCAGCTGAGCCACATCAGAGTGATCAAAGAGCCGCATGCGGCTCCGGAGCCGTGGGTTGCCGACCCCTGCCATAGGCTAATCTTTCCTGTGATAAAATGGCAACCAATGTAATCGAAAATGTCAACCAACGGAAAATATTTCTCTACAGAATCTCCTCTCTGGTCAACAAAAGCACCATGAAGATTCTAGCGGGAACGCTTATTCAACCCTTTTTCGATTACGCATGCCCCTCCTGGTTCCCCAACACCTCCAAAACCCTCGAATCTAAACTCCAAACATCCCAGAACAAGCTAGTCAGGTTACTTCTAGACCTCCACCCCAGATCACACCTCGCTCCTACCACTTCTCCAAAGTGGACTGGCTCAGGGTGGAGGACAGAGTAAAACAATTTGCACTGAGCCAAGTCTATAACATCCGCTACACCTCCCTGATATCGAACTACATGCCAAACTACTTTCATAACGTAAATGACCGCCATAACCACAACACCAAGGGGAGTTCCACAAACCACGTTAAACCCAGATTCCGATCTAACAAAGGTCTTAACTCATTCTCCTTCTATGCCACATCAATTCGGAAAGCACTCCCAACAGGTGTAAAAGAAAGTGCATCTCTAACCTCCTTCAAAACTGCACTAAAAGAACACCTCCAGGCAACTTCAACCCTAAATTAACACCCTTCCCCCTCCACATCCCACCTCCATGGATTGTAAATAATCAAATATAAATAATCAAATGTATATACTTGCCATTATGCTTTCTGATCCCTCTATGTCCACTACTTGCTGTACAAAGCCTACTGTACGAAGTCTGACCTACATTGTTTCAATGTTTATTTCTCGGATGATGCAATTGTTGATGACTGAAGTGCTGATATCAACCAAACCTAACCCCCCCCCCCCCCAACCGCCCCTCCACATCGCACCCCCCGGATTGTAAATATTGTAAATAATTCAATGTATATACTCTGATGATTAACTTGTGTGATGACTGTATTATGCAGATAGTAAATACTTTATTTGTACCATGAATTAAATTACGTGGATCCCGACTTAAACAAGTTGAAAAACGTATTCGGGTGTTACCATTTAGTGGTCAATTGTACAGAATATGTACTGTACTGTGCCATCTACTAATAACATCTTCATCAATAAACTGTACGTTAAAAAAAAAAAAAATTAAAGTACCAATGATTGTCACAATGTTTGGCGATATTATTCCCTGCATTTGACCCATCACCTACCCTGGGAGGTAGGTTGTACATAGTTACTGAATATGATTGAAATCAGGAGTAAGATGAATAATTCTGTGATAATATTTCAATGGGCCCCTGGCCCCTCTTTATTGGAAAAGTTGATCCCTGAGGGCAAAAAAGTTCAGAACCCAGGAACTCGCTAGTTGAACAGCCCTGTTCGAGATAGTTTGATCGTCTGCTCGGCTCCCCGACCAAAACCGACTCCCGGCGTTGTTGATCCAAGGATCTCAAATCAGATCCAACTATGAAAATCTTTGGTTGAGGACAAAATTTTGGTAACATGACTGTGCTAAATTTTATCCAATACATTAGGTTTAAGAACTGAAAAAGTAATAAATTAAATAATAGCACAGGCAACACAGTAGGGTTGCGTGTGTTGAAACATATTACCTTTTTGCGTTTAACCTTTAAAACTTCGCCAAAAAAATCAGTAAATATTTTAGTCAGTTAAACACACATTTTAAACTTTTCAGAAAGTGTCATAAGGAAGGTGCAATATGCACAATAAATATGAGTGGGTCAATTTAAAAACTGAGATCCTAATCTGGGAGTCAAACTAGTGAGATGTTCACATGGCTATACTACAATTAAGGAGAACGAGGAGAAGAGGTGGACAAACTTAGTAACTCTACTCCTGCAGGCCTCTAATGGTTGGTTATTTAAGGCAGGAGGAGGACACGTAATGAATGACTCTTCACGCACCACACTGGAAAACAAGGCAGTGCTGCCGTGTGGCATGGAGGAACCAAGCTCATCTGTCAGGTGAGTTGGTTCACTGACGTGGCATTTTGTTAAAAAGCACTGGCATAATGAAGCCTTGATCATTATTATCAGACTTGTGTTCACGCTGGTGTCTGCGGATCGTTACTGTGCCAGTCAATCGGGCTTTAAACGTGCACAAATGTGTGATTAATGGGGTGGATGCAACAAAGTGGAGTCTGTTTAGGGAAGATTGAGCGGTTCAAGCAAAGTACTGTGATTAGAAGACAAGGATGACACGGCCAAGAAAAGGTGTGATGAGTGATGAAAATAAATAGTAAGCAGAGACAAGCAGTCTTCAGTCAATGTTACAGGCATGTTGTGCGACAAAAAGATAAAAGATAACATTTGTTCTAGAATAGATTATTCAATGAGGTTGAGGTCAGGGTTCTGTAGTTCAAACTCAATCAAGCACAAGATGAAGACCTCAGATGGAACTACGGGGCCTTGTCCAATTCCTCCTTGGTCTTAATAACTACAAACCCTGTTTCCATATGAGTTGGGATATTGTGTTAGATGTAAATATAAACGGAATAAAATGATTTGCAAATCATTTTCAACCCATATTCAGTTGAATATGCCAAAGACTACATATGTGATGTTCAAACTGATAAAAAAATTTTTTTTTGTAAATAATCATTAACTTTAGAATTTGATGCCAGCAACACAAAGCAATAAATACTGATAAAGTTGAGGAATGCTCATCAAACACTTATTTGGAACATCCCACAGGTGTGCAGGCTAGTTGGGAACAGCTGGGTGCCATGATTGGGTATAAAAACAGCTTCCCAAAAAATGCTCAGTCATTCACAAGAAAGGATGGGGCGAGGTACACCCCTTTGTCCACAACTGTATGAGAAAATAGTGAAACAGTTTAAGAAAAACGTTTCTCAAAGTGCAATTGCAAGAAATTTAGGGATTTCAACATCTACGGTCCATAACATCATCAAATGGTTAAGAAAATCTGGAGAAATCACTCCACGTAAGCGGCGTGGACGGAAACCAACATTGAATGACCGTGACCTTCGATCCCTCAGACCGCACTGTATCAAAAACCGATATCAATCTCTAAAGGATATCACCACAGGGGCTCAGGAACACTTCAGGAAACCACTGTCACTAAATAGAGTCTGTCATTACATCTATAAGTGCAAGTTAAAGCTCTACTATGCAAAGCGAAAGCCATTTTTTAAAAAAACATCCAGAAACGCCGCGGGCTTCTCTGGGCCCGAGATCATCTAAAATGGACTGATGCAAAGTGGAAAAGTGTTCTGTGGTTTGACGAGTCCACATTTCAAATTGTTTTTGGAAATATTCGACATCGTGTCATCCGGACCAAAGGGGAAGCGAACCACAGATGCTGGCTTTTGAATTTTGCGTCGATAATAGTCTATTATCGACGCAAAATTCAAAAGCCAGCATCTGTGATGGTATGGGGGTGCATTAGTGCCCAAGGCGTGGGTAACTTACACATCTGTGAAGGCACCATTAATGCTAAAAGGTACATACAGGTTTTGGAACAACATATGCTGCCATCTAAGGGCCGTCTTTTTCATGGACACCCCTGCTTATTTCAGCAAGACAATGCGAAGCCACATTCAGCACGTGTTACAACAGCGTGGTTTTGTAAAAAAAGATTGCGGGTATTTTCCTGGCCCGCCTGCAGGCCAGACCTGTCTCGCATCGAAAATGTGTGGCACATTATGAAGCATAAAATACGACAGCATGGACTCTGGACTGTTGAACGACTGAAGATCTACATAAAACAAGAATGGGAAAGAATTCCACTTTCAAAGCTTCAAGAATTAATTTCCTCAGTTAACAAACGTTTATTGAGTGTTGTTAAAAGAAATGGTGATGTAACACAGTGGTGAACATGCCCTTTCCCAACTACTTTGGCACGTGTTGAAGCCATTAAATTCTTAGTTAATTATTGTTTGCAAAAAAAAAAAAGTTTAAGAGTTTGAACATCAAACAGCTTGTCTTTGTAGTGCATTCAATTGAATATGGGTTGAAAAGGATTTGCAAATCATTGTATTCCGTTTATATTTTCATATAAGACAATTTCCCAAATCATATGGAAACGGGGTTTGTAAGTGGGCTGCCCCATTACTTATGTGATTCATCTCCAAATATAAACTAATGTGACACCAATCACAACAAATGCAACACTAACACAGCTATTTAATTACAGCAAAGCGTAAAGGTAAACAAGGATTTATGTCAGTTTCAGATTTGTATTTAGCTGACAGAATTGCGATGAACAATGAGAGATAATAACTGACGCTATCACCAAAAATCAGTAATAACAAAAAACATGATGAAAGGACACTTGATAAAATAGTTGAATACAGTGCTTTACTCATTAAAATATAAATAAAATATTTTACAAATCTTTAAGGATGATTAATATATCGATAGATTGATTTGTAGTCCTAAATTTCAAGAATATTGATCGGTGGTCAGCAAGTTTGCTTTCCGGCAGACAGGTATCGAGCAAGTTACGGTGCCACACTGACTTTGGGAGTACAAGGAGAAGTCATTTAACCAGAAACAAATAAATTCAAGCGATGGATCAAGGAGACTATGAAAAGCGAGCAACCAACGGCAACAACAGGGATGAGGGGACATACACGTCTTCCGCAAATCTGGGACACTGTTCTTGGCTACACCAGGGCAAAGAACAGAATACAGATATAGACGGGTCGGGGAACTATAATTAGCAGATACATCTTCTGTCAAAATGTTTGTTACTGCAGTTTTATTGAAAATTGCTTGAATATTGAAAATGTGAGCAGAGAAGGTTTCCTCTTGTTAATTCAACTTAAAGTGTTGGTTGCACTTTATTCAACTAAGATGTCAGTGTGTTGGCCATCGTTTACTTGCTTAAAGAAATAACAGGAATATAGAAAACTGCACCCGCAGTGTTCAGTATCCATTATTTATTTTACAGTTACACTTGTTGATTATCCTGCTAAAAAATTACTGGATGAACTCAGTGAATGGTATTGTTTTAAAAAATGTAGATTGTCTCTGAAACATAGTTACACCCATACAAATCTTTCAAATAGCATGTTCAAAACTTAAAAGGTTATTGTTTTTTATGTGGGAAATAAACTGACAACTACAATTTGATGGCTGGACGGAAGGACGGATAGACGGATAGACTGACTGATGGAGGAATGGCTGTGTAGATGGATAGATGTATAATAAATGGCTGAATGAATAAATGGGTAAATGGACAGCTGGATAGATAGATAGATAGATAGATAGATAGATAGATAGATAGATAGATAGATAGATAGATAGATAGATAGATAGATAGATAGATAGATAGATAGATGGATGGATGGATGGATGGATGGATGGATGGATGGATGGATGGATGGATGGATGGATGGATGGATGGATGGATGGATGGATGGATGGATGGATGGATGGATGGATGGATGGATGGATGGATGGATGGATGGATGGATGGATGGATGGATGGATGGATGGATGGATGGATGGATGGATGGATGGATGGATGGATGGATGGATGGATGGATGGATGGATGGATGGATGGATGGATAGATAGATAGATGGATAGATAGATCTAGATTTCTTCATTGTCATTTTTATTAATAGTAGACACAGCAGTGTCCAATAAAAACACAATTTTGTTTGACGAAACAATATACAAAAATATCTCAACAATTGTCTTTATTTTTTATTTGTTTTTATTAAAACAATTAAAATGCATGGATAATAACAATATTTACATACAAAATAAAACAATTTATAATGATTCAAGTTTTATAATAGAGAGAACAAATCTTCAGGTGACTTAAAAAGAGATATTTAACCTTTTCTTTTGTATAAAAACTATAATTTATGTTAAAGAACGTCTACAAAACAATTATTCCAGTAATAACCAATACTCAGAGTAGTTAAAAGGTCGGACGAAGAAATTATGAATCTGTCCAACTCCGTCACCGAAGACAAAAACGTTAGTGGTTTCAGTGTGCAAGAGGAAGGAGATAACGCTCCATAACTTGTCTGGCATGCGAGTACATTCTAGTACATTCTCTAGTATACCTTGTTACAGGCACTGTGTTTTGTTACATCTGTAAATAAACACAAGTACCTGTGCAAATATTTCATGTTTCACTGTTTCAACCTGCGGCTTATATATTTAAAAATAAAATGAACAGAAAAAAGAAAGGGGTATGGCTTATATTTAGGCACCCTCTATAGTGCAAAAATTCCGATAATCAGCACCCCAGAGAGGGACACGCGGTAGAGAATGGACGGATGGATGGATGGACGGATAGACAAACTGTCAATAAATTACTTGCTAAGCCCCACATGTTTTGCTTGTTCTTTTAATGAATCTAGCTACAATTTTACACACAGGTGCTTTTTCAGTTCCTTAAAGGCATGTGCCAAATTGTTTTAAAATAATAATAATGGATTCGATTTATATCGCGCTTTTCTATTGTTAGATACTCAAAGTGCTCACAGAGAAGTGAGAACCCATCATTCATTCACACCTTGTGGTGGTAAGCTACATCTGTAGCCACAGCTGCCCTGGGGTAGACTGACGGAAGCGTGGCTGCCAGTTTGCGCCTACGGCCCCTCCGACCACCACCAATCATTCATTCATCATTCATTCACCAGTGTGAGCGGCACCGGGGGCAAAGGGTGAAGTGCCCTGCCCAAGGACACAACGGCAGCGATTTGGATGTCAATAGGTGGGAAGCAAACCTGCAACCCGCAGGTTTCTGGCACGGCCGCTCTACCCACTACGCCATGCCGCTCCAACATTGAAAAGTTACAATGTTTTATGTTTTTAGAGTGCATTGAGCTTTGTGGGAAATTTCAAGTCAATCTGACAAATATGAAAAATATTTGATGTATCATACTGTAACTATGCATAGTTTCAAAAAAAAAACTTCAACAACAACAACTGGGGTTTAATAACAGCGCAAAAATTGTACCATTGTACTCATTGTGATTGTTATTCTTTTTCTACCTTTCTGTACAGAACATTGGGGCAATAGTGGCTGTTTTAAAATTGTGCTATAAAAAAAGCCTTGGCCATGTGACGTATTTGTCATAAAAATAATTTATATGTACAGCATCACAATAAGAGTACATGTTTCGACATATTTTAACCCCCCCCCCCCTCCCCTCCCCATTTTTTCCACATGATTGCAGTATGTAATTGACTTGTAATTCATGACCCAGTGAGATTGTTCATCGACACCATGCTTTTGTCAATTCCTCAAGTTCATCTTTCATTGTTTGGCAGCTGGGTTGTCCCTGAGGCAAAACAGCAGATCCAATGATGTATTTATAGTTTATGTATGGCATAAATCCATCTGTGAAACCCACTGGCATAGAAATAATTTGACTGTCTCATATCGTCTTTCAATTTTTCTTTTTTTTTCCAAATGAAATAAAACAAGTATTTGCCCTCAAGTTAACATCATCCTGTTAATCGGATTTGTCTCAGGAACCATAAATATGTCAGCGTGATGATTCACAAGCATGCTTGATGGCTCCCAAGCTTATCTAAGTTGTGGACAAAAAGAAGCGTTTTGACAAATAGGTATTTTTAGTCTGTTAGCATGTTGGGTCGAGATCTAAGTGTTTGTATGTGGCTTTGAATTTTTTTTCAGGGTTGGCAGTTCTGCAAAAGGCTAATTAAAATCCAGGCAAACATTGCAGCTGCAAATTAACGGTGACTAAAATTATTATTATGATAAAGATAGAACAAATGTAATTAGACTATTTAGCTTGTGAGTTTCCTTTTCTGTGAGCGAATGATGATAACTGAAGGGAGAAGGGGAAAGTTATTACAAATGAAATCAATCAATTAATTAGATTCGTAATTTTTAGGGATGTAACGGTATCAAATCTCATGGTAAGATATTGTCACAGTATTAAGGCCACGGTGCGATATTATTGCAGTATACGTTCAGAAAAAAAAAGGTTTCATAAAAATTGTGTCATCGGATTTGCGGCCTTATGTTTTGGACACTCGGGTGAAGAGAGGGGCGGAGCTTTCTACCGATCACCACCTGGTGGTGAGTTGGCTGCGATGGTGGGGGAGGATGCCGGACAGACCTGGCAGGCCCAAGCGCATTGTGAGGGTCTGCTGGGAACGTCTGGCAGAGTCTCCTGTCAGAGAGAGTTTCAATTCACACCTCCGGGAGAACTTTGAACATGTCACGAGGGAGGTGCGGGACATTGAGTCCGAGTGGACCATGTTCCGAACCTCTATTGTCGAGGCGGCTGATTGGAGCTGTGGCCGCAAGGTTGTTGGTGCCTGTCGTGGCGGTAATCCCAGAACCCGTTGGTGGACACCAGCAGTGAAGGATGCCGTCAAGCTGAAGAAGGAGTCCTATCGGGTTCTTTTGGCTCATAGGACTCCGGAGGCAGTGGACGGGTACTGACGGGCCAAGCGGTGTGCAGCTTTAGCGGTCGCAGAGGCAAAAACTCGGACATGGGAAGAGTTCGGGGAAGCCATGGAAAACGACTTCCGGACGGCTTCGAAGCGATTCTGGACCACCATACGGCGCCTCAGGAAGGGGAAGCAGTGCACTATCAACACAGTGTATGGTGCGGATGGTGTTCTGCTGACTTCGACTGCGGATGTTGTGGATCGGTGGAGGGAATACTTCGAAGACCTCCTCAATCCCACCAACACGTCTTTCTTTGAGGAAGCGGTGCCTGGGGAATCTGTAGTGGACTCTCCTATTTCTGGGGCTGAGGTCGCTGAGGTAGTTAAAAAGCTCCTCGGCGGCAAGGCCCCGGGGGTGGATGAGATCCGCCCGGAGTTCCTTAAGGCTCTGGATGCTGTGGGGCTGTCTTGGTTGACAAGACTCTGCAGCATCGCGTGGACATCGGGGGCGGTACCTCTGGATTGGCAGACCGGGGTGGTGGTCCCTCTCTTTAAAAAGGGGGACCGGAGGGTGTGTTCCAACTATCGTGGGATCACACTCCTCAGCCTTCCCGGTAAGGTTTATTCAGGTGTACTTGAGAAGAGGCTTCGCCGGATAGTCGAACCTCGGATTCAGGAGGAACAGTGTGGTTTTCGTCCTGGTCGTGGAACTGTGGACCAGCTCTATACTCTCGGCAGGGTTCTTGAGGGTGCATGGGAGTTTGCCCAACCAGTCTACATGTGCTTTGTGGACTTGGAGAAGGCATTCGACCGTGTCCCTCGGGAAGTCCTGTGGGGAGTGCTCAGAGAGTATGGGGTATCGGACTGTCTTATTGTGGCGGTCCGCTCCCTGTATGATCAGTGTCAGAGCTTGGTCCGCATTGCTGGCTGTAAGTCGGACACGTTTCCAGTGAGGGTTGGACTCCGCCAAGGCTGTCCTTTGTCACCGATTCTGTTCATAACTTTTATGGACAGAATTTCTAGGCGCAGCCAAGGCGTTGAGGGGTTCCGGTTTGGTGGCCACGGGCTTAGGTCTCTGCTTTTTGCAGATGATGTAGTCCTGATGGCTTCATCTGGCCGGGATCTTCAGCTCTCACTGGATCGGTTCGCAGCCGAGTGTGAAGCGACCGGAATGAGAATCAGCACCTCCAAGTCCGAGTCCATGGTTCTCGCCCGGAAAAGGTTGGAGTGCCATCTCCGGGTTGGGGAGGAGACCCTGCCCCAAGTGGAGGAGTTCAAGTACCTAGGAGTCTTGTTCACGAGTGGGGGAAGAGTGGATCGTGAGATCGACAGGCGGATCGGTGCGGCGTCTTCAGTAATGCGGACGTTGTATCGATCCGTTGTGGTGAAGAAGGAGCTGAGCCGGAAGGCAAAGCTCTCAATTTACCGGTCGATCTACGTTCCCATCCTCACATATGAGCTTTGGGTCATGACCGAAAGGATAAGATCACGGGTACAAGCGGCCGAAATGAGTTTCCTCCGCCGGGTGGCGGGGCTCTCCCTTAGAGATAGGGTGAGAAGCTCTGCCATCCGGGAGGAACTCAAAGTAAAGCCGCTGCTCCTCCACATTGAGAGGAGCCAGATGAAGTGGTACGGGCATCTGGTCAGGATGCCACCCGAACGCCTCCCTAGGGATGTGTTTAGGGCACGTCCAGCTGGTAGGAGGCCACGGGGAAGACCCAGGACACGTTGGGAAGACTATGTCTCCCGGCTGGCCTGGGAACGCCTCGGGATCCCCCGGGAAGAGCTAGACGAAGTGGCTGGAGATAGGGAAGTCTGGGCTTCCCTGCTTAGGCTGCTGCCCCCGCGACCCGACCTCGGATAAGCGGAAGATGATGGATGGATGGATGGATGGATGGAAAAATTGTATAGTGTGTAAAATGAAGTGGCAGTATTGTTTAGGATAAACACAGTGTAATTGAACATACACATAGTGCTAAAATGTTCTAATAATTTTTTTTTACTCCAAACAAGTATTTTCCAAGTGCAAATAATTGTACAAGAACATCAGCTTTTTTAATATTTCAAAGAATAACTTACAATTGATGCATTTAAAGTAACAATGTAAACATCCAGTGATTAGTACACACACACAGAAAATAATGATTTACAAATACAAGCTTTTAGTTCCGTGCGAGTTCAAATATTATTTTAAAGGGGAACATTATCACAATTTCAGAAGGGTTAAAACCAATAAAAATCAGTTCCCAGTGGCTTATTTTAGTTTTTTAATTTTTTTTCTAAATTTTACCCTTAAAAAAGCTTTAAGGGGCGGTATAGCTTGGTTGGTACAGTGGCCGTGCCAGCAAATTGAGGGTTGCAGGTTCGATTCCCACTTCCGCCATCCTAGTCACTGCCGTTGTGTCCTTGGGCAAGACACTTTACCCACCTGCTCCCAGTGCCACCCACACTGGTTTAAATATAACTTAGATATTGGGTTTCACTATGTAGAACGCTTTGAGTCACTAGAGAAAAGTGCTATATAAATATAATTCACTTCACTTCACTTAAAGTGCCTGATTTTCGCTATCTGTGAAGCCATCGTCCATTTTCCTGTGACGTCATCCAGTCATCCAGTCATTCAGTCATGCCAATACGCAAGATATAAGCAAGATATAGCGACATTAGCTCGGATTCAGACTCGGATTTCAGCGGCTTAAGCGACTCAACAGATTACGCATGTATTGAAACGGATGGTTGGATTATGGAGGTAGATAGCAAAAACGTAATTGAAGCAGAAACTGAAGCTATTGAGCGTATAGCTATTGACGCTATCCGGCCATGTTTGCCTTAACATCGCCGGTAAAATGTGCAGACCAACGATCGGAAGTTTCGCATCTTGTGACACTGGATCAACTTAAATCCATCGATTGGTAAGTGTTTGTCCGGCATTAAATGTGGGTGGAGGGAAACGCTGGATGTAAACATAAGTTTCAAATGTACATACAGCTAGCTTAAATAGCATGTTAGCATCGATTAGCTGGCAGTCATTCCGCGACCAAATATGTCTGATTAGCACATAAGTCAACAACATCAACAAAACTCACCTTTGTGATTTAGTTTACTTTATTGCTGGAAATGCATCTGCACGTTATCCATACATCTTTGTGCCATGTCTGCCTTAGCATCGCCGGTAAAATGTGCAGACACTCCGGCACATTCGATGGGGGTCTTGCGGAAAATGTATTTGACTTTATCGTTGGAAATGCATCTGTTTTGAGTGTCGCAGGATATCCACACAATCTTGCCATCTTTGTAGTAGCATAGCTTTCGTTGGTAAAGTGTGCGGAACAAACGACTGACCATTTCGTCGGCTTTCCCCACACCCTCGTATTTTGAACAAATTTCGTCCAGTTTCTTGCCACTTTCGCATATTTGGGCCAGTGGTGCAACTTGAATCCCTCCCTGTTAGTGTTGTTACACCCTCCGACAACACACCGACGAGGCATGATGTCTCCAAGGTTCCAGAAGATAGTCGAAAAAACTGAAAATAACAGAGCTGAGACGCGGTGTTTGTAATGTGCTTGAGAAAATGGCGGCTTTATTACCTAGGTGACGTCACATTCTGACGTCATCGCTCTGAGAGCGATAAATAGAAAGGCGTTTAATTCGCCAAAATACACCCATTTAGAGTTCGGAAATCGGTTAAAAAAATATATCGTCTTTTTTCTGCAACATCAAGGTATATATTGACGCTTACATAGATCTGGTGATAATGTTCCCCTTTAAAGTGCACATCAGGTTACAGAATTTTGTAGGGGGAGGAACAAGTTGGTCTGGCGTAAACTTGTACCTTAGCACAAGTAGCATGATCACAGTTTCAGAAACTCAACTCTGACCAGTGAAAATGTAACAAAATGCACAACTGGACTAAGGATTCAGCGATTAACCAATTTTACCATTACTCGCAATCCTGATGTGCAAATCGGTCGTACGACCTGGGTATAGGGCGAACGACTAACCAAATATTAAACGTGTTTTAATTGCAAAAGTTCACTACACCATGCATTTCTGTTCTCACTATGTGGGTGTCAAAATGGTGTTTTTGTTTTCCTGTTTGTTTGTAATTGTATGTGCACAATATGTCATATTTATTGCTCATTCTTGTTTTTTTGTTGTGTTTTACTTTTGTAGCTGTATGCAGAAATGGTTCTGTTAAAGTGGAAGCTGGTTGCGGCCGCTCTGTGCTTTTGTGTGTTCTTTGTCGACCTTGTGTGCACGGGAGGATCGGCACCACACAGTGAAGCAGTACTCTGCTGTAGAATAACTAAGTACAAGGGCAGTAGACCCATTTCGAGTTGTCTAGGTTTTTTAGAATAGTGTTCTTTGTACTAACTTTCTTCTTAGGGGTTTAGATATGTTTGATATTTTTGTTTTATGTGAGGGCCTCGAGGTAGAATGATGTTTGGTGATGTTGAAGATTTTCCCAACACCAATCTGGTTGGCTGCCTGATTGTTTGGAAGATGGAATGAGGCTACATGGGTTTTTGAGGGATTTGCTTTTAGTTTCCATTCTGTGTAATACATTTCCATTCCTACCAATGCTTCAGTAAGTGAGTTTTCCATATTGTTGAATTGTTTGCCATGTGTTGCAAGACACAAGTCATCATCACAGATAAATCTACAGGTGTTGTGATGTTGGTCACTCATAGGCATTGGACAGCCATAGAGCTAGTACAGACCCCTGAAGAAGTCAATTTTCTGTTGTCTCCATCTACTCCTTTCTCCGCCCATTTCAATGTGAAACATCTGTTTCTAAGTATTCGTTTTTGACCATGTTTGATAGTTTTTTTAGTGTAGTCCTCTGTGGTTTACAGTGTCATACACACTGTACATTACCTTTAACTTAATAAGCCACAGTCAAGTCTACAAATACTGTTCTTGTTATTTGCTTTGTTTCGTATTCATCTTCTATATATTGTATTAGGTTAAGTACTTGGCCACAGCAGGAGCGTCCATGTCTAAATCCTGCCTGATCTGGGATAAGCTGGCTTTCTATTGGTGAGATGCGACTGAGTAGGAGTCTTTCATATAGTTTTTATGAGGTACAGAGAGGGTAATCCGGGTATATATTTTTTACGGCATCCTCTTTTCTCATCTTGTCTTTTAGCAACCTTCTGTGGTAATTTAGTAAACATATGGTACAAAACCCAAAACCAGTTAATTTGGCATGTTGTGTAATTTGTAAATGAAAACAGAATACAATAATTTCCAAATCCTTTTCCATTTATATTCAATTGATTCCACTGCAAAGAAAAATATTTAATGATCGAACTAAGAAACTTAATTTTATTCAGCAAAATCATTAACTTGGAATTTATTGGCGGGGACAAATTGCAAAAAAGTTGGCACTGAAGCATTTTTACCACTGTGTTACATGTCCTAACTTTTTAACAACACTCAGTAAACATTTGGGAACAGATTTTCAGGTGGAATTATTTCCCATTCTTGCACAGCTTCAGTTGTTCAAAAGTACAGGGTCTCTGTTGTGATATTTTAGGCTTCATATTGCGCCACACATTTTTAATGGGAGACAGGTCTGGACGACAGGCAAGCCAGTTTAGTACCCGCAATCTTTTACTATGAAGCCACACTGTTGTAACACGTAGCTTGGCATCATCTTGCTAAAATAATCAGGGGCGTCTATGAAAAAGACGTTGCTTGGATGGCAACATATGGCTCCAAAACCTGTATGTATCCATCAGCATTATTGGTGTCTTAACAGATGTGTAAGTTACCCATGTCTCGGGCACTAATACACAAGCATACCATCACAGTCGCTGCCTTTTGAACTTTGCGCCTAGAACAATCCGGATGGTTCTTTTCCTCTTTGTTCCAGAGGACACAACGTCCATAATTTCCAATAAAAAATTGAAATGTGGACTCATCAGACCACAGAACACATTTACACTTTGCATCAGTCCATCTTAGATGAGCTCGGGCCCGGCGAAGCCGGGGCTGTCTCTGGGTGTTGTTGATAAATGGCTTTGGCTTTGCATAGTGGAGTTTTTAAACTTGCATTTACAAGTGTAGCGACAAACTATAGTTACTGACAGTGGTTTTCTGAAATGTTCCTGAGCCAGTGTGGTGATATCCTTTACACACTGATGTTGGTTTGTGATGCAGTACCGCCTGAGGGGTCGAAGGTCACAGGCGTTCAATGTTGATGTTCAACTTTGCTGCTTAGGTGCAGTAATTTTTCCAGATTAAATCTGAACCTTTTTGATGATATTACTGACCTGTGGTGAAATCCCTAAATTCCTTGCAATAGCTGTTTGAGAAATGTTGTTCTTAAATTATTTGCTCACGCATTTGTTCACAAAGTGGTGACCCTTGCCCAGCCTTGTTTGTGAATGACTGAGCATTTCATGGAAGCTGCTTTTATACCCAATCAGGGCACCCACCTGTTCCCAATTAGCCTGTTTACCTGTGACATGTTCCAAATAAGTGTCTATGAGCAGTCTTCAACTTTTTCAGTCCTTTTTGCCACTTGTGACAGCTTTTTTGAAACATGGTGCAGGCATCAAATTCCAAATGGGTTAATATTTGCAAAAAATAAAGTTTTCCAGTTCAAAGGTTAAGTATCTTTGCAGTCCATTCAATTTAATATAGGTTGTAAAGGATTTGCAAATCATTGTATTCTGTTTTTATTTACGATTTACACAATGTGCCAACTTCACTGGTTTTGGGGTTTGTAGTTGTTAACAATAGTTGATTTGTTGGTTATTGTGTTCTCCGTTTCATTGGTAAATTTTTGCCAATTAGCTTTCCGTAAGTTAAATCTCTATGTGTGTTTAGTAGTCATTGGTTTTAATGCTGGTTGAGATTCCACGAGGATAGGTATGTGTGGGATTTGGGAATGTGATCTAATAGTATCTTTTTGAAACATTTTGGTCTTTCTGATGATAAAAACACCAAGTCTAGATTGTAGCTTCTTCTCCACCTTCCCCTCAAGAAGGTTAGTCCGCTCTTGCGGTCGTAGAGGAGTTTAGGTCATTCGCTGAGGTCAAGAGAATTAATTTCCTTTCCACTTTCAGAGTGAACTGTGGCTTTTAAAATCTCTCAGGAATCGTGCGATTTTTAGTGTTGATCAAAATTTGGTGGCAATTTTAACAACTCATTTTGAAAGATATTTGTCCGGTTAAGAATGTGCACTGTGAGGTGCATTCCAGTGATTGCAGGTAGGCAAGAGTCTCAGTGAGTTTCTTGCAGGCAAGGATGGTTGCTTTATTCGTTGAAGGTCACTATAACGTATGAGGTATTTTTTTAAAATTAATTTTAATGGCATTGCGATCTAGGCTGAGGATTTAATCTTTTTACCACCCCGAACCATTACTCTGGTCTATGTATTGATTGTCTGGTTCGTAATGGCGATGACTTCTGTTTAGTTTGATACGTTAAGATATGTTTATACTGCTGTGTTATAGGCATCGTTTAGAAACAATTAAGTTATATAAATAAACATTTACAGAATATTTCTGACTTGTTCTGTAGGAGTGCAATGCGGCTGACATATGGGACAAAATATCCCTGAATTTTAGTGGTTGCGGTACATTTGTGCGCTCTAATATTCAGAAAATAAGGTACTCTTCACAATAAAGCACAGAGAGGTTTTTAAGAAAAATGTTTACTAGTGCACACATATTAAAATTGCAATTTAAATTTTGACAATGTGCCTTAATTAAAAAAAGGAGTAAAGGTTATGGCAAGCAGAAAACATGTTATTTCTTAAAATATGCATTGAGTCTATAACCTGTGTTCTATCCGATTAAACGGTATTCAATTCATCCAATAATAAAATAGAATAGGATAGAATAGAATAGAATAGAAATTACTTTATTGATCCCTGGGGGAAATTCAGCAATTATAGATAATAAACTAAGCAATTGATTACTCGATCACAACAATAATCAATAACCGCAGCCCTACTTGTATGGAGCACCAGGGTATCCGCAGAGGTAATGTCGGGAAATTTTGGGTTGGATTGACAACATTTTTATTTATGTTTTCTATTCCTTCCCAATTTCCCAACAAATTCCTAAAATACATAAATATGTGAATTAATTAATTATATTTTTATATTTATATTAATATTTAAATCATTGAGTGATTAGCGCTCTGGTTTCCAGCTAGTGATTAGCGCTCGAGTTGCTGGTCAGCTATTAGCAGCGTTATACTGTATTATTTAAATACCAGGTACCATTTGGACCAGTTAGATTAAAAACAATCACAATTTCATGCACATTTATATACCGTATTTTCTGGACCATAGGGTGCACTGGATTATAAGGCGCACTGCCGACGAGCAGGTCTATTAAGTTCTTCTTTCATACAAAAAACGGACCGGATTATAAGGCGCATTAAAGGGGTCATATAATGATTTTTTTAGAAATTTAAAACATTTCCATGTGGTCTACATAACATGTAATGGTGGTTCCTTGGTCACAATGTTGCATAGTCTATGTTTTACAGAAAATGTTCTAGTCACTTTCTGACAGTCGCTTCAGGATGCGCCTTTGTAGCGGTGTAGCGTGCAAGGACGGGAGTGGAAAAAGTGTCAGAAGATGGACCTAACTGTTTTAATGACATTTAGCCTTTACTTAAATCAACAACGGAGCAGCTCTTCTCATCCTTGGCTCACTAGTGCAACAACGCCGGAAATGTGTGTGTGAAAAAACGTCCAACTCTAAACACTCAAGTTCCTTGGGTGGATTATGTAAACTCACTACACCGGTAGTTTTTACTTTCCAGCGCTTCCATAGCGAGATATAGTGAAAACTTTACGCTACTTTATATTACAAATGGTAAAAGCAGAGGTTGAATGCCCCATGACAAGAAGATAGATAGTGAAAAAGAAGAAGCTTATCGACTACGTCATAGTCATGGACTACAGTGGCGGACGTGCCAAATTTTTAGGTCTAATGCAGCTCTCAAATACACATTAGCAGGTATCAGAAGGTAAGCAAAGTTGGTTTTGCATAATATTGCGAAACAAAACGGGAGGTAATATGTTTGCTAATGGATGCCATTTTTCAGTCATTATACACACACCATAGTAATACTTGTATCTCTGACGACAGTAGCCGTAATGGGCTTACAATCCAGCTATTGGTGTGTCTTCAAAGTCATACTAAATTATTTTGACAGATTTTTGAGTGCTGTGTAATGTTCTGTATTTTCAATGGAACATTTAAAGTTTTGGTGTTGTTTTCTGGCGTCATATTGCAGTCAACACGTATTTCTTATGTGTGACTACCATCTACTGGTCACACTTATCATTACACAATGTACCAAATAAAATTGCTTCAAGCTCAGTAAGCACAACCAGAATTATTCCGTACATTAAGCGCATAGGGTTATAAGGCACACAGTCGATTTTTGAGAAAATGAAAAGATTTTAAGTGTGCCTTATAGTCAAAATAATACAATATATAAGTAGGTCTCCATCGCTCCCTCAATTTGGGAAAAACGTTGAAGACCCCTGTCCTATAGTAGTATATCTGCGTTAGATTAGCCTTTTCACAAAATAAAACATGCTAGTTCTCCTGTTCTGAACAATTTTGCTGTTTAGAGAGATTAGAAACATGTCCAAGGCATTACTTGCGTCTGTGAAAATGTGATAAAACATAAAGTTGCTGATTTGAACGGTATCTTAATTTTCAAATGAGCCCATAAGCAGACAAACATAAGAAGCATGTGCAAATAAATGAGCCGGAGAAGAAAATGTTCATTGGCCCCACCTCGTTTGCCACATGAATTACCAGCGCAACTATTCATCTTCATTTTCAGTCCAATATAAAAAAAGTTTCCCAGACATGAGGATATGGGGGAAAATTCAGCTGCCAACGAGTCTCCGGGGAACAAAGCTCCCAATGAAAGCATTCCTCATAGCTGATCTTGTGCTGCTGAGAAGAGGCCCATCAATGAAAGCGCAGCAGATTGTGTTCAAAGAGGGAAGCGTGTCACAGCGCTTCTCGCCCACCGCCTGATTAAAACTCAAGTTTCAGCGACAAGCGACATCTCATGCGTGTACATACTGTACTCGCAACCACACACACACAAAGTGAAGAGCCTATCCGAATGTCAATTGCAACATTTCATTTCACATATACAGACGCCGGAAAATGTTTTATTTATAGTGCATTAATCTTAGTTAGCAACAAAAACATATACACAGGTAAAACACCTTTGCTTTAATGTGTTGTGTAAAGTTAATCTTAAAACAGTTCATGCAATAATTTACTTTCAATTTTTTTTTTTTGTCACGATACCCCAGAAAGAAAAAAATATTTTGCGCCCCCACAATCTCATCCGCAGCTGTAAATACCGTATTTTCCGGACTATAAGGCGCACTTAAAATTGTTTTTTTTTCCCAAAACTCGACATGTACTGATTAATTCTGGTTTTGCCTACCGACCTCGAAGCAATTTCATTTGGTACATGGTGTAATGATAAGTGTGACCAGTAGATGGCAGTCACACATAAGAGATACCGTATGTGGAGACTGCAATATGATTGCAGTCACAAATAAGAGATACGTGTAGACTGCATAATGACTCGAGTAAACAACCACAACATTTTATAAGTTCAATTGAAAATGTAAAACATTACACACAGCGCTCAAAAATCTATCAACATGTTTTAGTACGACTTTGGTAAGCTATGAAGCCGCACCGCTCGATGGATTGTACTGTGCTCCAACATACGAGTAATATTATGGTGTGTGTATAAGGCAGGGGTCGGCAACCTTTACCAACCAAAGAGCCATTTTGACCCGTTTCACAAAATAAAGAAAACAACGGGAGCCACAAAACTCTTTTGAAATTTCAAATGAAATAACACCGCATACAGAGATTTTTTTTTGGCTTTAAGCTATGTATTAACAGGGGTCTCAGACTAGCGGCCCGCACCTTAACATAAAAAATTAATGTTAGTGCGGCTCGCGAGTTTTAAATTAATGCCGTTTGACATCATCACACTTGCCAACCCTCCCAAATTTTCCGGGAAACTCCCGAATTTCAGAGCAACTATTCTCGCGAATTTCTGAGAGAGGCATTAAACTCCGGAAATCTCTCGGAATAATTGGGGTGGTCGGAAATTATGCTGCTGAACCACATTGGAGTGATCAGAGAGCCGCATGCGGCTCCTAAGCCGCGGGTTGCCGACTCCTGGTATAAGGTATTATATTATCTGGCGCTTTGTTTGGCAATATTATGCAAAAGCAACTTTTCTTACCTCCTGGTACCTGCTGATCTGTATTTGTGATCTGGAAAAATTAATGACTTTCCCCATTAAGAAACGTCATACCGCAATCTAAACTTGTTCAAACAGATTGTTGTCTACAAAGATATAGTATTCACATTGAACGTAAAGGCGCTGTCTTTGCACAAATTGACTGACCTATATTGGACACTGTCTAGTTGAAACAGACGAAGGTGTGTTCAACAGGAGCTATTCACCACACTCAGTATGACTCTTTTGTTTGCTTCACGCAACAGTTACGTCCATTTATCTTTTTGATTCCTGTTATAAGCTTCGCAATAAGCTTCCGCGCCATCAGCATGCTTACCTGCATTTTGTGTATTCCTGACTGATTTATTGATAATAAATAATTTTCCTTCCTGCACGCTGATTCCAGAGTTGCGTCTGCATCTTGGAAACGATCCGCGCATTAACATGCGACCTCGCCTTAACGTTTATTATGTATTATCATTACATCAATGTTTAATTTGGTCTGGAAATAACAACATAACATTAATATTGTTTGTTGTAATACTTTGTTGATCAATATATTGTACAGCAAAATGTATTATTGGCCCAGGCCTAATTTAATGACATCCAATACAAGAAATGGATTTAAAAAAAAAGTAATAAAAGAGAAGCACCGTACAACTATGTTATCCCATTAGTTAAGCTGAAAAAAGGACATATACTGTAGATGTCCACATGCGCCATTAACACTTCACTCCCTGTGCATGTTCGTCTCTTTCATTGCACTCGGGTGCGTCCCGTTGAGTCTTGCTTTAGCGGCTAGAAGATGTTTGCGTTCTTTTCACGCTGGGCTCTGCTCGGCCTGGCTCCTCTGAGCGACGGCTTCCCAAATGGCATTAATAAATGCAATCATTCTGGTATGTCGTCTCCGGTCCAGAAATCAGTTATAAGCGACCTCGGGTAATGTGTATTAAATATGTGAGCGGCATGTCTTATGAACAATACTGGACAAAGCTGTGCATTTGGCCGCATAATAGGTGACATTGATTGCAGTTCACTCACTTGTTCTTACAGTAAGCGGTTAACATAATTACACATATTTGTTTGTATTTGGCAATGTAAATGAATTTTTTTTTTTTAAAACTTATAACGGTTCAACTGGTTAAAGGTGAATTTAGTGCGTATCATTAGGTAAGTCTTTTATTGTCATTGCAACAAGTACAACAAAACTTTTAATGTGCAACGACAGCTGTTTAACTATTTTTTCAACAGTATAGAGCAGAGGTGTCAAAGACGTTTTCACTGAGGGCCACATCGCAGTTATGTTTGGCCCCAGGGGGCCGATTCCAACAGTAAATACTATTATTACACAATGTTTAATGCATTTTATTAACAGATTCTTTAAAAACTCGAATAAATATAAAATATGGTAATTTGCAATAATTCCAACCAAAAATGTTGTGTATATCAGTGGTCCCCAACCACCGGGCCGTGGCCCGATTGGTACCGGGCCGCAAAATAATTTTGTATTAATTTTTATAAAAAAATATATTATTATTATTATTTTTTTTAATTAAATCAACATAAAAAACACAATATACACTTACAGTTAGTGCACCAACCACAAAAACCTCCCTTCTTCATGACAAAAACGTCCCTTTTTCATGACAAAGAAAACAAAAAAAAATAAATAAAAAAAAGGATTCCCCCTAACCCCCCCACCCCATCCCCACCGGGCCGCGGGACAAATTATTAAGCGTTGACCGGTACGCGGATACAAAAAGGTTGGGGACCACTGGTGTATATTACTGTAAATGGAAAAAAACCAGAACTGCTGTCTTTATGGCTTAAAAAAAAAGGCAGCTCAGTTGCCAGGATTTTACTGTAAAATTTACATTTGTTTTTTGTACTGTTAATAATAATAAAAAACATTTACAGTAAAATGTTGGCACCTGAGCTGCCAGTTTGTTTGTTTGTATTATTTTTTTTAACCGCAAATCAACAACCGTAATTTTTTCAGTGAATTACTTTAAAATGCCAGAGTTTATTACAGTAAAAAAAAATTTTTTTTTCATTTAGAGAAAAATGCTGTACAAACCACAGTAAATTTCACAATTTTACCATGAAATCTATTGCTACTTTTACATTGCACAATTTGATGGAAAACTTGCTTTGAAATCATTATTAGTAGTAATGATTTCCATTTAAAAAATATTTGAAATTTTGATCATATATTTTTGCAATATTAGACAATACTTAACATAATTTGTGATTACATGGATTACATATATTTTTTTCTCCCAAAACTGAAAGGAAATACATTTAGTAAGAAAAGTTACAGTACATATTGATACATATTATTTTCAGGCTTTCAAGGGCCAAATAAAATGACGTCGCGGGCCACGTCTGGTGTTAGACACCTGTGGCCTAGAGGGTATGCTCGATTCTTTATAATGAGATTTAAAGCTCTGCTTGGCAACATCTGGCTTTCCCAACAAACTTACAAAGAATAATAAGTAGATACGAGTGGAAAAGTTATAACGTTTGTGGCGCTCTGTTTTGTTAGTGGCCAAAATGCTTTGGAATATCTTTGGTTGTATTTTAAACTTTAATATCAGAAAATACAACTAATATTCTATTTTTATATTCTGTAATCCAAAATACCCTGCCTTCTGCCTGAATGCAGCCAGGAAAGGCTCTAGCACCCCCCGAGACCACAAGAGGGACAAGCGGTAGAAATGGATGGATGGTCTGAATTGCAAAAATGCATTTTGTAAAATTAAAAATAAATCAAAAGCAATAGAATGGGACAGCTAAATACTAAAATACACTGTAATTAAATACACTTTAAATATACTCTATAAACAAAGAAAGGTGCTAGGTTGGGATGTAAATGATGAAAGGGAAAAATCATAACTGCAGTAAAACTCCTGTCGCTTAATATTACTGTTTTATTTAAAATTATGGAAAAATCATCATTGATAACTGCACTTTGATAAACTTACAGAGTAACTGATGCCAGATCGCTAACTTAAATTCTAACATGAAAACAAGAAACATTAATGTATTTCCCCATTATGAAACAACATACATCAATCTTTTTTTTTTGTTCCTTTCTGTCCAGCGACTAAGGCAAATCATATGTTTAATATAGATTCCTATATTTGCTTTACAAATTTACTTTACAAACGATAAGTGTGGTAGACTTCTCTTGTTGCCTCATTTGCATTTGACCTTATTAATTGGATTTATATCGCGCAGCCGGACCGTAGCAGGAGGGGATAAAAAGAAAAGAAAAGGAAGACACGGGGGGAAATTGCAGGGAATAGAGGGGGATAATGAATGAATATACTGTACGTATGATTGTATAGATGTATGAATAATTGTGTGTAAGTGAGGAAGAATGTGAATTTGTCTTTACAATGTGTTTTTCTCCCAGTCTGTGCGGGGGCCAAAGTACGGCCCAGGTCACCCAGAGAGCCCAACCCAAAACAGCAGGTGCAGTGCTGAGGGAACAAGGGATCACCGGCCCACGCAGCTTGGATAGCTAACCGCAGAGCCAGTCGACAATGCTGCCCGGCAGGGCCAGCGGCAAGCCTTAGAGAGACGCGCCCAGCAGAGGACAAGGCACAAGAGAAGCAGAGGACAGCCAGACACTAGCCAGCGAAAAACCACAAAAAGGGACCCTTGTGGCGGGCACAAGGTGCCCGGAGATGACTATTTTTGGACAAATGAGGAGCTACAAACTTATACTTTTGAAACTACATACACTGCTCTGTATAGAAGCGAGTAAGAAAGAGTGAGAGTGAGACGTTGGAGCAGACGGAAGCCGGGAGAGGGGGAGGGAGGCGAATTTGATGGAACTGCGAGCCAAGTTATTTCGACATAAATGGATTGCTTACCCAAAATCAACAGGAAACGTCCCAGCTGGACCTGACGAACAACTGTCCATGAAGTGAGTCACTTTAATATACAGTGGGGCAAAAAAGTATTTAGTCAGCCAACGATTGTGCAAGTTCTCCCACTTAAAAGGATGACAGAGGTCTGTAATTTTCATTATAGGTACACTTCAACTGTGAGAGACATAATGTGAAAAGAAATTCAGGAATTCACATTGTAGGAATTTTAAAGAATTTATTTGTCAATTATGGTGGACAATAAGTATTTGGTCACTCATAGACCTGTAACTTCTTCTTTAAGAAGCTCTTCTGTCCTCCACTCGTTACCTGTATTAATGGAACCTGTTTAAACTCATTATCTGTATAAAAGACACCTGTCCACATCCTCAAATAGTCAGTCTCCAATCTCCACTGTGGCCAAGACCAAAGAGCTGTCGAAGGACACCAGGAAAAGTATTGTAGACCTGCACCAGACTGGGAAGAGTGAATCTATAATAGGCAAGCAGCTTGGTGCAAGCAGCTTGGTGTGAAAAAATCAACCGTGGGAGCAATTATCAGAAAATGGAAGACATACAAGACTACTGATAATCTTCCTCGATCTGGGGCTCCACGCAAGATCTCATCATATGGGGTCAAAATGATCATGAGAACGGTGAGCAAAAATCCCAGAACCACACGGGGGGACCTGGTGAATGACCTGCAGAGAGCTGGGACCAAAGTAACAAAGGTTACCATCAGTTACACACTACGCCGACAGGGAATCAAATCCTGCAGTGACACACGTGTCCCCCAGCTTAAGCCAGTGCATGTCCAGGCCCGTCTGAAGTTTGCCAGAGAGCACATGGATGATACAGCAGAGGGTTGTGAGAATGTCATGTGGTCAGATGAAACCAAAATAGAACTTTTTGGTATACACTCAACTCGTCGTATTTGGAGGAAGAAGAATACTGAGTTGCATCCCAAGAACACCACACCACATGTCTGCTAAGGGGACATGACGACTGATCCGTGTAAAGGAAAGAATGAATGGGGCCATTTATCGTGAGTTTTTGAGCCAAAACCTCCTTCCATCAGTGAGAGCTTTGAAGATGAAACGTGGCTGGGTCTTCCAGCATGACAATTATCCCAAACACACCGCCCGGGCAACAAAGGAGTGGCTCCGTAAGAAGTATTTGAAAGTCCTAGAGAAGCCGAGCCAGTCTCCAGACCTCAACCCCATAGCATGACGCTTTACTGCCCCCGACCATCACCTCACTCCTCACCACCTCAATAACTGTGCTCTGGACATTGCACAGCTGCAGCATCATTGCAACACCCATCAGACATCGGACTGCTCCCACCCCCTCCGCCCCACGTCCCTCTATACGTGTTCTCATAGACAAATGCTAAGCTAAACTGTAAACTATGGTCAACCTGCACATCAATGCAGTTTCTATGCCGCTGGACAAAGCTCAAACGAAATCTCGTTGACATGTATGACTTAAGTGTTATTTATGAAAATGACAATAAAGGAATTGATTGATTGATTGATGGATAATCTGTGGAGGGAGTTAAAAGTCCGTGTTGCTCGGCGACAGCCCAAAAACATCACTGCTCTCGAGAAGATCTGCATAGAGGAATGCCAGCTACTGTGTGTGCAAACCTGGTAAAGACTTATAGTAATTGTTTGACCTCTGTTATTGCCAACAAAGGTTATATTACAAAGTATTGAATTGAATTTTTTTTATTGACAAAATACTTATTTTCCACAATAATTTGCAAATAAATTATTTAAAATTTCTACAATGTGTATTCCTGGATTTTTTTTTTTTTCCACATTCTGTCTCTCACAGTTGAAGTGTACCTATGAAGAAAATTACATACCTCTGTCATCATTTTAAGTGGGAGAACTTGCACAATCGGTGGCTGACTAAATACTTTTTTGCCCCACTGTAGATCTCGATAAACGCAGCACGCCATGCGTGTTAGTATAACGACAGTACACACACCGTCTGGCTAGCTCAGCTGCGTACAAACAAAACATGTGGGCTAATCCTTTACAGATACTCTAATATGATTGTTCATGTTTTTCAGTCCATACAGATTGATGTCGCGTCACAGTGTTGTGTATTACAATCTCAAACGCGTTTCGCGTTATTGTAGAAGCTAGCTCATCTCTTGCCGTAGTTAGCTTTTATAGCTAATACCGTTAGGCTGACCATATTCTCAAATCCCAAAAAGAGGACACATATGCGTGCCAACGGGGCAGGGCAGCACGCCAAGGCCGGGACTGGATGAAAATTTGCCAATGATACTCGAACTTGCTTTATGAATAATACATTTATTTAAATAAAGCATTTTTTCTCCTCTGTTGACAGCAGTGTTGGCATGAGGAATTTTAAAAATGGGGCCACACAGTAAATTTTTGGGGTCCCACTTTTTTGTAAGCGGTTTGAAAAAAAATTATTAACGTATGCATTATCTTGTTATATCTAACATTCTATATCGTGTTTTGGAAAAAGGTTGTCATAAACGTTACTTAATAAATAAAAAGAATAAAAAAAGAAAACACATTTGTATACGTATGTAAATGTATTCAGTTATAAACATTCATTCACTTTCTTCTATCCTTCATGGAACTGAACTTTACCACTGCTGGTTTCTATGTTATTATTTAATAAGTTTTAGGTGTATCTATTTCAGTATTAAAGTGTAAAAAGTATTTTGCTTTGGTCATGAAATGATGATAATGATGTGCCAGGGCACACATACATTTTATATTTAACGCTTAAATCTCTGGAGTCTACATCAACTTCACATCCATCCCTCATTTCTACATTTATTCGTTTTTTTTTTTCGTTCTTTGTTTGTTTTCCGCCCTTTTTTGTCAAACAAAACTATGTTTATAATGGCAAACACAAAATATGCAAAATCTTCCATCAAAAATATTTTTCAAAGTGGAATATTTGATGTGAAATGATCAGAACCTTGGATAGGTCAATAATTCATAATAACATTGATTTGGATTCAATATTATGTTTTTAGCAATGACAGTGTGAATGAAAAAAAAAACAGCTTTGTTTTGTTAGACATCATTGCAACTTTTTTAAAATTACATTTCACCTTTTAGCTTTTCACTTTTGTTATGTTTTTGTGTAATTTAATAGTATTTTTAGAATGTGCCGTGGGCCTTTAAAACATTAGCTGTGGGCCGCAAATGGCCTCCGGGGCACACTTTTGACACCCCTGCTATAGATAATAAAACATTAAATCTGATAAATTTATCGATGAAAAGCAGAGACTGGCGACACATGCGCGTTTATCATAACTTTCTCGCTCTCTCTGTCTCTGCCCTTCCCTCACGAATGCTGCTGCTGACACACCTTCACAATTTGTTTTGTTTTTAAGCCCTAATTAACGCTGAACGTACATTGAAAATACGGGCAACCCTAACTCAAAATGCCAGACATTTGAGGCATTTAAGAAACTCCGCCTGGACAGCCCCGCAAAACAGGACATGTCCGGGGAAAAGAGGACGTATGGTCAGTCTAAATACCGTAGCGCGCCGATGTGCTACTATGATAAAAAAAAGACTTCCTCAGTGTTCGCTCTTACAAAAATAATTTCGCTACAGATTGGTTATTATATGGGTTACGGAACGTAAATGAAGTATTGTTGACTTTTTAAAATGCATTTTTAAGGTATATGAAAGGTAACATTGATTGCTACCAATAGCTGCATTGCTAGCCACCTAGAAAGCGCTGATGTTAGAATGTTAAAAAAATAAATGATAACTTGTGTCTTCTTGTCTCTCATAATGATTGTAAACGATAGGCAAAAAAAACAAAAAACACAAGTGCATATCCTTTTTAACTAATTGGGTTTAATAACAAGGGCAGCACAGTGGTACAGGGGTTAGTGCGTCTGCCTCACAATACGAAGGTCCTGAGTAGTACTGATCGTTCTGTGTGGAGTTTGCATGACCTTCCCGTGACTGTGTGGTTCCCTTCGGGTACTCCGGCTTCCTCCACCCTTCCGAAAACATGCACCTGGGGATAGGTTAATTGGCAACACTAAATTGGCCCTAGTGTGTGAATGTGAGAGTTAATGTTGTCTGTCTATCTGTATTGGCCCTGAAATAACCTGGCGACTTGTCCAGGGTGGACGCCGCCTTCCGCCCGATTGTAGCTGAGATAGCACTAGCGCCCCCCGCAACCCCAATGGGAATAAGCGGTAGAAAAATGGATGGATGGATGGATGGGTTTAATAACACTGCCCCCATTTGGTATAGTTGTCAGAATCACAAAGGCATCACCGAAACGATGCATGTTTTGTCCAAGTGGCTTTCTTTTTTGACAGTAAGTACTAACAAATATGTGGAGTGAGATGAAAAATGAGGACATCTCATTGGTAACATGAATTTCAGTGGACTTGCCAAATGTTTTCCTCCAAAAACACCACTGACGATGGTTTATTTTACATGCAAGAAGCTTCTACCAGTAATGTTTGTGTAATCCGACTGCCAAACACGTTTCAAATGGCGATCGTCCAAGGATTATCCCAGACCTACAAGTGCCGAGAAGGGCAGCGGGGGCGTCGGAGGATGAAGACGGATAGCGCGTCATTTGAAAAGTTGCGCCCTCTCCCACTCTTTCTACAGTGACGTGATCAAACGCACACGTCGTGGCTGAGAGCCACCTCAAGGAATAAGCATTTTTACATATCAATGAAGGCCCTTGGCAGGGTTATATGTATATATTTGAACATAAATATAAATATACAGTGGGTTAGGAGAACATTAAGAACCCTTTTAATTTTTCACTTTGTTTCATTGCAGCCATGTGCTAAAATCTTGGTAGGAAAAATATTACAATAGAAAAACTGAATTATAACATGGTCAAAAGCAGTGTTCGTAACAACAACGTTGTATAATACTGGTAACGAGTAATCAATTGAATTACTTTTAGGTCTGTTACAATGCCGTTAGCGATAGTTTAATGTAACGTGGCACGCTACTTTTGATGTGGCTTTATGTTGACAACAAGACAGCGTCATAAGTGCAATAAGTTCAATGCAGGAAATATCTTCTTAGTGAAAGCACCAAGCAGCACCAAACTGAAATTAACTTGATATCAAATAGGAAGCGGCACCATCACACTGTGACACAGCAGACAACAACATCCACACATGTACACGATGGGAATGTTGAACAAGAAATCAATGACTGAAGTGACAAACTTGCCATACAAACAATAACCTGTTTGTTGACAAGAAGACAGGAAAGCTACCGAAGCATATTCAATCTCTTTATTAAGCAGAGGTAACACAATCCGGTGAAAAGATTCAAAAGAGCTGGCGTCAATGCCGACAAGGTGCACTGTGCTGTTAACTGCTAAAACTAAAAAAAAACAGCTTCGTTGAAACCCTCGATGAGGTCACACGTCACCAGAGGTGGGCAGTAACGCGCTACATTTACTCCGTTACATCTACTTGAGTAACTTTTGGGATAAATTGTACTTTTAAGAGTAGTTTTAATGCAATATTCTTTTACTTGAGTATATTTATAGAGAAGAAACGCTACTTTTACTCCGCTCCATTTATCTATATTCAGCTCGTTACTCGCTACTGATTTGTATCGATTTGTTAATGTACACTTTGTTTTGTTTTGTCAGACAGACCTTCAAAGTAGGATCCATCACAAATCTGCGTTTCAACAATCAAATGCAGTCACTTGTGACGTTTGACTCCGTTTCACCAATCAAATGTAGTCACTGGTGACGTTTGACTCCCTTTCACCAATCAAACAGAGCCAGGCGGTCACATGATTAACTGCACACATTTTTCTTTTTTTTTAAAATAAATCTTTATTTATAAATGTCAACATTTACAAACAGTTGAAAATAATAATCAAAGTAAGTACAAAAACAGTATAAAACAGTATAAAACCGTACAAAACAGAGCCATGGGGTTGTAAATTCAAAGTAACTAAAATAGAATGCAATAAAGTATATATATATAAAATAAACAAAGAGCAAAGCCATAGGCTCACTCAATCTCAGTACATAACTTAAATTTGTTTCTAAAGCTTTTTGGTTGTTAAAGGTAGAGTGTTTCAATGTAGAGTTCTAAATCTTTTTGAAAAGCACAAAAAACAGGTCGGGTATTGAGGAACTTACATGTATGAATACAAAACTTAGGCTGAGCCGAAGACAAAGATCTCAATTTGCCGGTCAATCTACATTTCCATTCTCACCTATGGTCATGAGTTTTAGGTTATGACCGGAAGGAAGAGTGCAACAAGCTGAAATGTGTTTCCTCCATCTGGTTGCGGGGCTCTCCCTTAGAGATAGGGTGAGAAGCCCAATTGTTTGAGAGGAGCTCAGAGTAAAGCCGAAGCTCTTCCACATTGAGAGTAGACAATGACGCTCGTGCTCAGACGACTGCTACATTATTCCCAATATGTGGTGTTGGGCGTAATGTGCATAGCATTAGCTGCTGAGTGATCAAATTAAGCGTCAGTCCGCTTGCTGTCTAAAGGAGACAACTACACACTTACAATCAATTTATTAGCCTAATCTCATCAAGCAGCTCACACACATCTACAGCTCTTTAGTTCTTACAGCGTGGTTAACTTTGCACGCACAAAAGCATGATTTTGTTATATCCCAGAATGCATTTGGCTTGTGCCTCTCCTACAACGCTTGCGCAAGACTCTCTCTTTACGCAAACAGATGACGTCGATGCGTAGTCTTTTAATTTAGTCTTTTATGTCAATATGTTAGCAGCCTGGCAAGCAGGTGATAGACAGACACTGTCCTGTATTAATTAAACCTGGATTAGGCTCCTGCATGGTCACTTCAACGCGTCATGATTTTGCCACAAGTCTTTGGCGGGGACTGAGTATGCTGCATTCAATTCTCTTGGGAAGTGTTTACCTGGACGTAAACAACCACACTTTTGACTCGCCACGGTAGTTATTGGTGATGGGTCAAAAAATACTGAAGAATCGATGCATTATGAAACACAAGAAGTTAAAAGGAATCCCTTCATACCTAGAAGCGTTCACTATAACAGGCATGTCAAACTTGTTTTCATAGAGGGCTACGTCGCAGTTATGATTGCTCTCAGAGGGCCGTTTCTAATAGTGAATAGTAAATCAATATAAATGTATACCTGTACAATACATGTTTATAATTGCCTATGCATTTAATTATTAAAATATTTTACACATACACTGTTAATTCACCTTTTTGGCTGAGAGAGCCATGAAAGCAAAATATTATAAAATGTATTTCCGAGAGAGCCATATAATAATTTTTAACACTGAATACAAATAAATGTGTGCATTTTTAAGTAACACCAACATTTTAAGAATATAATAAGTATCTTCTTCTTTTTAATAACATTGTTATTCTGAAGCTAATGAATAAAATAGTTCTTACCATTAATGTGACTTCTTGAACAGGAACGGTAGAAAACGGATGGATGGATTAAAATGCATGAGAATGTTTTATATTTTGAACGTTATTTTTAACACTGTGATTACCAGCGGAATTATTCATTACTTATCGCTGTGTTTTTCAATCACTGTGCCGCTAGTGTGCCGTGAGATACAGTCTGGTGTGTCGTGGGAGACATTATGTAATTTCACCTAATTGGGTTGATAATATTTTTTGCAAACCTGTAACTATGATTCAAAAATGTGCTGTTATTGAGTGTCTGTGCTGTTTAGAGCTCGGCAGAGTAAGTGTGCAATACTCTTTCCATATCAGTAGGTGGCATCAGGTAGCTAATTGCTTTTGTAGATGTCGGGAACATGCTATGTCGTGATCACAGTATGCGGGAGGCAGCATGTAGATAAAAAGGTATCCAACACTTAAACTAAAAATAAACAAAAGGCAAGTGCCGCTAAGAAAAGGCATTGAAGCAAAACAAAACAAAAAACTGAACTGGCTGCAAAGTAAACAAAAAAAGAATGCTGGACGACAGCAAAGACTTACAGTGTGCGGAGCAGACGGCGTCCACAAAGTACATCCGTACATGGCATGACAATCAACAATGTCCACACAAAGGAGTGCGTCCGCACAACTTAAATATTCTTGATTGTAAAAACAAAGCAGGTGCGATGAATAGCATTCAAGGAGGACATGAAACTGCTAAAGGAAAATACCAACAAAAGAAGAAAAGCCTCCAAAATAGGAGCGCAAGTCACACAGGAAAACTTAGAAAAAAATCAAAATAAGTTACGGCTTGACAGTACACCTACATAGAGACAAGAGCTATTGCGAGAACAATTTTTTTTTTGTCAATATCGGCTACTGAGTTTTTTTTTTTTTTTTTTTTTCTGCTGGTGGTGCGCCTCAGAATTGTTTCAATGAAAAAAATTAGATTTTGGCTCAAAAAAGGTTGAAAAACACTGACTTATCGTGTTAAGCAATGCCAGCTAAGATTTATCTGAGAGCCAAATGCAGTCATCAAAAGAGCCACATCTGGCTCTAGAGCCATAGGTTCCCTACCCCTGGTATAGACTAACAAATGCACACACAAATGTTTACTGGTGGCGGTATAGCTCGGTTGGTAGAGCGGCTGTGCCAGCAACTTCAGGGGTTGCAGGTTCGATCTCCGTTTCCGCCATCCCTGTCACTGCCGTTGTGTCCTTGGGCAAGACACTTTACCCGCCGGCTCCCAGTGCCACCCACACTGGTTTAAAAAAAAAATAAAAAAATAAATGTAACTTAGATATTGGGTTTCACTATGTAAAAGGGCTTTGAGTCACTTAAAAAACGCTATATAAATATAACTCACTTCACTTCTCACAAAATAATAATTATTATATAAACATGCCATTGAAAGTTTCACAATGTTTGTCAACATTTGGCAACCCATAGATAATTTTTATGTAGAAGACACTTTTGTAGCTACAAAATAAATCCTCAATTTTCACTCACAGGATTAATCCAATTCATGTGCCTATTTATTAAAATGTCAGCAAACATATTCTTGTTCATAGGTGTTTTCATAAGTACTATGCTGCAAGTCAAGCTCTGCTGTAAATACTTCATAAATGTTTAGTTTTGTAATAAGCATAACAGTAGAACAGCTCATAAAGCAGAAGATTACAAAGTAAATGAGGTGTTGATGATCCACCGGAGTGTATTTTGCATTTTCTATGTTTCGAGCAGAAGGTCGAAAGTGTGCATGTAAAAATTGCAAACATAGGAGTTGTTTTTTTTAAAGGAACATTCCACGTCATCCATAACATATTCTTTCATGTATTGCTCTTTCTTGCATCGTGGGTGCTGCTTTGTAAATGAGCTGGCGAGAACAAACATGTGATAGAAAACACATTGTCCAAGTGTGAGAGACACCTGCCTACAGTCCACCTGCCAGCCTGTCAAAAGACATTCTGCTTGGGGGGTGCCAACATGCACAGGTTTTAATAGCCACAATAAATACATGATGCCTTTAGTTATTTTTTTTTTACTGTATTTCTACAACAAAATGAGACACCCCTGCTTTTATAACTATGTGTCAGGATTGATGTATGTTTAAGGACGTGCTTTTGAACAATAAAGCCAACGAAAATGCATACTTTATTGAGAAGTTTTTAATTTATGACTTGTGCAGATCATTAGGCTGCTATAAATATAATAACTTTTTTATTAAATGTGTGTCCATTTTAAAGCAAGCACAGACAAAGTGCTGATAAAAACAAAGTATACCGTTTTTTTTTTTTTTGGGAGGGGTTGTTTAGTTTTTTTTGTCCTCTCCAGTTTACTCAGGGAAATCATATTTAAATAGAGATGCCAATGTACAGATTTACTTTACAAAATAAAAGTATAGGATACTTCTCTTGTTGCCTTATTTGTATTTGACTTTATTAAATGGATTTATATTATTATTTGACGCAGCCTGCCCGGCGCCAAATAAATTGGAGCAGGAGTGGACAGAAATAGAAAAAAAGAAATAGAAGAGGGTGCAATTGAGGGGATAAGACAGAGAGACAACAACAACAAACACAGCAATAACAATAACAACCACAGCAGCAACAGAACACCATCAGCAAATAGAAAATGTGCAAATATTTCAGTAAAAGTGGTAGCAGAGAAGCAAGCAGTTAGTGAAGTAAAAATTGATAACACAGAAATGACAATGAACATTATTGCACTACAAATAGACCAATGCAAATAGTAGAAATAGCACTATTGATAATGAATAATAATAATTACCTCTATTATCAACAATAAAATGGTTTCAAATGCAACAATGCATATATGTAATGATAACTTGAAATACAAAAGAAAGCTGATGAATGAGGGAAAGAAATAGAAGCAAATTGTATTAACCTTATAGATTGTTATAGTTACAATAGGTTAGGGCTTCACGGTGGCAGAGTGGTTAGTGCGTCTGCCTCACAATAAGAAGTTCCTGCAGTCCTGGGTTCAAATCCAGGCTGGGGATCTTTCTGTGTGGAGTTTGCATGTTCTCCCCGTGAATGCGTGGGTTCCCTCCGGGTACTCCGGCTTCCTCCCACTTCCAAAGACATGCACCTGGGGATAGGTTGATTGGCAACACTAAAAAAAAAATTGGCCCTAGTGTGTGAATGTGAGTGTGAATGTTGTCTGTCTATCTGTGTTGGCCCTGCGATGAGGTGGCGACTTGTCCAGGGTGTACCCCGCCTTCCGCCCGATTGTAGCTGAGATAGGCGCCAGCGCCCCCCGCGACCCCAAAAGGGAATAAGCGGTAGAAAATGGATGGATGGAAGGTTAAGCTTTGTCAGTGTGTTGTGTTACCCAGTTTCCCCTAGGGCAGTGATTCTCAAATGGGGGTACGCCATACTGGCCAACCCTCCCGGATTTTCCGGGAGACTCCCGAAATTCAGCGCCTCTCCCGAAAACCTACCGGGACAAATTTTCTCCAAAAATTCAGGCGGAGCTGGAGGCCACGCCCCCTCCAGCTCCATGCGGACGTGAGTGAGGACATCCTGTTTTCACGTCCGCTTTCCCACAATATAAACAGCGTGCCTGCCCATGACGTTATAACTGCAGAATGATCGAGGGCGAGTTGTTGGTTTCTTATGTGGGTTTATTGATAGGCAGCTTCATTAACGTCCTCCCAGCGCAGTAACAACACACAATAACAACAGTCATGTTTTCGTCTACCGTAAAGCAGTTTGTCTGCCGTAAACAGCAATGTTGTGACACTCTTAAACAGGACAATACTGCCATCTACTGTATATGCATATGTGACAATAACATCTATGGCTTTTAGAATAGATAGAATAGAATAGAAAGTACTTTATTGATCCCTGGGGGGAATTCAGCACCCATACAAGACTTCACTGTGTGAACCCATACAAGACTTCACACAGTGAAGTCTTGTATGGGTTTTTTCTGGTTTCATGTTGTCTTGTCATTTCCTGTTTTATTTTGAAAGGTTAACTCTCCCTCTCGTTTCAGGTTACTTGCCCTTCCTCCTGTTTCACTGGTCTGATGTCTCTCCTGATTGCCTGATTGTGCCCACCTGTGTCACCCTCCCTCATTTGTATAAATGTCTCGTCCTCCTCTTGTCTGCTGCCAGAGTATATCGTCTTGCTACGTACCTCCAGCCTTGTCCACAGCCTTGAACCAAGTTTTGCTAAGTATTGCCTTGCCTTATTTATTGATTTATTTGTTTCCTCTTAGAGAGTGATTTTGTTTGCTAAAGTTTTTGGTCAAGATTTTTGTGTTAAATTTCATAGTGCTTTGCCTTCCTTTTTTTCCTCTTGGAGCGCTTTACTTTGTAGTTTTCTCAGCTTTTTATTGCGTACTTTCTGTTTAAAGTTTCTTGTCTCCTCTGCGTGAGTGATTTACCGTTTTTAGCTACTCATAGATTGTGGTTCTTTTTGTTATTAGCTTTGTGTGTAATTTTGCTATTGCCTTTTTCCTCCCTATGAAGTGATTTTCTGTTTATTGCGTTCTGCCTATGTCTTTTGTTACTCTAATATATAAGAGATAGATTCTATAGCTGCTTTGTATTAATCACTCTATTCAAAGATTTTTCATAAAAACTGTTAAATAAAGCCTGTGTCAATCGTCCCCCTTCTGCACCTGAGTCATCATTCTCGCCAAGGTTTAACTATATATATATATATATATATATATATATATATATATATATATATATATATATATATATATATATATATATCACTATTATTTCATTGACTTGCCACATGATCCTAACTTCCACCTTTGACCATTACTCAGAGCAAATATTTATCCACGTGATCTTCAATGTTTGTCCCTAGAGGTGGAGACAGTAAATAGAATCAATATTTACACCCAGGCACTATTTCTCAAGGCAATCACAGCCCAAGCCATTGATTGTTCATGTCTTTTAATGATGGATGTGGCTGAGCAGGCATCTTTAAAATCTTGTTATATATATATATATATACATATACAACAATTATTTAGTCAGCCACCGATTCTGCAAGTTCTCCCACTTAAAAGGATGACAGAGCTCTGTAGAATACTCAGTTACATCCCAATAACACCATACCTACTGTAAAGCATGGGGGTGGAAACATAATGCGTTGGGGCTGTTTTTCTGCTAAGTGGGCAGGATGATTGATCCGTGTTAAGGAAAGAATGAATGGGGCTATGTATCGTGAGATTTTGAGCCAAAACCTCCTTCCATCAGTGAGAGCTTTGAATGGTTGACCAAATACTTATTTTCCACCATAATTTAAAAATAAATTCTTAAAAATTTCTTCAACGTGAATTCCTGGATTTTTTTTCACATTCTGTCTCTCACAGTTGAAGTGTACCTATGATGAAAATTACAGACCTCTGTCATCATTTTAAGTGGGAGAACTTGCACAATCGGTGGCTGACTAAATACGTTTTTGCCCCACTGTATATATATATATATGTATATATATATATATATATATATATATATATATATATATATATATATATATATATATATATATGTATGTATGTATGTATGTATCGGAATCAAAGGCAAATCCTTTAAGAACGTAACATCATTCTCAAGTTTGTATTCCTTTATGATCATTTTCCACACTTTAAGGGTCCATTTCACCCATGGGTTATTTATGTTATCTATGTGGGTTTGTAGGTTGTTATCCGCCAAGATTGCTTGTATGGGGATGGAGGGCATTTGTTCTTCAATATTTTTCCATTGAGCAACATATGACGGCTTCCAGCAGCACATCACTGCTCTCATCTGCGCTGCAAAATAATAATATCTGAGGCATGGTAAACCCCATCCTCCCTTTTGTTTGGCCAGCTCTACAGTTTTAAAATAAACTCTTGGCCTTTTACTTTGCCATATATAAGCATTTTGTCTCATTCATTGAATTGTTTTTGGTTAATCACTATTGGCAAGGTTTGAAATAAATACAACCGTCTTGGCAGTAAGTCCATGTTAATGGTTTTAATTCTAGAACTAAGGCTAAAAACAGGAATTAAAAGTTCCATCGTGCGATGTCATCCATTATTTTTCTATGTATGGGTAAATAATTGTGTTCTGATCATTTTGTAAGATCTTTTGATAAATTTATGCCCAGGTAAGATTCTGTTTACCTTCCCATGGGGTAACTGCTTCTGATTTCCCCCGGTGGGTTATAATTATATGACAGTAGCTGGGTTTTACTTAGATTGATTTTATATCCTGATAATTGACGAAACTGTTCAAATGATTGCATTAATTTAGGAAGAGAGAATGTTGGGTGCCCCATGTAGACCAAAATGTCATCCGCATAGCAGGCCAATTTATGCTCTCTCCCTCTAATAATAATTCCCTTGATGTCTTCATTTTGTCTAACGGACTGAGCTAGTGGCACCAGATATAATGCAAAGATTAATGGTGACAATGTACAGACCTGTCTAGAACCCCTTTGTCAGGGATGCTATTTTTTACTGTAGGTAGAGATAATGAATAATATTACAGGGCTGGTTCAAAGAAAAAGCGATTGAAATAAATACATAGTGTGTCGCGTGGACCCCTAAAAGTATTTGTAAGGTGTTATTAGTAATGGACCCTTATTGGCTCTCAGTTACATTAACGTTGATATTGTACATGTGGGCCAATAGATAGAAATGTTGTTAAATGTAGCTTTGATATAGCAAGCAATTGTGTAGCTTGGAGTGTAGCTTGCTACCATTCTCCGGGGATAGCTTTCCCTGTAGCTTAGCTACATTTAATTCAGAGTAATTTGTAGCTTAGTTTACAACATTTTCCAAGTAGCTTGCACATATTCCGTTAAAACAAACAACAAAACCAACAAGCAAACCGAAGTGTGTAGCAAACAAAGGACCAGCAACTAATACATGGAGAACACCAGGATATAAAGGAGAGTGATTAGGGGCATGAACAGGTGAGGACGCTAATCGGAAAACACAAAGCAGGTGCGGGTAATCAGCCACCTAGCAACAAGAAGACATAAAGGGAGGGAAACATAACAATAACCTAAGGAAAATAATACTAAACACAAATACTGAATGTAACCCGGCATTGACAAATCGAGACATATAATTTTTTATTGCGTTGGATTTTATTTGATTTTGTCTAATATAACATTTGAATACATACATACATACATATATATATATATATATATATATATATATATATATATATATATACAAACCCTGTTTTCATATGAGTTGGGAAACTGTGTTATATGTAAATATAAACGGAATACAATGAATTGCAAATCATTTTCAACCCATATTAAGTTGAATATGCTACAAAGACAACATATTTGATGTTCAAACTAATAGATTGTTTTTTTTTTTGCAAATAATCATTAACTTTGGAATTTGATGCCAACAACACATGACAAAGAAGTTGGGAAAGGTGGCAATAAATACTGATAAAGTTGAGGAATGCTCATCAAACACTTATTTGGAACATCCCACATATGTGCAGGCTAATTGGGAACAGGTGGGTGCCATGATTGGGTATAAAAACAGCTTCCCAAAAAAATGCTCAGTCTTTTACAAGAAAGAATGGGGCGAGGTACACCCATGTGTTCACAACTGTGTGAGCAAATAGTCAAACAGTCTAAGAACAACAATTCTCAAAGTGCAATTGCAAGAAATTTTAGGATTTCAACATCTATGGTCAATATTATCTGCAAAAGGTTCAGAGAATCTGAAGAAATCACTCCACGTAAGCGGCATAGCACTGTATCAAAAACCGACATCAATCTCTAAAGGATATCACCACATGGGGTCAGGAACACTTCAGAAAACCACTGTCACTAAATAAAGTTATTCGCAACATCTGTAAGTGCAAGTTAAAGCTCTACTATGCAAAGCGAAATCCATTTATCAACAACATCCAGAAATGCCGCCGGCTTCTCTGGGCCCAAGATTTTTTTTTTTTTTGTTTGTTTTTTTTTGTTACAAGTTTATTGTTCTTTGGTCAATGGTCAACAAAGCAAACAAACAGTTGTACATTCATAGATTGAAAATAAAAAGTTGTACATTCATAGATTGAAAATAAAAAATGTTGCAGAACGAAAGGGTTTAGGCTGAAGTTAAACACTTATTGCGCCTAACCCTATAAACAATTTCAAGTACAAAATAAACTTCCGAACATTAAAAAATGTCCTTTGCACAACTTATTATAAATACACATTATAAACAACATTATAAACAACATGAACGTAGTTCAATTTTATACACAGTACAGGCATGTGAAATATCCCTGTGTACATATAAGACCTTTGCACTAATTATATATACAATATATACAAACAATTGTACTTCTATTATTATTTATATCTATTATATCTATATCTATTATTATTTATATCTCAATTACAATCTCATCTCATCTACTGCTCGCCTGTGTATCGGCTGGGGACATCTCTGCGCTGCTGGTCCGCCTCCGCTTGGGATGGTTTCCTGCTGGCTCCGCTGTGAACGGGACTCTCGCTGCTGTGTCTTGGATCCTCTTTGGACTGGACTCTCGCGACTGTGTTGTATCCATTGTGGATTGAACTTTCACAGTATCATGTTAGACCCGCTCGACATCCATTGCTTTCCTCCTCTCCAAGGTTCTCATAGTCATCATTGTCACCGACGTCCCACTGGGTCATTATTGTCACCAATGTCCCACTGGGTGTGAGTTTTCCTTGCCCTTATGTGGGCCTACCGAGGATGTCGTAGTGGTTTGTGCAGCCCTTTGAGACACTAGTGATTTAGGGCTATATAAGTAAACATTGATTGATTGATTGATGTTTAATTTTTAATTAACATTTATCATAGTATTAACTACAATGTTGATTCAAGAGTGATATATTTTTTCAAGACATTGGTCTTAAAGTGTTTTTTAAATGTGTGAATGGAACTGGAACATTTTAAGGAATCATCCAAGCTGTTCCACAGTTGAACTCCTCTAAAAGAAACACATCTACTTTTTAAGCTTGTTCTTATTTTTGCTTTCTGAAAGAAAGCTGAACCTCTGAGGTCATAGGGATTCTCTCTGGGTTTAAATCTCACTTGTAAACACCCAGGCAGCATGTGGTTATGAACTTTGAAAGCCACAATAGTAGTATTGAGGTCAACAAGATCGTGCAGTTTTAATGTTTTTAATTTAATGAACAGAGCATTGGTATGGTCATGATAATTCGCATAATTTACAATTCTAATCGCTTTCTTTTGAAGTAAAAACATAGAGTTGATGTTTGATTTGTAATTGTTTCCCCAGATTTCAACACAATAATTAAGATATGGGAGTATGAAAGAATTATATAACATGATAAGAGCCTCTTGATTCACAGAGTTTTTAATTTTATGTAACATAGCAATATTTTTTGCCATCTTTGTCTTAAGTATATTTATGTACAGTTTCCGATTTATTTTATCATCTATATAGATTCCCAAAATGTTATTGAATACACCCTTTCTATCTCCATATCATCAATTCTTATATGACGCTGTATGTTATTTTTCCTATTTCCAAAAGTTATATATTTAATTTTATTTAGGTTGATTGATAGTTTATTGGCATCAAACCATTGCTTTAGTATGTGGAGTTCGATCTCTACAGTCTCTAGGAGTTGGTCAAGGTCAAGATCACCTAAGATGGACTGATGCAAAAGGGGAAAAGTGTTCTGTGGTCTGATGAGTCCACATTTCAAATTGTTTTTGAAAATATTCGACATTGTGTCATCCGGACCAAAGGGGAATCGAACCATCCAGACTGTTATCGACACAAAGTTAAAAAGCCAGCATCTGTGATGGTATGTGGGTGCATTAGTGCCCAAGGCATGGGTAACTTACACATCTGTGAAGGCACCATTAATGTTGAAAGGTACATACAGGTTTTGGAACATCATATGCTGCCATCTAAGGGCCGTCTTTTTCATGGACGCCCCTGCTTATTTCAGCAAATCAATGCCAAGCAACATTCACCACGTGTTACAACAGCGTGACTTCGTAAAAAAAGAGTGCGGGTACTTTCCTGGCCCGCCTGCAATCTAGACCTGTCTCCCATCGAATATGTGTGGCACATTATGAAGCGTGAAATACGACAGCGGAGACCCCGGACTGTTGAACAACTGAAGCTCTACATAAAACAAGAATGGGAAAGAATTCCACTTTCAAAGCTTCAACAATTAGTTTCCTCAGTTCCTAAAAGTTTATTGAGTGTTGTTAAAAGAAAAGGTGATGTAACACAGGGGTGAACATGCCCTTTCCCAACTACTTTGGCACGTGTTGCAGCTATGAAATTCTAAGTTTATTATTATTTGCAAAAAAAATTTAGTTTTTGAGTTTGAACATCAAATATCTTTGATGTTCAAATCAAAGATATTTGATAGGGCACTCAATTGAATATGGGTTGAAAAGGATTTGCAAATCATTGTATTCCATTTATATTTACATCCAACACAATTTCCCAACTCATATGGAAACGGGGCTTGTATATATATATATATATATACAGATACAAACATATATATCAACATAAATACATACATGTATATGGATGTAAATATATATACATATATATATTTATATATATATATATATACACACACACACACACAGGATGAATATCTAAATGGTTTATTTTTGTAGGATTATTTTTGTTTAGTTTTTGTTTTGTTTGTTTAAATAGCCTGTTATGAGGGGGCGACTTGTCCAGGGTGTACCCCGCCCTCCATCCGAATGCAGCTGAGATAGGCTCCAGCGACCCCCCCGCGGCCCCAAAAATGAAAAGGGTTGAAAAATGGATGGATGGATGGTTAAAATAGTTCACTTTTATTTCGTTTATTTAATTGTTTATTTTCATTTTTTCTATAGCTGTCGTGTTCCTTGTCACTGGTTTGACTGATTAAACCAAAAGCGAACAAAACAACAAATAAAGTATTGAATACTGCACACATGCGAACAATAGTCAAGACTAAGTCAACTGCTTGTCTTCAATTTTTTTTTAAACATTGAGGAGAAGCATGTCTAAATAGGATAAATGGTACATAGTGAGAGCGGTAAATCTGCATAATTTACAAGGCAGCCAGAAACTGGGAAGCATAGAGAGAGTATGGCTGAATGGCGGCCATAAACAAGACCCCTATCATGACTCTAATTTTGCATTTGGAACCACTTTTGTTTTGACGTTGTGACTATTAAGGATGATAATTTAAATTAAACCAATCCATCGATCCCCAAAAATATGTTCTCGCATATCAGAGCCAGAGCGTTAATAATGTATGGAAGTTCAACAACCAATTCTGAAAAGAAAAAGATGCTATCCTCAGTTCAGGCGTAGTGCAGCACAGTAGAATGTGACCAAAATGCAAATGAAGATATGTTGCCTTTGCATTGCCTGAAGACTGAAGCATCCTTACATAAGACAACTATCTTTGGGTGCATCGAGTTAAACACACAGCTAAGCAACAGGTAGTTTTGTAACCCAGTGCGTCTCAAATGAGAGAATCGGATCGGATCACGCCTGGTTTACAATCATTGCTTGGAAATGGCATCAAATTTGCACCTCTAGACATAACGTTGTGCGTGTTAAAACGATCGGAAAACAATCAGCTGGCTGAATACTTATAAATAAATGGGTTTATTTATAAGCGTTTCTACCTTCAAGGTACTCAAAGCGCTTTGACACTACTTCCACATTTACCCATTCACACACACTTTCACACACTGATGGAAAGAGCTGCCATGAAAGGCCCTAACCAGCACCCATCAGGAGCAAGGGTAAAGTGTCTTCCTCAGGACACAACGGGCATGATGAGGTTGGTACTAGGTGGGGATTGAACCAGGGACCCTCAGGGTGCGCCACTCTCCCACTGCGCCACGCCGTCATATATATATATATATATATATATTATATAAATTATATATATATTATATAAATATATGTTTTTTAATAGATTTAGACTTAAACTAACTTCATTGATCCACAAGGGAAATTGTTCCACACAGTAGCTCAGTTACAAAGGATGGCAAGGGTAAGGATGGAAAAGATAATCAGGTATAATTTAGAGAAAAATGTACCTTAGTATCAATATAAAATATAACATATATGTAATGTTTACATATCATATATGCAGTAGATAATATATCCATCCATCCATCCATTTTCTACCGCTTATTCCCTTTCGGGGTCGCGGGGGGCGCTGGCGCCTATCTCAGCTACAATCGGGCGGAAGGCGGGGTACACCCTGGACAAGTCGCCACCTCATCGCAGGGCCAACACAGATAGACAGACAACATTCACACTCACATTCACACACTAGGGCCAATTTAGTGTTGCCAATCAACCTATCCCCAGGTGCATGTCTTTGGAATTGGGAGGAAGCCGGAGTACCCGGAGGGAACCCACGTATTCACGGGGAGAACATGCAAACTCCACACAGAAAGATCCCGAGCCTGGATTTGAACCCAGGACTGCAGGACCTTCGTATTGTGCGGCAGACGCACTAACCCCTCTGCCACCGTGAAGCAGTATATAGATAATATATACTGATATACAATATTATTATATTTTATTTGTATTTAATATATACAATATATAAGAAATCCCAATTACCAGGTACAATATTATACATTATATGTAACAGCTGCAGCAAAAATACAGGCAGCATAAAATAAAGAGTAGATCCAGCAGAAAATATACATTATAAACAGAGAGGTAGCTAACATAGATATCAACTAACTTAAATATTCAATTATTGTTCATATTTTTCTAGAATTCACTGTGTCTGTGCATCTGACATTATCAAAAACATTCCAGCTGTCTACTAGAAAAAATACAAGGAATTAAAAAATAAATAAAATAAAGAGGAGTATGCTTGCAAACTTAGGAGGTCTTACAGGCATCGTAAAACGTAGAAGCGACCTCGGCTAAATCTCAGAACTGACTCACATTCCAAAGAAAAAAGGTTGGGAACCAACACAAAATGTTTTATTGAATCCTCAAAGTACACAAACTATTGAACTGCCTGTCTCATCAAAGCATGTTAAACTGAAGTGTAACTACTTTACATGTTGATATTATTCTATTCATTCTTTCCAATAGGATTCTGCTGACCTTTGACCTGACCTGACCTGACCATGAGTCCAGTTCGCAACAACTCCTACTTTTAACTTAGCAACCCTAAAAGCAAAGCAGGAAGATATCTTTAAATATACTTGGATGCTGACATCAGCCATAAGTTGTGTGACATCACAGGTAGAGGACTGTCTGCTTCAGGACCCCGATGAACCAACAAAGGCCACCTCCTGTCCAGCCAGGAGCGTAAGTTTTAAGGAAACAACACTGCCGGAACTGGACTGAAAACGTTGGTTAGAACCATTCCAGGTAGCATTGCCCACTGATTACAGCATTAGAGATTGGTTGACACCAGTCAAACAAACTATGTAACTGGTTACACAAATCTCAGTGTACATTGGCGAACTGAGTGATATTTAAGAGAATTCAGAAAGCATCTGAGAAAAATGTAATTGAAATCTGACATATCCCACTTTGCATGTAATGAGTTAATATCACATATTAGCTTTGCATTTGAATTGTATTGCTCACATGAATGAATTTTGCACCATATTCATTTTTTCTGTTTCACCTGTATAATATAATGACAGCGAAAATAGGTGACGACGATTGAACATTCACCTAGAAAATCAGCAGCAAGATTCGTCTCGCGGCAGCAAAATTTGTCTCTCGTCATACTCATCTAAATAAGATGGTGTGGGAGGCGGGGCGTGGTCACCCGCCGCCTGCTGGCAATGGCATGCACAGGAGCCGGCTGGAAGCAAGATGACAGGTGAGTGGATACCTCAGCAGGAACGAGTTATCTAATCACCTGTCTCTATTTAGCAGCGTTGGTGACTGCAGGGCGGGGCTGAAAAGCCAGAAGGACCTCAGGAGGTGGGAAGGACGCCAGAAGGGTTGTGGGAGGACTGAGCGAGTTAAAAACTTTGTGAGTGGACAAACTAAGACTGAAAAGACTTGGGGAGCGAACGAAGAAGATGAACTGTTGTGTAAATTAAAAAAATGAAAAGAAGATCCTTTTAGGAACAAACGAAAGAAGAAATATTGTGTGTAAAAAGATTAAAAAGAATTGTCAACCTGAACTCCTGCTGTGATCCTTCGGTCCTGAGGACCCCACGACACCAACCTGTCACAGATGGCATTTATTTCAATTTAACAAAAAAATTTGCTAAGATGATAGCCGGTGAGTATGTGCCAGTTTTATTCAGATGACGTGCTAGCATTACTCCTGCCGGGATGAGATATGAGCAGTTAAAAACGCAACTGTCATTCATATTTATTGCATGCTGTGTGCTCAAATGTTTCAGCATATTGCTCGTATTTCCTCCTTTTGATGAACTAGCAACCTTATAATTAATAAAGTACTACTATTAAAATCTTTTCTTGTAAAATGGAGTCAACATTAGAGCATTTGTTTTGCTGGGCACCGCCATTTTGCTAGTTGACATCACGACGCATGTTGCGTAATGATGTCATCCCTACCTGGGTAAAAGATAAAGGAACTGTGACAAGCAAGTCGCATGAATTGATACACTGGGAACAAGAACAGGTTCCCATCCCGAGTAATGTGTTTGAGATAATTTCACTCGTGTGTATGAGAGAGTTTCAGTCCTGTGTATCATAGCATTTCACTTGTGTGTATGATAGTGCTTCAGTAGGGTGAATGAGCACATTTCAGTAGTGTGAATGAAAGCATTTCAGCAGTGTGTATGAGAGCATTTCAGCAGTGTGTATGAGAGCATTTCAGTAGTGTGTATGAGAGCATTTCACTTGTGTATATGAGAGTGTTTCAGTAGTGTGTGAAAGTGGAAAACAAATCTGTTGTTTGTGCATTTCAGTAGTGTATGTAGGAGTGTTTCAGTACTGTATGTGAGATAATATGTGTTAGTTGTTTATGTGAGAGCATTTGAGTAGTATATGTAGGAGGTAATTTTGAATAATGTCTGTAACGGCCCCACTTTGTGGGCTGTGTTGTTTCTGATAACCCTGTGGATGCACAAAGTCCAACTTTTACACTTCTTAACCCTCCTACCTCACTTGCACTCACCATGCAGTCCTCCTCATAGATGAAGAGACCATTTCTAATCCCAGACAAAAAATGGCCATCTATTCAACAAAAAGTTGTTTGAAAGCGGGTTTAAAATGAGGAAGGATATCCAAGGGTACGTGCAAAAATATGCAAAAATGTACAATTCAGTTTTATATCAAAATGTAAATGAATCAAACATAGCTTAATGAGTTGATGGCATGATATTACCATAAAAAGGTCATTTGCATACCAAAGGGCTAAACGGGTCAGAAAATTATGAGTGGCTGATTGAGTGGAAATTAAAAGGAGGGAGGGGGGACTAAATATAGAACATCTTAAAAGAGAAAGTGAAAGCACCTATAGGGCTGTGTTCAGTTGACTTCAGACGAGGTCTAATTGGCAGCACAAAGTGCAAAGCCCCACTGGACGAGATGCAGGCAAACATCACAAACACTTGGGCTCGCAATCAATCAGTGTCACGGGGAAAAGTGTTCATAAAGCATCCCGGGACAACACCATTAACTTCTACAGCATGGGAAGAAGAAGATGAACACTTATTTTTCATCTACACGAGAAATACAACACAATACAGTGTTTTTCACCACTATACAGTGGAGGCTCTAATTACGAACCCCTCAATGTACAAACATTTTGATTTACAAACCACGGGCTGAATAAAAGTATATTTTGGTGTATGGACTATGTCTCAATATAGTAAACGGTCTACCTCCATCCTATCTTGCTGATTGTATTGTACCATATTTCCCGGCCTGATATCTGCGTTTTAAGAACTCCAGCTTATTAGTGATTCCCAAAGCCCCAAAAAAGGACTGCGGGCTCCAGAGCGTTTATCCATTCGGGCTCCAGTATTCTGGAATGCCCTACCGGTAACAGTTAGAGATGCTGCCTCAGTAGAGGCATTTAAGTCCCATCTTAAAACTCTAGCCTTTAAACAGACCCTTTTTTAGACCAGTTGCCCTGCCTTTACCGTTTCTGCTTTTCCCTCCTCTCCTGCGTGAACGGATTATCAGGTGTCAGTTTCAATGGAGGAAGCGCGAGCTGTTCCATGTTGGGACCGGGGGCAGACCACTCCTCTGTGCAGTTGGTGACGTCTCTGCACTACTGACTTGTCTACATGCTGGACTCTCACATTATTATTGGTACCCACTCAGCATCCATTGTACCTGGTCACCGAGGGGTGCGTGTGTGGGTGGAGCAAGGTCAATGGGACAATGAGAAACCTTGGTCACTCCCAAAGTTTCTCATTGTCACATTGAGTTTTTTCTTGCCCGGATGTCGGATGTCGTTGTGGTTAGTGAAGCCCTTTGAAGTACTTATAGATTATGGGTTGTATAGATAAATGTTGATCGATGATTGGTTAATTTAATGTTTAATAAACCCATTGCTTGTCTCGCAGCACAGCCATTTTGTCCCCGGCAGCACATTCATTGTGGACTCGCTAAACAATCTCCAGTGCACATTGTTTGTCAGCGCAGCGGTACTGCTGTTAGCTGCTGTGCTACCTTGTGTGCGTTCTATGTGTTTTCTAGCCTTTTTGCAACATGTTTCTAGATTTGCTAGTTCAGTATGAGTCCAAAGAAAGAAATGGAAAAGAGATCTGTTTGGAACATTCGGAAAGTGCCACCTCCCTATCTCCCGCTCTACCGCTGTATGCCCAGAAGATTAATTGACAAACTAAAGTGGATTTTATTTCTTATTCCTAATCATTGCATTAACCTGGCTGTTGAAGTTAGGGACTTTTGTGATTTCAAACTGTGAGTGCACCACATGCTTGTGGGCTGAAAGGACAGTTCAGCTATTTGTTTGTGTTATTAAATAAAAAATGTATCTATTACTCCATGATTATGTTTGTTTGATATACATTACTGTATAGCACTTTATATTGTGTTCAAAGTATACTTATCTTTGCTAAAATATGGAAATGTATTAAGGCTAAAACCCATGATTAATATTTACATAGTTTCTTGTGGGGAAATTTGTTCTAAGATATGAACTTTTCAAATTTACGAACACTCTTAAATAACCAATTACCATATTTTCCGGACTATAGTGCGCACTAGTACAGTGGGGCGAAAAAGTATTTAGTCAGCCACCGATTGAGCAAGTTCTCACACTTAAAATGATGACAGAGGTCTGTAACTTTTATCATATGTACACTTAAACTGTGAGAGACAGAATGTGAAAAAAAAGATTCAGGAATTCAAATTGTAGAAATTTTAAATTATTTATTTGTAAATTATGGTGGAAAATAAGTATTTGGTCACTTCAAACAAGGACGATCTCTGGCTCTCACAGACCTGTAACTTCTTCTTTAAGAAGCTCTTCTGTCCTCCACTCGTTACCTGTATTAATGGAACCTGTTTGAACTCGTTATCTTATAAAAGACACCTGTCCACAGCCTCAAACAGTCAGACTCCAAACTCCACTATGGCCAAGACCAACGAGCTGTCGAAGGACACCAGGAAAATAATTGTAGACCTGCACAAGACTGGGAAGAGTGAACCTACAATAGGCAAGCAGCTTGGTGTGAAAAAATCAACTGTGGGAGAGCAATTATTAGAAAATAGAAGACATACAAGACCACTGGTAATCTCCCTCGATCTGGGGCTCCACGCAAGATCTCATCCAGTGGGGTCAAAATGATCATGAGAACAGTGAGCTAAAATCCCAGAACCACATGGGGGGCTGCTGAATGACCTGCAGAGAGCTGGGACCAAATTAACAAGGGTTACCATCAGTAACACACTACGCCGACAGGGAATCAAATCCTGCAGTGCCAAACGTGTCCCCCTGCCTAAGCCAGTGCATGTCCAGGCCCGTCTGAAGTTTGCCAGAGAGTACGAGGATGATACAGCAGAGGATTGGGAGAAGGTCGTGTGGTTAGATGAAACCAAAATAGAACTTTTTGGTATAAACTCAACTCTTTGTGTTTGGAGGAAGAAGAATACTGAGTTGCATCCAAAGAATACCATACCTACTGTGAAGCATGGGGGTGGAAACATCATGCTTTGGGGCTTTTTTTCTGCTAAGGGGACAGGACGACTGATCCGTGTTAAGGAAAGAACGAATGGGGTCATATATCGTGAGATTTTGAGCCAAAACCTCCTTCCATCAGTGAGAGCTTTGAAGATGAAACGTGGCTGGGTCTTCCAGCATGACAATGATCCCAAACACACCGCCCGGGCAACTCAAGGAGTGGCTCCGTAAGAAGCATTTGAAAGTCTCGGAGTGGCCTAGCCAGTCTCCAGACCTCAACCCCATAGAAAATCTGTGGAGGGAGTTGAAAGTCCTTGTTGCTCGGCGACAGCCCCAAAACATAACTGCTCTCGAGAAGATCTGCATAGAGGGATGGGCCAAAATACCAGCTACTGTGTGTGGAAACCTGGTAAAGACCTATAGTAATCGTTTGAACTTTTATTTCCAACAAAGGTTATATTACAAAGTATTGAGTTTAATTTTTGTTATTGACCAAATACCTATTTTCCACCATAATTTACAAATAAATTCTTTAAAATTCCTACAATGTGAATTCCTGGATTTTTTTTCACATTCTGTCTCTCACAGTTGAAGTGTACCTATGATGAAAATTACAGACCTCTGTCATCATTTTAAGTGGCTGACTAAATACTTTTTTGCCCCACTGTATATATGCCTCACCCACTAAATTTCAGACGAAAAACTATTGTTTCATATATTAGACGCACCGGACTATAAGCCGCAGATATATACAAACCCCGTTTCCTTTTGAGTTGGGAAATTGTGTTAAATGTAAATATAAACGGAATACAATGATTTGCAAATACTTTTCAACCCATATTCAATTGAATGCACTACAAAGACAAGATATTTGATGTTCAAACTCATAAACTTAATTTTTTTTTCGCAAATAATAATTAAATTTGAATTTCATGGCTGCAACATGTGCCAAAGTAGTTGGGAAAGGGCATGTTCACCACTGTGTTACATCACCTTTTCTTTTAACAACACTCAATAAATGTTTGGGAACTGAGGACACTAATTGTTTAAGCTTTGAAATGGAATTCTTTCCCATTCTTGTTTTTTATGTAGAGCTTCAGTCGTTCAACAGTCCGGGGTCTCCCCTGTCATATTTTATGCTTCATAATGCGCCACACATTTTCGATGGGAGACAGGTCTAGATTGCAGGCGGGCCAGGAAAGTACCCGCACTCTTTTTTTACGAAGCCAGGCTGTTATAACATGTGGTGAATGTGGCTTGGCATTGTCTTGCTGAAATAAGCAGGGGCGTCCATGAAAAAGACGGCGCTTAGATGGCAGCATATTGTGGAGTTTAAGTTCAAGGATGGAGGCAAGGTTTGCGATAAAAAATTAAAATATTTAATACGTTCAAAAATGGTACACACCATGGGAAACGTAACAAAAGTAATCTCTTTCAGAGGTTGGCAGAGCAAAGGCCAAGACACACGCAGCGTGGCAAAAACTGGTCCTCTCAAAGCAAAGTGGCTAAGAAACCAAAACACAAAGAGGTCAAAATTACAGGAATATGCGAAGGCCGCATACCAGGGAAGCAGAATCATGGAAGCACATGTCAGAGTGGAGTTCAGGAACAATAACCGGCAGGGACCAGCTGGCGGAGACGCGCTAAAATGCTACCAGGAAGTGATTAGCAGCAGGTGTGCCTCGTTGGGGACGAAGAGACTGGGGAAAGAAACTGACAAACCAATAGAGAAGGCAGGTAGAAGACAACAAACACAACACATATGTTGTTCCAAAACCTGTATGTACCAGCAACCTGTATGTGCCTTAACAGATGTGTAAGCTACCCATGCCTTGTGCACTAATGCACCCCCATACCATTACAGATGCTGGCTTTTGAACTCTGCGTCGATAACAGTCTGGATGGTTCACTTCCCCTTTGGTACGGATGACACATTGTCAAATATTTCCAAAAACAATTCTAAATGTGGACTCGTCAGACCTAAGAACACTTTTCCACTTTGCATCAGTCCATCTTAGATGATCTCGGGCCCAGAGAAGCCGGCGGCGTTTCTGGATGTTGTTGATAAATGGCTTTCGCTTTGCATAGTAGAGCTTTAACTTGCACTTACAGATGTAGCGACAAACTGTATTTAGTGACACTGATTTTCTAAAGTGTTGCTAAGCCCATATGGTGATGTCCTTTAGAGATTGATGTCGGTTTTTGATACAGTACCGTCTGTGGGATCGAAGGGCACGGTCATTCAACTCTGGTTTCCGGTGATTTCTCCAGATTCTCTGAACCTTTTGATGATATTATGGACCATAGATGTTGAAATCCCTAAATTTCTTGCAATTGCACTTTGAGAAACGTCCTTAAACTGTTTGACTCTTTGCACACGCAGTTGTGGACAAAGGGGTGTACCTCGCCCCATCCTTTCTTGTAAAAGACTGAGCATTTTTTGGGAAGCTGTTTTTATACCCAATCATGGCACCCACCTGTTCCTAATTAGCCTGCACACCTGTGCGATGTTCCAAATAAGTGTTTGATAGGCATTCTTCAACTTTATCAGTATTTATTGCCACCTTTCCCAACTTCTTTGTCATGTGTTGCTCGGATCAAATTCTAAAGTTAATGACTATTTGCAAAAATAAAAAAATGTTTATCAGTTTGAACATCAAATATGTTGTCTTTGTAGCATATTCAACTGAATATGGGTTGAAAATGATTTGCAAATCATTGTATTCCATTTATATTTACATCTAACACAATTTTCCAACTCATATGGAAATGGGGTTTTTGATTTGTAAAATGAGGTATTTACAAAAAAAGATTCTGTAAATTTTTATTTACATACTATCATCTTTTCCAAATGGTGCCTATAACAAGGCAGTATAACAGATAACCAAACAAAAATGAGGTCATCATCATAGAACCCCTAGCTCCGGAAGCTAGCTAGCTGTCCAAACAACAAAACAGAGTTAATAACTCCACAGGGACATTTTGGTGAATTTACTTAGGTATTTGTGAACTGGAAACAATACAAAAAGAATGCCATTCTAAGCGAATAATATTAACAATAGACACTTGTAAAAGTGTTAGTGTATTAGATCATGCTAACAACGCTATCTTGGTTACAAAGCACATACAAATATGCAGGAAAACACTAATTCCAAACTTGTGACGGTCGAGTATGTATGATTGTTTAGTTATTTTGTAAAACTTACAAACGTTGGTTAAAGTGATCAGTGAAGAAACCATATGAGTAACAAAGCTATGGATGATGAGTAGATAGCCCTCATACTAAACAGAAGAAAATACTGTAGCACCTACAGTGAGCAAAGTTGTCCAAAAGATGAAGCCATAGCGCAAATAATAACACTCATTTTAGTCCCTCTGTCATTGATTTATGAAAATTATTTTTTAATTACACATTATGTCCGTTGGTGAAGAAAAATCCTTAAACTAACCGCACCATTTATAAGCCGCAGGATAGAACGCATAGGAAAAAAAGTAGCGGCTTATAGTCCAGAAAATACGTGAATACTGTAATTCTGTAAATCAGGGTTCCACTGTAATATAGGATCTTGAGGAAATGACATGATTGGTGGTGCATAGTGCAATAACTGCAAATTACAAGAAAAATTGAGATTGCACAATTGCTATATTAATACCTATGCATTTCTGTATGTAATATCTGTATATATTTCATCTGAGCAGTGTGTACCGAGGCTTATAAGGGGAACAATCTTTGAATTCTTATGATGTCTGCTATTTTACCAACATTTGAACTTACCTCTATTGTTTGCAAAGACAGCAAGTCAGTGCATTGTTGTTACCGTTGCTTTTCTACCCTTTGTGCAAAAGGGAATAACAGAGCTTTTTCCCCTCCAGCTATAGAACAGCAAATATAAATAAAATAATATTTCCAAGACTGAATTGCATCAATCCTGTCCCATGCACAGCCAAATAACCCTCTGTGTGCAACGTTATATTTCTGAAATCTTTTCAAGAAAATGAACACTTGACACTGCCAAAATGAAAAAGGACAAACGGGAAAAGTAAGTGAAAGGGAAGTTGCCTGCAGAAGTGTCAAAACAAAGGCAATCAGACAAATAATGTGTTGCAAGACAAAGTACGGCGCCATGCATTGCATCTTTATTACTGTAAACTAATAAAGTTAGCTATTGTGGGAGTGTGCCCTTTTCTTACGCAGAGGTATTTATTTTGGATACCTTCTCAACAATAAAGGACTGCATGTTAAGAAGTGAGAGAACGATACTGCATAAATAAAAAAGTACATTACAAGTACTGTACTTTCACCACAGGCTGCATTTCAAATGCACACACTGACATGTACCGTATTACTTTTACAAAAGCAAGTCAGTCTCAGTGAGACCTGATCGCATGTCTTTTATTGACCCGTTGCACCTTGTGCGCTTAGGATGGCATGGTGACTGGAGCCCATACAGGCATGGCTGAGAGGAGAATTGTCAGAGAAGGGGCTGGTGCGGTGCGCCGTTAATCTGGGAGGTGCGCCGTGAGTCTGGTAGGCATTAAAGATGTAAAAGACCTAAAGAGGATCAAAGCAAGTGTGATAATGCAACGCATCTCCTCTCGCCACCGCCTCCCTTTGGGCTCCTCAGCAGCTGACAAAAGGAGCAGGAAGGGTCAGTCTCAATTCGCGAAATACCTTTCTAGGAAATAATTACAAATACTGTACAAATAACCAATTGTTGTCTGTCTGTGATGGCCCTGCGATGAAGTGGCGACTTGTCCAGGGTGTACACCGCCTTCCGCCCAATTGCAGCTGAGATAGGCTCCAGCAACCCCCTCGATCCCGATCGCGACAAGCGGTAGAAGATGGATTGATGGATCGATTTCCAACCGCCCCTCCAAGGAATTATTTGTATCTTCTATAACAGCATTGTTTTAAAGGGGAACTATGGTGAATTTTGTATGTTCTGACTTAAAATGTTATTATAACGTTGGTCACTCATCTTAAACGATACCAAAGCCTCAAATCATAATATTTGTGCAATTTTGGCATGAGGTTGCATGCACTGCAGTTTTGGATGCCCCTGTTTGTAGGGTGTTGCAGTCTGGCTACATTTTGAAATCACAGCAAGGTGGTAGTGTTGTCCAGATACCAATACTGTGGTATTAGTAACGGTATCTGAATTTAATTCGATGTACTTTTTAAAACTTTAATAATTTTTAAAATAAAGGGCACCACAAACATTTTGTATTATCATTGGTTTTATTTTAAGATAAAATCTTACGATACAGTCAACATATGGTTCTTAATGCACGCAAAGAACAATTTTAGGACACTGAAATAAAATGGCGTTATGTAACATAGTGAACATACCTGGTGGTATACATATTTGTCTTTTAGTAGTAAGTAAGCAAATGGGTTACAAAAGCTCCTAATTTGATTGTTGACATATGCAGTAACATATTGTATAATTACTTTGTCAAAATTATGAGGAACAATTGGTAAAACAAGGGTGTTAAACTTGTTTTCATTGAGGGCCACATAGTAGTAATGGCTCCCTTCAGAGGGCCGCTTTTTAAAAATTAATTGAAATTATGCGTGTGGGCAATAACCTGTGATGAATCAAAATCAAATTGAACTGATTTTAAAAAGATAAATATCATTTGACAGCATTGATCTAAATGTTTACCAGTGATACCCTCATATTATTACACCATTGCCTATGCACTCGGTTGTTAGATTTTTTTCATTTACAAAATAATGTTATCTTTACTAACCTATTTTTGTAATACACTATATAATGATGTAATATTTGGCATGATTAGATATTATAGTTAGAAGACACACATTTTTCCCTATCAAAAATCTAAATAATTAGTTTCCCGGGCTTTCGTGGGCCACATACAATGATGTGGCGGTCCAGATCGGGCCCCCGGACCCTGAGATTGACACCTGCACAAGATGGATGGATGGATGGAAAATTGCTTCACTTGTTCATTTAATGTAATATCTGGTTAGTTTCTCTTTGAACATGTTTAATCTACACTTGTGTTAAAATGTAACAAACACTTATTCTTCTGTTGTTTCTTATTCTGTTTCTGTGAGTCCGCCAGCAAAATAACACAAACAGTTCTACTGTATTGTGTAAGAGGCCACCTCAAGCACAAAAAATCTACACAATTCCTCTCTTACACCAAAGAAACTAATAGTTTTTAAATTACTTCTAAATTGTTCAGTGATATTTGTTTATTTATTATTGCACATTTTATGATTTAAAGCAGGTAAAAACAATTTACCGCTGTTAATGCTCGGCAGGTGTTGTTGACGCAACAACAAATCCTAGGGATTGCGGCAGCTTAAACATCGTCATTGCTAAATTAAAGGGTTCAAATAACTTTATTGTCATTCATGAGACACATGAGAAGGTACGCAATGTAGTTGTATAGGGTTTATGCTGATTCGATCCATCAATTGGTTTGGTTTTCATTTATGACGATAATAGTTTTCTTCCTTTATGCTCATGGGATTGAGCTGGATGAAACATGGAGGGGATGTGGGCTGAGAGCATCAACAACATAAATTGAACAGTGCTGGCAAACACTAGTAGTAGTAAACCGGGTTATATTACACCGTCAAATGCGGTGTGAGTTGATTGTTTTTCACGTGATCGTCAAAATTTATGTACTTAAAGGGAAGACATTACTATTTAGAGAGCTAACTGCTACAGAAAATAAATATTTAGTTATCCCTCCCTACCATTGCAGTATCCATTTTCTCTATAGATCTCTCCAGGGTGTGCTAAACATCGGTATTGCTGCGACAGTAAATGTTGTCATGGGTAAAAACGTGTCGCAAAAGTGTAACGTTGTTCATGTTGTAAAATGTTGTTGCAGACTAATTGGAAGCAAACGGCTGACTGAATTTTCATTTAGCCGTTGACTAAATTTATCTGCTCCAGTTTTACTTTGCAAACACGTGAGCTAACTGCAGAAAATCACAAGCTGAGAATGAAGCAGAGTCGAATCCAGAGATGTACATTAACTAAAAGTCATAGAACGACGTCACACGAATGTCTCCCTTCTTTTCAAATTCCCTAAACCTACTCAATTAATCATAGAGGCCGTACATATGCACACATTTCCAGTACAGTCGCATAGCACCCTCTAAAGCAAGCCTGCATACACCCTGCTCCATTATTCATAAAGCTGGCTGGATCTGCTATATGCATATAGCGCGCTTGCAAGTCCACAAGAAACTTGAATTGGAGTGTAATTTTTTGCCAGTCACAGCGCTCGGGTCAGCTGATGGACTGTGACATGCACTCGTGCCTGAGCGTAACATGGGTACATAAAAAACAAATCCTTCCTCTGCAGTAACATGGGTACATTAAAAGCAGATCCTTCCTCTGCAGTGTCTACAGCCACCTTGACATGATGTACACCGATGCTGATTATGTAAAAGCCAAGGAGGAGCCTTAACACGACCATTTCTAGATTGGTAGTTGGTGGTTAACGATGTGTTGGGGTTTGTCTGTCTGTCCAACACTAAATTGGCCCTCATGTGTGAATGTGAGTGTGAATGTTGTCTGTCTATCTGGCGACTTGTCTAGGTTTTACCCCAGTCGGGGGTGCCATATGTGTTAGGAGTCTTTGAGGAATGTAAGCAACTGGTTTTAGAAGTCAGTTGTGTTGAGAATTACTGTGCTTCTCCCCTTATCAGCTGGCAGGATGGTGATGTTTTCAACCTTGCCCAGTGATGTTACTGCCACTCTTGACAATAGGATTGCTCGTTTGCATCAAAAAAAAAAAATCTCAAAACAATAGGGGAGAAACAGGCACATCCTCCTGGTTTTGAAGTATAAATATTTGGGATTTTGGCACCAGCCGCTAGACTAGATCTGACCAAACTGATGAAGCCTATTCTTTAGATGAGAGGCAAATTTTTTTCTAAAACAAACTAGAGTCCAGTTACGATCAATAGAATTCCCTGAGTTTAATCAAGGTTAGACATGTTTTGATTTTGCTGTTTTAACATCCATCCTTCCATCCATCCATCCATTTCTTACCGCTTATTCCCTTTCGGGTGGGCTGTTTTAACAGTTTTTTGGTAATTGGTTAGCCAGTCTCTTAAAGGGGAACATTATCACCAGACCTATGTAAGCGTAATATATACCTTGATGTTGCAGAAAAAAGACCATATGTTTTTTTAACCGATTTCCAAAGTATAAAAGGATGAATTTGGCGATTTAAACGCCTTTCAATTGTTCACCTGTCGGAGCGATGACCTTTCACCCGTGACGTCACACCGTGAAGCGATCAGCCATTTTCTAAAACACATTAAACACACCAAGTCAAATCGGCTCTGTTATTTTCCGTTTTTTGGACTGTTTTCCCGTACCTTGGAGACATCATGCCTCGTCGGTGTGTTGTCGGAGGGTGTAACAACACGAACAGAGATGGATTCAAGTTGCACCAGTGGTCAAAAGATGCGAAAGTCCCTCGTTTGTTCTGCACACTGTACCGACGACAGCTATGCTATGACAGAGATGGCACAGAGATGGCAAGAATGTGTGGAAATCCTGCGACACTCAAAGCAGATGCATTTCCAACGATAAAGTCACCGAAGTCCCAAAGGTGAGTTTTGTTGATGTTATTGACTTATGTGGAGTGTGCTAATCAGACATATTTGGTCACGGCATGACTGCAAGCTAATCAATGCTAACATGCTATTTAGGCTAGCTGTATGTACATATTGCATCATTATGCCTCATTTGTAGCTATATTTGCATCCAGCCTTTCCCTCCACACACATTTAATGCCAAACAAACACATACCAATCGTTGGTTAGAAGGCGATCGCCGAATTCGTCCGCGTTTCCTCCCGTGCCGCTGTCTGTCGTGATATGGCTGAAAAGCTTATGTTTCTTCTTTATTTTTGTTTTCGGTACCTGCTTCCACACTCCAACCATCTGTTTCAATACATGCGTAATCTGTTGAATCGCTTACAGCGCTGAAATCCGAGTCTGAATCCGAGCTAATATCGCTATACCTTTCTGTGCTATCCGCCATGTTTGTTTCTGTGTGGTCACGCTGTGACATCACAGGATAATGGACGGGTGGATACAACGACGGTTAAATCAGGCACTTTGAAGCCGTTTTTCGGGATATTGCGTGATGGGTAAAATTTTGAGAAAAACTTCGAAATATAAAATAAGCCACTGGGAACTGATTTTTATTGGTTTTAACCCTTCAGAAATTGTGACAATGTTCCTCTTCAAATGGATTACACTTTTATACACTTTCCAACCTTCAACCTCCTTTTTTTCCAAGATGTCGCCGCAGTAGTGACTGCTTGTGGCAGCTCTGTGTTCTTATGTCATCCTTTTGTGTTCCTGGTGTCTCCCTCTTGTTTTTATGTGTTTTTTATTTTTGCCTTTTGGTCCGTGTCCCTTTGGGACTGTGGGACAAGGGGTGGGACATTCGTGCTTTTTTATGTTAACTTCTGGATCTGCCTCCCGGGAGCCTATATGCCATGGAGACTAGCTGCTGGGTCTCTGCCACACTAAAGTCCGTTTGGAGAGACTGGAGGAAATGCGAAGGAAGAGACAGGGCTGCGGAGATGGCGCTGAGCGCCGCGACGGACAAGTTCCACAGTGTCTTGGCTGAATAAGAGGTATCGGACAGCTCGGTCTCCTTAGACGCATCCTCACTCATCAATGCGGACTGGACGCTGGCCGAGAGTTGGTGGGTGGCCGAGGGTGGAGTCGGCTATCTTGGTTACTCTGTTGGGTTTGCTCCTGTCTCTGGCCAGACTTCCCCCACCCCAGCAGACGATGGCGTGGAAAACCGCAGACACCACCACAGTGTATATGTTTTTTTGTTTCTTTTTACTTTTGTAGCTGTATGTAGAAATGGCTGGTTGCATCAGCTCTGCTCTTTTAATGTCTTTAATGTCCTTTGTGTTCTTTGATGTTTAATGTGTGCTATGGCTATAGGTTTTTTTTCCTTTGGCCTCAGTCTGGACCCCCTCTCCAGGGGCCCGGGCTTACACTGATTTTTTTTTCCCACCACCCCCGCCCTAGCGTTTAACTGTTTCTCAACTGTTTTGTTATGGGCGTCGGAAGTTGGCATTATATGGGATTAATGAAGTACTTTTGATTCTTATTCAAGATACTCAAAGCGCTTTCACACCATTTTCACAGTCAACCATTCACACAATGATGGCGGGAGCTGCCATGCAGGGCCCCAACCACAACCTATCAGGAGCATAGGTGAAGTGTCTTGCCAAGGACACAACGGACGTGACTAGGATGGGGGAAGCTGGTATAAAACCTGGAACCCTCACACTCTCTGTGCTCTACCAACCGAGCCACACCAACCTCTCTTAGAAGTCCTCAGCAAAGCAGGAAGATTAGCCTTTTTTCTGTTTTTGAGTGTCAATAAGCCATGGCTTTTGTCGCATATTTATGAATGGTGTAATCGAGTCCGTCATGTTTTCAAGTAGCATTAAATAAGCAGTGTTGGGTTAGTTACTGAAAACCAGTAACTAGTTACAGTTACTAGTTAATTTATTTCAAAAGTCACCATAAAGTAACGTGTTACTGTGAAAAGTAACTATTTAGTTACTTATTTTTTTAAGGCTCCCATTAATGGCCTTTTAGCCTTCATTTCAGTATAGGTATTACAATGGAAAATAATACACTGTTGATCAACTTGACATGCATTTGCACCACTGAACTCTGCTTAGCAATGTGGTCTACATACAACACACAAAGACAAAGATATGTTTCAAAGGGCCAATTTATTTTGGGCCAGAAGAAAGTGACAAACCTATTTTAAATAGCTGCAACATAAGCACTGATGCGCTGTTACTTACTCATTAACGACAAATATAACACGTTACTGTTTCTAAACCAGTAGTCATATTAAAGTTTATTTAATCCAAGTCACTGTGCATTACTATTTATTTAATTAATTGTTTTCCCTCGTAAAAATAAATGTAATTTTTTTCCTGCCTGTCAAATCACGTTTTAGCATGAGGATGAAAAGTAAACAACAATGGAGGGCGGACAGAAGCGCGTTTTCAAGGTGGAAATACAGTCATTATTTCGAGTTACAGAAGTTGGTCGGAATCCCCCCTCGTTGGAAAAAACACCCTACTGTAAAATAATCTGTGACAAATGTTGAATAATCATTGAAAAAAGCATTGAAAAAAGCTTTCCAGTTCGAGATAACAGTCTTACATAATAACAAAAAAGGGTCTTTATGCTAATCATGGGGCATTTTCTTGTAACAAATTGTCGGTATGATCTAAAGATTATACAGTATGTAAATTACAGTTCATCTACAGGCTATAGCGCTTGTAGCTCCGCCAGGCAGCAATCATCTTCTTGTTGGTATGCGCTTGCGTGTGTGCGAAGGTGTGCAGTGAGGGTGGAAGAGCCTTAGGGCAGCTGCAAGGAAACAGCTGGCGACCACCAAGAGACACATGGCAGTCAGTGGTGAATTAACCAAGTCATATTTGAAGAAAGAAAACACTGTCCGTCCATTTTTGGTTGACCAATTATTGCAGTGTCCCTATTTAGAAATATAATGGACAAATAAACAGTCCTTCTAAGTTTTTGTTGGTAATTTGGTCCAAAAAGATCAGAGGAAAACTGAATGTCACAAAAATGGTTCTTTCAAGAAATAAGTGTAAATTCAATTAAACTGCTCCAGACACCCAAAAATATGAGCGCAAACACATTTTACACAGAAAAATTATAGTTTTACATGCAAAAAACTATGTGAAATACATATAAATGAAAAACCTCTTAATGACTATTTAACATTAACTTTACCATTATTGAATACATTTTTATGTCGAAACCGACTTTAAAGGGGAACTGCACTTTTTTGGGAATTTTTCATATTGTTCACAATCATTATGAAAGACGTAACCTGATGTATTTTTTTCATGCATTCAAAATATTAAATACATTCGATCAAAAGTCTGCTTACAATGGAGCCTTTGGGAGTCGCTCTATTCTGCCAATAAAGCTCTTAAAAAACATCCAAACACCTCCATTAAGGTTGTATATACATGCTGTAAGTATATATGTAATGTAGTAACCAGCATTTTTATAACAACATGTAATATTTACGTATTTTAATGATTTTGAAAAAAAGCGGCAAACTGATTTAAAAAAAGGCATCACAACGTTCACATTTTTTTAACATCACTGATTATTACTCACTGCAGACTCAACACAAATTATAAAACATCACTTACTGTTTAAGTTCTGCTGACATTAAAATGCCGACTGCTAGGATGTTCATATGTTCCCATTTAGATGAAGAATGACTCATAATCGTTGCAAAGCGAGAGGCATGATTGATGATCTAGAACAGGGGTCACCAACTCGGTGCCCGCTGGCACCAGGTAGCCCGTAAGGACCAGATGAGTAGCCCGCTGGCCTGTTCTAAAAATAACTCAAATAGCAGCACTTACCAGTGAGCTGCCTCTATTTTTTTATATTTTATTTATTTACTAGCAAGCTGGTCTCGCTTTGCTCGACGTTTTTAATTCTAAGAGAGACAAAACTCAAATAGAATTTGAAAATCCAAGAAAATATTTTAAAGACTTGGTCTTCACTTGTTTAAATAAATTCATTAATTTTTTTACTTTGCTTCTTATAACTTTCAGAAAAACAATTTTAGAGAAAAAATACAACCTTTGATTTTTAAACACATATACCTTTTTACCTTTTAAATTCCTTCAATGATTTGTCTTTGTTAGAAATACAGCTTGGTCCAATTTGTTATATATTAAAACAAAATGCAGATTGGATTTTAACCTATTTAACACATGTCAACAAAATTCTAAAATTAATCTTAATCAACAAAAATTACTAATGATGTTCCATACATGTTTTTTGTAATTTTTTCAAAAAGATTGGAACTAGCTAGTTCTTCTCTTCTTTTGTTCGGTTGAAATTTGAATTTTAAAGAGTCGAAATTGAAGACAAACTATGTTTCAAAATTTAATTTTCATTTTTTTCCCTGATTTCTCCTCTTTTAAACCGTTCAATTAAGTGTTTTTTTCATCATTTATTCTCTATAAAAAACCTTCCGTAAAAGGAAAAAACAATGTACGACGGAATGACAGACAGAAATACCCATTTTTACATTTTTATATATATATATATATATATATATATATATATATGTATATATATATATATATATATATATATATATATATATATATATATTTAGTAAAGGTAAATTGAGCAAATTGATTTCTGGCAATTTATTTAAGTGTGTATCAAACTGGTACCCCTTCGCATTAATCAGTACCCAAGAAGTAGCTCTTGGTTTCAAAAAGGTTGGTGACCCCTGATCTAGAATAAACTTACTGGGAGCAGTGAAGCCAGACAGCAGCAGATCACTTGATGATGTTAACATCAGCTCACAGAGTAGTGATCACGACACCGCTATTAATAGTTTGTCTGTGTTAGCGCTTATAATAGCAATATCACTAATACTTGGTCAATATTCAAGTCATAAAATGTGAATTGTGAATAGAGTAATGTTGGCGGTTTTTGGATGGTTATTTATTGGGTTTCATTGGTAGAATAGAGGACCTCTCATTGGCTTCGCTGTAAGTTGACTTTTATTTACAGGTTAGAATGCATTAAAAAAAAAAATCCATCGGCCGTCATGTCTTTCATAATGATTGTAAACGATGGGCAAAATTCTGCAAAAAAAGAGCAGTTCCCTTTTAAGCAGAGAGGGACCAGTGGTATGGAAGGAAGAGTCAGGTGGAGGCCACCTTTATACTTTGCTTGAGTTATTTCTTGAATTCTTAATTGTTTCTCACCTTCTTTATCAAGCACAAAAAACATTAACATACTTATTTTGAGGGCGTACTTAGTATAAAACAGACTGAGTCACCAACGCGTTTGTTTGGGAAATTGACTTTGTCCATCCATCCATCCATCCATCTTCTTCCGCTTATCCGAGTTAAGGTCACAGGGAAAGCAGCCTAAGCAGAGAAGCCCCAGACTTCCCTCTCCCCAGGCACTTCATCCCTGGAGATCCCGAGGCATTCCTAGGCCAGCTTGGCGACAAAGTCCCCTCAACGTGTTCTGGGTCTTCCGCATGGTCTCCTACTGGTCGGACGTACACTAAACACCTTACCAGGAAGGCGTTCGGGGGCATCCTGACCAAAAAAACAAACCACTTCATCTAGCTCTTCTCGATGAAGAGTTTTTGACAATAATTATTGATTAGTAAATTAGTAAATATTTAAAAATCCATTAGTTTCCATGAAAAAAAAAAAAAAAAATCTGTTCCGACAGTTTTTAGGAACGGACTGTTTTGTAACGTCTATTCCGGGGATCTCAAACATGCAGCCCGCGGGCCACTTGCGGCCCGCACTATGATATGACAATTTAATGTAGGTGCGGCCCGCGAGTTTAATATGAGCGGAGATTGACAGCGTCATACTTTCCAACATCATCAATTTTCCCGGGAGTCCCCTAATTTCAGGGCATCCATTCTCTACAGATCCCTGCCGATGTTGACCCAATCAACAAAACTCAAGGGGTGCCATAATGGCACTGCTTTTTGCGCCCTCTACATCATGTACAGACAGGGTGCAAGCCCATTTATCACTTTGTTGTACTCGATATATCGCGGGTTCGTCTCTGTGCGATGTAGAAAATGACTATATCATGATATTGGAGTATACGTTCTCACGCAGTTGCTTTTGGCTGTGGGCATTACACTCCATGCGTTCCTCACACTTTCTTGCCTCTCCTTCTCACTGAGACATAAAACAAGCGCACCTTCTTACATACGTCACATGCTGTCGCGCGTGCAACGTCATAAGCTCTTGCAGAGCAGAGAGGTAGCGGCATGGGTAACGTTAGCTGTGATGCTAGCGGTGCGGTGCGTTGCGAGTGTTGAACAAACAAGCCATGGAAACAACAATCCTATTTGGCTCCCTCGATTGGCTTTGACTCTGCTCAAAACAGAAGAAGGCTATTCTAAAAACATCCCCGAGGACACCTGATGGACGCACTGACCTCCCTCGCTCCTCAACAACACCTGGGAGTTGACAGACCCGTTAGCGAGCCTATTTCTGTCTCCCTGTAATGTTTGTCTGATCTTGAATGTGATTATGCTGAAAATCTAAATTTCCCCTCGGGGATTAATAAAGCACTACTGATACTGATACTGATTCTGATTCTGATCCAAAGTGCGGACAGCAGCACACTTTCCAAATGAAACACACTAAATATCAACAGCACCAATGAAAATAGTGTTATGTATTGAGAAAAGGCTAAAATGCTGATGCTAATTACTAATATTAATACACTTTGTCATCTGTGACTCAAAGTTAAAAAAAATTAGGAATATCAAAATTGACTGACAATTATGTGACCGTCAGGGGTAATAGTTTGGACAACCTCGATTTAGCATTTTCAATATGATATACAGTACCTTTAGGCATTAGCCGGGTATTATTTATCATCTGCTTACCTCAATGTAGGCCGAGAGCCTGGGATAAACTCTGAAAGGTGCCAGAATGTAGGACAGAGGGGTCGTAGCGGGGAAGCTGGTGGTCACGGCGTGGCTCACTTTTGGCAAAGAGATCACCTTGAAGCCGAATTTCTCGTAGAGCTTCTGCAGTTCTGCGTCTGGCTTCTCTTCACCTTCACTCAGAACACTGCCGACGGCGTAGCGACACTTCTCTGCAGGTCTCTGAAAGGACATGAATGACAAACTCAGAAAACAGCAGTAGTTATAATGTACAGTAGATCCCCGCCATTCGCTCATCCATATAATCGTTTCACTCAACCTTTTCCAGCAGGAACACACATTTCCAAGACAGGACACTGTATATTGGATCCCTAAAACAACATTTTTAAAGGTGTTTAACAAGTATGAGAACTTAGGGGTTCCTGTTTAAAATCCACCTTGCTCCAAGTGCCACTCATGTGGAGTGAATGAATGATGGGTTCTCAGTTCTGTCTCTAAAGCACTTCGAGTGTCTAGAAAGCACTATATAAATATAATCCATTATTAAATGGTAAATGGATGACACTTGTATAGCGCTTTGACACTATTTCCACATTCACCATTCATACACACGTTCACACACAGTGGCGGAAGCTGCCATGCAAGGCGCTAAGCACGACCCAACAGGTGAAAGGGTGAAATGTCTTGCTCAATGACACAACAGATGTGACTAGGAGGGCGGAAGCTGGTATCGAACCTGAAACTCTCAAGTTGCGTACATATATACGTCCATCCATCCAATTTCTGCCTTTTATTCCCTTTGGGGTCGCATGGGGTGCTGGAGCCTATCTCAGATACAATCGGAGGACATGCAAACTCTCGAAGTTGGTAATAAACCAGAGCCATCCGAGGCATTGAGTTGAAAGGTGTTTTCTGACTAATATTATACGTGTATGTATATATATATATGTATATATATATATATATATATATATATATATATGTATATATATATATATATATATATATATATATATGTATATATATATGTATATATATATATATATATATATGTATATACGTATATATATATATATATATATATATATATGATAAATGGGTTGCACTTGTATAGCGCTTTTCTACCTTCAAGGTACTCAAAGTGCTTTGACACTACTTCCACATTTACCCATTCACACACACATTCACACACTGATGGAGGGAGCTGCCATGCAAGGCGCCAACCAGCACCCATCAGGAGCAAGGGTGAGGTGTCTTGCTCAGGACACAGCGGACGTGACGAGGTTGGTACTAGGTGGGATTAGAACCAGGGACCCTCGGGTTGCGCACGGCCACTCTCCCACTGCGCCATACTGTAAATATATTTACATTCTCTACCGCTTAGGGGTCGCGAGGGGCGCTGGTGCCTATCTCAGCTACAATGTACCGTTCTTCTGGCAACCTCCAAACCCAGACTCGTCCAGCAGATTGCCAGATGGAAAAGCGTGATTCAATACTCCAGATAATACGTCTCCACTGCAAAGTATATATATATATATATATATATATATATATATATATATATATATATATATATATATATTTATATATACATACATACATATATATATACAAATATATATATATATATATAGATATATACACACATATATATGTATATATATATATGTATATACATATAATAGAAATATACATTATATATACATAGATATATATATATATATATATATATATATATACACACATATATATATATATATACATATATATGTATATATATATATATATATACAGTGGGGCAAAAAAGTACTTAGTCAGCCACCGAGTGTGCAAGTTCTCCCACTTAAAATGATGACAGAGGTCCGTAATTTTCATCATAGGTATACTTAAACTGTGAGAGACAGAATGTGAAAAAAAATCCAGGAATTTTAAAGAATTTATTTGTAAATTATGGTGGAAAATAAGTAAAATATGCCAGGAAGATCTCTGGCTCTCACAGACCTGTAACTTCACCTATAAGAAGCTCTTCCGTCCTCCACTCGTTACCTGTATTAATGGAACCTGTTTGAACTCGTTATCTGTATAAAAGACACCAGTCCACAGCCTCAAACAGTCAGACTCCAAACTCCACTATGGCCAAGACCAAAGAGCTGTCGAAGGACACCAGGAAAATAATTGTAGACCTGCACCAGACTGGGAAGAGTGAATCAACAATAAGCAAACAGCTTTGTGTGAAAAAAATCAACTGTGGGAGCAATTATCAGAAAATGGAAGACATAAAAGGCCACTGAAAATCTCCCTCGATCTGGGGCTCCACGCAAGATCTCATCCCGTGGGGTCAAAATGATCATGAGAACGGTGAGCAAAAATCCCAGAACCACATGGGGGGCCTGGTGAATGACCTGCAGAGCGCTGGGACCAAAGTAACCATGTAACCAGTAACCATTACTGATGGTAACCATGGTTACCATCAGTAACACACTACACCGACAGTGAATCAAATCCTGCAGTGCCAGACGTGTCCCCCTGCTTAAGCCAGTGCATGTCCAGACCCGTCTGAAGTTTGCCAGAGAGCACATGGATGATACAGCAGAGGATTGGGAGAATGTCATGTGGTCAGATGAAAGCAAAATAGAACTTTTTGGTATAAACTCAACTCGTCGTGTTTGGAGGAAGAAGAATACTGATTTGCATCCCAAGAACACCACACCTACTGTGAACCATGGGGGTGGAAACATAATGTTTTGGGGCTGTTTTTCTGCTAAGGGGACAGGACGATTGATCCGTGTTAAGGAAAGAATGAAAGGGGCCATGTATCGTGAGATTTTGAGACAAAAACTCCTTCCATCTGTGAGAGCTTTAAATGGTTGACCAAATACTTATTTTCCACCATAATTTACAAATACATTCTTTAAAATTCCTACAATGTGAATTCCTGGATTTTTTTTTCACATTCCTTCTCTCAGAGTTGAAGTGTACCTAAGATGAAAATTACAGACCTCTGTCATCATTTTAAGTGGGAGAACTTGCACAATCGGTGGCTGACTAAATACTTTTTTGCCCCACTGTATATCTGTATATATGTATATATATATATATATGTATATATGTATATATATATATATATATATATATATATATATATATATATATATATATATATATATATATATATATATATATATATATATATATATATATATATATATATATACATTCTGGCAATCTGATGGACGAGTTTGGGTTTGGAGGTTGCTAGGAGAACGGTACATTTCGGACTGCATTGTGCCAAGTGTGAAATTTGGTGAAGGAGGAATTATGGTGTGGGTTTGTGTTCCAGGAGTTGGGCTTAGCCCCTTACTTCCAGTGAAAGGAACTTTGAATGCTTTAGGATACCAAAACATTTTGGAAAATTCCATGCTCCCAACCTTCTGGGAACAGTTTGGAGTGGGCCCCTTCCTCTTCCAAGGTCCATAAAGACATGGATGACAGAGTCTTGTGGGGATGAGCTATGACTGGCCTGCACAGAGTCTTGACCTGAACCCGATAGAACACCTTTGGGATGAATTAGAACAGAGACTGAGAGCCAGGCGTTCTCGACCAACATCAGTGTGTGACCTCACCAACGCGCTTTTGGAAGAATGGTTGAAAAATCCTATAAACACACTCCGCAACCTTGTGGACAGCCTTCCCAGAAGAGTTGAAGCTATAATAGCTGCAAAAGGTGGACTGACATCATATTGAAACCTATGAGTTAGGAAGGGGATGGCACTTCAAGCTCATATGTGAGTCAAGGCAAGTGCGCGTACATATATACTGTGTATATATATAGGTATTATTTACTATAATATAGGGTCAGGACTAGGGTTGGGTATCTTTCACATTTGAATTGACAATGTGTCTATTCCCGTTGCCCAGGAATCAATACTGGTCCTTAATGGAATCAAATGTTGGTACTTCAGTGTGTGCACGTGTTCATAAATGTTAATTTTTTTAATAATATTTCTTATTTTTATTTAACATTTAACAGTGAGCTGACAATGATAACTGTGATGTCCAGTTGTTAAATATTTATTTTTTACACTTCTAAATCTCAGTCATTTCCAAGTCATACTGTAGACTTTCCATGAAGTTGCAATTCCACGACGGGGTTAGACGGCAGTAGGGAATAGGCTATGGTGCGTTGCCTAAGCCGGAAATAATCTTTGCCATTAGGCTGAATTTAATATTTTGTTGCGCGCTAAAAAGTATTCATGCTGTACGTTTTTTTATTTACCACACACTAGCGTTTGATTTTAACGTGCATCTTGGCTGTAGTTTTCATTGCCAAATTTGGAGGTTTTCAAATCCCCATGTTAAATTGTTATTGCTAATCAGTTGCATGTCAATGATAAATCCAATGTAAATTAGCATCACGCTAGCGCAGTTTGAAAAGTGGGGCCTTGCTGTACCTTTGAGCGTATTTTTTATACTTGCTTTGTTGGCATAAAAAATTGCAAAATTACCTAGAGCCGGTCCGACTGAGTGCCACTTGAGTTCCTGTTTGCCCATCAAGTGTTTGAGCCACCAAGTTATGCCAAGTGCAATAAAGGTATCGACATATGACACCATTTGATGGATATACGGTAGTACCGACATAATTTGGTCGGTGCCTATAAAGTACCGAATTCAGTAGCCATCCCTAGTTAGGACTATCAAATTATATATATATATATATATATATATATATATATATATATATATATATATATTTATATATATATATATATATATATATATATATATATATATATATATATATATATATATATATATAGACACTTTTTTCTTCTAATTTTATGGGTGCGTTTTGACTTTTTTCGTATTTTACTGGGGGTATTGGAATGTAACCCTGCAAATAGCAGGGCTCTACTCTAGCTTGTGCTAAAAGGTTTCTTCCACCCTATTCTGATACATGTGAAATTAAGTCAATAGAAATGTTAATATGTGACCTAACTTAGATGATGACAATGTATTGATTTTTCCTTTCACCTCGTAACATTGGCTTTGTCAATTAAAGCTGGTTACCATGTTGCACTCATGAGATGTCTTTGTCCAAGATAACTACCAAGTTTCTGAAGCTTGGCTTGGCAGACTGGCCTAAATCACCCTAATCCCTGGAATTGAGTCATCAGGTGCAATAATCAGTTCTTCTGTTTTGTCTGCATTGAGCTGCAGAGAGTTATTGCTGTGCTATTATTGTATGTCCACTAAACAATCAAGCAAGGAGTTAAGCTTCTGGATATCAGACAGCTTAAACAGGTAGTAACGCCGGATATCATCAACAAAAGTTGTACGGAAATATCAGTTAACCTTTAGATGATCTTTCCCAATGTGATAAAATACATAAAAAATAAGAGAGGACCCAAAAGGAAACCTTGAGACACTCCACACAACCAATCTGCTGACTCAGACCTTATTTTATTAGCTGTAACACTAAATATGAGGAAAACTACTGTACAACAGACCCTGACCAGCGATGAGGTGGCGACTTATCCAGGGTGTACCCCGCCTTCCGCCCGATTGTAGCTGAGATAGGGCCAGCGCCCCCCGCGACCCCAAAAGGGAATAAGCGGTAGAAAATGGATGGATGGATGGAACAGACCCTGACAGTCCTACTTGATCACTTTGTCTTGTCAACAGAACCTGATAGTCAGTAGTGTCAGACGGATCAAAGAGCACCAGAACAGTGCATTCATCAGAATCAGCTGACCTCATAGTGTTGCTGGACATTTTCAGTAAGGCCGTTTCCATAGTGTGTTGTTCACCGAAACCAGACTGAAATGACTCAAGGATTTCCAGGATGTGTCTATACATTGTGACATTTCCCTTCATCCTGACTAGTCTCCCAGTTCCTGCGACTGAAAAACATCCCCATAGCATGGTGTTGCCCCCACCGTGCTTCACTATAGGGGTGGTTTAGGCCTGGTGATTAGCAGTGCATGGTTTTCTCCAAACATGACGCCTGGTATTGACGTCAAAGAGTTCTTTGTCTCATCAGATCAGTGAACTTTGTTTCTCATGGTCTGAGGGTATTTAAGGTGTATTTTGGCAAACGTTTTACTAACAAAACGGCTTTCGTCTGGCCACTTTACCCTACGATCCTGATTGGTGGATGGCTGCAGAGATGGTTGTCCTTCTGAAAGGTTCTCCTCTCTCCACAGAGGAATGCTGTAGCTCTGACAGAGTGACCACCCAATTATTGGCCACCTTGCTGACGAGACTAAGCTGAATGATGCAATGTACAGAGATATCTTGGATGTAAACCATGGCTTCCCATCCAATCTGATGGGATTGCTGCCAAAGGTGCATCAACAAAGTATGAAGCAAAAACTGTGGATACCAACTTTTTTTAGTTGTTTAATTTTATTTAATACATTTGCAATTTTTTCCCACATTGTCATAATGGAGTATTGTGTGTTGAATTATGAGGACAAAACTTAATTTATTACATTTTGTAATAAGGCTGTCGTCATAACAAAATGGGGGAAAAGTGAAACATTGTGAATACTTCTCAGATGCACTGTATTGCACAGTTTGAAAATATTTTCTTAATGTCTATAAAGTGGTAATCTGGTTTTCCTACACCCCACTTTTTGTGTTATTATTCGTTTTTTTACGATAATTTAGCCCCGGTTTAGAAATACCGTCTAGGTTATTGCACAGTCAAACATTGTGAGTCACTGCGTACCATTAAAGGGAATGGAGTGCCCAAACACAGAATCGGACAGTCTTTGTACCACTGTTAAATAATCCACCATTGGGACAAGAAAGTTGCGTCCGACAGCACTTTGATAAAAAGGTGAGAAACTCTATTGAATTCTAGAAATAATTTGTAGAAAAGTATGAAGCTGGCTTCCCTACTCTTTCTACGCCTAACAACGTCTTTGCCAACATGAGTCTTCAACAAAGGTAAAGTACTTTTAAATGTTCATTTATCATTTATATGTTTTTCACGTTGTTCTCCACATGTACATTTTCTATAAAAATGTGTTTTAAATCCAGGTGTCTAAAACAAATTAATTGCATAATTCCACAGAAAAGGACTCGGAAACAAATCAAATACAAAAATAAGAAAGATTATTGGCCAATAAACAACATTTCAGTTCTGGTATCGGACATGAAAAAGTGGTGTTTTATAAGGATGTTGTTTTGACACCCAAAAGCAATCCTAAATCGTTGAAAGAAGAAGACTGACATAATCCCACTTAATTAATCTAAAATAATTAGTGGTTGAACTTGGCTCATTGGTAGTGAAGTAATTCATGTAACTGACTATTGAGTATTTTTGTACCTGGCGAGGGATTGAAAATGCATGGAAGGACGAGTTTGACCTCGATACATTTCCTCGGCCAACTTGCACTAAAGAGGGTCAGCAAAATGCTTAAACCACTAGAAGGTAAACATAGAACTCCTTGATGGTAATTGGTGGAGACGTTGTACATTCACATAAGCCGCATTGCGAATGCGTTGGACAGCCCCCAAGAGACAAGCCAGAGTTAGGTCACATCTGGAGCAGTGAAAATTGCAAACGAGTTGTAAACCAATGGGACTAACAATTTACAATACAGCACATTTCCGCCATTCATGGGGCTTAATGTCCAAGACCCACAGCCAATGGCAAAAATAATGGACGCTCCCCTAAAATGAAGCCCTAAAATGTTTGTTTTTTTATACTCAAAATCCTTTATTGCGTGCGCCCTGCAGTTATAAAACCCCTTTTCACATCAGATTGAAATATTACGAAACAATTAATAGGCATACTAAACTATGGGTGCCCCGATCTAATATCAGTTTGATATCAGCAAAAAAATATGTATCAAATTATAAAATAAAATCTCCGGTACAAGCACGAGGAAAACAATCCTGCAGCGCTTTTACTCGACAACCAATTAAATGCTAAATGTCCTCCTATTAGCATACAGGGATTTTTTTTTTCTTGTATTATTGTATTCAAATTTAAAGCTACTAGGCTGCCAAGCGCTAGCAGCTACACAACAGCTAAGCACACAATAGCACACAAGTTAGACATACGTAATAGGTGTTCTTAATTTAACAACATTGCAGTCAAAAACTCAATATTTGTCAATATAAACAAGTAGAGATGCCCCGATCCCGATTGTGGGATTGGATCGGGGATAATATTTGCCTTTTTCAACAGATCAGCGTATAGCTAATGAGCTGCCGAGCCAAGCCAATCTTTACCGCAGATGTGTGTCAGTGTTTATGTGCTAAAGATTGTATTCACTTGAAATATTCCCATAAAATAAATGCTTGTTCAGAGAGACACAATTACATTTCCATATTCCTTGTTAAAGGGGAACATTATCACCAGACCTATGTAAGCGTCAATATATACCTTGATGTTGCAGAAAAAAGACCATATATTTTTTTAACCGATTTCCGAACTCCAAATGGGTGAATTTTGGCGAATTAAACGCCTTTCTATTTATCGCTCTCGGAGCGATGACATCAGAACGTGACGTCACCTAGGTAATAAAGCCGCCATTTTGTCAGACACATTACAAACACTGGGTCTCAGCTCTGTTATTTTCAGTTTTTTCGACTGTTTTCCGTACCTTAGACACATCATGCCTCGTCGGTGTGTTGTCGGAGGGTGTAACAACACTAACAGGCAGGGATTCAAGTTGCACCACTGGCCCAAAGATGTGAAAGTGGCAAGAAATTGGACGAAATTTGTTTCGTCCAAAAACATGCAGGAATAGTGTCCTTGAATTCTTTGAATTTGAGAACAAGCTGGAAGAAGCGATTCATCGAGAAGTCGCTTCAAGATTGTAATCCTCACCCCCGTGAAGGAAAAGTTTCTTCCAAGAACCATTATCACTGGCGGAACTGGAGGAAAATAAATGGCTAAGCATGCTACACGCACGCACGCACGCACTCACTCACTCACTCACTCACTCACTCACTCACTCACTCACTCACTCACTCACTCACTCACTCACTCACTCACTCACTCACTCACTCACTCACTCACACACACACACACACACACACGCGCACACACACGCACACACACACACACACACACACACACACACACACACACACACACACACACACACACACACACACACACACACACACACACACCGAGCGAGTAGGACGACAATAGAAGCTAATCGCAAAAGCTTCTTTGTAAAGTTGGGTCTGACATGTGTTTCTTTATTTTGTGTACTGGTTTCCTGTCCAGCACTATATTTGTGTTCACTTTCTGTCTGTTTTTACCACTCTGGCCTGAGTACTTTTCCCCTCACCAGTACTTGATTGGCAACCTGAGCACACCTATGGAGGTTAATTTGTGTCTTCATTACCAAAACAATGAATTTATGTAACTGAATTGTTTGCTTTTGAATTTCGTGACCTGAATTTTTACATCAAATGATGATGACAATTTCATTGAAAAAAAATATGTTTATTAAAATTCAGTGTAAAAAAATTCTGTGCTGAAAAATTGAGTGTGGAAAAAAATCGCTGTTTTAAAAAGCAAGATTCACTTTCAGTAAAATAAGGCCAATGAGGTGTCAAGTTTGAAGTCACGTGACAAGAGTCTTGCAAAACAGCATTAAACAAAATGTTAACTTGGCTACCTGGGCATGATACAACATAATTAACATTTCAATGCAGCCTGCTGAATGTTTTCAAACTAGAAATTATTCCGATGGTTAAAAACTGCACTTTTGAGTGGCATACGGTATGTAGGTGTCATGTGCAATTTTGACCAGCAGATGATGCTGGATAATGATGTTCATGTAAACATAAGGAAACCACGGGCTCTATATATATATATATATATATATATATATATGAAGCTAAAGTACCAATGATTGTCACACACATACTAGAAGTGGCGAAATTATCCTCTGCATTTGACCCAACACCCTTGATCACCCTCTAATATATATATTAGGGTTGTGAATCTTTAAATGTCCCACGATTCGATTCAATATCAATTCGTGGGGTCATGATTAGATAATATATCGATTTTTTCACTTCGATTTGATTCTCGATTCAAAAACGATATTTTTCCGATTCAAAAGGATTCTGTATTCATTCAATACATAGGATTTCAGCAGGATCTACCCCAGTCTGCTGACATGCTAGCAGAGTAGTAGATTTAAAAAAAAAGCTTTTATAATTGTACAGGACAATGTTTTATCAACTGATTGCAATAATGTAAATTTGTTTTAACTATTGAACAAACCAAAAATATAACTTATTTTATCTTTGTGAAAACATTTGACACAGTGTGTTGTTAAGCTTAAGAGATGCGATGCAAGTGTAAGCCACTCTGACACTATTGTTCTTTTTTTTTTATTTTTATAAATGTCTAATGATAATGTCAATGAGGTATTTTTAATCACTGCTATGCTGAAATTATAACTAACATTGATACTGTTGTTGATAATATTCATTTTTGTTTCACTACTTTTGGTTTGTTCTGTGTCGTGTTTGTGTCTTCTCAATTGCTCTGTTTATTGCAGTTCTGAGTGTTGCTAGGTCAGGTTTGGTTTTGGAATTGGATTGCATTGTTATGGTATTGCTGTGTAGTGGTTTGTTAAGATTGATTAAAAAAAAAATCGATTTAAAAAAAATGAGAATCGATTCTGAATCGCAAAACGTATTCGATTCGATTCGTATTCGAATCGATTTTTCCCCACACCCCTAATATATTATATTATATATATATATATATATATATATATATATACAAACCCTGTTTCCATATGAGTTGGGAAATTGTGTTAGATGTAAATATACACGGAATACAATGATATACAAATCATTTTTAACCCATATTCAGTTGAATATGCAACAAAGACAACATATTTGATGTTCAAACTGATGAACATTTTTTTTTGCAAATAATCATTAACTTCAGAATTTGATGCCAGCAACACATGACAAAGAAGTTGGGAAATGTGGCAATAAAAACTGATAAAGTTGAGGAATGCTCATCAAACACTTATGTGGAACATCCCACAAGTGTGCAGGCTATTTGGGAACAGGTGGGTGCCATGATTGGGTATAAAAACAGCTTCCCAAAAAATGCTCAGTCTTTCACAAGAAAGGATGGGGCGAGGTACACCCCTTTGTCCACAACTGCGTGAGCAAATAGTCAAAAAGTTTAAGAACAACGTTTCTCAAAGTGCAATTGCAAGAAATTTAGGGATTTCAACGTCTACGGTCCATAATATCATCAAAAGGTTCAGAGAATCTGGAGAAATCACTCCACGTAAGCGGCATGGACGGACACTAACATTGAATGACCGTGACCTTCGATCCCTCAGACGGCTCTGTATCAAAAGCCAACAGGAACACTTCAGAAAACCACTGTCACTAAAAAAAGTTATTCACAACATCTGTAAGTGCAAGTTAAAGCTCTACTATGCAAAGCGAAAGCCATTTATCAACAACATCCAGAAACGCCGCCGGCTTCTCTGGGCCCGAGATCATTTAAGATGGCCTGATGCAAAATGCTTATTTCAGCAAGACACTACCAAGCCACATTCAGCACGTTACAACAGCGTGGTTTCGTAAAAAAAGAGCGCGGGTACTTTCCTGGCTCATCTGCAGTCCAGACCTGTCTCCCATCGAAAATGTGTGGCGCATTATGAAGCGTAACATACGCCAGCGGAGACCCCGGGCTGTTGAACGACTGAAGCTCTACATAAAAAAAGAATGGGAAAGAATTCCACTTTCAAAGCTTCAACAATTAGTTTCCTCAGTTCCCAAACGTTTCTTGAGTGTTGTCAAAAGAAAAGGTGATGTAACACAGTGGTGAACATGCCCTTTCCCAACTACTTTGGCACGTGTTGCAGCCATGAAATTCTAAGTTAATTACTATTTGCAAAAAAAATTAAGTTTATGAATCTGAACATCAAATTAGGGCTGGCCGATATATCGATATACGATATAAATCGCGGGTTTGTCTCAGTGTGATATAGAAAATGACTATATCGAGTAGACGTTCTCACGCAGTTGTTTTTAAGCTACGGGCATTATACTACAGGCTCTCCTCGCTCTTTCCTGTGTCTCCTTCTCACAGACAAGCTGGCTCCCATTCTTACATACGTCACATACAGTCATGTCATACGTCACATACGTACACGGCCGCACCCAGCAGAGAGGTAGCGGCGTGGCTAAGGTTAGCTGTGATGCTAGCGGGTTGTTGCAAGAGAAAGAAAGTGCGAATCTCGTAACAAATGAAGGAAGAATTAATTACCAAGAAAAACAGCACGGGGCCCATCGTCTGGCGGTGGCTCCGCTTCAAGCGGGAATATGTCGAATAGACAACTTTAATTTGTCATGAGTGGGGCACAAGCGTTGCTACCAGATGTAACATTACTGTTAATATATAGCATCATTTGAAAAGTCACCTGCTATTAACTTTAATAAATACAGTTTTGGTAAATTGACTTAGTTGTGATGTCCTTCCCTGCATGAAAGTTTAAAAGTAGCATATATTATTAGTGCAGTATGAACAAGAATGTTTTAATGTAGACACATAGAATCACCATACTGCTGTGATTATATGTATCCAGTGTTCATTCAAGACTAAGGCAAAATACCGAGACATATATCGTATATCGCGATATGGCCTAAAAATATTGCAGTATTAAAAAAAGGCAATATCGCCCAGCCCTACATCAAATATATTGTCTTTGTAGTGCATTCAATTGAAAATGGCAGCTCCCTCCATCAGTGTGTGAATGTGTGTGTGAATGGGTAAATGTGGAAAGTAGTTAGATAGATTAGATTAGATAGTACTTTATTTATTCCGTCAGGAGAGTTCCTTCAGGAAAATTACAATTTTCAGCACAATCCCATTCAATATCAGACAAACATTAAAGGGAGACAGAATAGGATCGTTGACGGGTCTGCCGGCTTCCAGCGCCCCTTACAAAAAAAAATATATATATATATATATATATATATATATATATATATATATATATATTAGGGGTGTGGGAAAAAATCGATTCGGATTCGAATCGAATTGTTTACGTTGTGCGATTCAGAATCGATTGTCATTTTTATAAAAAAATCGATTTTTTTTTTTTTTTTAATCAATCCAACAAACCACTACACAGCAATACCATAACAATGCAATCCAATTCCAAAACCAAACCTGACCCAGCAACACTCAGAACTGCAATAAACAGACCAATTGAGAGGAGACAAACACGACACAGAACACACTAAAAGTAATGAAACAAAAATTAATATTATCAACAACAGTATCAATAATAATTATAATTTCAGCATATCAGTGATAAAAATCCCTCACTGACATTATCATTAGACATTTATAAAAATAATTAAAAAAAAACAATAGTGTCACAGTGGCCTACACTTGCATCGCATCTCATAAGCTTTACAACACACTGTGTCCAATGTTTTCACAAAGATAAAATAAGTCATATTTTTGGTTTGTTTAATAGTTAAAACACATTTACATTAGTGCAATCATTGGATAAAACATTGTCCTTTATAATTCTAAAAGCTTTTTTTTTTTTTTTAAATCTACTACTCTGCTTGCATGTCAGCAGACTGGGGTGGATCCTGCTGAAATCCTATGTATTGAATGAATACAGAATCCTTTTGAATCGGAAAAATATCGTTTTTGAATCGAAAATCGAATCCAATCGAAAAAAATCGATATATTATCGAATCGTGACCCCAAGAATAGATATTGAATCGAATCGTGGGACACCCAAAGATTCACAGCCCTAATATATATATATATATATATATACATATATATATATATATACATATATATATATATATATACATATATATATATACATATATATATATATATATATATATATATATATATATATATATATATATATATATATATATACACATACATACTGCAGTAATATATGCTACTTTTCAATCCCCCTCAGAGGAAGAGATTTCGTGTGTAGTTTGCACCAAATATTCTGCAAACATTTCGCGAGGTGGGAAAAAAAACATTGGGCTTTAACACATCAAGCAAGCCTTATCAGCCACCTGAAATGCCGACATCGCTATAATTATCGCTATGACAGGGTTTTCTTAGCTTAAGAAAACATTTTCTGCTAAGGCCATGTGCAGAAAAGACGGGGCTTGTTCCTTTTGCTGCTGCATTTAAAAAGCGCAAAAAGTTTGCCAGTGACAACCCGAGGGCTAAAGCAATCTGTGATTTAATTGTAGAAATTATAAAAAATACAGTTCAATCTTTATCGACTTGGGGAAAAAAAATTGTGTCCCACGTAAAAATGGTTGTACTTGCACATATCTTGATCAAATAAACGGCAGAAACCAAAGATGAGGCTGCGTGGTTCTCACTTCTGATTGCGCAATCCAACATAAACCGGGTTATTTTGTCCGCATGTCACCAATATCATGTTTGCATGAAGACTTATTTTACACCATGGTAGGGCTGCAGAATTGAGAAAAACATTGATTGTGATTTTTCTCTCCAAAATTGTGTCTGCGATTTGAATTACAATTTTTGTTTCATACATAAAAATGCATAAAACTGTGAAAATAAAAAGTGACGGAAGACATATTCCTTTTGGACTGTCAATCAACAATATTCTGTTTTAGAAAGATATGCAATAATTGACTTTCAAAAATATTTGGCTTTATGGAGACAGACTCAAAGCTTTTGTCTACGTCATGCTTTAAACCAGGGGTGTCCTAACATTTTGACTGGGGGGCCATATTTCGTTAAAAGAATTTGGCCGAAAGCAGACTGCATGCAAAGTAGCAGTAGTATGTATACCTGTATATAAAAAGCGTATACATATATATGTACATATTATAATTATTATAATATAATGGATCCATATTTAATAACTTTAATAATTGGTTATTAAGAGTATGTGAAAGTTCAACCCCTACCTTGTTTACTACCATGACACCCTCCTTAAAGTTAACCAATCAGAAATATCAAGAAGCTAAAATGCGCCAAACAAGTACAGTGTGGATGAAGGACGGTGTTATGCCTTTTTCCCATAATAACTTGTAAAAGGTTTAAGTGGGTGTCATTTTGATTTTTTTATGTTGATAAATGTTCGAAGTTCAATGAGCAAGTGTTATATTTGACTATTTTTGTACGTATTGATTTTATTTTTTTTCTGCACCGTGACTAGAGAAGGTTGTTTGGATTGGGTTATATTAAGAAATTCTGTACTTCACTAACTCTCAAGAATAATTAATGACTGTCAGTGGCCAACAGATGCTTATTTATCACCCATGTTGCTGCAGATCTTATTATTTTCGGGTCTCTCTATGTCTAGAATTAAAAGATTACAGTTGGTACAAAATGCGGCTGCTAGACTTTTGACAAGAACAAGAAAGTTTGATCATATTACGCCTATACTGGCTCACCTGTACTGGCATCCTGTGCACTTAAATTGCGACTTTAACCTTTAAGGTTTTACTACTTACATGTAAAATACTAAATGGTCTAGCTCCATCCTATCTTGCTGGTTGTATTGTACCATATGTCTCGGCCATAAATCTTATTAGTGAAATATGTATTAGTGATTCCCAGAGCCCAAAAAAAGTCTGCAGGCTATAGAGCATTTTCTATTCGGGCTCCAGTACTCTGGAATGCCCTACCAGTAACAGTTACCTCAGTAGAAGTCCCATCTAAAAACTCATTTGTAGACTCTAGCCTTTAAATAGACCTCCCTTTTAGACCAGTTGATCCCTTCCAAGGTTTCTCATTGTGCCCATTGGGTTGAGTTTTTTCTTTCCCTGATGTGGGATCTGACCAGAGGATGTCATTGTGGCTTGTGCAGCCCTTTGAGACACTAGTGATTAAGGGCTGTATGAATAAATTGATTGATTGAAACGCGCGGCTCAACAATACTGATTGCCAAACATGGCTGTCACTCGTAGTATCGGTGACAGAAGAAAAAAACAACAAAAACCCTTTGCCTCTTGCGGTTACATAATCTCACTAATGAAAACCTCGATGTCGATTCAATATCAATTAATCGTTCAGCACTACACCATCACATCAATATTCTTGCTAATCAGATCAGAAACTCTAGCGAAAAGTCACACGACAAGGCCCACAGTATTTTGGTTCACTGGGAGGGGGACATACGTGAGTGTTTGTCAATGCCGTTCTTTTACTTTAAAATCCACCCTTAACTTTTCAAAATATTTAGCTGATTAACTAACTAGCTGCTAACTAACTAACACACTGACGGACGGACAAACCATGATTACATAATCTCCTGGTTGAGGTAAAAATAACTCCCAAGACAGTCCACGTCTCACCAGCAAAAACAACTTAATGTCATTGCCTCAAATTGACGGCACTTAAATACTAACTTACAATGTGCACTCCATTACCTGCGGAAATGTTGCGGCACGTCCTGATGAAAGATAAAAATGACATGGTGTTTAATACCAACCCAAGCAGTAAATAAGAATCCACCTAACGGCACCAAACTGCCACATAATGAATTTGAGATAAGTATCACACTGGCAGAGACGTGATTGAAATTTGCATTATCTTAAAGGCCTACTGAAACCCACTACTACCGACCACGCAGTCTGATAGTATATCAATGATGAAATATTAACATTGCAACACATGCCAATACGGCCGGTTTAGTTTACTAAATTGCAATTTTAAATTTCCCGCAGAGTTTCTTGTTGAAAATGTCGCGGAATGATGACGCGTGCGCGTGACCCCACGGACTGTAGAGGACATATTAGCGCAGCACCATTTGCGGCTAAAAGTCTTTTCATCGCGCAATTAAACAGTATTCTGGACATCTCTGTTGCTGAATCTTTTGCAATTTGTTCAATTAAAAGTGGAGAAGTCAAAGTAGAAAGATGGAGTTGGGAAGCTTTAGCCTTTAGCCACACAAACACAGTGATTCCTTGTTTAAAATTGCCGGAGGTGAAGCTTTAGTATGGATCAGAGCGGTCAAGCGAACATGGTTCCTGACCACTTGTCAACCGGCAGGTTTCGGTGAGAAAATTGTGGTAAAAAGTGGCCTCTTACCGGAGATCTGTGGAATTTGCGCCGTCCTTGTATTTGCTGTCGACTTCCCTCGGACACTGGACTCAAGACACCGGTGGACACACCCCTGCGACTATCAGGTACTATTTAATCTCACTAAAACACTAGCAACACAATAGAAAGATGAAGGATTTTCCAGAATTATCCTAGTAAATGTGTCTAAAAACATCTGAATCCGTCCCAATACAATCGCCTTTTATTTTTTAAACTATTTTTTTTTCTCTACTCCTTCACTATCAATATCATCATCCACAAATCTTTCATCCTCGCTCAAATTTATGGGGAAATTGTCGTTTCCTCAGTCCGAATAGCTGTTGCTGCTTGAGGCTCCCATTATAAACAATGTGAGGACGTGAGGAGCCCTCACCCTTGTGACATCATCGTCTGCGACTTTCGGTTAAGGCAAGGCTTTTTTATCAGCACCAAAAGTTGTAAACTTATTGTCGATGTTCTCTACTAAATCCTTTCAGCAAAAATATGGCAATATCGCAAACTGATCAAGTACGACACATAGAATGGACCTGCTATCCCCGTTTAAATAAGAAAATCTCATTTCAGTAGGCCTTTAAAGTTGGACTATAATCTCTCCATCATCAAGGCAGAGAGATGCCTTTACCAAAAACGGTGGCGTGTTCCACTAAGACAAGCTGCTGGTTGCTGCGCAGTGACAGCGTCCGGCTATGAAAGGTTGGCGCTGAGTGGGCACAGATGGTAGCCACCATCACTCATCCACAAGTCTGTGGCATGCCTGCATAATATCACATCTAAACGCTGGAATCCTCTCTTCCTTTCTGTCTCATTTCACACCTGCATTGCTGCTTTTTCACTGTGCACATACAGAAAAGCAGCATTTTTATCACAATAATTCTGCACAGTTAATTGAAATGAAATAATTTAGTACTTCTCAATGTCTGCATGGTATCAACATCGATGACACAAGTGCTGCCTCAATTAGCTATTATCTGGCAGACAGCTGCACTAGCATGTTTAACAACAGCCATCCTCGCCTGCTTGTGACAGTGAATTATTCATTTAAGACAGCATGATGTATTCTCGCTCTATCAATGGCTGTCTGTATTGTCAGTCTAGATTATAGCAGCAATGTCTATTTTGAAGGCCAGCATGGTAGGCCAACATGGTGTTGGGGGAATTAAAGGTACTATAACATAGTATTTTATACAAACCCCATTTCAATATGAGTTGGGAAGTTGTGTTGGTTATAAATATAAACGGAATACAATGATTTGCTAATCCTTTTCAACCCATATTCAATTAAATGCACTACAAAGACAAGATATTTGATGTTCAAACTAATGAACTTTATTTATTTTTGCAAATAATAATTAACTTAGAATTTCATGGCTGCAACACGTAGTTGGGAAAGGGCATGTTCACCACTGTGTTACATCACCTTTTCTTTTAACAACCCTCAATAAATGTTTGGGAACTGAGGAAACTAATTGTTGAAGCTTTGAAAGTGAAATTCTTTCCCATTCTTGTTGTATATAGAGCTTCAGTCGTTCAACAGTCCGGGGTCTCCGCTGTCGTATTTTCCGCTTCATAATGTGCCACACATTTTCGATGGGAGACAGATTTGAATTGCAGGCGGGCCAGGAAAGTACCCACACTCTTTTTTTACAAAGCCACGCTGTTGTAACACGTGCTGAATGTGGCTTGGCATTGTCCTGCTAAAATAAGCAGGGGCGTCCATGTAAAAGACGGCGCTTGAATGGCAGCATATGTTGTTCCAAAGCCTGTATGTACCTTTCAGCCTCAATGGTGCCTTCACAGATGTGTAAGTTACCCATGCCCTGGGCACTAATGCACCCCCATCCCTTCACAGATGCTGGCTTTCGAACTTTGCGTCGATAACAGTCTGGATGGTTCGCTTCCCCTTTGGTCCGGATGACACATTGTCGAATATTTCCAAAAACAATTTGAAATGTGGACTCGTCAGACCTAAGAACACTTTTCCACCTTGTATCAGTCCATCTTAGATGATCTCGGGCCCAGAGAAGCCGGCGGCGTTTCTGGATGTTGTTGATAAATGGCTTTCGCTTTGCATAGTAGAGGTCTAACTTGCACTTACAGATGTAGCGACGAACTGTATTTAGTGACAGTGGTTTTCTGAAGTGTTCCTAAGCCCATGTGGTGATATCCTTTAGAGATTGATGTCGATTTTTAATACAGTGCCGTCTGAGGGATCGAAGGTCACGGTCATTCAATGTTGTTTTCCGGCCATGCCGCTTACGTGGAGTGATTTCTCCAGATTCTCAGAACCTTTTGATGATATTGTGAACCGTAGATGTTGAAATCCCTACATTTCTTGCAATTGCACTTTGAGAAACGTTGTTCTTAAACTTTTTGACTATTTGCTTACGCAGTTGTTGACAAAGGGGTGTACCTCGCCCCATCCTTTCTTGTGAAAGACTGAGCATTTTTTGGGAAGCTGTTTTTATACCCAATCATGGCACCCACCTGTTCCCAACTAGCCTGCACACCTGTGGGATGTTCCAAATAAGTGTTTGATGAGCATTCCTTAACTTTATCAGTATTTATTGCCACCTTTCTCAACTTTTTTGTTACGTGTTGTTGGCATCAAATTCTAAGGTTAATGATTATTTGCAAAAAAAAAATGTTAATCAGTTTGAACATCAAATATGTTGTCCTTGTAGCCTATTCAACTGAATACGGGTTGAAAATTATTTGCAAATCATTGCATTCCATTTATATTTACATCTAACACATTTTCCCAACTCATATGGAAACTGAGTTTGTATAATACTTATACAGTAAGTCCCACAATAGTGTTTTGGAGGTGAATTGTCCAAAATGTATCCTTAATCCTGGAAGTTAAACAGTTTTAAAAGACTTTTAGTCGGTTTGGACATCCCTTTGTGATGGACAATTAGATACACATCTAGATACATGTGTTACGATACGATTCAAAAACTATATATTTAAAAAATAGAACGATTCAATACAGTGTACCAACGATTCGACACAACGCGATACAGTACACATATGATTTTTTTCTACGGTTAACATTGTTTTTAATGTGGATCTTAATATTTTTTACAGCACAAAATAACAAAATCATTCCTACTTGTGCATATGCCACTCATGAGAATAGTTTGGATCAGTTCCATATAAACTTGTGAGCATGAACTGATGAAGACTAGTCCAATGAGGACTGAAAAGATCTTCCAAGACAAATTGAACAGTCCAGTTGCAATCGATTGTAATGCCCTGAGAACAGTGTCATAGCAAAATATACTGGTCCTCCAAACCACAAAGTCCTGAAGAACCCTCAGCTAGGGAAGGGCGATATGGCCTGTATTTTAAACAATATTTTACTTGGTATATAAATAATGAAAATATTATTTTAAAACAGGTTACAAAGGCTCCAAAATGTACTGCTGACGTACAGTCGTGGTCAAAAGTTTACATACACTTGTAAAGAACATAATGTCATGGCTGTCTTGAGTTTCTAATAATTTGTACAAGTCTTATTTTTTTGTGATAGAGTGATTGGAGCACATACTTGTTTGTCACAAAAAACATTCATGAGGTTTGGTTCTTTTATGAATTTATTATGGGTCTACTGAAAATGTGACCAAATTTGCTGGGTCAAAAATATACATACAGCAAATGTTAATATTTGGTTGATTGATTGATACTTTTATTAGTAGATTGCACAGTACAGTACATATTCCGTACAATTGACCACTAAATGGTAACACCCGAATAAGTTTTTCAACTTGTTTAAGTCGGGGTCCACGTTAATCAATTCATGGTACAAATATATACTATCAACATAATACAGTCATCACACAAGTTAATCATCATAGTATGTACATTGAATTATTTACATTATTTACAATCCGGGGGGTGGGATGAGGAGCTTTGGTTGATATCAGAACTTCAGTCATCAACAATTGCAATGTCCTTTGGCAAGTTTCACTGTAATACAGCACTTTTGGTAGCCATCCACAATCTTTTGGCAAGCTTCTGGTTGAATTTTTGGCCAAACTTCTAGACAAATGTGGTGGAGTTCAGCTAAATGTGTTGGTTTTCTGACATGGACTTGTTTCTCTAGCATTGCCCACACGTTTAGGTTAGGACAGAACTTTCCTTCAGAAGGTCTTGTGTTTTGGAAAAAAAAAAGTTGTTTGGCCACCATACCCAGCAATATGTTTGGAGGAGAAAAGGTGAGGCCTTTAATCCCAGGAACACCATGTTTACCGTCAAGCATGGTGGTGGTAGTATTAAGCACTGGGCCTCTTTTACTGCCTATGGAACTGGTGCTTTGCAGAGTAAATGGGACGATAAAAAAGAAGGATTACCTCCAAATTATTTAGGACGACCTAAAATCATCGGCCCGGAGGTTGGGTTGGGCCGCAGTTGGGTGTTTCAACAGGACAATGACCTCAAACACATGTCAAAAGTGGTAAAGGAATGGCTAAATCAGGCTAGAAGTAATATTTTGGAATGGCATTCCAAAAGTCCTGACTTAAATATGTGGACAATGCTGAAGAAACAAGTCAGCATTAGCTGAACTGCATACAATTTTGTCAAGAGGAGTGGTCAAACATTCAACCAGAAGCTTACCAGAAGGCCATGTAACGCAATGGTAAAAATGCCCATGTGCCAACTTTTTTGCAAGGTGTTGCTGCCATTAAATTCTAAGTTAATAATTATTTGCAAAAAAAAAAAAGTTTTTCATTTCGAACATTAAATATCTTGTCTTTGCAGTGCATTCAATTGAATATAAGTTTAAAAGGATTCGCAAATTGTGTTTTGTTTTTATTTACGAATTACACGTGCCAAATTCACTGGTTTTGGGTTTTGTGCAACAGTGGAATCCGTGTTGCTCCCTTTCTCCCCAACAAAAGTCTTTAATAAAGTTAAAAGTGAAGCACAATGTTAACACAGGCACTTGTGGTTGTTCGTAAATTTAACAAAAGACCAGAGGTCATTTTGTCGTTTCTTCTCCGTAACGAGGGTAAGTGCCGAATGCGCTTCATGGCTGACTGAATGCTTGTGTAAATGTGTGGAGAAAAAAGTAGCGGCTTATTAGAGAAGTAACGTCTAGCAGTATTAATGATTATCGCGGGAAAACTCCCAACAGTTAGTAGTACATTTTTATATTAAAATTACCTAAAAAAAACGTGATTTACAACTGGACTTTGATAGACACACACACTAATTGGCGCCAGCTGGCTATCTTAAATGTTAACCAGAAAGAAAGAGACATTAATGTATTTCCCCATTAACAAACTTAATTCCCCACCATAAACTTATATAAACACATTCCTGTCTGAGCAACTACGATATTCATTTGTACACAGTGAACCTACAAGCTGTGCTCTCTAAGTACAGAGTGATCTCTCCAAGGAATACGGAACAGAGACGTTTTATGGTGCCTTTAAGGACCGCTAAACAGACTATGCCTCCAGAAATTTTCAATATTAATAATACATTTTATATGTTTAGCACTTTTCATTTATAAAAATACTAAAATGCTACAGTATAAAATATTTTAAACAATACAGGCTGAGCCATTAAAACAGATAAAATAGTAGGACTAAAACACTATCTGTGAAGCATAAGAAACACAATATCATGAAAATTGTGGATTTTCTAACTGTGTGTCTATTTATTTTAGTTCTTAAAAAATGTGCACATTCGAAAATACTGCAATACTTGTAACCGTGATAATTTTGGTCACAATAACTGTGATATACAATTTTCATAATGTTACATCTTTACTGTTCAAGTTTTGAACCATAGTTAATTGGTTTTATTAATTATTAACTGGACCAACATTATTTCTTCTGCAAATAACCGCTTAGGTTTTCATTCAATTTGGTCTTTGTAATTTGAGATACTACTGTACATGGAAGATGCTGGAATATACCTTGGTACTGACCCATTGACACAATGTTTCTCCACCATGCTGCAGAAAAGCAATTTAAAGGACAACCATTTCTGAGCTTAACAGCAACTACATTATCTACTGTACATAGATGCAATTATCCTGCAAAACCCAAACAAGCCCATTAAACCAGATGACAGACACGCATTCAACAGCCAACTCCTGTAACTATGACCAGCTGGCGCCATTCCGTCCTCGACCCGATTCTCTAAAGCAATGTCTCAAGGGTCTTTTTGGAAGAAAAGTAATTTCAAAAGCAATTTTTTTGCCCGAGGCTACAAGGGTCTTTTTGATGGACGAGAGCTCTCAAACAATAAAAAAGTATGGCTGACATAGGTAATTCTTTATTAGCAGACACGTAAGGAGGATTTACTCTCTTCATCTTGCCTGCTCTCGGCCCTACATCTCTTTCCTTTTGGCTATCAGCACTTGATTGGGGGTGTGTGGGTCGGGGGGTTGTGTGTTTGTGTGTGTGTGTGTGTGTGTTTGTCTGCATGTGTGTTTGCGTGTGTGTGTGTGTGTGTGTGTGTGTGTGTGTGTGTGCGTGTGTGTGTGTGTGCGTTTGTCTGCATGTGTGTTTGCGTGTGTGTTAAGCCAGTAACCGATTCTGGCTTCGGCAAACTGTAAACATGCTAATTAATACTGTACAGAACAATCATTCGACAAAAGTGGAACTAAATGCGCATTTGAGGCTGAGAACACTTCTCCATAAGCAATTCTCGATAGTGCTTCCAACAATCTGACAGATTAAAATGTAAGTAGAGCAGAGGTGGGACCAAGTCATTGTTTTGCAAGTCACAAGTAAGTCTCAAGTCTTTGCCCTCAAGTCTCGAGTCAAGTCCTGAGTCAAGACAGGTAAGTCCCGAGTCAAGTCCAAAGTCAATACTGGGAAGTCTCAAGTCAAGTCCCAAGTCCTGCATTTTGAGTTTCGAGTCATTTCAAGTCTTTTTAACCACAGACTAATACATTTACACAGGTTGTGTATGCTTTTAAAACGCCGCTGTATGTATTTATTATTAAAAAAAAAACAGTGCTTACACTGCACTTCATAATAGCACTATTAACCAGTTATTCTAAACATTTAACTCATTGCTTTACAGAATAAACACATTTCAAAAAACAAGTGCAACTGTACTTATTTGCAAAAAAGTGTTAACATTGTATTTCCATGGAATATTGCATTGTAACTAGTTCCACAGCAGTTTATATCATGTTGTTACCTTATCTCATTGATCTCATCTCATACTGTATGTGCTTATGTGTGCGTACACATGAAAAACAACAAAAACATGAACATAACAATGAACAGTGCTGTACTTGTTAGATGTCAGGGCTCTATGGAATATGTACACATATTCTTAATATAGTATACATTTTAACTGACCTTTATTTGACTATGTTTGTCTTTTTGTAGGTGGCTAAAATATGCGGTGCTGCTGACCGCCGTCTAACGTTACGTTACTGTGCGTGATGCATTCACTAACGTAACGTTATGTGTAGGTGCCTCATGGAACCCTGCTTAAAAAAAAATCACTTGACAAAAAGTATGAATAAGGTAGCGAACTACAGTGGACGCAACAGATTGCCGTGTTTGCAATGACGTTATAACCATAGACATCTTATAAGTAGACGCAGAATTGGCTGCTGTGACGCAAGTAATTTGGCCGCCATCTTGAAGTGGTGATGAGGAGCCGGCAAGCAGCCTAAACTGACAGTTGACAGGTAGAAAACTGCTGGGCTGGTATTCAGCGTTTTCCTGCTCAAATGAGCGGACTGTTGAAAATAGGAATTGGGGGATTACTTTTCACAAGTAAGATTTGACATTAACATACTATTGGTTGTATTTTGTGAAAAGAATATTACCACAGAGTTAAGCAGGAGCAAAGAACTACAATATTTGTATGTGAAAATCACAAAGAAATCTTCTGGGGGAGGATGACCCCCCCCAACAGGTATGTGGTTTACAAACTTTCAGGCCCACCTAAAACAAAATTCACCAGCCGCCACTGATTATGATGCATTCTCATTTTATCGTAACCACAGATAAGTCTTCAAGTAACAATATTCAAATATTAACTTTGTTTGGTAAGACAGAATTTGGTTTTATTCTGAATCCAGTGAAACAGATTGGTGGTTTTAGCTGAAAAAAAGACTTTCAGGTGTTTATATATGTTTAAGTATTTGGCAGACACTTTTATCCAAAGCAACATACATGAAAAATACATACAAAACGATCACTGTAAACATGATCATTTAAAGGAAGAATGTAATAGAAAATATCAATACAAAGTGTCAAGACAGAATAAACCATCTGCTGTTGCAGCAACAGAGTATAAGTCTATAACAGTGCTTCTCAACCTTTTTTCAGTGATGTACCCCCTGTGAATTTTTTTTTAATTCAATTACCCCCAAATCAGAGCAAAGCATTTTTGCTTGAAAAAAGAGATAAAAAAGTAAAATACAGCACTATGTCATCAGTTTCTGATTTATTAAATTGTATAACAGTGCAAAATATTGCTCATTTGTAGTGGTCTTTCTTGAACTATTTGAAGAAAAAAGATGTAAAAATATCTAAAAACTTGTTGAAAAATAAACAAGTGATTCAATTTTAAATAAAGATTTCTACACAAAAAAGTAATCATCAACTTAAAGTGCCCTCTTTGGGGATTGTAACAGAGATCCATCTGGATTCATCAACTTAATTCCAAACATTTCTTCACAAAAAAAAAAGTTTAACATCAATATTTATGGAACATGTCTACAAAAAATCTAGCCGTCAACACTGAATATTGCATTGTTGCATTTCTTTTCACAGTTTATGAATTTACATTCATATTTTGTTGAAGTATTATTCAGTAAATATATTTATAAAGGATTTTGAATTGTTGCTATTTTTAGAATATTTAAAAAAAATATCATGTACCCCTTGGGATACCTTCAAGTACCCCCATTTGAGAACCACTGGTCTATAGGTCCGTAAGATATAGAGATATCTAATGTATTCATACATTGTTTATGTAGGATATACGCATGTATATATAACCTAATCATATTGTTTCTTTAACTTAAAAATAGCTGACTGTTTTTTTCCCCTTCTCTGGGATTATATTCCCAGTTTTGATCTCAGACATCTGGTCACTTATAGCATATAAGAATATTCTATTACTGTTAAGCAAATTATGAACACGCCAAGACATGAATCTTTTATCATAGTTACACGTATGACAAAAAAGCGCGTGAGTATCAGTGGTATTCAGTGAGGTAATATGAATAAAATGCACTGACAGTTCATTGCTCCTGCCAAAGGAATTGCACTGAGTGGAGCGGATCACCACTCCAAGATGGTGGCCACGCGTCACGTCAGCGGCAATAGGCAGCAGCGCTCCATGCTGCGTCTACTTATAAGATGTTTATGGTTCTAACGTTAGCAGTGAGTTTACAGCCTCACTGATTTAACTACACAACAAATAAAAGTTACGTTACTCAGCCAATAAACGTTAGCTTACATTCAAAACGTACCCTTCTTTGTGCAACTTCAAATGTCGAACGAAGTTGGAAGTTGTTGCGTCTCCGTCTGTAATCTTCCAACCGCATGTTTTGCATACGGCAATTCCTGTTTTATTGACCAAGTCGTACTCTTAATACCCGAATGAAACACTTTATGGCATAATTTTATTCACTTATTCTTCTGTTGTTTGAAAGCTCTTCTTCGTTGGTTGTCCTGCAATTTGATTGGATGAATGCTGTGTGACGAAAATAACGTGGATGTCATTTGATTGGCTGTTGTACTGACAGGTAGCGCACACGCTGTCATCGCACACATGTTGACAGACATGCGTACAAAAGGGAAGATACGGAGCGCTCCTGAATAACTTTTTAATCGTTGGGTTTTGGGGAAAGTTGCAAGTCATGTCAAGTCAAAAGGCTCAAGTCCAAGTCAAGTCCCAAGTCATTGATGTTAAAGTCTAAGTCGAGTTGCAAGTCTTTTTAAATGTTGTCAAGTCGAGTCTAAAGTCATCAAATTCATGACTCGAGTCTGACTCGAGTCCAAGTCATGTGACTCGAGTCCACACCTCTGAAGTAGAGTAACTGAATGCTATCATGAACTAGTGTCAGGGTTAGCTAACACTAACCCTTTCGCTAGTGTGTGGGAGAGAAAAAAATGTCAGTGGTATATTTGAAAGGATTTCACTTGTATGTGTGAGAGCTTTTCACTAGTGTGTGTGAGAGGATGTTCCTTCCGGTTACGGTCAGCAATAAAACCTGCCCCTTTTCAGACAAGTTTTTAAAACTTTTTTTAAGCCAAGTTGTTGGCAAAAAAAAGTCTGACTAACTGCCGACAAGTAGCTTAACCGAGGCAGGAGCTCCGCGTCATCATTTGATGGCTTCAGTAGAGAATATAAGAACACTTTCAATGCAGCAACAGTCGGGCTGCAGCAGTCCGTTGCACCTCGTTCCGGAGCGAGTGTGCCACGCAGCATTACCAAACGCAACGTTTCAACTCATGGACATTGGGTAAGAGGAAGAAAAGTTAATCAGACATTATTTTTTTCTAAATTATTGTTTAATAAAACGAAATGTAACGCAATATGGCATTGTAATGTGTTAAACATTAGTCTTGCGTGCCTCATCTACAAACAACCTAGCAACTAGTGATTCCGCAGGTTCTAAGAGTCTCAGATCTAAACTTGGTGTTTGTCAAGGAGGGAGCCCAAAAAGTACACTGTCAAAACAACTAGTAATGTTTGCAGCATTGTTGCTATGGCAACTTGTCGAAATGTGAGTCACGTCGTGGTACATCAGTTCCTAATCAAATACTTACAATAATAGATTTGATTTATATAGCGGTTTTCTATCGACTTGATATTCAAAGCACTCACAGATATCAGCTGTTCATCACCTGCTGTGTAAAATCAGAGCGTGAAAACAAATCGTACAATAGATGTGGATCAGCAGGAGCACTGCAGAAACTATGTACCGTATTTTTCGGACTATAAGTCACAGTTTTTTTCATAGTTAGGCCAGGGGTGCGGCTTATACTCAGGAGCGGCTTAAGTGTGAACTTATTAACACATTACTGTAAAATATCAAATAATATTATTTAGCTCATTCACTTAAGAGACTAGAAGTATAAGATTTCATGGGATTTATCGATTAGGAGTGACGGATTGTTTGTTTCGTTTTCAGTTGGTTATTTATGCGTCATATAACGTACACTTATTCAGCCTGTTGTTCACTATTCTTTATTTATTTTAAATTGCCTTTCAAATGTCTATTCTTGGTGTTGGGTTTTATCAAATACATTTCCCCAAAAAAAGCGGCTTATACTCCAGTGCGACTTATATATGTTTTTTTCCTTCTTTATTATGCATTTTTGGCAGGTGTAACTTATACTCCGGAGCGACTTATACTCCGGAGCGACTTATACTCCGAAAAATACAATATGTAACTTAACTGCTGTGTACAATGACCAACATCAAAGAGCAGTAGCGTAGTAGGCCCAAGCATTCTTTCAACAAATAAATAATGTATTTAACTTAAGAAGATATGCAGTACGAGAGAGATATAAATAACACAAAAATGACTACCTCACACTGCATATTATTGCTGTGATGAAATAAATCCTTCATCGCTGATCATACATTAAAATTATGTCTGCTCCCTTTTTTGATTATTAGTATGTATAATATAGATCAGCATAAAGGTATATATTTTAATTTCATATTCCCTTTTCAAGTGACATTTTTGTCACTCAGAAACACCACTCTTATTTTGAGGTGGATTGACACCTCAGATGACAAATGATGAGCTTCCTTCCCCATCCACAGCCTACAACTGCTGATGAGTACACTATGGGGAAGGACAACAAAACAATGGTAGATCTTTGTCTTATAAATGTTCTATATAATGTATTTTTTTCTTTTAGCAAGTATTTTTCAGTCCTTTTGTCATTCATGGTTGATTATTTTCCTTTTGTTTCTTACTAAGTAGATTCAATGGACAGTGTTTGTCATAAAGCATCTCAAAGGGGTTAAAAAAAATACCATATACATCATCTACATCATTTTCACTGTATACAATGTCCCAACTCTGTTTTTTTAGATCATTTTTGAAAGCTGTCAAACTTTGTTCTATACATATTCTTTCGAAAAGTCTTTTCGTCATTTTTGTTCCTCTTCTTGTGGTTTTGAAAACTGGCAGATGATCATTGATGTCGGATGTTAGCAGGCCACTTGTGACAATATTAAAATCATTAGTAGAAATATTATCAATTAGTGTGGCGCTGTGCCCTGAGATTCTGCTTGGCCTTGTGATTTTAGGATATTAACTTCGGCTGTGCATTGTGTCAATAAGGTCATCTTTGGGCTGTTGCTAGGGTTCAAGAGGCCAATGTTGAAGTCTCCACGTAAGGTTATTTTTTGGCTGATTTCAGTAATAGTTGCCTTAATCTAGCTTTCAAAAGTATCAGTGTTTGACTTCAGTGATCTATGTATGGATATATATATATATATATATATATATATATACATATACATACATATATATAATTATATATATACATCTCCGATTGTAACTGAGATAGGCACCAGCCCCCCCACCCCCCTTCGACCCCAAAGGGAATAAGCGGTAGAAAGTGGATGGATATATATATATATATATATATATATATATATATATATACATACATATATATAATTATATATATATATCTCCGATTGTAGCTGAGATAGGCACCAGCCCCCCCACCCCCCCAAAGGGAATAAGCGGTAGAAAATGGATGGATATATATATGTATACACATACACAACTGATCAGTATGTATTTGCCTTTTCATGACATATTTCAAGGGTTTTACATTCTAAGATATCATCAATAGCTAGTGACATATTTTTTACCACTTTGTAGTTTAGGTTCTTTGTCACGTACACAGCTACTCCCCCTTCGTTCTTGTTAATTATTTTGATGTAATTTAGTTCATATTCTTTTAGTTCAAAATCTATTCCTTTTTTAGCATCTGCCCATGTTTCTGCGATAGCGATAACTTTGAAGGGTTTGTTGAATTGTTCCAAAAAATGCTTCACATTGCTATAGTTAACATACAAGCTTCTGCTGTTTAGATAAATAATCAATAGTTTGTTGTCTATTTTAATATTTCCAGTATATTGTTATATATAATAAAAACAATTATTCCTGGTGTGAAAGAAAAAAATTGTATCTCGATCTATGTCCTTATCTAATTCCGGACTATTGTGGTCTATGCTGCTTAAGGTTTTCAGTTCAATACTTTCCTGTTCACCAATCATGTGTGTTGCTCTCTGAATGTCTACAAGTGTAGACATACCGAACACGATGATGGTAATCCTTTGGAGCGTTGTAATTTTGTAGTCGATTGTCAATGTTTGTTTTCCTTTAGACCAGGGGTCACCAACCTTTTTGAAACCAAGAGATACTTCTTGGGTACTGATTAATGCGAAGGGCTACCATACCAGTTTGATACACACTTAAATAAATTGCCAGAAATAGCCAATTTGCTTAATTTACCTTTAATATATAAATGTATATATATATATATATATATATATATATATATAAATGGGTATTTCTGTCTGTCATTCCGTCGTACATTTTTTTTTCCTTTTACGGAATGTTTTTTGTAGAGAATAAATGATGAAAAAAACACTTAATTGAACGGTTTAAAAAGAGTAGAAAACGGGGAAAAAAAAGAAAATTAAATTTTTAAACATAGTTTATCTTTAATTTCGACTCTTTAAAATTCAAAATTCAACCGAAAAAGAGAGAAACAAGCTAATTCAATTGTTTTGAAAAAATTAAAAAAATAATTTATGGAACATCATTAGTCATTTTTCCTGATTAAGATTAATTTTAGAATTTTGATGACATGTTTTCAATAGGTTAAAATCCAATCCGCACTTTGTTAGAATATATAACAAATTGGACCAAGCTATATTTCTAACAAAGACAAATCATTATTTCTTCTAGATTTTCCAGAACAAAATTTTTTCAAGAAATTCAAATGACTTTGAAATAAGATTTAAATTTGATTCTACAGATTTTCTAGATTTGCCAGAATAATTGTTTTGAATTTTAATCATAATAAGTTTGAAGAAATATTTCACAAATATTCTTCGTCGAAAAAACTGAAGCTAAAATGAAGAACTAAATTAAAATGTATTTATTATTCTTTACAATAAAAAAGATAAATTTACTTAAACATTGATTTAAATTGTCAGGAAAGAAGACAAAGGAATTTAAAAGTTAAAAAGGTATATGTGTTTAAAAATCCTAAAATCCATTTTTAAGGTTGTACTTTTTCTCTAAAGTTGTCTTTCTGAAAGTTATAAGAAGCAAAGTAAAAAAACAAATTAATTCATTTAAACAAGTGAAGATCAAGTCTTTGAAATATTTTCTTGGGATTTTCAAATTCTATTTGAGTTTTGTCTCTCTTAGAATTAAAAATATCGAGCAAAGCAAGACCAGCTTGCTAGTAAATAAATGACCTTTTAAAAAATAGAGACAGGGCAGCGGTAAGTGCTGCTATTTGAGCTATTTTTAGAACAGGCCAGCGGGCTACTCATCTGGTCCTTACGGGCTACCTGGTGCCAGCGGGCACCGCGTTGGTGACCCCTGCTTTAGACTCTATTATCGTTGTTGTTGTTTTTGTTGTAATTGTTGTTGTAGTTGCTGAGAGTTCTGATATTCGTCTAAATCCCTGATGTCATTGACAACTAAGACTCTAGCTTCTGGACCTCCATTCAGCTTTATGTCGATTATGCAGTTGCCGCTCTTGTGGATGTGTACATTTTTAAAAGGTCTGACACATATTGTGGAAATAATCCGTTAAGAGATTTTAAAAATAAAAACAATATTTTAAAATGAATTCTAAAATGAACTGGGAGCCAGTGAAGGTATGCTAAAATGGGGGTAATGTGTTCATGTTTTTAGTAGCTGTTAAAAGGTGAGCAGCAGCATTTTGGACTGACTGCAATCGAGGCCATGTTCATTCCAATGTAGAGGGAGTTGCAGTAGTCCAAACGTGATGAAATAAAAGCATGGATTACCCGCTCAAAGTCCTTAAAAGAGAAAACTTATTTAATTTTTGCTAAAAGTCTTAGATGATAAAAACGTACACAGCTACTCCCCCTTTGTTCTTGTTTTAATTCTGTTGATGTAATTTAGTTCATATTCTTTTAGTTCAAAATCTATTCCTTTTTTAGCATCAATCCATGTTTCTGCGATAGCGGTAACTTTGAAGGGTTTGTTGAATTGTTCCAACAAATGCTTCACATTGTTCTGGTTAGCATACAAACTTCTGCTGTTTAGATAATTAAGCCACAGTTTGTTGTTTATTTTAATAGTTCCGTTGTATTGTTCGTCTCTATAATGAAAACAGTCATTCTGGTGTGAAAGAAAAAACATTGTATCTGGATCTATATCCTTATGTAATTCCGGACTATTGTGGTCTATGCTGCTCAAGGTATTCAGTTCCACACTTTCTTGTTCACCAATCATTTAGACTTAGACATGAACATTTGACTTAGACATATATATTAGACTTAAAAAAACTTTAATTATCCACAAGGGAAAATGTTTAATTGTTCAGTTACAAAAGATGGAAAGGATAAGGATGGAAAGAATAATGCACAAAAGGGCAAAAAAAGAGGGCAAAAACAAAGGTATAAAGGTTTGAGCTGTGATACAATTGTGTTGAGCGAGGACAGGGGCAGGGGCTCAAACTGCTGGAAGGTGAATGGGCAGGTGACAAGAATAGAAGGGTCAAAAAAGGGGAGAGAAATGTTTGCCCTAATCGTGTTAACCGTATCAATAAAATAGTCAATATATTTTCCACAGACCTCTGGCGAAGCTTCCAAGCATGAATATTGGGGAACCTTTAAAATAAAATCAATAGTTTTAAATAAAACATGTGTGTTGTTAAAATTACTTGTAATTATGTCAGAAAAGTGCTTGTTCAGGGCAAGGCGCCACACATTCGGGCACCATCTTGCTTTTTTTCGATGAGATGAAGATGAGGCAAAAAACTAACCCAGAACCACCGTAACTACAAGTCCAACACAACACCGTCATTATCCATTAATCACACACAAAGCAAGGTGCATTAACAATAGGCTTACCATACGTCCTCTTTTGCCCGGACGTGTCCTCTTTTGCGGCGCTGTCTGGGGTGTCCGGGCAGGGTTTTTTAAATCGTCAAATGTCCGGCATTATGAATTAGGGTTGCGTGTATTTTCAATGTACGTCCAGGGTTAAGTTACCGTATATATATATATATATATATATATATATATATATATATATATATATATATATATATGTATATGAAATACTCGAGTTGGTGAATACTAGCTGTAAAAATTGTAGCGGATGGCTACGGGGTGTTAGCCAATGGCTTTGGCGGTGGGGCGGGACTTCCGGGGAAGTTAGGGAAGTGACGCTATTGACAGGAAGTGTTGGTTCGAGTTTTGCCAGGAAAAGGAAATAGACTTCTTGGTAAACACTGAGGTGAGTGTAAAGTCAACATTTTTAACTCGGGTAAATTAGTTATTTTAGTATTTGTGAGTCCATGGAAACTTCACTTTTATCTCCCGCTGGATCCACATCGTTCGAGAATGGAGACAGGCTAGCTGTTAGCTTCAAGCTAACCAACACCAAAAGCAGACTCATCCACCTCAAAAACATACTTTGCAGGTCAAAAAACAGGGCAGTTGTTTGCCTTTTGAAGTGTTAATGTGCGAGGAGTGTTCAAAAAGAGTCTTTTGAAGAAGTGGCTGACAAGTTAGCATTGCTGACAGTGACGTGTTTACTGAAGCAGAAATGGTGACTGTGTGTTATGATAAACGCGATAGATTCATCAGATTAAATGTTTTTATTATCTATAGCAGGCGTGTCAAAAGTGTGCCAAAGAGGTCATTTGCGGCCCACAGCTAATGTTTTAAAGGCCCACGGCACATTCTAAAAATACTATTATAATAAACTAAAACATAACAAAAGTGAAATAAAAAAGCTTAAAGGTGAAATGTAATTTAGAAAAAGTTGCAATGTTGACTATAAAACAAAGTGTTTTTTTTTTCTTTTAAACTGTCATTGCTCAAAACATAATATTGAATCAAAATCAAATTTATTATGAATTATTGACCTAACCAAGGTTCCCATTACTTCACATCAAATATTACACAAAGAAAAATATTTTTGGTGTAAGATTTTGCATATTTTGTGTGTTTGCCATTAAAAACATAGTTTTGTTTGACAAAAAAGGGCGGAAAACAAACAAACAAAAAAACAACATAAAAAAACTTAAACATTTTGAAATGAGGGATAGATGTGAAGTTGATGTAGACTCCAGATATTTAAACGTTAAATATAAAATGTATGTATGCCCTGGCACACCATTATCATCATTTCATGACCGAAGCAAAACACTTTTTACACTTTTATACTGAAATAAATACACCTACAACTTCCATCCATTTTCTACCGCTTATTCCCTTTCGGGGTTGCGGGGGGCGCTGGCGCCTATCTCAGCTACAATCGGGCGGAAGGCGGGGTACAGCCTGGACAAGTCGCCACCTCATCGTAGAACTTATTAAATAAAAACATAGAAAAAAACTACCAGCAGCGGTAAAGTTTAGATCCATGAAGGAAAGAAGAAATTGAATGAATGTTTATAACTGAATACATTTGTTTTCTTTTTTTATTATTTTTTTAAATGAATTAAGTAATGTTTATGACAACCTTTTTCCAAAACACGATATAGAATGTGAGATACAACAGGATAACGAATACATTTATCATTGGTTTTCAAAACGCTGACAAAAAAGTGGGACCCCAAAAATTTACTGTGGGACCCCATTGTTATGACTTGATGGGGTCCCTGGGATCCCATCTTAAAAATCCCAAGCGCCAACACAGCAGTCAACATAAATATATTATTTATAAAGAAAGTTCGAGTATCATTGGCAAATTTTCACCTACTCCCAGCCTTGGCGTGCTGCCTGCCTTGGCGCGCATATATATGTCCTCTTTTTGGGATTTCACAATATGGTCAGCCTAATTTACAAACACCGGAATTCAGAACATCAACATAATTGGATTGGGTGCCAACAAAACCGATTAACACAAACTTTAATAATACCAAGAGATATAAATCTTGCATGTAATACAGAGGGAATGCTGTTGCATAATACCAGGTCTTATGGTCATCGTCACATTGTTTGATGTGGCAAATAGTCCATTGTCAACATTTAACAGTTATTCTGTCATGTATTGGCATTTTGTTAACTTATTTTTACACTTCTATGCCAGTCACTAAAGGTCTTATGATGGCGGCAGCTTGGCTTTGAGAGGAGGAATTTCTGATATCTCAATTTTGATTGTTTTTTATGGGATGATTTTTTCAAACTTCCAAAAAGGCAGAGTTCTGCCATTGCAGTGTTCTTCATTTGTATTTGACAAAGAAGAGAACAAAGCAAAGATCATCCATCTGTAAGCTGTTCAATTCCTCCTATATGATTGTCTGCAAACCCAGTGGCCTCGGCCCACTCTCTTTGATGAATCTTGCAGACGGACAAGTCTGCCTCCTCTTTTTCCGCCCTTCTACACAACTAGAGTATGTGCATTGTTTACCTAGTCAGTCCCCAGAGTTAAACCTCTGCCCTCAGGATGCTCCAAGATTGTTAACAGTATCCTCCAATGTATCTGATCTATCTTGATTTGACAGCAGCTGACCATTCCGAGATCCATGGATAAACTGTTTAATCCTTCAGACATGCATATTAATTTTCTGTGGAAATTAAAAACACAACATATGCAAGCAGTGAATGAATAAGCAGACTAAATAAAAATGGTTCAAGAGGAAGCATTGTTCTAAATACTCACTCAGTGTGGTATTAGAAGGCCTAAACAGTGCAGGAGGTCAAGTCTAAACTATCAAAGTTGCCAGAAAACAGTAATTTCCCAATATCGCAATGGATGTGCCCATCTATCAGCCGCCGATTAAGGAGGTCAAGTCTAAACTATCAAAGTTGCCAGTAAAACAGTAATTTCCCAGTAAGGCAAGGGATGTGTCCATCTATCAGCCGCCGATTGGTATCGGACAGCTTTCGTAAAAAAAAAAGGATGTAAACTGCCATTATGTCTTTTAATGCCGATCACAAACACAGATCTTGTCTGACTCACACTATTTGTTTTTGGTCCCCGGCTGACTAGCGGTGAGCATCTAAACATGTGACTACTTACACAGTGTGAAGCAATGCCCCTAAACTAATAATAATCTCGTTCATTACGGCATATAAATTGTATTTTGTAGTTTCTTAAGTATCTTGATCAAGTATCTTGTCACTGCAGAACGATACTAAACATGTTATAAACCGAGAGCAAGGAGGAGCAGAAATGCCAACTGGGCTGATGAAATAATATAAATATATCGTGATAGACACGTAATCAATATCAATAAAAACTGCTTTTTGATTTTTTTGGGGGGTGTGTGGGGGTTGGAAGGAACAGAAGAGAATAAAGCAGGGTTGTTTGAATTAACCAAATAACTCGATGTCTGGTAATCTAGCATGGTAAATGGATTATATTTGTATAGCGCTTTTCTATCTTCAAGGCACATTGATGGCGGAAGCTGCCGAGGAATGCACTAACCACGACCCATCAGGAGCAAGGGTAAAATGTCTTGCCCAAGGACACAACGCAAGTGACTAGAATGGTGGAAACTGGGATCAAACCACTGTACGCTTCAAATACCGGACAGCATCTTCTTTCTACCACGGCCAGGTAGTGTTTCCACTGTGCCTTTAGCTTTAAACTTGCGAATTATGCTCCCAACTGTGTCTCTTGGAATGTGTAATGTCTTTGCTATTTTCTTATATCCATATCCTTTCTTATGAAGAGAAATTACCTCCTCTCTTGACTTCTTTGACCACTCCCTGGACTTCACCATGTTGCAAATACACCATTGACCATCTACAAGAAGCTGAGCGTCACAGTCTTTTTCAATCAGTTTAATTGTTGCTCGTTATGGTTCTAATCAAATCTAGAGGTGTTTTCAACACCCGATTGAAAAGACCTTATTCAAATTCTGTTCTTAAGAGTTATGATCTTCAAGAGGTTGAATAATTTTGTCAATGAGATATTAAGAGAAATGACACTGTTTTGTATGTTACAAAATATAATGTTGTAATTCAAGTTGCATTTGTCTATTTAATGGATCTTTATTTGATATGACTATAAACAAAATACGGAATAAATGTCCGACTTGCTAAAACACCAAAATTGTGTCAGGGTTGAATAATTTGGATCAGAACTGTATGCTTATTGTTCACAATCATTATGAGCGACCAGAACACACTTTTTTTTTTTAGAATTTTGAAGCTGATAAAAAAAGGCTCGAAAGATGTGATTGATGGGAGTCACCGTTGGAGCCTTCAAAGCCCTCTAAAACAACTTCAAAACCCTCCAGCAACATTTATATACAGACTGCAAGTCTATATATATAATATACTAACAATATGTAATATGTTCAATATTAACCATATTTGGATAATTTTAAGCATTTCTGCTCTCTTCCGCACATTGACTTCTGTTTACATAGCAGCGCACGTCTGACTTCTAGCAGCAAATGTGTGTTCTTACTTCCAGAATTAAACATGCATGTGTGTTCCAATCATGGCAAACTTGGCAACACACAACACAGATGACTAGTTTTGGACAAATGAGGATTCACAACCTTTTATTTTTTAAGCTAAATATACTGAGGATGAACTACTGCTTATAGCAGCGAGCACGAAGAAAAGGGTGAGATTTTGGAGGAGACGCATGCCGGGAGAGTGAGTTTTGGAGGAGACGCATGCCGGGAGAGTGAGGTAAAAACAACAGCACTATAAATATGGAACTTGGAGACAAGCTATTTTGACATAAATGGATTGCTTACCCAAATCAACAGGAAACATCCCAGGCCATCTGGACCAGACGAACAACTGTCTATCGAGTGAATCAATATGTAACGATCATAAATAACCGCAGGACGTCATGCATGTTATTACAACTACACTGCATATGCTGTCTGGCTAGCTCAGCTATGTATAAAGAAAACATGAAATGTGGGCTAATACTGTAATATGATTGTTCATGATTTTCAGTCAGTACAGAGTCCTATCGCAGTGTTGCAGAATAGAAAGTACTTTATTGATCCCTGGGGATCAATACATTACAAATGCATTACAAACTCAAACGTGTTAGGCTAATATTGCAGCATGGCAATGTGGTACAATGTTAGAAAAAGAGTTCCTCAGTGTCTGGTCTTACAATAACAATGTCGCTACAACTTGGTAATTGTACAGTTTACGGAACATATATGATTTACTGTTGACAGTTTTTAAGTGTGATTTAGAGGTATAATTGATTGCTCCCGTTAGCTGCATTGCTAGCCACCTAGAACAAGCTTATTTTTACTAAAAAAAACTGTTGTGTTTTTGTCTCTCATAAAGATTGTGAACGATAGGCAACATTCCAAAACAACGCAGTTATCCTTTAAGGAACTCTGGGTGGATCTCATCCACCCCCGGTGCCCTGACCCCAAGGTGCTTTTTAACTACCTCGGCAACTTTAGCTCCAGAAATGGGAGAGAACAACACAGATTCCCGAGACACTGCTTCTTCAAAGGAAGACGTGTAGGTGGGATTGAGGAGTTCTTCAAAGTAATCTCTCCACCGATCCACAACATCCCGAGTCGAGGTCAGCAGCACACCACCCCCATCAAACACAGTTTTGACAGTGCACTGCTTCCCCCACCTCAGGCGGCAGATGGTGGTCTAGAATCGCTTCAAAACCGTCCCAAAGTCATTTTCCATGGCTTCTCCGAACTCCTCCCATATCCGAGTTTTTGGATCCGCAATCGCCGAAACTGCATACCACTTGGCTTGTCGGTACCTCTCTGCTGCCTTAAAAGTCCCACGAGCCAAGAGGAACCAATTAAACTCTTTCTTCAGCTTGAAAGGATCCCTCACCGTTGGTTCTACGAGCGGATTCTGAGATTACCACCATGACTGGCACCAACCACCTTGCGGCCAAAGCTCCAATCGGCCGCCTCCACAATAGAGGCAGGAAACATGTTCCACTCAGACTAAATGTCCAGCACCTTACTCATGACATGTTCGAAGTTCTTCCCGAGGTGGGAATTGAAACTGTCTCTGACGGGAGACTTTGCCAGACGTTCCCCGCAGACCTCACAATGGGCTTGCCAGGTTTTACCGGCATTCTCACACCAGGTGGAGATTGGTAGAAAGCCCTGCCCCTCACCTTACCGCAAATCGGATGACAAAACCACAAAGTCAATCATCAAACTGCGGCTTAGGGAGTTCTGGTACCAAGTGCACATATGGACATTCTTATGTTTGAACGTTGGTTATGGATTATCTGTCCAAAAACAAAACACTACTCCTGTTTAGATCTGGGCGCCCATTTCTCCCAACCACGCCTTTCCGGGTTTTACTGTCGTTGCCAATGTCAGAATCAGAATCAGAAGAGTTTTTATTGCCATTGTTGGGGAACATGTTCACAAACTAGGAATTTTACTTGGCACAATCGTGCAACAAAACATATTTAACAAAGAATAGAATAACATGAGCTGTACCTGAGCTATCAGATGTTGTTATTGTTCATGTGCCTGATGGCCGAGGGAACAAAACTGTTCAGGTATAACGAATTTCAACGTATAGTCAATAAACATGCTCCCTTTCGAAAATTTTGAGTTAAAGGTCGAAATAATCCCTGGTTTACCTCTGCAATTGGAAACCTTCTCAATGAGAGAGATGTTGCTTGTGGGCCAGGGCTCGAAAAACAAAGACAGAGGTTGACTGGCTTAGCTTTCACCAGCGTAGAAATAAATGTACATCGCTTGTTAAGAGAGCCAAGTCTGATTTTTACCTGTATGAATGCAAAAAACATATAAATGACCCCAAAAGGTATAGGCAAACCATGAAAGCTTCTTTAAATCACGTTACAAGAAATGACTTTCCATGTCATTTGATTACTCAATCTGGTACTTTGTCTGATAAGACAACTATATCAAATTGTTTTAATGAGTATTTTGTTTCTGCCGAATTTTTGTTTGAGTCGTTGAATCCTCAATCGTCAAATGTTGGTTTAACTAATGTTAGTATACCAAATACACCGCAGACTGTAAAAAGACACAGCACCTGCACTTTTCACACCTGTATCAGTATCTGAGATAAACAGTGCATGAAAAAGCCTAGACACAACTAAAGCAGCAGGACCTGACCAAATTGAACCCTTTTTCTTAAAATTGGCTGCTGATTTTATTGCTGAGCCTTTCTCGCATATTTCGAACCTCAGTCTAACAAGTAAAAGCATTCTAAAAATCTGGAAATCAGCCTTTGTTCTTCCCCTGCTAAACGGGGGTGAACCCACAAATATAAATAATTACTGACCAATTTCTAAATTAAGCATTTTAGCTAAAGTGTTTGAGAAGATCATCAGTAACCAGCCAAAGGATTTTTTAGAATTAAACAATATTTTATCTCTATTTCAATCTGGTTTTAGAAAACAGCATAGCACTATTACAGCTGCTCTAAAGGCCCTCTTTGATTTTATCGAGGCTGCTGACGGCAGTAAATACTGTGTCGCCCTATTTATTGATTTGTCAAAAGCATTTGACACAGTAGACCACAGTCTGCTCATTCAAGCTCTCCATCACGTTGGATTATCCAAAAATGCAGCTGCTTGGTTCACAGACTATCTTTCCAGCAGAACACAACGTGTACAAGCGGCTGGGACGACCTCTTCATTACTAGATATTACCAAAGGAGTTCCACAAGGCTCAGTGCTGGGGCCCATTTTATTTTTTATCTACTTAAATAATCTTTGCAAAAATCTGTCAAATGCAATGTACCATTTTTATGCAGACGACACCATTGCTGTTCAACCTCCATCACTCAGGCCTTTGAGTTTTTACAAGCTGCTTTTGATGTCATCCAGGCTGACTTATTTTATCTTAAATTGGTTTTAAATACAGATAAAAGCAAGTTAATGGTTTTCTCTCATTCAAGCATGCTAGTGGAAAACATTCCAAATAGTGTAACATCAAATGGAAACCCTATAAAGCAAGTCTTAAATTACAAGTACTTGGGTTTTACTTTTGATCAGGAGCTTTCATTTAAAGCCCATATTAACAACTTGGTCTCTAAGCTTAGGGTAAAGCTTGGTTTCCTTTTTAGAAATAAAAACTGCTTCTCCCTTAAAGTCAGAAAGAAATTGGTGATAGCGACTATCTTGCCCGTAATTCTTTATGGAGACGTGCTTTATTTTAGGGCTTCATCTAAATGCCTCCAGTCCTTGGACACTGTTTTTCACTCAGCACTAAGATTTGTTACTGTCTGTCGTAGTCTCACCCACCACTGTCAACTGTATATGAAGTCAGACTTATCTTCATTGAGTGCACGCAGATGCACACATTGGCTGACCATCATTTATAAAGCTCTTTTAGGTTTAATACCTCCATAATTGTGTACTTTGTTACACAGAAAAAACAGCGCTTATGTGTTATGTTCTAACAATTTGTATGTTTTAACTGTTCCCCATGTACGGACTGAATTTGGCAGAGGGAAGCTACCCTCTTATTTTGTGGGTTAAACGCCAACGTACAGGCTCTGAGCCGCGGGGCAACAAGTGTTGCAGCTCCACCCGTTGCCTCTCACTATTTCCAATGCCAGAGTGGAAGTGAGTCCAGTCCCTTTCAAGAGGACTGGTTCCAAAGCCCTTACTGTGCGTCGAAATAAGTCCAACAAGATCCAGCCACCTCTTTCCCACCTCGCACGCCAGCTCAGGCTTCTTCCCCTCCAGCGAGTTGATGTTCCACAACACAGTAGCTAACTTCTCTAGCCGAGGATCGGACTGCCAAGGGCCCTGTCTTTGGCTGCCGCCCAGTTCACATTGCACTCAACCTCTATGTCCCCTCCTGTGAGTGATGAACCCATTGGAGGGGGGACAAACGTTTCCTCTTCGCCCGAACCACCAGGCGCTCGTCATCAAGCTCCGCCTCCAGGTATTGCTCCTGAGGAGGGCCCCGGTGACCCACGTCCGGGGAAGGAAATCTGGGTCCTTGATTGTGTTTTATCATCAAGGTCTTCAGGCTGCTCTTTAGGACCTGTTTGTCTTTGGAAACAGCATAGCTCCTAGGATTATGTGGGATATTCAAACTACTCTATCACAATAAGGCGGCAGCTCAGGAGAAGACTTAATAAACATTTATTACATATTTCTTATTTTGCACTTTCATTTAAATAGGTCATAGTTAAGTGGCTGCTGTGATTTTAGAATGTTGTTTACATTGATTATTTGTTTTCCATGGTTGTGTTGACATTTCCTGTCCTTTCTGGCTTGATAGCTGAGAGGATTAAAATTAGAGGAACGTTACATTTGAAATAAAAATGTTAACATTTAATATATATTTCTCCTGGTCCATATTTTTCACAGGTCATAAAAAATAAAAATAATTAATCTTTATCGACCAATATAAAATAACTTGTATTGTGATACAGTTTTCAGCCATATCGCCCGACGCTAATCCAGCTTTAAACAATAACAAATAAGTGCTTAGTAAAGTTTATGAAGTGGAGATAGAAGCACTTTAGAGCCGAAAGTAAGCAGATAACAGGAAGAAAAGTAAATATAATACTAATGACACTAGTAATATAACATTAACTGTTGGTGTGTCAGCATTTTCAGAGTTAGGAGCACATGACGCGTAACACCCTGTGCATGTGTGTAGTGTTGATGTGACGAGTGAACAAAACAGTAATTGTTTTTTCAGTACTTTTGGATTTTATATACATACTTCTTATGGGTTTCACTTTGTGCTTTAAATTTACAATGACAAATAAGGATATTTATTTATCTAAGGAGGGAAAATTGATCCCTAAATTGGTAGTGTTGATACAAGAGATGGGATCAGTATATAACTGATACAATGACCAAAAAAATATATTTATTTATCTAAGAGGAGGGCGGATTGATCCCTAAATGGGTGGTTTTGATACAAGTGGTGGTATCAGTATATAACTGATACAAGAGTAATTAGATATATATTTTTATTTTCATAATAATTTTGTTGTCAGTTTTGTTCAAGTTTGAAACCTCAGATACTGTTCCCTTTGACACAGGAGGCCTTTGATAGTAAAAAAAAAAAAGAAATATTTTAAAGAGTAGTAGATTATAGTTTTTCATTTTATGACTTTTTTTTGCTCGAACAATTGTATACGATAAGGAACTATGTCGTTTGATAGCAACCACCGTAAATAAATGAAAAACAATAGACTTAATGCACGTAATATGTATCAGCCATGATCCGTATCAGAATCAGCATTGAAATCCCTGACGAGCATCATTAAGTGAGCCAATGTTAAAGAGTAATACTGGAATATAGCAATATTTACTTCTTAATGGATAGCAGTGGGTAATGCAGGCTTGGATATTTTTATATTTCGTTTTGTTGTTAGTTAAATGTAATTTTAAAAAGACAATTAGTCCTACAATTTTTAAGATATGAGTTGACCAAGTCTTGCTCAAAACCTGTGATAGTACTGCCATCTACTGGTTGTTAATAGGCCCGCAGGTTAAGGGTGGAAAACGCTTATGTCCATTTGTTTTCAAACTAAAACAAGCCAGAGATAGTATTTAATTACATTTGTATTGTATTTTAATGTTGTAAACAATATAAAAATATTTTGGTGATAATAAAACATGCATCAAAACTAAGAGAACAACTCAAATTGTGAAGAGGAAAAAAGTGCAATCAATATTTGTTTTACTGAGTAATTAAAACAATTATGAGACATCAATAAAATAGTTTTTAAAAAAGCCAGTGTATGTGATGAAGAAATGAAAATCTGTGTATCAAATTTGGTTGTTTTAAGCTAAATTAGGATACAGGGTGTTAATTTTCAACAATATGACCAGTTTATTCCCATTAAAAGTTCTAAATGATAGTATTTTCAAATGAGTCTCAGAGGCCTCAAAATAGTCTATTAGAAGTGTGTTGTGTAAAATTGAGCCTTGATGCTGGAATTCAGACATTTTAAAACGGGCTTTTATGAAGCCCCTTACTCAGAACACATTGCTTTGTGGGTTTTAATGCTGTGTGTCCAGAGTCGTCCCCAACAAATGTTCATGTGTACTTTTTTACATAAACAGAACTAACGTTGCAGTCACAGTTTAGTGACAACACCATGCTAGGTTCAAATAAAATTATCCAACTTGACAGATAGTTTGCAGTGCTGTATTTTAAGATGTGTAGCAACCATCTTTTTGACAAAGTGGTGGGCGTAAGGGGCGTGCTCATCTTGCTTGGGGGCAAGCATGAGAAGGAATCAAGACCACGAGTAATGAGGTTTATTCTTCATGACCTCATGAAAACCCCAAACTTCAAAAGAGCGTTTGAGTGGAGAAACAAATAAGTGAGGGAGATGATACCTTTGCCAGTTTGGTGCTCATAAGCAGGCCCTAAGGCAGACCTGGGCAAATTAAGGCCCGGGGGACGCATGCGGCCTGTTAAGATTTTCGATCTGGCCCGCATATATTCACAAACAATTTGTTTGGATCTTTAAGATGGAAACTGTAGCTGCCATTATGATGTGCAGTGATGTTTTTAAATTCCCGTAAGTCTTGACCTATAGAAAGTATTTCAATGGTAGGAATCTGCCCTTTTGCATGATATACTAGTTACTATGGTAATCTAAGTCAGAGCAGCTCAAACAAGGCACTAAGCAGTGTGGGTGGGGTGTGTCTCCACAGCAAGTTTTTCCAGAGTAGCCAGCCTGAAATGCGGGTGCCATGGGTATACAGTGAAGAAAATAAGTATTTGAACACCCAACTATTTTGCAAGTTCTCCCACTTAGAAGTCATGGAGGGGTCTGAAATTTTCATGTTTGGGTGCATGTCCACTGTATGAGAGGTAACCTAAAAAGAAAAATCCAGAAATCACAATCAATGATTTTTTAACAATTTATTTCTGTGATGAAGCTGAAAATAAGTTCAACTCCAACATTAGTATTTGGTAGAGTAGCCATTGTTTGCAATTACGGAGGTCAAACGTTTCCTGTAGTTCTTCACCAGGTTTGCACAGACTGCAGGAGGGATTTTCGCCCACTCCTCCACACATATCTTCTCTAGATCAGTCCGGTTTCTGGGCTGTCGCTGAGTAACACAGACTTTCAGCTCCCTCCAAAGATTTTCAACTGGATTTAGTTCTGGAGACTGGCTAGGCCACTCCAGAAACTTGATATGGTCCTTACAAAGCCACTTCTTGGTTTTCCTGGCTGTGTGCTTTGGGTCATTGTCATGTTGGAAGATCCAGCCACGACTCATCTTCAATGATCTGACTGAGGGAAGGAGGTTTTTGGCCAAAATCTCACAATACATGGCTGCAGTCATCCTCTCCCTGATACAGTACAGTCATCCTGTCCCATGAGCAGAAAAACACCCCCATGGCATGATGGTACCACCCACACGCTTCACAGTATGGATGGTGTTCTTGGGATGGTACGCATCATTCTTCTTCCTCCAAACACGCATAGTGGAATTATGACCAAAAAGGTAAATTTTGGTCTCATCTGTCCACAAAACCTTCTCTCATGACTCCTCTGGATCATCCAAATGGTCATTGGCAATCTTAAGACGGGCCTTAACATGTGTTGGTTTAAGCAGGAGAACCTTCTGTGCCATGCATGGTTTCAAACCATGACGTCTTAGTGTATTACCAACAGTGACCATGGAAGCAGTGGTCCCAGCTCTTTTCAGATCATTGACCAAGTCCTTCCGTGTAGTCCTGGGCTGATTCCTCACCTTTCTTAGCATCACTGAGACCCCACGAGGTGATATCTTTCATGGGGCTCCACTCCAATTGAGCTTGACCGTCATGTTTAGCTTCTTCCATTTTCTAATGATTGCTCCAACAGTGGACCTTTTTTCACCAAGCTACTTGGCAATTTCTTCGTAGCTCTTTCCATTCTTATAGAGTTGTACAATTTTGTCTCTGGTGTCTTTGGACAGCTCTTTGCTCTAAGCCATGCTGAATATTTGGGTCTTACTGATTGTATGGGGTGGGCAGGTGTCTTAATGCAGCTAACGACCTCACACAGGTGCATCTGATTCAAGATAATACAGTGGAGTTGAGGAGGACTTTTAAAGGCAGACTAACAGGTCTTTGAGGGTCAGAATTGTAGCTGATAGACAGGTGTTCAAATACTTATTTTCAGCTGTATCACACAAATAAATTGTTAAAAAATCATAGATTGTGATTTCTGTTTTTTTTTTTTCTTTTAAGGTTATCTCTCATACAGTGGACATGCACCTACCGTAAAAATGTCAGACCCCTCCATGATTTCTAAGTGGGAGAATTTGCAAAATAGCAAGGTGTTAAAATACTTATTTTCTTCACTGTGTATATATATATATATATATATACATATATATATATAAATATATGTATATATGTATATATATATATATATATATATATATATATATATATTAGGGGTGTGGGGAAAAATCGATTTGAATACGAATCGCAATTCTCACGTGCGATTCAGAATCGATTCTCTTTTTTTATTTTTTTTTATCAATCCAACAAACCAATACACAGCAATACCATAACAATGCAATCCAATTCCAAAACCAAACCTGACCCAGCAACACTCAGAACTGCAATAAACAGACCAATTGAGAGGAGACAAACACGACACAGAACACACCAAAAGTAGTGAAACAAAAATGAATATTATCAACAACAGTATCAATGTTAGTTATAATTTCAGCAGAGCGGTGATTAAAAATCCCTTATTGACATTATCATTAGACAATTATAGAAATAAAAAAAAAGAACAATTGTGTCACAGTGGCTTATACTTGTGTCGCATCTCATAAGCTTGACAACACACTGTGTCCAATGTTTTCACAAAGATAAAATAAGTCATATTTTTGGTTCGTTTAATAATTAAAACAAATTTACATTATTGCAATCAGTTGATAAAACATTATCCTTTACAATTATAAAAGCTTTTTAAAAAGTCTACTACTCTGCTAATATGTCAGCAGACTGGGGTGGATCCTGCTGAAATCCTATGTATTGAATGAATACAGAATCCTTTTGAATCAGAAAAATATCGTTTTTGAATCGAGAATCGCGTTGAATCGAAAAAAATTGATATATAATCGAATCGCGACCCCAAGAACTGATATTGAATCGAATCGTGGGACACCCAAAGATTCACAGCCCTAATATATAAATATATACATATACACATTTATATTTATACAGTCAAGAAAATAAGTATTTGAACACCCTGCTATTTTGCAAGTTCTCCCACTCAGAAATCATGGAGGGGTCTGAAATTTCACGGAGCTGAAAGTCTTTGTTACTCAGCGACAGCTCAGAAACCGGACTGATCTAGAGAAGATATGTGTGGAGGAGTGGGTGAAAATCCCTCCTGCAGTCTGTGCAAACCTGGTGAAGAACTACAGGAAACGTTTGACCTCCGTAATTGCAAACAAAGGCTACTCTACCAAATACTAATGTTGGAGTTGAACTTATTTTCAGCTTCATCACAGAAATAAATTGTTAAAAAATCATGGATTGTGATTTCTGGATTTTTCTTTTTAAGTTATCTCTCATACAGTGGACATGCACCCAAACGTGAAAATTTCAGACCCCTCCATGATTTCTAAGTGGGAGAACTTGCAAAATAGTAGGGTGTTCAAATACTTATTTTCTTCACTGTATACACTGTTTTTAAATTCCCGTAAGTCTTGACCTATAGAAAGTATTTCAATGGTAGGAATCTGCCCTTTTGCATGATATACTAGTTACTATGGTAATCAAAGTCAGAAATGTTCACGGTAGGTGCTTGTACACAGATAACCTAAAAAGAATACAGTGAAGAAAAATCCAGAAATCACAATCTATGATTTTTTAACAATGTATTCGTGTGATACAGCTGAAAATAAGAATTTGACAACCAACATTAATAGTTGGTAGAGTAGCTTTTATTTTCCATTACAAAGGTCAAACCAGGTTTGCACAGACTGTATGTTATATTATATATATATATATATATATTTACATACACAGCTGCTGTTCATATTATTAGAATATCATGAAAAAGTTTATTTATTTCAGTAATTATATTCAGAACGTAAAACTTACATATTATATCAATTCATTACACCCATAGTGATATATTTGAAATGTTTATTTCTTTAAATTTTGATGATTAGTACTGACAAATACTGAAAATCCCAAATTCAGTATCTCAGAAAATTAGAATATTAGTTACGACTAGTACCAAAAAATATTTTTTAGAAATGTGGGCCAACTGAAAAGTATGAACATGGAAAGTTTCAGCAAGTACGTCAATCAATACTTAGTTGCAGCTCCTTTTGCCTGAATTGCTGCAGCAATACGGCGTGGCATGGAGTCGACCAGTCTGTTGCACTCCTCAGGTGTTATGAGAGCCCAGGTTGCTTTAATAGTGGCCTTCAGCTCTTCAGCACTGTTGGGTCTGGCATCTCGCATCTTCCGCTTCACAATACCCCATAGGTTTTCTATGGGGTTAAGGTCAGGTGAGTTTGCAGGCCAATCAAGAACA